>NC_073338.2:7192500-8392500 GCF_027580225.2 Misgurnus anguillicaudatus | reverse complement strand
TTTTAATTCTTCGCTCTTCCGCATTTTGTCAACCGACTTCCGCTGCTAATATGGCACAGTGCATTCTGTGGTTAGTTTGGTGGTTAGAAGATTGTTTGTAGTTCACTATAACTTTAACAAAATGACAAATATCGCTACTGATGTAAATGTTTTAAATTAGGAGCACGGTTAAAACTTCATAAGACGCTCGGATAGTCTTATATTGTCTCGTGGTTAGACGATATGAAGCGGCCGCGGCAAGTAACCTATGGGACATATTTAATTACCTCGTCCTGTCAGGAGTTGATGGAGCAGCATTGAAAATTATTAAAAGTATGTCTACCAATATTTACACAGTGATTTCGTCTTTTTTAAAGCAAATGGGCACCTTAGCCAGTCCAATAACTATTTCGTTTTTATGTGGTACCATGATAATTAATTTGCAAACTTGCCAACACTTATTCCTTCAAATCAGCAGACTTAAATCCTTTTAAGTGGAATCTACAAAGCTCACATATGGTTTAAGAAATTCCTTACAGATATCTGATCACACTGTAAAGGTTTATATAAATGCATGGCAGTTTACATCTGATCACATGGTAAATGTTTAATATAACTGCATGACATGTAGCAGCTGATCACATAGTAAAGGTTTAATATAAATGCACAACATCTGATCACACTGTAAATGTTTAATATCACTGCATGACATCTGATCACATATGAAGGTTTAATGTAACTTTACAACAGGTAAAGCAAGACCACCCTGTAATAAATTAAGACACAGCTTTATCGGAGTCATCAGGAGCTGATCCCAAGTGTTTATCTGGAAGCTGTTGGTGTATGTACTGGTAAAGTGCTTGGCGACTGTGTAATGGATGCAATATCAACCCTGTGTAAAGCTGAACCAAAGATGGTTGTTTCTCAGCAGAGATGAACATTTGTGCCAGCTCAACACATTGAAGCAGTTTCTCGGACAGGGTTTACAGGACTAGGATTTAATTATATTAGGACATTTTAGTTTTTACAAACAAACCCTACAAAAAAACAAGACTGGTGCGCATCTTGTGACAAAACAATGGCACTCATATATGTTGAGGTATGTCAGTAAAAGGTGTTTTTAAATTATTGTAGCTCAAATATGCATTTTAGCCTGGGACCAGGATAAGCCCTGTCAGGGAAACTGCACCATTGTTTTCCCATATCAGATGTAGGTTGCTTCAGGTTGAGTTGTGATTTTAAAGTGTAGTTGTGGTCAGAGACGGATGGATCCTCCCATTGTGTTTCTGCATCACAGTTTAGGAACATGTTGATTGTATCATCCTCACAGTTGTCCACTGCATCACTACACATCAATGCATCTGTGAAAATAATATAACCATAAACATTTTTATGTTAGTATTTAAAATAAACTTGCATCATGAGAATTAATATATAAATGGCACCCACACTTAAACAGAACAGTGTGTAAGAGAGAGATGTAGTAACATTATACACACAACCTTTAACTTCAGTGTTAAATAATACGTTGTTTAATATGTCATTATCAATATCTGAATGAGAGGTGAACTGACATTCTAGCATCTGAAATCTCAGTAACTTGTAGGAATCACGTGGGCTACTGTAAGAATGCAATGTATTATAATATCTCGTTGTACTATCGTAAATATAAAAATATAGGTGGACAATTAAAAACATTAAAATAGTTGCATTTTATAAACTAACGTTACTGATCTTAAGTGTATTTGTAGAACGGACTTCACAAATCTAACTTTAGGCGAACAAGCACAAAGTTAGCTAAGATAGCTTACCTGAAACTGGCCACCTTTTCAACACCCGGCGTGGTTTAAAGTTACCGGAACATCGTAGTCGAACCATTACTTGGGATAAGGGTGTTCCTCAGTTGGCTTAAAATTGGTTAGAAAGAAACATAAAGGCGCTCGAGTGAGCTTTTTAAGCTTAACGCGTCGCCTTCCCCTTGTGAAAAAAAAGTGTGCTTAAGTGTACTTTTATAAAGTGTACTTATTACATAAATAATACACTTTAAGTATATACACTTAAGTGTGAATTAAATGCCATCTTTTCGGCGCACTGAATGCACATTAAGTGTAATTAATTTCACATATATCATATATTAAGTTGAAATAAAATGTAATAAGTTGCCATTAAGAGTGATTTTTTGGAACAACTTAATTGGTACTTTATTACAACTTTATATCTACTTTCATAATTGCTTCTAGTGTTTTTAAAATATACTTAAAGTGCACTACACAATATAATAACATGCAATTAATATGATTTAAAATGCACTTTAATGTCTCTTTACAATACTCTTAAGTGTGAATTAAATGCAATCTTTTCAGCGCACTGAATGCACATTAAATGCAATTAATTTCAAATACATGATATATTAAGTTGAAATAAAATGTAATAAGTTGCCAATAAGAGTGATTTTTTGGAACAACTTAATTGGTACTTTATTACAACTTTATATCTACTTTCATAATTGCTTCTAGTGTTTTAAAAATATACTTAAAGTGCACTGTTCAATCTACTGTCAAGCAATTAATGTAATGTTTCAAATACAAGTTTGCCAAATAAATTCAAATATACAAAATTAAATTCAATCAGTTGAACTGTGATTTCAGTGCAGTGAAGTGATTTCAATGCATCTTTCTACAGTATGTACTTTAACTACTTCTATTGCATGTGAAATATGGTTATGTACTTCTCAAAATACTGAACAACAAATCAAAACAAAAAGTTAATTAAATATGTATTCATTTCAGTTTAATGCATTGCAAACAAACAAAAACCACAATGCTTACACTGACAATAAAACAGTTTGGTAGTCAGATTTTTTGTTTTGCAAAAGTACATTTAATAAATTAATTATGAGTTGTATATGTCCAAACAAAAAAACTCATTTTAATATTGTTAAATTGGAATCAAACAACTATCAATATTGGATAATAACATCCCTTAGAAAAAAATAAACTCAAAGTTATTTTTTAACATTTTAACAGACAACTAAAAAAGAACAGCATGAACTTTAAATTAACAAGTCTTTGGTAGGTCACATCAGTCTAATGATCATTTATTAAATGCGTTTAGAAATATTGCCATGAAAGTGTACTTTCTTTATGTAGCGGGTATTAACTCACTTACTTATGGACCAGGCATAATAATAAGATCAGAAGGGTGCACGGTACGAAGGAGGAGGTAGCAGTGATAGTGAGCAACAAGCAGAGACAGAAGGTAAGTTGATTAATAAATTATTTTACTTTGAGTATTGAGAAACCTTTCTTTTTCTTTCCTTAATCACAAAAAAATAGTAAACAACAATGAAAATACAATTAACTATATATACTATGGGTGCACCCTCTAAATTACTTCTCATTTACAGAAATCACAGTCACAATCAATGTACAAAGATGGTACAAATTATATATGTAACACACTGAAATCAGTAATCAAGTTCAAAGTTCTTATCAATTGGAGTATTGATCAGTCTTAAATTATCAGAATTGTGCTTCTGAAATGTTTCAGTTAAATAAAGTAAACAAACAAAATAAGGAAACAGTTTCTGAAATGTATCCTCTTACTAAAAATATTTAAAATAGAAATTTGTCCTTTCCTCTAGATTCGTGATCCAATCAGGTCGAAATGGGAGGCTCGCCATCAATTAGGAAAATCCAGCTCAAGTAATGTTCATAGTACGAAAGGAAAAAACATTCAATATTGTGTATCAATAATGATGAACAATTGTACACAATACAGGAAACAAATAAAATACATACATAAGTGCCATCATCATAATAAATGACAATTTAGACAAATACCTGTCCATTCACGTGTTTCTCTCTCTTTTTGTCTTTCACAGGCACGTGCAAACAAAATGGCGTCAGCGAACAGCAGTGAACACAACGCACCATGTGGTTTTACATAATCACACTGCAATGAACAATCCAACCCATATAACATCACAATATAACACCATTTTGTCTCGTATGGATTAAACAAATAAAATGATATGACATTTAAAGTGTTGACATTCGTTTTTATGGCTAAATATAACATTGGTAATTATAACAAACTCACCAGGTCAAAATGAAAGCTCAAAAAGTGCTCAATCCACACAATCACGCTGTATCATTGAATATATGCAAGTTAAATTCTGATTTCTTCAGTTTATATGAACTTAGGAGTCATATTTAATCAAATTAAACACTCTCGCGTTAGATCGAGTGTCTCTGTCGCTCTGCATCTCTCCTTTGAACTGAGACGCGATCCGAAAGCAAAAAAAGGGCGGAGCTTATAATTAAACACTCCGATTGGTTTACTCATTTCAGATTTATAATTCAGATTGAATTATTCACATGTATTTCCTCATTTATAAAATAAATGTAGATGTATGAATAGTCTCTATTATATTTAAGCACACTTTTAAAATAATAATATTTAATTATTTAACCAGGGTTACATTTAAGTAAAAGTATATTAGACAAAGTGCATTTTTGTACTGTGTACTTAAGTATGTTAAGAAATATTGTGATGAAAGTGTACTTACTATAAGTTAAGCTTAATTAGACAGTATTAAAAAGTGCATTTTTAAAAGTGCACTTAAGTGTGTTTATAAATATTATGATGAAAGTGTACTTACTATAATTTAAAATTATTTAGATATTATTACAAAGTGCATTTTTAAAAAGTGTCCTTAAGTGTGTTAGTGAAATATTGTGATGAAAGTGTACTTACTATAAGTTCAAATTAATTAGATATTATTACATAGTGCATTTTTAAAAGTGCACTTAAGTGTGTTCATAAATGTTGTGATGAAAGTGTACTTACTATAAGTAAAAATTAATTAGATATTATTACAAAGTGCATTTTTAAAAAGTGTCCTTAAGTGTGTTAGTGAAATATTATGATGAAAGTGTACTTACTATAAGTTCAAATTAATTAGATATAATTACAAAGTGCATTTTTAAAAAGTGTCCTTAAGTGTGTTAGTGAAATATTGTGATGAAAGTGTACTTACTATAAGTTCAAATTAATTAGATATAATTACAAAGTGCATTTTTAAAAGTGCACTTAAGTGTGTTAGTGAAATATTATGATGAAAGTGTACTTACTATAAGTTCAAATTAATTAGATATATTATTACAAAGTGCATTTTAAAAGTGCACTTAAGTGTGTTTATAAATATTATAATGAAAGTGTACTTACTATAAGTTCAAATTAATTAGATATTATTATAAAGTGCATTTTTAAAAGTGCACTTAAGTGTGTTTATAAATATTATGATGAAAGTGTACTTACTATAAGTTAAAATTAAATACATATTATTACAAAGTGCAGTTGTAAAAAGTGCACTTAAGTGTGTTAATAAATAGTGTAATTAAAGTGTATTCCATTTAAGTACGCTTAAGTGGTCTTTAATTTGTATTATATTATATTATCAGCAAGTGCACTTTTCAAAAATTATACTTTTATTACTTTAAGCACACAAAAAGTATGCTTTCAATACACTTAAGTACGCGAATTTTTCACAAGGGTCAGTCACTGCCTCAGCTGCTCATCGTCTATGCGGCCGGAAGAACGTTGACAAAATGAGCGGAATGGCGCCGCCCTTGTTGTCGTGAAAAATAAGGTGAATAGAGTTGACAGTCGACCGTTAATGGCTGCGGTCACGCCCCTGAGTGGCAGAAAGAATAAATGGCAGCATTGGTTTTCAGCGTGAATGCTGCAGAAAAACACAAAACACATCAACATGGGAAAGAGCTTAGCGATTGACTGTACAAGTAGCTTTGACACAAAATCTGGGACATATATATAGAGTTTCATTGCAAAACGAGATAACTCAGTTTTTTTAATTTTTCAGAAATCTAGTTTTTTAGTTGTGCATTCCAATTAATATCAATTCAACTGCAGTTGGTTTGTTTTGTTTTAAACCTTCATAACTAAAAAATACAGCTAAGTTGCACCAAAAAACAAAATAATAACATGATAACATAATAATAAACATGTTTTGACAAAAATGTTAAAAACGGAGTTATCTCGGTTTGCAACAAAACTCTTCAAATTTAAAGACTGCTGAAAGCTACAGACAAAAGAAGCAAATGGATTGCTGCAATTTACAGAAACAACTGGACTCCAGGCAGAGAAACATGTATTTAGTTATCATTTTATTAGATTTTGAGGTGAAATCATTCTGTGTATATATATATATATATATATATATATATATAGTATTGTTATATATTGTGTGACAAATCATCAATTGTGGACAAATATTTTTCATGTTCTGCAAAATTGCATGTTTTTAAAGAAACACTGACAAAACTATTCAAGTTTTAGGGCTGGATAAAATGACGATATATATAACATTGATAAAAGTGATTACTCGTATTTAAACCATACCTATATTGTAGGTTTAAACATATTCACAGGCGGATTTGCTTCATGTATTTCCCCGGCGACAAAGTCATGCACACATAAATGTCAGTAAAAAAGTTATTCCAGGCTGCATGTCAATATCCATGGATTAGTTTTATTTGACAAGTTGTAAGAAACAATTTCAAACCCAAACTTTAGTGGTATTGTTTTATTTCACAGTTTCCTCTAGTAAATCCAGTCACGCAGCAGCTTCTTTTACCACTCAGTCCAGCTGAGAAAGGGCATTCCGGCGGGAAAGTGACGTCTACGCATACCCTCTATACTGGAACAGACCACCTAGATATAATATAGTTTTAATTTGACATTGAGATTATGTTGATAAGATCCCATGAGTCCTGATGAATGCAGTTTCAACTTCTGAAGTGCTTCTTTTTTAAAGACCACTGCTTTTTCTCACATAAAGTAGTGAAGCAGCCACTGCATAGAGTGAATATCGATTCCTGAGCGATCAATATCAACCATTTCAGCAGCACCACTGCAATGGACAGCACCTGGTAACATCACACTTTAAAAATATATACCTTAAGCAACCTCGTTAAGGTAAAGTTCGGTAAACACACCAAGAAAGTTCTATCTAAGGTATACATTTAGTGTCTTCATTGCGCACTAAGGGACAACGTTATTGGGAAATCCAACCCATGGTGTTTAAGATAGATCACAGGTGAAAAATGTCAATTTGACCCCCACTACTTACTACATAAATTTACATCCATGAATTTAATATGTTGCTTTCATCACTATTTATATTTGTCTTTCAACAGAAAAAAATAACAAAATCAAACTTTTAAGCTGAGTGACACGAAAATGCAGACTTGTTGGCCGGCTCCTGCATCAGCATCACACTTACGCATCCGTTCGGACATAAACACGAAAATGTAAATAGCATATGAGAATGGCAGGGGAGAGACAAATTTGTTTAAAAAAAATAAAGTTGTTATTTGTGTTTTGTTTTTGTACACAAAAAAGTATTCTCGTCACTTTACAACATTAACGTTGAACATCTGTAGCAGGCACGTGCGTTGGCGGGTGCCCAAGCACCTGCCCCTTTACCCCTGGATGACCAAAGTGCCCTTTTTGTCAAGGCATTTTTTTGTAATTAAATGCCCTTTTGTGAAGTCCTGCCCAATCTAACTATTAGTAAAATTAATAAAAAATAATTTAGACGCAAATAAAATTAGTCACATGATGACGTATTGACCTTTCATTGGACAATCTCTTTAGGGACGATCACTAGCTAGCTCACAGCGCTAGCAGCGCCCACACGTGCACGACACAGTGCGCAGTACAGGAGGATCCCCCTCGAGCCGGCATTGAACCGAAGCGATATGCTTGTTATATTATTATTATTTTACAAGAACAACGTGAGGAGAGCATGCACAGCTTTTGTTTATTGCTGTCTGTGTGTATTAACATCTCTAGAACGTTAGATGCAAACAGGGCTCTCAAGTCTCACGCATTCGGCGGGAGACACACGCATTTCAGACAGTTTACACGCAACGCCTTGCATTTCTCACACTGAAAATAAAACATTCTTCCCATATAAAAACAATGGATGAAGCAAAGGCAGGGACGTTCTCTGCCGGGAGTTCATACAGGTAGCTGTCTCGAGTTTTTAGGTGTGCTCAACTTCACGCAGCAATGCAAGAACCGAAACGCACATGACATCAAAGTACCGCGAGAAATATTCGGGAAATCATACGGAGGAGTTTGATTTCAAAGCGCTCTCGCGCTGTTCTAATGTCATCCACCTGTCACGCGGAGTTTGTTGGAAGAGCAAGATCCGATGAATACGGTAAAAAACTCGTTTAATTTTTGTATCATATTGAATTTACGATTCCTGGACTCGCCTTTGATAAAAGACAATGGGAGCTGATGTTGGGTAATCTAGCCATACTCGTGCTAAATTATTAACTCGGTCAAAAACTCTCCAGCTTTGCAACCAGTTTTAGTTTACCTGAAAATAAAGAAAGTAGCCTACTAGAGGCTTGTGTAAAGTGTGCAAAAACACAACACAAACACGATTCAAAACTAAAATAAGTAGGCTACTCTCTTTGTATACAAATTTTGAACAGGATTAGAATAGAATATAATTATATTTTAAATATGACAACAAAAACACAAGTCTGTAAACGTAATAATATCTTAATGTCACAATGCAATAATATCATATAATTTCAAAACTGCAAACACAAAATGAAATGCACTGTAAGTCGTTTTGGATAAAAGTGGCTGCCAAATGCATAAATATATAGATATAAAACTCAGTCTATATAGATTTTTCTGTCTCACTCTATTTGGAAGGAAAATAAAGAAAAACGTTAGACTTAAAATCATCTTTCTATTCTGTATTACTTTATTATTAGTTTCAGTTGTGTGCTTGCGTGTCAGCGAGCAAAGTGGCCTTTTTATTCTTTGAGCACCTGCCCCTCCAATTGTCTCTGCACGGCCCTGATCTGTAGTAACATTAACTATTTTACTGATGTTTAACACTTTCCGGACACTGAATAATGGTATTTTTGTTGCTTCCAATTGAGGATAAAAGAAAAAAATTTGGGGTGAACCAACCCTTTTATGTATGCATATTGAATTTGCTGGTAATCTTATACGAGAAAAATAACCCACAATTACGCAATAACGTTCAGATGTAAGTACTTGCCATCTATCATTTGTTTATAAATCAAAGACACCATAAAGATTTGTTTTTTTATGTAATATTGTAATGTTTATTGTTAATGATTTATCCATGCACAACATTATTTCTTTTAAAATTGATGTGTCCTTGTCATTTTAATTTTAATTTATAACTGTTGGGATATCATCCAAAAAATGAACCAACATAATTTGGTTGCATATTAAAATAGCTTTACTGAACTAAAATTCTGCATGTCAATCACTCGGCGCCCCATTTAATTTCTTACTTTTCACAACTCTCTTCCAACTCATACAAGCATACTACAACAACTTCAATACGAATTGGATCTCAATATGACTTCTGCACTTATCAACAGTCACTCTCTTCATGAGCAAATTGATCCAGCTCAGGTTTGAAGGGTGCCCCCTTCAGACTACATTTATTAGGTTCGTTTAGGTATATACTATGAGTATGCAGGTAAACATAGGGCATTTGTGCTTCTTTTAACATTTTAAAAGGACCAAAGCTCTTTTTTAGATGTAAGAGTACCAACAAATTTGTCCACATCTGTTTATGTCTTTTATGTTAATAAACCACATTCCAGACTGGACTGGCCCTGTATTCTCGTCAGTAATTTTTGCTTTTGTTTCAAATATTGTTACCAGGCATTGCGCAAAAGCTGGAGAGTCTTCAATCAGAACTGCCTGTGCTAGCTGGTCCCACTACAACCAAGTCAACTCCTGAGGCTCCAAGTTTGTCTTCATCAACAGACACTGGGCCTGATCCTGAACCAGTATGGGCAAACATACCTTTTATCTTTCAAGCCTTAGGCCTAACTCACACATACTCCATTTGCACTGTGTATGAGGCTTAAACCTTTTTTCCATGTTAACAAGCAAGATTTTTCATATGTAAAGAGATCATCCTGCATTCTTTTATATATTACATATGTGACCCGCTCTGGCGAAATGAGTCGGAAGTCGCAACGTTCTATTTAAAGATATGAGCCGATAATGTGAAAAACAATGAAATAATATTTTTAGCTAATTTCAAAGAACAGACATTCAAAAATAATCTCCCAAAGTTTCGTAGTCCAAATAATTGAGTAAAGGTATTTAAATGACTATTAAAGTTGAAAAGGTTTTACGCTGGAAATGAACATTGCTTTTCTCAAATCCTCTCGTCACCTCGGAGCATTTCAATATTTGGAGAGCAGAAATAGTGACGTTTCAGGGGATACCCCTGAAACATCACTATTTCTGCTCTCCAAATATTGTGTTGCAGGTGGTATATAGAGCCAATCAAAAAGCTTGGAAAGGTACACAAACACTGATCATTTCTTAATGGGAAGCCCCGGGGCACGCCATCCTCCTGTCAGACTGGCAGCGCTCTGTGTAAACAATTTGTAGATCTCCTCAGAAAGATTAAAAATTATTAATTTGAGAAATGTCACTGTCAAAAGTGAGCAAAGTCGCTAAAGCATTAAACTCACTGGAGGCTTTTAACCTAAGCTCTGCTGCTGGTCAGCAGGAGTGGCTAAAGCTAGTCAGTGATTTTTTTAGGCTCTGGAGACGTGTCATCCTCTGATGACAGTGACATGACGATGATGAAAACGTTGAACAGCCTATGACTGATGTTGGAGAAATTAATAGGGTCATGTCTAGTTGTGAAGCAGTTAGCCGTGATCGAGAAGACGAATTAGCAAAATTATGTACCTTTTGCTGTAAAGGGCGTAAACTCAACAATGGAGAGCCGTGTTTTCGGGCACTCAATGAAGATTTTGTTCAAGAGATACGTCTGTCTATGGCCTCTCTCACCGAATACGAGAAAGACCTGCTCCTGTTGGGGAAACTGAGTTGCCACTTTCACAATTCCAAGATGATAAGATGCTCAAAGAAGAAAGTGCAGAAAGAGCGTCATCACCAAAGGACAGAAAATTTTGTTAAAGGCAAGAAAGTCTGACGAGAGACATTTCAGTTTTTACATTGGTAAGTACCTTTAAAAATGTAAGCAGCTCTTAATACAGAATTATAGCTATTATGGCAAAATGCACTGCTCTGCATTTTAGTGAAAGTGAGTTGTTTTTATTTTAGCATAAGCCGAAACAAGTTGACAGCTCTCCTAAAGCATTACAAAGAACATGGGATCATTCATCATCAACTTCGCGGAGCTTCACGGACTGGTTCTTCCAGGTCGAGTCCCTGGCTACAAACGCTTTGATATCAAGTTGCTGCCCTCTCATTACACCAAGGCCACAGTTTTTCGTGCCTATTAGGTCAGTTAGGTCAGGAGGTAGATATTCTTTATTAATTAGCATTTCAGTGCTGAATTGATAAACCTATTATGCTGAAAAAGAACTTAATGTGATAATGAATGTTATTTATTAGTTTGCACATAGCATATGCTTGCTGTGTGAACTTTAGTGAAAGGCTTGTCAGTAGACTGTAATTGATAAAAAAAAACTTAAACTGCCCCCCTTTCTGCATAAACATGACAAATCACTAAACTTAATGGTTGTAATCAAGAATGCTTTGAAATAAAGCCTTATGGATGGTCTTGTTTTAAAGAAGACATTTGCCAGATTATTGTAGAAGTGAAATAATTTATGAAATTTATTGAGCTTATGAACATGTACAATGCAAAACAAAAATTTATATTTTATATAAAATATATATTACAAAATATATTTATTCTAAATTTGCAAGAAAATGAAAGAAAAAAATTTGAACAACTTGTGTTCCAAATTTTAGGATGATATCTGTAAGAATTGAGCTTTCAGTAAGATTTTATTTGTACGCAGTACCAAAAGTTTTCACTAGAGGGACAGCCAAGCTTCCTTACTCGCCATAAGGGCACCTGCTTTTATGTTTTGAGCGATCTGAACCATGTATTTTCCATAATTTTCATTATGAAGTAGATAATATTCATGTTAATTGCTATTTCAAAATAAAGACCTAAACATGCCTAATTAATAGGAAATATTCTTGTTGCAAATTGATACATTACTGCTCCTTTTTAATTTATTTTAAAAAACAGCCACCGAAAATAAAAACCTTTTTGTAAACTTTCAATAGTTTGTCAATATTACTTTAGGTTTTTACTAAAATGACAGTCAAGGGGTTAAAGTGCATTAATAGTTTATAGTTAATTAATAGTTAATTGAGGAACTTTTCCCTAAACTTTGTTTTTTTCAGAACCTCGGGTGGTGAACATTGTGACATTTTGACGCCTCTGGAAGACCCTTGTACCCTTTATAGTCTGGACAAAGCCAATGACTGACTTGTGTTAGGAATGCCAAAAAAACAACTCAACCATCTACAAGTCTGCCAACCTGACCGAAGCAGAGAAATCGGAGCGATGCAGAAACCAGGAAGACCACCTCATAAATGTGATATAAGAACGCTCACTGTATCAAGACATGGTTCAGAAAGCCAAGGATACTGTAAAAGACTATATGACATTCATGAACTCTGTCCTTGTGATCCATGCTCTCGAGAACTCACAATGCACTACTTGTTTGATTTTGCCCAGGAGTGGCATTTTCCCTCCAATCCACTTCAGCCCGGTCCTATGTACTTCTTGACCCCTACAAAATGTGGCTTGTTTGGCATTAACTGTGAGGCTATTCCAAGACAGGTTAACTACCTTATCAATGAGAGTGTATTCATCACCAAAGGGCCAAATGCTGTGGTGTCATTCCTTGATAATTTCTTCACTCAATATGGCATGGCTGAAAAGCATGCCCAGCTACATTGTGACAACTGTGTAGGCCAGAACAATATTGTGCTACAGTACCTGCTATAGAGAGTTCTTCGTGGATTGCATGAAACTATTTCATTGAACTTTCTTATTGTGGGCCATACAATGTTTGCACCAGATTGGGCATTTGGCTTGGTGAAACAAAGCTATCGCCGAAAGATGGTATCATGTTCGAAGCAGCACACTGACTGAAGTTAACATCCCACAACTGGTTTGATGGGAAGTCATAGTGAAGCAGCATGATTGGCAGTCTTTCCTGAAGCCATTCTCCCGACATCTCCCGGGAATAACCCAACACCAGCATTATTGTATGTAATCTATGTTACATACTACATAATACTAATGGCATATGTCTATTATGCTCAAGTGCTCTATGTGTGGATGTGTGCTTCTGTGTTACAGTACATGGGTATCTGCACATAATAGTGAATGGATCTTTTACAACTAGTTTTCCCTAATCTTCTGTATTTTTCAGAATGAGCAGTGACCATCCTGGCTGGGTATTTTACAAGGCCTTTGCCAACTCTGAGGAATAAGGAATGTGCTTGCTCCAAGAGTTTGCACCACAAATCCAGAGACCCCCTGTCGTCAAGCCCCCTGGCCTGGATTTGAAAAGAAAGACTTATCTGTACCAAAATATCTGTGAGTTTGCACAGAAAATCCGAAGGACATTACATGCCCAAAACCGCCAGTTGAGAAAGTAAGTTATCCCTCTCCCTGCCCAGCTAGGGAGAAAAGAGCTGAAATGTGAATTTAATGTCCAATTTCTATCTAAGTGGGTGTACGTATTGTGTATGAATGTGAGTGAGTTCAATTATTGTGTGAGTGTATTTATCTGCAAGGAGAATACATTACAATGTGTTTAATATATTTTAACCCAATATTTAACTGTTGGCATCTCAGTTATAAATTGTTTACACTGTTATTGTCAACTACCCTACACAAAGATATGACTGCATAGGCTAGCATTAATTGTTTTCTTTTTGCTTGTTTCTCTCTCTCTCTCTCTCTCTCTCTCTCTCTAACAGTAAAAAAACAATGATCAACAAGGTGAGGAGGACAAACAGAGTATATATAGGTGACTGATTCCAATAGCTGGCAGTTATAATTATAGAATGGTTCTTCAAAAATAGTCTAGTATGGACTAGAGTAATTTTACTACATTTTTCTATGGTAATTTTACTATGATATACTATAGTATTTTTTCATTTGGGAACAAACACTTCCTCATCCAATAATGCACTGGTCAGCTGATTACGGCAGTTGGTTTAGTCCAAAATGCGCAGTACTTTTGCAGTTAGGTTGATTCGATCTCAGATTGTGTTCTCACCACAAACAAACCGCTCGAGTTTGTCCACTTTTGGTACGCACCAGAGTTTGATTGTTGCATTCTCACCTGCCCAAACGAACTGCACCAAGTCAGCAATCGAACTCTGGTACGATTCAACCGAACTAAATGAGGCAGGTGTAAAAACACCATTAAAGTTCTTATATATGATGAAACATTGTATTCTTTCACAGTAAACTTCATGGCATACAGCAACTCAACAAAAACAAAAGCTAAACATGTCATATAACTTTAAAAAGTGTTAGATCATGTCTCCACACCACAGACAAAATAAAAAACGTTTACTTGTTTAACAGGCTTCTGTCAGTTAAGAGGTTGATTAATCGTTGCTAGAGAAGAGCACAAGCAGAGGACATGAGACGAAGGTTTAGATGATAAAATAGAACAGAGTTTTATAGATGGACAGCTTCAGTTGCATATGTCTCAATGTTGAAACCTCGTTCAACTCATGTCTAACAAGCATGAATTCAACATGCAGTGTTATACCAAAATGCTTAATAGCAACATCCCACAAACCTTGAGCTTCCATAAACATTCTCTTTACCAATCTCTGTTTACACACAGACAGGACAGCTCATGAAACTTCACAAATGTTAGACAACTATAAGACAGAACAACAATGAAATCAAGAGGACATATGAAATATAGAAATATATTTAGTTAATGAATAAATAAAATAATAAAATATAGAAATATAATGAATGAATGAATAAATGAAAATACAATGATAAAAATAATAATAATGAAATGGATAATAATAAAAAATATATTGAATAATCAAACTATTTTATGGATAACTAATGATTATAAAATGATTATGTAAATAAATGATTAGGAATTAACTAAAAAACACAATATTAAAACATTCTGCACGTGAGGATCTAAGGTAGCATCCTTTAAAAGAGATTTATGTGATTCAAATTATGTAAATGCTTTTAATATATAATCAGCACAACAGATACAATTAGTGTCGTTTATTGGGTATTTGTAGTCTTTGGTGTTAAAGGTTGTATTTAAACAAGTTAACAAGTGACCTTGTGTGTCTTCTCCGTGATTGCCAGCTGTTGTTTTCAGTTTGATCTCAGGTACTGTTGGATGAAGTGGCATTCTTAGGTAGTTGTTTGCACACTTACTAATAAATAGTTTAAGCTGTGACTTGAGGGTGTTTCACAGTGTCATAGAATGAGCTGGGTTGTTGTTCCATTGCTTTTTGTGTCTGAGCCAGAATCGTGTAAAAGAGTTTGGTATTTAGAAAATGATTGGAAAAAAAATGTTGTACAACTTTACAATGACAATAAAAGCTATTCTAAAATACTGATCAGTTATTCTAATGAAAATGACCCAGCCAATAACAGTATAAACAAAAAACTGAAAATAATGTGCCAATCAGTTTTAAATCAATTTCCAATAATCTTTGATCATCTACACTGATAATTCATTGAACACTGTACTTTAAATGTCTCAAACGTCACTAGACTCTAAAGTTATATTCAATGCAATTAATGTATTATTTTCTTTCTATCAATCTTAATAAGGTACGGCAAAGTTTATAATGAATTAATTTTACCTGATCTGGGACATCACATGTATCAGAGTCACTTCTGGTTGTTTGCATTGGTTGGTTCTAAAAAGGAAAAAAGATCAGTTATGTTAGAGTTTGTGCATGCTGTGGTATCAAACATCTTATTGATTATTTTGTTTGCTAAACTATCAGATTAAATTTGTTTGGTCTTACAGTAAACATTAATTCACTGTTGTGCATTATCATCATCTTTGCCGGTGACCGAAATTAATATTTTATAAATGTATTTATTACATTAATGGCTACTAAAGATTTAAAGGAATAGTCTACTCATTTTCAATATTAAACTATGTTATTACCTTAACTAAGAAGAGTTGATACATCCCTCTATCATCTGTGTGCGTGCACGTAAGCGCTGGAGCACGCTGTGACACTTCGATAGCCTTTAGCTTAGCCCCATTCATTCAATGGTACCAATCAGAGATAAAGTTAGAAGTGACCAAACACATCAACATTTTTCCTATTTAAGACGAGTAGTTATATGAGCAAGTTTGGTGGTACAAAATAAAACGTAGCGCTTTTCTAAGCGGATTTAAAAGAGGAACTATATTGTATGGAGTAATAGCACTTTTGGGAGTACTTCGACTTGCCTGAAAAGTCCGCTCCCCTTCTCACTCTCATAATGGGAGAGGGAGGGTGTTACTGCGCCGAGTCGAAGTACCCCCAAAAGTGTTATTACGCCATAAAATATAGTTCCTCTTTTAAATCTGCTCAGAAAAGCGCTACGTGTTATTTTGTACCACCAAACTTGCTTGTATAACTACTCGTCTTAAATAGGAAAAACGTTGATGTGTTTGGTCACTTCTAACTTTATCTCTGATTGGTACCATTGAATGAATGGGGCTAAGCTAAATGCTATCGAAGCGTCGCAGCGTGCTCCAGCGCTTACGTGCACGCACACAGATGATAGAGGGATGTATCAACAATTCTTAGTTAAGGTAATAACATAGTTTAATATTGAAAATGAGTAGACTATTCCTTTAAGTGTTGTTGGGAAGGCCAACAGGGCAGCTGTGTGTAAAGTTATTTATAGTTGTGGAAATATCTGGTTAAAATGCTTAATGTAACAAACACACTTTGTATCAGAAACATTTATTCACATGGTACTGTATGAGAAGCTGTGCTATATGGTGAATTCAAATCATCCAGCAAGGACTATATCACGATAAGAAAAACAATGAGTGCCAAAATAGATGTGTGTACTTTTACAGTAAGGAGAGATGAAATAATGGTTTGATAATCCATTAAGAGACTCAGATAATAATTATTTATTAAAACCTGACCAATTACTAATTTAAAACATTTTAGGGGACCCTTTTCTACTTGCACAATACAATCTTAGTATTTACGATTTTTAAAATTTTGCCCTAAAATAATAATTTCTTAAAAATAAATACTTGTGTTGTAAAATGGCTGGGTTATTTTTGACCCATAATGTTAAATATTGGACAGAACACATGGCTGGGTTAAAACTGACCCAATGAGGGTTCTTTTAACACAACTGTTTGGTAATTATACCCCATGGTATCATAAAAACCCAACATTGGGTCATTTTTAACCCAGCATGTGTTCTGTCCTATAATAACCCATCCAGTGCTACATTTTTTGCTGTGAATTCAGAAATGTTATGGTGTAAGCATGAATTGGTGTGTCAACACTTTTATGACCACTTTGAACATTCAGAAAAGCATTAGATTAGCCTTAATTATCATTTAAGTAATAACAGCATATACACAGTAAAACAATACAAGACAATGTGCTACATAAGACAACACAGGACACATTACAAAATAAGATAACAGAAAGCACATTAACTTTCAAGAGTCTAAAAAATAAAGTTGCATAAGAACTAAAGTGAGAACACAGACTACACAAGACAACATAAAGTGCATCCAATCCATCAATGACAACAGATATTATCAGTGCTATTTACAGGATAAATGATAAACAGTAAACTGAAGCTTACCTCAGTATTAACTTCAGCATACACTGAATTGGCATCTACGATGTTCAGATTGTACACTGTAAAAAATTATATGTTGAGTTTATTTAAAAAATATATGTGACATTTATGAATCATGCTATTTAAGTAAATGTAACTTAATATTTTACCTCAAAATAACAAGAAAACTTTTCTTGTATTTACACAACCACATGAGTTTACAGAACAGTTTTTACTTAAACAAATATGTAACACCAGATTAAGACTTAACTTATAATGCTCTTGTAGATGACATTGAGTTGTTCATATAGTGTACTGATGCACATTATAATAAAATGTATTAAAAGATTTAATGACTAATTCTATGTCAGTCACTGCATCGAGTTGCTTCACCACAGAAATAAGCAAATTACATTTTTGATATGCATTCTTCATTTATATTTTTGTGTTGCATAAATCATGCATTTTAAGTTGGGCTTGCGTCTGTGTTTTATTATCATTGTTATCCCTGCCTATTTAAGCCCTGGTCATTGTTTCTATCATGGTCTCTATTAGTATTATACTTTTGTTACTTTGCAGTCAGGGGTGCGTTTCCAAAAAGCATCGTTAGCCAACTACTGTCGCAAGTTATGGCGTTACTGATGAAGGTCAAGGATTTGGTCTTTCCCGAAAGCATCGTTCAAACGAACATTCCCAAGCTGCATCGCATACTTGTGTGGTTTGAACGACAGCTCTTCACCTGTCGTTAGAAGCATAGTTCCTTGTTATTATCATATGTAGACTTACGTTGATCATGCTTTTGAACAAAATAAGCAAAAAACTTGTAGTACATTCTATATCCATCATTATAAAAATATATAATTTTTTATTTATGTCTAAGTATGTAAACAGAATTAAAGTGCTGCATTTGAAAACTGTGCATATGTGCAGTCCTACAAGCTTTAAGACCCTGGGGAATCCCTGGGAGGAGTGACGTAAGAGGAAACTTGCACATGAATTAAATATTTTGAAAATAAAAAACAGAAAACTAAATCGCGATAACAAAATCAGTATTCCGATGCAATATATGTTATTCACAACAATAATCTGACATTAAATCGATTTGCACAGATTAACTCATTCACCGCCATTGACGAGTTATCTCGTCATTTATGAGTTCATATTTAACTAATAAGTATGCCTTTCTGGACGAATTTCAAAGTGAAAGTGTAATACCGAATTTATCAAAAACGGAAGTTAAAAAAATATAACGTTTTATTTTAACTCTCTTTATGTTTGATAGTCATTTTGAGTCTGATCTCTAACATAAATTTCTTTACAAAAACGCAATTTTTTAAGCTTTTTGCTCAAAATGTTGTATTTTTGAAGAGAAATATCCATATTTCAGTGGTTAAATTAAGTAGAAAAAGTAAATATATAATCAAACGTTTTTTCCCCATTTTGTTTGTTTGTTTGTTTGTTTATTGCTTGTTTGAAAGCAGAGGGTGTGTTCTTTAATTTAATATAATTTGTATGTTTATATATTTATAGAAAATAATTTTTCCTGCAAGGAATTTTGTGAACATTTTGTTAAAATCACAAAAATGCAGGTGGCCAACTTTTCTCAAAAAGGCTGGCGGTGAATGAGTTAAGTAGTACTCCACCTCCCATGTGACATCATCAACTATGTTGTTAAACCAACATGGTTCAAACGACGAATGTGCGACAAAGTTACTATGCTTTTGGGAAACAGTCATGACAAGGTAGATAGTTTCTCCAACTATGCATCGTACTATGTTGGTTCAGCAGCGAGTTACGTCGTTGTTCGGGAGACACACCCCTATCTACCCTGCTGAAAAAACAATAAAACCATTACAGAAAATTCTAATGGTTTCCATTAAAATACCAATAGGAACCATTAGCTTTTACCATTAAAACCACTACACTCTAGTGTGTTTTGGACCATATTTCATTAGAACCAATACATAGAACCAATACATACCATTAGAGACCAACAAAAAAACAATACACTGTAGTGTATTCCATTAGAACCAATAAAATTACCAATAAAACCATTATAATTTTCTGTAATTTCATCCGATACCACAAGCCGATAACAAGGTCTGCACAAAGTCATAGGTTTAGTTCTCAGGCAACACAATCATTGTGTTGTTATAAAGTATTGTTGTTATTATTGTATTATTATCAACTTGATAAGATAAATGTGTTTGTCAAATTCCTAAATATAAACGTGTATATTATAAGGAAAGGGGGCTAGAGGTTCTTCAATTTACAATTTAAGTTTAGAGTTGTTATGAGTGCTTAAATATTAAATGTATAAATATAATATATACCTTTATATCTTTTCCAGCAGAAGACAGAAATAACCAAAACCACTACCAACACCACCGTCACCAGTATACAGATCATCACCCAACTTTGTTGTTCTGGATTCTCTGGATGAACTGTAACAACAGAAAATTCAAAGTAAAGTCACTTAAAAGGTTAGTAAACCTTAGTATTTGTGAGATCTCTGCTAGATTTCTGCTATTGTTGCATCTTTATTATAGGCATTGTGCTGTGTTTTCATGTGTGTTGTCTATGAGCAAATATTTACATTCACAAAGCTTTTTAATGTCTCTTCTGTCTGTTTCCCAGCTGATAGGGTTGCTATGGTTACAGATGATGGTTTCATTACTACAGATCAGGATGAGAGTAAACTTCTCATGTGACGTCACTTCCTCTGGAGAGCAGCTACCATTATTATAAGTGGAGTGAAGTGTGAGGTCATGAGCTCTACATGTGAAGTTTACACTACAGGAGTCACTACTCGGGTAAGAGATGACAGTCAGCTCAGGAGTCTTCACTGGATCTGAAACAAAATAAATAAGTAAACCCACAAAGATACACAATAAAGAATAATGAACTACATAAGAAGCAACATTATGTATCAAATACCAGAAATAATGGTGTTTGAACAGTCACACACACACCATGGGCCCCATTTTAATGATCTAAGAGCATTGTCTAAAGCGTACAGCGCAACGTCTAAACGGGCGTGTCCGAATCCACTTTTGCTAATTTAATGGTGAAAAATGGTTTGTGCGTCGAGCGCATGGTCGAAAAGGGTTGGTCCTATTTTTTTAATGAGTAATTGGAGTATTTTGGGCGTAACGTGCAATAAACCAATGAGAGTCTTATCTCTCATCCCCTTTAAAAGCCTGTTGCTAATCCCTATTTAGATGACGGACTTTGTAAACTGAAAAACTAAGCGGAGGAAGAAGATCCCCAGTTTAAGATTAATGTTAAATAATTGTGTTGTTTTTCACTTGTATTGAAATGTTATTTTTTGCTTTAAATGTATGACTATCCAATATCATCAACAAATAATTTACAAGTATGTAAGGTAAGGTTTGTACTCTAAAAATACTTCATTTGTAACAAACAGGATTTTACAAACGGCTCTCCGCACGTTTCAGCACTTTGGACAGCGTTTTTTTAATCAAAGAGGTTTTTAAGCATTACTTAAAAATGTTTCTCATTTCACCATATCCACAGGTACAGAGGTATTATATACAATAAATCCATGAGGTAGCATTAACAAAAAACATTTAAAAATAGATGCATTTGTTTAAAGCAAAGCATTTATTTACTTACCAGGCTGCAGGTGAAGCAGTTCTTTGCGCCTTCTAACGTCTCATTTATGTCCAAGAGACTCAATCATAATCTTTTACATTTCAATCCTTTAATCTTTCATATTTAAAAGCGTTTTGTGCTGCTGAGCATTCATATGTGATAAGCAAACCTGTGTTTTCGTCCCGTTTATATAGCGCATATTTCTAATGCGCTCTTTAAATAACAAAAAACATATTGTGCCATTGACTTTAGACTTTAGAGCAGGTTTTTGTTGGTCAATGGCGTAGTCTATTTTAGTTGCCTCAAAATAGCAACGCGGCAACAATGCGCCTGAACACACCTGGTTTTTAGATCAGAACACCCATGGGCGCAAACATGGGCGCAAATGCATTTGCTATTTAAACAACGTGGCACTTAACGTGAAAATTACAATTGCTTCGGGTGGAAACCACTGATCTATATAAATGACTGGATTGCGCATGACGTCACACTTGTGAAGCCACCGCGCCGCCATGTTGGTATACCCAAACGTTCTATTAAACCAATGGACGTTATCAGATTTTAATGATAAAACATCACTTTACTCGTCTTCGTTTTTATATGTGAAGTTACCCTGTACATTATTACAACACAAACGTCCAAAGCATGTAAATAGTTATTTACTGAAAGTTGTACATTTTGAGTTTTAATCAGTTATTTTACATTCATCTTTATTACAGTATCAGATCAGCAGACAGACCGCAGCATATTTAGTATTAATGACAATAAACGTGCTAATTCTGAAATCTAAATAAATAATCATGCTTTGTACCGTATGTACATGCAATAATTTGCTAGTTTTGTAATTATGTTATGTTATCTAAACTTACAAGTTACCTAAACGTATTTAGAGAAATAACGCTGACCGTCACAGTGTAGCTGAATGTCAAACAAAACTTTATTTATACCCGTGTCATTAACAAATGCAACAGACACACTCACCTTAACGGTTTTTTACAAATCCATTATCCTGACCGATTAAAACATAAACATTGCAAATAACACCAGAATTAACAAATAATTAACGTACACATAACCTAAAAATTAACCTTGTGTAACTGATACGCTGTAAAGGGGGTCAATTTTGATCATGATTTTGAATGGGAGTCAATGACGCTCTGTGCCGGTTGGGTATACCAAGATGGCGGCTCGAACTCTGCGCTGGCTTCACCTCACGCAGTTACGTCAAGCGTTCTATGCGTAATCCAGTCATTTATATAGATCAGTGGTGGAAACTAGCAAAATACACTTGCGTTGCACTTTGCGCCGGGTGTAAGATAAAGCCCTAAATCCTTCAGGTCTGAAGAAATGTTCTTGGCTTTGTTGGGGGAAAAGTGGTATTCCTTCATTAGGGTATATTTACATTGCATACAGGGCAGTGCAACAGTCTCTAGTTTTGACAAAATAAGCAGCACACAATTTCAATCTAAAAAATGCAGAATATTTATCAACCCAGCATTGGGTCATTTATTCATTGTAATTTTTGGGGTTTGTTTTAACGTATTGTTTGTTTATTTTAACCCACAGGCTGGTTTTGTCCCTTTTTGACCCAACACTGGGTTGATAACCCAGCAGTAATCAGGAGAGAAAGTACATATTCGAGTGAGCAGATACAGATGTGTAAACAGTCTCTGATGATGAATAAATAAAGAGCTCAGATGCAAAAGCTGCTAAACGGCACCTCTGTCAAAAATGAAATAATGATGTTGACCGAATACTCTCGGCACGTATTATATGTCAATCAAAAACATTCGCTTCATATTTGCTTAATCCTGGTCTTGCACCATTTAGAAATACAGCCTTGTTGTCAGATTCCACTAAATGCCCTGTTGACATTGTGCACTTGTCCTCTAAGTGCACAAAAGATTAATTTTATGTTTGGATGCTCATAGCAGACTATATACCATTTTAGAATATTCTGCAAAAAAGTATTTTACCACATTAACAAAATTGCATCCTTGACATGAGAATAGAAACAACTTGTTCCTTACTGTAGCACATCTTTTTTATGTAGCAAACATTTCATCTTATTAATCAAACCTCACACTCACCTATAACAGATACAGTGCGTTTACCAATAAGTGGTTTTGATTCTCCACTTGCTATTGCTTTATAAACTCCACTGTCTGTCTTCTTCATGTTCTTCAGTGTTAGAGAGAAACTTTCAGTATTGAAATCCACTCTGTCCTTGTAGGAAGAGTGAAGTCTTACTTGTTTAGATCCACTAAAATATTTAACTACATTCTCAGATTTTTCATTCTCCCAGGTCATCTCATCAAACTCATCAGGTATTTTATATCTCTGTATATTCAGTTCTAAAGAAGCTCCTGTCTCCACAAACACAGTGTCTTCAGCACTGAACCCTGAGGAGAGAAAGACATACAGTATGGTTAATCTGTTGTTGTTTTTTTAAACTGATTGAGCAATAGAATCTGGTTTAATGTCAGTGATGTATGAAAATAGATATAACAACAAAACTGACAAAATGATCTCATCATGTAATTTTAACCTCAATATAAATGAATAGCCTTAAGGGGTTTTGCCCGGTTGCATGAAAATCTTTTAAGTAAGGGTTATCCTGAGGGGGAAAAAATTCCAGAGGGAAGGGATTTCTTTAAAACCATTGTAACAAATTGTCACCCTTACCTAAGTGTTTAGGGTTTTATGACAGTCTCTGTCAAAACACGGTACTGGAGAAGTGTTACAGCTCAACCCATAGGCGGGGTTAATCGTAACAAACAGAGGGTTTGTTGTAAAACTTGCTAGAAATTTCATAAAGTTTATTGAGTTTGTTTGTGAGACGTTCAGTTGGAGAGCTTCAGAAAAGGTCTCGTGATTTCTGGTAAGGGAACATATAGGGACCATCGATGCCCACTGGTTTTGCATTGCATTTTGGGAATTTTTAGGGAACAAACGTTCCAGTCCACTGGAAGGATTTTGCGATTCAGACATATATAAAATATCCGACTCCCTGATCAGTGCCCTACTGAACACGGAAGCTGATTGAGACATATAGTCAGAGATGAGAGAGGCTATAGGGTTTAATGACGTCACTCAGCAGAAGAGCCACATCGCCTCCTTGTGGTGGGTAAAATCACAATAAAGGGAACGAACAATCCTATCAGTTTAGTAGGCTATAAGGATGGGAATATTCCCCGATTTGATTGGTGCATCAGCATATAAATTAAAGGACAAGTTCTGTATTTTACACTTAAAGCTCTGTTTTCAGATTGTTTATGGTGAAATAGAACGGTTTTGACTGAAATTTCGACATATGATGCTGTCCCGAGAATTTTCTGTGTTTGTTCTATCACCTCCCACCTCTACAATGGGTGTATAGGTGCACTGGAACAATCCTTCCTAAAATGCATTAAACTTTCGTTTATAAAGACGTGAAACTCACCGAGTGGTCAGTGGTGTTCACTGATACTGTATGCTCACACAAAAATCGCTGCAAAGATGCTTTCCAGCATATGTACATTATAGAGGTGGGAGGTGAAACAACAAATACCCGAAAATTCTCGGGGCAGCCGCATATGACGAAATTTCAGTCAAAACTGTTCTATTTCCTCATAAACAATCTGAGAACAGGGCTTTAAGTGTAAAATACCGAACTTTGTCCTTAAAGTGCAGTAACTTTGTAAAAGTTGTTCAGGAAATCAAAATTCCATAACTTCAAATAGCAGAGCTCAACACTATAGGAAGAAGTTACAGTCAGGACCTGTGAGTGATTTTCTCTTCTTTTGTTATTTAGTTGAGTTTAATGTCTTCAACAGGTAGTTTATTAGACCGAATGCAATAAAATGTTTAAGCCAAAAGATGAACATGGGCTCATTTAAACTCTCTGCACGCACGCTACCAGTGGATGAAGCATTGTATCGCGCACGTGATGCGTCGCATTTCAAGTTCAAGCTTAGCAGCAGTCCATTACAAGACAGTGAATCTAATCATTATACAGCAAAAAGATCTCTACAAGAATTAAAGTGTGGTGTTGAATTTTGTTAATAAACACGCTGAATAACGGGAAATGAATAACTGGAGGGAGTTAAAGCAGCGGTTTCAAACCACAGTCACTGTGGTTTCATATTTCTCGTCATTAAACTGCTGTATATTAACTAACTGCGCATCTGACCTCTGTGTTGCACCCCTGTCTGCCTGGTTTGATTTATATCTCGGAATAATTTTAACTTAATCTTACTTAATGGGGTGAATGCAGACCTGTTGGCCTGTGACATCACACTACCGCGAGATCTATTTAAGCATACTGAGTCATTTACTGTTAAATCGTTCTTGCGGTGCTAAGAGGCCACATGCCGATCGGCCTGCGCAAGGCAACAAGAAGCCAAACGAGCGATGAACATTAAGTCAAATGACTGTGGTCCGGACCTCGGGGACCTTTACTGGTGTGTACGGCCATGCATGTGCTAAATTAAAGAAAAACTGGGTCCAATATTCTTTCTTAAAGTGTCTTAATGATTCAGACACGATGTGTCAATTTTTAACACACGTACTGTGTTAAAATAACACATAATATGTGTAATTGTGTGATGATATTGTGTTAAAATAAATGAAATGACAGCACAAGATGTGTTTAAACAACAAAAAATGTGTTGTTACAATATTAACACACAGATGTGTTTAGTTAGGGACAATATATTAAATGTTTTGTGCTTAACTAGACATGCAATGTGTTGTTTTAACACAACCGTTTTAAGAGTGTAGCATATTAAATTGCATAGCATCATATTTTTTCATTGCATCGGACCCAACTGCATCATAAAGGGGTTAATCGCATCGTATCGAACCCATAGCGGCTTCATATCTTTATTTAATGTACCGCATCGTAAGCCATGCATCGAAATGCGTATCGCATCGGACTCAGTTATGGAGATGCACATCCCTAGTAGGCTATTAATACATATTTCTGAGTGGGTTTTTTTGCGTATTGATTTTACCCTGAAGTAACCTTGATTTATCCATGGTTTTTGTAGCCAACCCCAGCCTCTCTTTTTTATTAAATAACAGAACATACAACAATTAAATACAAAATAATAGTAATATAACGCAATAATAAATCTTTTAAACATGGCAAGGAGCGTCACGTTTCCGTCTGACGTCAAACCAATCACAACGTACAGATTAGCTGACCAATTAGGGACACAGAGCTTTTCAAATCAATGAGGTTTGTAACAAATCAATGCGTTTGAGGAAGGCAGGGATATCTGGAGCTACAAAAATGTACAGTATGTGGAAAATAATGTTTTTTATTTTTTACTATAAAACACACAAATACTTTGTATTATACCAAATACACAAAATAACATTGTTTTAGCAATGAAATAGGCACCCTTAAATTGAGAGCATTCTGAAGGACTGCTCATATGTTATCATCGTGTCAGTTTATTATAAACAAAAAAAAAATACTTTATCAGCCAATGGCATTTGCAGCTGGGGAAACTGGACTGATTTTTAGATTGGTTAACATCTAACTCAACCAAAATTGTTTACAATCTTTACACCATGGCTAACATGCATGAAAGGAAAACATAATTCAATATAGCTATTATCTGTCAACTATTGATGGCTAACATTACCATACAGTAATTTAATGATGTAAAAAAATTTATTAATACGAATTTAAGATTGAAATTAACAATCATTTGCATAGTCGTTGATATAAAAAGCTTTTTTTGCATATAATACAAGCAGTGTCTAAGAATGAAGATAGGTTTTTATTTAATAATTCATAAAGCCTAATATTAGACACTGAAACCAAAGTGAGAAGATGATCATTAATTTGGTGAACATCAACGCAGACATTAATTGCCTCACCGAAGTTTAAGATCCTATACATAAAAATCTTGAACGTAGATATAAAAAAGAACACTTTTCAGAAGAATAGTTTAACACTGTGAAGCACATGCAAAGCAAACATGCTGAACTCATGGCAGCTAACTTAGTATCATTATATGAAAAACCACCAGGACCAGGGCCGGCCGTTGGGGTTTTGGGGCCCAAGGCAAGATCATGAAGATGGGACCCAATGTTAGCACTGTAATTCTGTATTTATTATATTCAGTGAATTGTCATTGTGATTACTCAGATCTAACTCTAATATTAAATCTTTGTGGGGCAGGTCTCAATGCAAAGGTTTTTTTTCTGCTGGACTGGTCAGGCAAGTGGTTTAGTAATGAAGTAAATTAAGTATGGTCAGTAATAAAATAAGAACAAATAATCAGATTGATGACTAGCACAAATTAATATGGACATGAAATACACACTGCTGTTTTCTAGGTGGTCTATCAGTTTTCAGGTTAAAAAATTGAATTAAAGTAATGAAATGTAAAATAACACTGCATAGTCTAGGCTGTGTAAATCAAATATAGATTTCTTATTGAAGTTACAAAAGTGAATCATTCATCTATCATCCAAATACATAAGCGTTTTATTTCTTAACCCTCTGGGGTCTAAGGGGTTTTTAGGGCCCTGGGGAAGTTTTGACATTCACTGACATTTGTGCTTTTTTCAGTTGCTTAAAAACATATAAATGGCATAATTCTCATAACACTGCGTTCAGCACAAACTGGGCTACAATATCATATAATCAACATTATATGATAACATTTGAAAAAGCTAAATTTTTAAGTCACTGATACAAGTCCACAAAACTCATTCTAAACATGTAAACATCATTCTAAAGACTTTTCAAAATAGGATCTAGTAGTCTAGAGTTTTTTCTTCAAAATGATATGAAAAACATTCAGCCTACTCTTTCACATAAAGCAACATATTGATTTACAATTTCTAAGACTCCTTTTCCTGGGAAAGGCTGTATGCGTGGAGGTGGGATAGCTCCTGAATAATCAGTGATTGACAGCTGAGGAACAAAAGAGTTGCATAATGAGCCTTGTGGGGATGTTCAACAGGAATGTAACTTTCTCTGTAGTAAAACCATGATAAGGTTTACTTGGGAATTTATAACAAAAAATTATATATATAAATTGTGTATATATAGAAATATTTTCTATTAATTTCACAAGTATACCTTTAAAAACCTTAGTAATCATAGTAAAGGTACTGTTTTGGCCATCGTAAAAATGAACACAGGGTTGTGTTTGGTTGGCCAGCGAGAGTTTTACTTTTGTGCAGTAAACAGTTCAAAATAAAAACTGCCTATCGTTGTCTGGACTCTTATTTGTGTTTTTGTAATGTTTGTTTACAGCCGCCGCCATTGCTACCTCACGTGTTGATCATGAAAGCAGTGAATGTGTGCACACGCGAGTGATCCTGTGTTTAATAAACTTGCTGTGCGGAGATATGTGTTTAGACGCAACTAAATAAGGATTGTATCGTTTGCGATCGCGTATTTTATAAGAATACCAAAAACCGCGTTGAGTTTCCTGACTCGTGTGTTTGTTTATGTGTGTTCCCCTCGTGTGAAATGTTTGACGGAAGAACAAAGAAAACACTCGCGTCTGGAGATACTGACACACATACGCAAGTAAATAAGGATTTAGATGTCGTGTTTGGTGCATTCGGATGAAACAATAAGGAATGGAGAGACTGGATTGTGAATTGCGTATCCATTGACTGCAGGAGGCACGCCGCACGAGTTATGCAAATGGATGTTTCTGCTTGTTCACTTCAATGGCACGGGGGTGTTGCGATCTCATCTCATTAGAGATAATCAGGTAACAAGAGAGAAAGGTACTTCTCCTCCTTCTCATACAGTTAACACCGAATGACAATATATGTTTTCGATCTCACTTACATAATTTAAAAGCTGACATTCCAAGCATTATGTAGACGTTTATCTTTTGTTTCTATGACATGTATTTGTTAAGTTACAGTTTATTTTTCTGACGCGTTTGAGAAAGGACTTCACTGAGGGAGAGAGAACAAAACACGCATCATGTTTATTTTCTTAATTTTGCGAAAAGCACAACATTCTATTTTATTGGGAGTGGACAGAAAAAAATAGACACTTTAACGTTTTAAATGATGTATAAATCATATCTGTATGTCCAAAATCAGCAGAGTTATCTAAGTCTCTTTGCAGAGTGAATGAAAAATAAAGAGCCCGCGCCGCAGCCGACCCCAGAGTGTTAACTGTTCACATTCACTTAAAGGCGGAGTCCACGATGTTTGAAAAACGCTTTGGAAAAGGAGACGGGCCGACTACCAAAACACACTTATAGCCAATCAAATCAAATGCCGGGTTGCGTTTGTGTGGGGCGGGTCTAGGAACAGAAGGTCCAGATTCTATTGGGGTAGGGGCGTGTTTGTTTGGGTGATTTCAAATATCAACATTGGCTTTCAAACATCGTGGACTCCACCTTTAATACGTATTATACTCGTCAGTACATGCATTATTTTTACATAATTTTGTGTGAATTTGTCCGCTTAAGCGCATGAACAGGTAAATGAGAATTAAGTGCGCACTGTCTGAGATGCGTCTCTCTGGGTGAGTAGAGATGCGCGGGTTGGAAGTGTGCATGTGTGTGTGTTTGCGAAGTTGCAGTGATAGAAACAGTGACTTTTCACTTAAAGTTTGAGGAGTAAAGCCTGTGTTTGTTATGTTATTATTAAAATGTAGCATAATCTGTCCAAATCTGTCAATCACCACACCCCCCTGTCGACCCTCATGGCTATGGGTGTCTCTGACACAGCGCTTCTATGGTTCAAGTCATACCTCTCAAGTAGGTCATTTTGGGTATCCTGGAGAGTTGACGTCTCCGAGCCCCAACACCTTGATACTCACCAAGGCTCTGTGCTGGGACCGCTGCTCTTTTGATATACATGACATCCCTGGGTTCTGTCATTCCAAAACATGGACACTCAACTCCACTTGTCGTTCCACCCTGATGATCCCACAGTTTCTCCCCACATCTCAACATGCCTGAGGGACATCTCACTCTGGATAATGGATCACCATCTCCAGCTGAACCTTGCAAAGACAGAACTGCTTTTCATATCATCTGAACCAAAGATTCAGCACAACCTTTCCAGAATTTAGCTAGGTTCCTCGACCTTCACGCCTTCCAGAACAGCCAAAAACCTGGGAGTGGTCATTGATGATCAGCTTAGCTTCACAGCCCATGTTGCCAGCACAGCTCACTCTTGTAGATTCATCTTCTACAATATTAGGGAAATTAGACCTTTCCTAAATGAGCACGCTACGCAGGTCCTAGTCCAAGCTCCAGCCTGCACAACCAAACCCCTACAGATGATTCTGAACGCAGCGGCAAGAGTGGTCTTCAGTGAGCCAAAAAGGCTGCACGTCACTCCTCTGTTTGTCAAGTTACACTGGCTTCCTATAGCAGCTTGCATCAAATTTAAAGCTCTGCTCCTGGCCTTTAAAACAACCACTGGGTCAGCACCCCCTTACTTTCACTTCTTTATATAGATTGATGTACCCTCTTGATCCCTGCGCTCTGTCACCAATCGACGGCTTGTGGTGCCATCTCAAAAAGGGAAAAAAACATTAGCGCATACCTTCTCTGGAGCTGTTCCACAGCTGTGGATTAATTTGCTGACTTTGTAGCCATCTTAAAGAATCAGCTAAAAACCCATCTCTTCCGCCATTACCTCACTTCCTAATATAGGACTTAGTATTTTTCTCTATTTTTCCTTTTTCTGTATATGTACATTGATGAGACTATTTCCAGTGCACTTATGTATTGCTGTTCTTGTGTTGCTATAATTGCTTCTGTTGTTTCCGTCATTTGTAAGTCGCTTTAGTTGGGGTTGGGCGCGTTCATGACTCTTTCAGAAAGCACGGAAGGGAGGGGGAGGGGAGGAGTTAGCTACACTCCGTTTTGTTTGACAACACTTCGAACGTCAACAAGAAGTGACGTCACATAGATTCGCTTAGAGCGCCCTTTAATCACATTTGTGTTCTTAACTCTGCGGGTTTTATGTTCCAGCACTGCTCAGTTCTCCACATGGACTATTTGTTTACAGTGCAGTGTGTGCAGGTTCAACTTCATTTGGCACTACGCAGACCCCTTGGTGATATGTGTGCACACGCGAGTGATCCTGTGTTTAATAAACTTGCTGTGCGGCGATATGTGTTTAGACGCAACTAAATAAGGATTGTATTGTTTGCAATCGCATATTTTATAAGAATACCAAAAACCGCGTTGAGTTTCCTGACTCGTGTGTTTGTTTATGTGTGTTCCCCTCGCGTGAAATGTTTGACGGAAGAACAAAGAAAACACTCGCGTCTGGAGAACGTCAACAAGAAGTGACGTCACATAGATTCGCTTAGAGCGCCCTTTAATCACATTTGTGTTCTTAACTCTGTGGGTTTTATGTTCCAGCACTGCTCCACTCGTTCAGTTCTCCACATGGACTATTTGTTTACAGTGCAGTGTGTGCAGGTTCAACTTCATTTGGCACTACGCAGACCCCTTGGTGATATCAAAGTACAGCGAGAGCGATTTCAAACAGACTTCCCCATGTAATTTCTCTGATCGCTCTCGCTGTATTTTGATGTAATTTGCCTGTTGGTTCTTCAATCTGCTCGTCAGTCCCTTTTGCGCTGCGGTAATTTGATTTTAAACACAGATCAGATCGCACTGTTCGGCATGAAGTCAAACACACCAAATATATAGCCTACTGTATATGAGGTTTAACCAGTGCTTGAATTGAATCACTTCTTATACAACTGAAATGAAACGGTCTAACCCTTGGAGGATCCATAATTTGCGTCACGTGCTGCACGCACCCACAGTGCCTGTCAGCAGAACACAGCAGAGGACATTTCTGACTTATTAAAATAAATATGGAACCAGAAAAATCAATTTTACTTTAGAAAATATGACACGTTGATGTAGACTAAACTATTTTACAGTATATTAAATTAATCAACCTTAGAAATATACACAAAATAAACAGAATATTTGTAATATAATAACTTATAGTACTAAAACAGTGAAAAGAAAAATGTTTACTGATAAATACACACTTTTATTTAATAAAGGTTTTAATTGTTTATTTTAAAATATCCAGACGTTATATGCAGACGTTACAGGTGCGCAATGAATCTTGGCCAGCTCTGCTGTAGTTACCACAGCTGCAGCTACAAATGTGTTGGATAAAAAATTTTATGAATCCGAAACACGCCGTGACAAGGTCTAAAATAAAACAAGGATTTGTATAGGAGATGCCTTTGAAAGATGGAGACAGCTAAAATGAATAATTTAGCTGAATAATTAGAATCTGCCCTGATCGCGTAATGTTATGCCTTCTCCATAGTAGAATCGTGCTGTGTGTGCAATTATTGAAAAATAATATGGATTGAGGATTATTTTATACAAAGTCTGATGGAATATCAATATTTCTTATATGTAAAAAGTTTGTGGACAAAAACTGCAAATGTATGTTATATTGTGAACGCTTGGCATACAAGGTTACAGCAGCGTGAGACTGGAGTTACTATGGACGTGCTGTTTCATAATACAGGTATGAGGTCATTTTATGAATCAACACATTCCAATATGACCTTGTTGCATTAAATGCATTTATTTCATGAAACAGCACTTCAAAATGACATCTAAACCCTTTGTAATGAATATGGCATGAGAAGTTTAATACCCATCTTCATCAATATGATACATTGTAAACGTTATAGTTTGTAAACAAAGACGCGACGGGCCCGGTCCACCTTAAAGGTTTAACAGAAAAAAATATATACTGTGTAGGACTCGTCCCTTGCCATTGGAAGCTCCTTGTAGTAGCCAGTACGCTCCTGCAGCCTATACTATCTGGAAACCTCGAGTCAGGGGGAAGGTGATACACCGCTCTACAGTAATTTAAAAGTGATTGCAGTACCAGTTTTTGGCCACCATCCTACATACGGTTCCTTTAAGTCGCGCTGCTGTGATGCAATCAATCTTAAAATACGTCCTTAGAAGGCCGCAGCCTTCGAATTGGGACACAGCTATAGAGAGAGAAAAAAATTACCCCTCAAAAAAGTCAGTCAGAAGCTTTCTCTGACCGACTGCGAGTGGAGATTTTTTATTTGTATATTTTTTAAAACTAAAATTTGCTTCACCGGAGTGGGGCAATCACGCAGTCCTTGGTTTAAACCACCAAAGTAGCAAGTGGAGCATCTACTTTTTTTAATGAAAATGATAAATGTGTCACAATAAAGATGCTGTTCCTTACACTATTTTAAGCGGGTATACGGAAATCCTTGACCTTTCCTAGTGGGTATACGGCATATACTTGCGTGTTACATAGACTACACCACTGCCCCTGCATATTCTCAAACATTGAGCAATGCATATTAAATTTTTTAAAGTTTAAATTTTATACCATGAAGATTTAGTTACAAAAACATTTTTACTGTTTAAATACATGTAAACTCCAATAAAACAAAGAAGCAAAAATAAAAGCATGTATGGAAGTAAATAAAATCGAGCCATATTTAACCCCTTAGGTGTCACCCCACCCTACTGAGTGAAATCTAAACTCCCAGAGCTTTCAAACGATTTATAGTTTCTCATGATTAGATAAGAATTCACATGCAAAAAACCTGAAGTAAACGTAAACGGAGGGACAGTGACATTTAGCAGGATGTAAATGTTTTGAGGCACACTCTCGTCATAAATTAATCAATTACTCTCACTACATAATTTTTTTTTAAAAACACTGTTGAAATGTCTATTCTAGAGGCTTAGACCTTTCCAAAGATATATAGTTTGTGGCGATAGATAAAAATTTACATCAACAATATAAAGTAAACTTAGGTGTCCCATATTCGGGACGGCAATGCTTAACATTAAGAAACATTTGATATTTAATTTACAAATCTAATCAGATTACATGCAGCAAAGGTTGCAAAGTAAAAACATTCACACATATTTCACTGTTAAGACACATACACACACGTCACACATATACACAATAAAAGTGACAAATCAGTACTGTGCCTGTGATCAATAATAATTTTTCCAAAGTTCAATGATTATAGTTTATTTTTACCTGTGATTGAAATAAAGAAGAGTATGAAGGACGGTAATAGATGATGTGCTGCCATTGTTAAAGAACAAAAATATGTTACTGTGAAATTGCTGATGCTGTGATGCTGAACCTCTTAGGAAGTTGTCAACTTGTGAAGTTCAGTTTCGCTTTACTTATTATTTCCGTCTTGTAACTGAAGGATGAGACATATAAAGACAAAAAAGATCAAAGCTAACGGAACGTTTATTCCACTGAAAGCCCTTTGTCCTCTTTAAATAGTTATACAATCAGACCTTTAGCTTTTTAACCTAATTCATACATTCACAGATAAATAAAAAAACTACATGTTTGTAGTACATTGTAGTTTCATGCTGTTTGCAGCAATTCTTCAAATACTTTTAATGACATTATTATATTAAAAGAAGATATAATGTTTGCAGTCAAACACTTTAAACACATCTGGTAACCACATCCTTCCTCTTAAACACCTTCTGCACAATTTCACACTGAATGCATGCTACAAATAACTGTTGTGATGAGGCAAAGGCGAGTGAGGACGCAATTGGAGTTTAAACATTTATTAATCAAAAACAAGAAACAGGTAAACAGACAGGCAGGCAAAACTAGGCAGAACGTCTCGGTTACGTATGTAACCCTCGTTCCCTGAAGGAAGGGAACGGAGACGTCACGTCGTGACCGACGAATTGGGAACCGCTTCGCGGGTGACCTATCTACTTCGAGAACTATCAAAAAATGCCAATGAACTTGGCATGCAGGTATTTGCATAATGCTGGCGCCGCCCCGCCAGGTGCGTATATAAGGCGCAGGTGCATAATACCAAATCAGCTATATTATTGCTGAGAAGCCGAGCAACAGTGCCCGGCCTGAACAGCAATGGAACAGCAAACTGTGGCGACGGGACGTGACGTCTCCGTTCCCTTCCTTCAGGGAACGAGGGTTACATACGTAACCGAGACGTTCCCTTTCAGTCGGTCACTACGACGTCACGTCGTGACCGACGAATTGGGAATCCCTACCAAAACGCCACTGCAGCTGAACCCTTCCAGTGCCTGCAAAAGCCCTCCGCCCTCCACATAAGGGGCGGAACCTAAGGCGAAATGCAGAAGGCCGGTCACTACCTCAGGGTTTCCGCGGGGTTGTAAAAGGTAGTAAAAGGTAGTAAATTAAATTATGCCAAATTAAGGCCAGTAAAAAGTAGTAAAAAGTAGTAAGCGTCATCTGACGAGGTAGTAAATTTTCGATTGCCTTTTGTAATGTTATGATGCCTGGAAATTAGTTCAAATCACCCGCATATCTGGGCAAATAATCATAGATCTTTCGTCTCTGGGATGTGATCAAAGCCTGGAGTGGAGCCAAATCACGTTCCTCTCTCGGCAGTAAGCGTTCTGTAATCACTACGGACCGGATCCACTCCGGGTTTTTGACTGTATCACGTTAAGCTGAGTTAAAAGTTTATTTCAGCTAGCATGGTCAAACTTATAATGCAGGAAGGCTCCGATGTTTTGAAGATCGATAAAGGTGTAAAAGGCTTAGCGAAATGATGAAGATTGGCAAGCCTTTCAGTTCGTGGGCTAAGAAAACCAAACAGGTAATTGCTTGTCTTTGCACAGTATGACTAACGTAAGGGGTCCTGTATTTTGGGGGTAAATGATTTCTCACGTTACTGATCATCCGCGGCACGCTTTTTAATGCTATGCTGATATAGCCAGTGGCTGGTACAACGGGTTTGTTTAACTCGTGGGTAAACTTCATGTGGCGCCACAACAACCAAAAGGCAGATGACATCCAAATCCCTTGAGAGCGATTGACGAGGAATCATATGAGGAGACTGCTTCCGAAATGCTCTCGCGCGACTTTGATGTCATCCACCTGTCGGTTCTTGCAGTTGCATTTGCGTGTGGTCACAAAAACGTAACATTTGTACATATATTTAAGCACAGCAGTTTAAAAACGAGTGATTTTAAGCCATACAAACAACAGTGCGTCCGCTGTTTCTGTGTCAGAGGAGCACGCTAGCCGCGCATTCGTTTCTCATTGAGCTTGTGTTGTACGTATTTTTGCCGCTTTATTGGCCTTAAATAACACATATGCCTCAAAAATCCCGTCTTTGCAAATATCCTCATATAAACACGACCATTTAGGTCTTAAGAGAAAGTAAACAGCAGAAACATTGCGCACAAACTAGCACATCAGCGCTGCCTCTATTGTAACATAATATTTTGTTGATAAAGGTACAGTCATTCAATTTACAACTGTCACTATGGTTACAGACATCCTGTGCGAATTCTACACGAGTTTGACTCGAGTTACTCGTTCAGGGTTTATATTCATACACATAACCTTACTGTATTAGAGCTGTGACTGTAAAATGTTGTGTGAACAGAACAGACCCTGGATCATTCGTTTATGTGTACTGAATAATATGATATGAAAAAGTTGTATTTGTTCACATTAGTAAATGCATTATATAACATAAACAAACAATGAAAAATATAGAGTATATAATCATTAATTAATTCTTGTTTATGTCATTACAGTAATTGACGGTGGTTCATGGTGCATTCACTAATGTTAACAGTTTCAACTTTGATTAAAAAATTATTAGTAAATGCTAAAATAAATACATTTACAATTAATAAATAATTAATAAAAGATTCATTAAAGGTGGTGATATTCATGTTTTCTTTTTATACAGTATAGTGAGTTATTTAGCTGTTTCGCCTTAATCTGAAATGCCCTGCAAACTACAGCTAGCTATATGCCACATGAGACGTCAATATGGAATTTATGGCAAAAAAATCGCCCCTTAAAATGCTATTGGTCTCGCCTACATAAAGTGTTAGGTAAAGGAATATGACTTGGCCTGAAAAATATTTCAGTCAAAAGAATTTTTTTCACTTTAATTCTTTTTTGTATGTTATATATGTCAAAATCTGTGTAAATAATAGAAAGGTCGCTGATTAACACTTGCAATTCAGTGTCGTGATGGGTTTAAAAAATATTCTGAAGGTAGTAAAAAAGGTAGTAAAAAGTAGTAAATTTAACTCAAGGATTTCTGTATAAACCCTGCTACCTGTTCCTTAACCCACGATAGTGAAGCAGCGAACTGGGAGAAGCGTCTAAACTGAGCGGAGCTAGAACACTGCGGAAGCCATCCCCTAAGAAGGTTAAATGGATGACATAAAAATATATGAAACAACCGACAGGTTGCTCAAAATAAAGTCTCTGAACAATACATGGTATGTTGAGAGGTGCAGAGCAGGCTCTGCTAAGGAAAAACGTGGAGGATTAGAACCCCACGGACTTTACACACAAATGAACCCCACGTAGGGGACAAATGTGGACGCCTAGCCTATACAGGTTTACGGAGAATATATCAGTGATAGGTTGACAGCGGATGCTCCGCAACACCAGCTATCAGGGCGGTGGAGGAGAGGCAAAAACAGTTTTTTAGACGTTTTTGCCCCGATGGCCTTCCATAATGGTGCAAATGTGCAGCACCAAAATAGAGGCTCCAAGCCGACACACGAGCCGACCCTCGGCATTCTTAACTAGTTAGTAGAAAGAACCCGAGTGGAAACCGGTTCGACACGAACACTATAGAATCTTGTGAACGTATTAGGTGTCGCCCAGTCTGCAGCTCTACAAATGTCTGTTAGCGAGGAACCGCGAGCCAGTGCCCAAGATGATGCCACACTGCGTGTAGAGTGGGCACGTAAATTAAATGGACAAGGCACATTCTGCTTTTGATATGCAAGGGCTATAGTATCCACAATCCAATGGGACATCCTCTGCTTGGTGACAGCTTTTCCTTTCTGCTGACCACCGTAACAAACAAAGAGCTGATCTGAGGTCCTAAAACTTTGCGTCCTGTCTATATACAAACGTAGTGCCTGAACAGGGCATAACAAAGCCATGGCTGGTTCTGCATCCTCCAAAGGCAGTGCTTGGAGATTCACCACTAGATCTCTAAAAGGAGTGGTGGGAACTATGGGCACAAAGCCGGGCCGGGGTCTCAGAGTTACGCTGGATGCAGCCGGCCCAAACTGAAGGCACGATTCATCGACCGAAAATGCATGAATATCCCCTATCCTCTTAACAGAAGCCAAAGCAAGGAGAGTTAATGTTTTCATTGTAAGAAATTTAACACTCACACTATGCAGAGGCTCAAATGGGGCTTCCTGGAGTGATTTCAGCACCAAGGACAGGTCCCAAGGAGGAATAGAGGGGGGAAGCGAAGGATTCAGTCTTCGAGCGCCTCTGAGAAATCTGATGACTAGGTCGTGCTGACCCACTGTTCTACCGTTTACGGGTGAATGGTGAGCTGATATCGCAGCGATATCGACTTTAATAGTGGATGGTGACAGCCTATTCTCCAAACGACGCTGGAGATATAAAAGCACAACACTAATCGGGCATTCTCGGGGGTTTTCACTTCGGGAAGAACACCAGTCGACAAACAGGTTCCATTTAAGCGCGTAAGCCTGTCTCGTAGACGGCGCTCGCGCAGCAGCAATAGTGTTAGACACCTCTTGCGGTAAATCACTCATATCCTCCGTGCCCCGTCCAGAGACCACACATGGAGGTTCCACAGGTCGGGGCGCGGGTGCCATAATGTGCCCTCTTGTTGAGAAAGAAGGTCCTTCCTCAGGGGAATCTTCCACGGAGGGGCTGTCGCGAGGAGAGAGAGTTCTGGAAACCAACTCCTGGTTGTCCAATACGGTGCCACCAACAGCACGCTCTCCTCGTCCTCCCGGATTTTGCATAAGGTTTGCGCAATGAGGCTCACCGGAGGGAACGCGTATTTGCGCATGTTTCGCGGCCAGCTGTGTGCCAATGCATCCACGCCGAGCGAGTCGTCGGCTATTGAATAGAACAGGCGACAATGGGTCGTCTCTGGGGAAGCAAACAGGTCTATCTGCGCTTTGCCGAAACGTCTCCAAATTTGCTGAACTGCAATGGGGTGGAGTCGCCATTCGCCGGGACGCGCAGCCCGAGAGAGCGCATCCGCCTCTACATTGAGCGTGCCCGGGATGTAAATGGCACGAAGAGACCTCAAATTCTTCTGACTCCAAGTGAGGAGGTGACGGGCGAGATGCGACAGGTGACGCGAGCGTAAACCGCCTTGACGATTGATGTACGCCACGGTCGCAGTGTTGTCTGTTCAAACTAATACATCTTTGCCCCGTAACTCGTTGCTGAAACGGACGAGCGCAAGATATACAGCCCACATTTCCCGGCAGTTTATGTGCCAATGCAGCTGGGGTGTCGTCCAGACCCCCGAAGCCGCAAGCCCATCGTACGTGGCCCCCCACCCCGTGTCTGACGCATCTGTGCATACTATCGCATGCCTGGAGACCTGTCTCAGAGGCACACCGGCTCGGAGAAACGCACGGTCTAACCACGGAGTCAAAGTGCGACGACACGCAGGTGTAATGATAACACGGTGAATGCCGCGCAGCCACGCTCTCCTCGGGACTCGATCGTGAAGCCAATGCTGAAGCGGTCGCATATGAAGCAGTCCGAGCGGAGTTACAGCTGCGGCTGCTGCCATATGCCCCAAAAGCTTCTGAAACTGTTTCAGCGGGACCGCGCTCTTGCTCTTGAATGTATCCAGGCAAGTCAGAATCGACTGTACACGCGCCTCTGTTAGACGAGCTGTCAAATCGATCGAGTCCAGTTCCATACCGAGAAAAGAGATTCTCTGCACGGGGCAAAGCTTGCTCTTTTCCCAGTTGACCCGAAGACCCAAACGAGCGAGGTGTTTTAAAGTTAAATCTCTGTGATCGCACAGCGTCTGACGTGTTTGAGCTATTATTAGCCAATCGTCCAGATACGCGAGAATGCGCACACCTCTCTCTCTCAGGGGTTTCAAAGCCCCCTCCACTACTTTGGTGAATACACGGGGCGACAGAGAGAGCCCGAATGGGAGGACTTTGTACTGGTATGCTCGCCCCTCGAACGCAAAGCGGAGAAACGGCCTGTGTCGGGGGAGAATCGATACGTGAAAGTACGCGTCCTTCAGGTCGATAGATGTGAACCAATCGTTTGGACGAATGCATGGAAATATGCGTTTGGGCGTCAGCATTTTGAACGGCATTCTGTGAAGTGCACGGTTCAGCGAACGCAGGTCCAGGATCGGTCGCAAGCCGCCGCTTTTCTTGGGTACAATAAAGTAAGGGCTGTAAAACCCCGACCTCATCTCGGCTGGAGGGACCGGCTGGATCGCGTCTTTCGCCAATAAGACAGCGATCTCCGCACGGAGGACGTGCGCATCGGCAGCTCTCACCGTAGTGAAACGAACGCCGGAGAATTTGGGGGGACGCCGGGCAAATTGGATCGCATAGCCGAGACGAATCGTGCGTAAAAGCCAACGCGACGGGCTGGGAAGCTGTTCCCACGCCCCCAGATACCGTGCGAGGGGGACTAAAGGCACGATCGGTGTACCCGCGGCGGGCGCAACGGAGGTGATCGCCGGTGTGTGCGTAACGGCCGCACCGACAGCAGTGTTGTGCGTGATAACACTCACCTGAGTCCGTTGCGGGGTGGTTGAGTAAGGGAGGCTCTGCTGAAGACACCTCACACCACTCGATGCACCCTCTGGCGAAGGAGGAGGGAGACGATGGGTTATGAGCCCGTAGCTGTCTCCTACCGGCTGAGAGCGCGGAGGGGTTATGAGCCCGTGCGTCGCTCTCGTTCTCCTCTGATGAGCCGGAGAACGAGGGGGGGTTATGAGCCCGCTCGTGTCTCCGGCGCCCCTCCTCCGGTGGGGGGAGTGGTGCCTTCACCATCTCCCGAAGAGCGATCCCTTCCATCTCTAGGTCGCCCATCTCAGGGCCGCTTAGATCTTCTTTTACCACCCTTTGAAGCGGGCTGAGCGGGCGGGGCGGGCTGCTGACGACCGGTTCCTCGCTTCTTAGAAGAGCCCCGGGGAGGAACGGAGGCGGCCGCCGCAGGACGCCCTCGGCGAGGAGCAGGCTGAGGCGCCGACGTGGATGGGGCAGGCGCAGGACGCTTCCGACGTGGCATGATCTGAGCGATGGCCTCAGTCTGCTTCTTGGCCGCGGAGAATTGCTGCGCAAACTCCTCGACCGTCTCGCCGAACAGGCCGGTCTGGGAAACCGGAGCATTCAGGAGCCGGGTTTTATCAGCGTCCTTCATGTCCGCCAGACACAGCCAGAGATGGCGTTCCTGGACTACCAGGGTAGACATCGCACGCCCGACGGCGCGTGCGGTGACCTTGGTCGCACGAAGCGCCAGATCTGTAGCCGCACGTAGTTCAGAGAACTCCGCCGAGTCGTGACCTCCCGCGTGCAGATCCCTCAGAGCCTTAGTCTGATGAACCTGCAGCAATGCCATGGCATGCAGGGCAGAGGCTGCCTCCCCACAAGCCTGGTAAGCAGCACCGGACAGCGCCAAAGACTGCTTACAGGCCCGTGAGGGGAGAGTAGGCTGGTCCCGCCAGGAGGAAGCGACACCGGCCGGACACAACTGCATCGCGACCGGGCGCTCCACTGACGGGATACCAGTGTACCCCTTGGCATCTCCACCCTCGAGAGAGGTGAGAGGTGAAGGCTGATACGGCTGGTTCCGGGCGGAAAACGGGGTTTTCCACGACCGCGTCAGCTCTTCATGCACCTCGGGGAAGAAAGGCACCGGGGGCGAGGACTGAGAAGCCCTGGCACCCCCGAAGAACCAATCATCGAGGCGTGACGGTTCAGGTGGGGGAGGTTTAGTCCACTCCAAGCCGACCGCCTCCGCCGCCCGAGCGAGCATGGCTGCCATCTCGGGGTCGAACGCGGAACCCGCAACCTGGCCCGAAGGCGGGAGCGGATCCGGATCGACGTCCGAGGCTGACAACCCCCCCTCCGACGTTACGGTGGACATCGCGTCAGGTGGAGGCTCGACAGAGCGCGAGGACACCGTAGAACACGGGCCGCTCGTCTCCATCGGGACCTCCGCTGGCAACGGATCAGGGCGCTGGGAGCTACTGGACGAACCAGCAGACCGACCCAGCACCGTTATACGGAGGTCATCCTTCGCAAGTTTGGTAGCTGCGCCCTTAGCAGCACCAGACTGGGAAGGCGGGGCCCGTTGCCGGAGGAACGACACCCGTCTCCGCAAATCCGCCATAGTCATACCCTCACAGATGGGGCATGAGCTATCACGCAACGCTGCCTCTGCGTGCTGGAGCCCCAGACACGAAAGACAACGCTTGTGGCCATCCTGGGGGGCGATAAACACACCGCATCCAGAAACGGAGCACGGACGGAAATCCATCTTTAAAAAGACGACCCCGACCGTGACACGAATGAGTGGCTGTCTTTAAAAAGACACAAAGCTCAAACGTGCTGCTCTTTCAGGGAAATCACTCTTTTGTGCGAGCTGGTGAAACACACAGGGAGAGGCAAACGCACTCACTCGAACTCAAGTCCTAAATTAAAGAGACAGAGAGAGAGAGAAAGGGTGGAAAAAAACACTGCGAGCCTCCGCTGAGGTGTCTTTGCCCAACCAACTTCAGCAAGCTGAGATATTTTCTTCCCACACAGAACAGGATCTACGAAGATCAGTTTAACAGCTTCTCGAGAGCAGATGTCTGCCGGCTTCGAAGCAATAAAGCTGATTTGGTATTATGCACCTGCGCCTTATATACGCACCTGGCGGGGCGGCGCCAGCATTATGCAAATACCTGCATGCCAAGTTCATTGGCATTTTTTGATAGTTCTCGAAGTAGATAGGTCACCCGCGAAGCGGTTCCCAATTCGTCGGTCACGACGTGACGTCGTAGTGACCGACTGAAAGGGAACAAAGAGCTAACAGGTAACAACGTTAAACAATGACTAGCAACAGGTGAATGAGTAGACAACGTATATGTAAAAGACAAGAACCAATCACAAGACACATAGACAATGAATAACCATGACAACACACAAGAGGGAATGAATGAGTACAATGAATATCCATGGCAACATGGGGAAAACAGCAGACAGAAACACAGGGCAAAATACAGACAGGATCATGACAATAACACAAGGTATAATACAGTCTTTGTGGGGATGTATCTGTTTTCAAAAGTGAACCAAAGTTTTCATCAGTTGCAGCAAAAATACAGTAAACCTCTCACTCATGCTCAACATTTTCTGTGTACTGTATATGTCTGCATGACTAGTTAAATAATGAAATATGAAAAATAAAAACAGAAGTAAAACTAAATTGAAATACACAGAAACCAAACAAACTATTTACTTTCACGAGCTATACAGATTTGTTGAATGTCTATGGTTTCATTCTTCCAGCTGACTGGGTTACTAGAGTTAAAAGCCACTATATCATTGTTACAATACAGGATTAGAGTGTGAAGTTCAGATGATGTCACTTCCTGTTGATGCTATGGTAGCTGGAGCTGAGTGTGAGTTTATCACTGCTACATGTGACATTTATAGTGCAAGAGTTAACACTGATAATTGTATAGTTCAGAAAACTCAAAACAGGAGACACCACTGGATCTAAAACACAAAAATTTAAGAACATTTTGCATTAGAATACAGCATATAGGTCAGTGATAAATTTAGATGAGAGGGCAGTCAGCTGCAGTGAGGCGAGAATTAAAAAAGATTTTGTAAGTTGGACACTTTCCTATACATGTCTGACTTACAAAGCCGAGCATAAGACACCTGGCCGCCTCAGCAGTGGTACAGTAACCGTGGCGAGGGGACGTGACATCTCCAGTCCCTAACTTCAGGGTACGAGGGTTATATAACTGAGATGTTTCCTTTCAGTCGGTCACTTCGACGTCTTTTAAATTGTCCCAAAAAGTATGCTAACAGAAATGATGGCTTACATAAAAGTACATTTAAAATATTGGTAGGTGTATCTGAATCACTTAAAAATGAAAATGTATCCACATACATTTATAACATTATAATTATAATTGTTTTTGTTTTTTGTTAAATGGACCTTAAAGAATACTAACAAAATGTTCAGCTACTCATTATGTTTTTACAGACAGTTTAAGGGGCCAGTCACACCAAAAGCGCTTTAAACGCTTGCAAACGCAAGGCCCGACTGTCACGGTGATCCTGTTCTATATTGTCATCACCTGGACACTTGTTAATTATCACATCATTCATTCCACCTGTGTGTCATTAGTCTTTGTGTATTTATACCAGTGTTTGTGTCACACTCATGGCCGGATTATTGTCATTGCATCCCCGTCTGTTCCCTGTGTTGATATTCCTGTTTTCCTGTATTCACAGTGTCATTCCTCGTGTTTTTTTATCATTAAATGTTATTTATTTGTGAACTTTGCGTATGCGTCCTACTTCCTGTTTCCCAGTTGTGACAGCAACGCACTGCCTTTTTTTTAAAAAGAGCAGTGCGACGCGGCTTTTCATATTGCTAAGCAACCACCGAGTCAGCTGTCTTGTCAATCAAATATTGACGCGTGAGGGCTCTTTTGCTGTTAACTGTCATATTAGCAGAAACTTTAAAAAGAAGACGCTTGCTCGGACCTTGTTTGAGGGTGAGAGGTGCAGAAACACGCAGGAGAGAGTGAGCGAGTGGTGTCCGGTTTTTCAAAGCAACTGTAAACTTCCCTCACCACAACGTAAGGCCCACCTCTCCCCTCATTCGATTGGACAATGGAAAGAGGCGAATGACGTCGGGCGCTTCTCCGCTCTCAGCGCTCTTTCAAAAACGCGTGCGCAGCAGGCGGCAAAAAACCGCAAGGCGCTCGGCGCGCATAAACAGCGCACAAATGCGCCCTGCCCATAGAATATCATTCAAAAAAGGCGCCTGCAACTGCCATAAACGCTTTTGGTGTGACTGTCCCCTAAGTCTGGTAATAACAGCAACTGCATATGAAATGTTGCAAAACATGTTGCCATTGTCAAAATGGCAAAATTTGTCCTTATGGTGGAACTTTTCAGCATGTGATTTGACACACTTTGGGCCCACTGCAAACCGGGCAACCTAAATGGCATTTGAATGGTCCTGTATCATTATCAATAAATCAAACCTATTATTGAATGATTAACATTATTATTGGTGTAGCACGCTGAACACTATAACATCCATGCAAAACTTAATCGAAATAGCTCCCTGCTGGCTTTGAAACTGGCAAAGTTCTGAATGTTTGTTTACTGTTACAGTGGGGCAGAAAGGTGTTTGGTCGGCTACCGATTGTTCAAGTTCTCACACTTGGAAGGATGAGGGAGGCCTGTGGTTTTTGTCGGGGGTGCACGTCAGCTGTGAGAGACAAAATGAGAAAAGGGAGTCCAGAGAATCACATTGTCTGATTTTTTAAGAATTTATTTGTAAATTATGGTGAAAGGTGAGTATTTGGTCAATAACAAAAGTTAATGTCAATACTTTGTTATATACCTTTTGTTGGCAATGACAGAGATCAAACGTTTTCTGTAAGTCTCCACAAGGTTTTTACACACTGTTGCTGGTAGTTTGGCCCATTCCTCCATGCAGATCTCCTCTAGAGCAGTGATGTTTTAGGGCTGTCGCTGGGCAACTCAGATTTTCAACTCCCTCCAAAGATTTTCTATGGGGTTGAGATCTGGAGACTGGCTAGGCCACTCCAGGACCTTGAAATTATTCTTACGAAACCACTCCTTCTTTGCCCGGGCGGTATGTTTGGGATTACTGCCATACTGAAAGATCCAGCCACGTTTCATCTTCAATGCCCTTGCTGACGAAAGGAGGTTTTGAGTCAAAATCTCACGATACATGGCCCCATTCATTCTTTCCTTAACTCGGATCAGTTGTCCTGGTCCCTTTGCAGAAAAACAGACCCAAAGCATGAGGTTTCCACCCCCATGCTTCACAGTAGGTATGGTGTTCTTTGAATGCAACTCAGCATCTTTCTCCTCCAAACACAAGAAGTTGAGTTTCTACCTAAAAGTTATGTTTTGGTTTCATCTGACCATATGACATTCTCCCACTCTTCTTCTGGATCATCCAAATGCTCTCTAGCAAACTTCAGACGGGTCCGGACATGTACTGGCTTAAGCAGGTGGACACATCTGGCACTGCAGGAATTGAGTCCCTGGCTGCATAGTGTGTTACTGGTAGCCTTTGTTACTTTGGTCCCAGCTCTCTGCAGGTCATTCACTAGGTTCCCCCATGTGGTTCTGGGATTTTTGCTCACCATTCTGGTGATAATTTTTACCCTACGGGATGAGATCTTGCGTGGAGCCCCAGATCGAGGGACATTATCAGTGTTCTTGTATGTCTTTCATTTTCTAATAATTGCTCTCACAGTTGATTTCTTCACACCAAGCTGCTTACCTATTGCAGATTCAGTCTTCCCAGCCTGGTGCAGGTCTACAATTTTGTTTCTGGTGTCCTTTGACAGCTCTTTGGTCTTGGCCATAGTTGAGTTTGCATTCTGACTGTTTTAGGTTGTGGACAGGTGTCTTTTATACTGCTAACAAGTTCAAACAGGTGCCATTAATACAGGTAACAAGTGGAGGACAGAGGATCCTCTTAAAGAAGAAGTTACAGGTCTGTGAGAGAAAGAAATCTTGCTTTTTTGTTGTTGACCAAATACTTGTTTTCCACCATAGATTGCAAGTGAATTCTTAAAAAATCAGACAATGTGATTTTCTGGATTTTTTTCCTCATTTTGTCTCTCATAGTTGAAGTGCACCTATGATGAAAACCACAGGCCTCTCTCATCTTTTTGAGTGGGAGAACTTGCACAATTGGCGGTCGACTAAATACTTTTTTGCCCCACTGTATGTAATGTCACGATGTCCAACGTGCTGTATACACTGGGGATTTCTGACGTGTCACTTTTCTCTCCCCCTGACAGCAGCCTCGCTGTGTTTGAGAACCTCTTGATTTACAAATTGAGCACTAAAGTTACAGCAAATGGCGTGGTTTACTTATCTAGCCAACAAACTGAAAGAATTGTGGTTTATGTAATATTCCTCCTAAAAATCACGCGTTATTATCCCCTCTACCTTAAAAGTTCAGGTTCGTAACATTATCGTTACCATACCTTTATAAACAGCTATTCTAACCTCGTTTTACATGTTGTAACGGGAACAGTTAGCAGGCATAATTTGGCATTAACATGTAGCCTAACTATAATAACTTAGCTATCTTACCTGCACTGAACCCTTGTAGACCTGGCACTGTTGTTTAGGAGGGACAGATTGATTAGCATGCAACTGTGTCATGACATTACTGCGTGCAGGTGCGAGCTTCTCACAGGATTTTGAGAGATCTTGTTTATTCAGAAAAACAGAAACTTTTTTCCCATGAAAAATTATCTCGTAATTCTGATATAATTAACTTAATTCGAAAAAACTGAGTAGATTTTTTTCCTCAAGTGAATGCAATACGCTTCTGTAGACAGCAATAGAGGTCTTTTGACTATAAACTATTTAAATACCAAAACAAGAGCACTAAAGTGACCAGTGAGGTGATTTAGTATGCAAAATCTTTGTGCCCCTGGATATGAGTTAGTCGTTTATTTTGATGCCGCTTTATTTGTCTTTTAAATGTCTTTTATACAACACACTGTCCAGGTGACTCAGTCCCTATTTAATTTTCCTTAGGGGTTTTTATGTCAGTGGTGCAAATTTCTCTTATAAGGTAATATACTGTAAGTCAGACATAGCTACAACGTAAATATATCAAATATACACGTTATGGTGACATGCGTTCATATTTTGTTATGTGGCTCGGTTAAAGCATCACGTCGGCAATGCAAAGGTCATAGGATTGATCTCAGAGAAACACATATACTGATAAAAGATGTATATATGCACTGAAAGTAGATCAAAGCGTTCTTGTTGTTTAGGGGCTGGGTTGACCTGAGAGTAGATTAACCAGTTAGAAATCGGCAAGAGAGATGAAATCACTATAACAGTAGCCGTCTTTATTGTCTCTACAGCGTAAACATAAAAATTAAAAGGACCAAAACTATTTTAAGGTAAGAATTTTATTTCTGACAATGTTAATAATTCAATTTATCAACTAGTTGTACCAGTTTACTTTACAAAATACTTTAACATATTGATTCATATTCTGATACAGCAACTGATTGGTTTAGGCGTAAATGGGGAATTGATTTGATTGATCATACAGTAATGCCCAACTTAATTTTTTAAGGAACACTGACAGCTTTATTTGTACGAAAACTCAACCACGAGCATTAAAGAAAGTTTATCAATTATCCTTTGTGTCAAGTGCTGTCAAAATTTTAAATGTAAATGATTGAGATGCTTTTCTTTCTTTCATTCTTTTTTTCTTATGTGTTGTTGTATGTAAAGCCAGAGACAAATCTCTATCCCGTTCACTTAGGTGGAAAGCATGTAATTTAAGAATGCATTGGTTTCTATTTTTCTCACTTGGGGTTGGGGCTAGAACAACTTTCTTTAACATTTTAGACAACCAAACCACAAACTTAACCCCAAGCGGCAATGGCTATAAATAGAAAAAAATAGAAACCTATACATTAAATGACACAAAATATGCATACTGTTTGTACACACCTGCTCTCCACCTAAGTGAACGGGAAGGACTGGCGAATCATAAGCACACAAAATTAGACTTTGGTGTATGCACAAACTGGTGAGACTGGGTAGGACATATGCATTTTACAAGTTGGCTAATTTGTATGAATTTGTACAAAGTGAATCATACAAAACCGATTATTAGAAGAAGACACAATAATAAAACCCCAACTCTAAACACAAAGTTAAACGGACAAATGCAAATCGTACAAAAACGTATGAATAGGGATACTACAATTATGTTGTGAATGTCAATGTTAAGATTCTAATAGAGAAAATTCTGACGACCATATCTTCAAGGACGGCAGTGGTTCAGTGTAGGTTGTCTACAAATTGGAAGGTTGGTTGTTCAATCCCTGGCTCCAAGTGTCGAGATGTCCTTGAGCAAGACACCTAATCCCAGTTGCTCCTGACAAGCTGGATGCGCCTTGCATGGCTGACACTGCCGTCAGTGTATGAATGGGTGAATGTGAGGCAATATGTAAAGTGCTTTGGATAGCCATTGGTCTATGAAAGCAAAATATAAATCCATTTACCATCTTCAAAAAATCTGACGTCACTCTACTGGAAAACTTGCAAATGCAACAAAATAACCTAACCAAATAACCTAATGTGTTACCTTGTATAACTTGCAAACAACTTTGTTCCTGATGTGCCACTTTCGGTTTTATGTGTGGCCTACATCAGATTGGCACACAACAGACTCTGGGTGCTGCAGGATTGCATACAAAAGGGGAGCAATTCCAACGTAAATAGACATGACATTTGCAATCAAAACAGAGAATGCATTTATTACCTATAAGCCTATACGGAACCATCTGTTTATACTTTTTCCTACAATCTCTTGTTTTCACAAAAAAAACCCTGACATTGATATTTGAGATATCAGTATGGTGGGGGAAAAAAAACCTTCTTACTTTCTTAATAACTTTGACATTTGCTTAAAATTGGCCTGGGCAGTTCTTGACCATACAGATGATGTTTACATTTATTGTTTAAGCAGAAATGAATTCACAAACAATACTTCAGTGAAGATTTTATTTAAAAAAAAAAAAACTGTTAAAAATTGCTTAAATATAAGTTACATAATTTTATATAAACTCTCTACCTATAAAACTGTGCTACAGAAATCATTTCACACTTTGATTGTTGATCTTCCTCTCAGCGTGCAGTGACGGTGAAACATCAGCGAGGAGCTGTGACAGCAGTTATGAACATGAGTTTGTTTGTTGTTTGTGCTTCTTCTGCTGTCAGGTTGGTGTCATCATTTAAATCTGTTTTCACAAGTATATGTGTACACATGCATATATTTAAACACGTTCATTTTAACAGGACTTCTGTGCAGTGCTTCTGGTTTGGAGCGAGAGTATCAGTACATAAACATAAGTATGACATGGACAGATGCTCAGAGTTACTGTAGAGAGAGATACACTGATCTGGCTACTGTAGACTCGATGGATGATGTGAACAGGATGATAAATACAGTGAATGATGGGTACAGTGGATCAGTGTGGATTTGACTGCACAATGCAACACAGAGCCATTGGGTTTGGTTAAATGGAGAAGATAACATTTCACAGTACAGTCCATGGGGCACAAGAGAACCTAATGATGGAGCATACTCATGTGTTTTATTTGTCAGCAATGTTTGGTGTGATTTATCGTGTGAAAACACATTATGGTTTGCGTGTTACTGGTAAGTAATTTATTGATTAACATTTAGTTTAACCCTCCTATTACCCTAAAATCTAATAACATTCTTTACCCACTGGGGTTAATTTCACATTAATACAGAATCTGATTGACAGAATATGATTTTTTTTACTAAAAGGTTTGTGTTGGTAATTTATATCTTTGGTGACTACTTAAAAAGCCCTTTAAATCAACTCTCCACTCACCACCCCTCACTCCCCACCCCTTATACATCCAGAATACCTTTTGCACGTCTATGGACCAATTTTTCAAACCACCATAAAATCTCACTGATTGACCTACAATTGTATATATATATATATATATATATATATATATATATATATATATATATATATATTAAGATATAAGAATAGTAACATGAATTTGACCCCAAGAAAAAGAAACTTGTACACTCCTGCCAGATTGAGCAACCCAATGTAGGCTTACAAGTCAGTCACATCAGTCTTTCCAAGTGTCCCATACACTGTCCTTCCTTCAAAGTTTGTTATTTAGTCAGGGGGCCAATTCTGAAAAGGGCTTCCGTTAAGACTTTTGCGGACATGTTTTGGTACAAGCTGTCACCCTATTTTTTTTGTTAGAAGACACCTATAGGTAAGAGATTAGGGTGGTTGTCAAGCTGAATTATTTTTTTTTTTACTTGTGCAAGCGATTTCAGGACAATTTTTTTTGGTTTCCAGCTCAACTCGACAATCCAACAATAAATGTTAAAATCTCCACAACCACAAGGCCCATATACATAAAAATGGTATCAAATGAAAGCAAACACTCATGGGATGTCTGCTGAAGTGTCAGAATGAACTTTTATTGTACAATGTAAGAGAAAACAGAACTAGAACATGAAAAAAACAATCTCCGCCTAAAGAGAACCAGTTTTCAAAGTGAATATCAGCTTGGAAACATAACATAGTATCCCAAAAGTTCTATTTATCAGTACCCCTATCTATGGGAATGAGTCAAGCCAAGTTTAAAGCTTGTAGGGAGAGACAGTGCAATGATGCACAAGTTATAAAACTTTAATGTCAAGCCGAAATGTAGAACTGTAGATGGTGGTCTATGGTGCTATTTGACTTCATTAATGAACCAGGCTGTAACACATACTATATTTAATTGACATATCACTATAGTTAATAATTCTATCCTAACATAACTGCTCTTTCACTTCTTTGGGGTTAGGGGTTAGTAACTAGTTAGTAGTAATACATGGTAATGAAGAGCACCTCGAACATTAAAAAGTAAAGTTTGATTTAAGTTCAGATTTAAAGACTTTACCGCATGTCTGGATTTTAAACTTTATACATGCACACGTGAGGAAGATCTTCATTTATGTCTGGACATTGAGGAAGCATTTATCTTTATCGTTACCTAAGAAGAACAATGGAGGACGCACTGGAGGAGGATATTGGAAGTAAGTAACAGTTAATTTATACTATTTATATTTGCTATCATGTAATATGCTCATGGCTTGTGCAGTTCAGCCTACGCACAGTAAGCATCAGCAGACGGCACGCTTCGGATTGAAAAAGTTTTGCATTGTTTACAAACGAGGAAGCGATCTCACGTAATGGCGGATTTCACTGTTGTATGCTGTACAATGTTAAACACAGTTATTCACTTTTATCCTTCATGGCAACTTTCAGTAAGCCTGCACTGCTGTATCTTTTAAGTGTGTGATGTAATATGATTCCATGTTTGCATGCTTATTTACAAACGAGGACGCAATCTCACGTAATGGCGGATTTCACTGTTGCATGCTGTACAGTGTTAAACACAGTTATTCACTTATATCCTTCATGGCAACTTTCAGTAAGCCTGCACTGCTGTATCTTTTAAGTGTGTGATGTAATATGATTCCATGTTTACATGCTTATTTACAAACGAGGATGCGATCTCACGTAATGGCGGATTTCACTGTTGCATGCTGTACAGTGTTAAACACAGTTATTCACTTATATCCTTCATGGCAACTTTCAGTAAGCCTGCACTGCTGTATCTTTTAAGTGTGTGCTGTAATATGATTCCATGGTTACATGCTTATTTACAAACGAGTACGCGTGACCTCCCGTAATGGCGGATATCTGTTACATGTTGTACAGTGTTAGACACAGTTATTCACTTTCGTATCCTTCATGGCAACTTTGAGTAATGCTGCACTGCGGGATTTGCTGTAAAATGATTCCATATTGTTTACATGCAAGGCAATTCCATACATTGCGCTTTACACGCGACACCGTTTTTATGAGTGCCGCGTTACACGGAGACGCGAGCCCGCGCACATGGCCGCCATATGCAATGTGTTTTTAAAGTTCATACGCGCTTACAGAAACACGTTTAAAACAGAAGCTAGACGATAAGGGGATGGGCATCTGAAAACAGCTTTTTATATAACTAATCACTGCAGATGTTTATCTGAGATGTTCTGAATTTAGTTTGTGTACATGATAGTTTATATGAATGTACTATCAGTGATATTTACCCATCAGTTATATATGTAAGGATATTTCTGTGGACAATTTATGCTAACAGCTGTCCATAACTCTCTTACAGGTCTGCATCCCTCTCATCAGTACAGAAACTATGAAGTGGAAAAACACTTTTTGGACATAAAGTTATATGGTAACATTAGCCACATGACCAGCTCTGTTGTTTATCAGTTTCTTATACAAGTTAAGTTTTTGAATTGAGTTTGTTTCTAAATAAACTGAAAATGTCCTACTGACCTTCATCTCTATTTTTATTATATTGTTAACTTCTTAATAAACCTCAAACAAACATGTATACATTTGTCCTCACATTCTTTACTGTAGTTCCCAACATTTCTGCCTCATTATGCAGCTCATTATGCGAGCCTTTGTTTGCTAGCTGTAAATCAATCCTTTCTCGCATACGGCCCCTCTAAACAAAAACTGTAAGCAGAATGTTGAGTAAGCAGAATGATTTTCACATCATTTTAATGAGAAAACTCTTGACGATTAGATTCTGTTTAGAAAAGTCTTGTTAAAACATGTTTAGTATGGGTTTTGTGGACTTATATCAGTGACTTAAAAATTTTGCTTTTTTAAAAACCACGCATAAACATTTTTCTCTCAAAAATACAAACATGTACATACATGTAGCTCATATAATATTTTAGCCCAGTTTGTGCTGAACGCAGTGGTATGAGACACTTGCCATTAATATGTTTAAAGCAAATGAAAAAAGACCAAATGTAAGAGCATGTCAGAACCTCTGACAGTGTCCCAAAATGGTCGAACCCCAGAGGGTTAATGTCCTAATGATCAGCATACTTATTTGTATGTCCCACAGCTGACATGGAACGTTATTAACCTGTTCGGGAACTTCATTTTTTTTTGCTCTAACCGGTTCAGGAACGTCAGTTTTAGGGTAGAACCGAAAACCGGAAACGTTAAAATACTGCTTCTGTTCAGAACGAACCAATTGGGAAAAAACCTGTTCAAAGCCTTGGTTTGCAGACAAACTGTTCTTCATGTGCAGCCCGTATGTGGGCAACATTAATCATCAATCCCAGCTGCCGTTGCCACTTTTTCATCATCATCGGGCGGCAGTGGCCTAGTGGTTCATGTAGGTTGTCTACAAACCGGAAGGTTGGTGGTTCAATCCCCGGCTCCACTGGACCAAATGTCAAGGTGTCCTTGAGCAAGACACTTAACCCCAGCTGCTCCCAACGAGCTGGCTGGTGCCTTGCATGGGTGACACCGCCGTCGGTGTATGAATGTGTGAGAGAATGGGTGAATGTGAGGCTAATTGTAAAGCGCTTTGGATGGCCATAGGTCTGTTGAAAGCGCTATATAAATGCAGTCCATTTACCATCATGATTAGAAAGTTTGGTTCAGACTGTTGACTCTGCTGTGATCATCTTCTCTGGATCTGCTGCCTCATGCCAAATCACAGCTAGGCTGACACAACAGTGCCCAATGTGGTGTGGTACTCTTGTGGTATTTATTGATTATTATTTTTTAATGATCATGCTTGCACATAAATTGGATTATATTGCACATTTGCCCAAAATTACAGTAGGACATAGAAAATGGAAGCACTTTTGGGGGGATCCGATTTTACCACTTTTAAGAATATAATGTTAAAATGGTCAAAAAAACATTTACTAAGCTGACAACCTGGCTAGAACACATGTTGAGGGGTTAAATATTAATACTGGATAGGTTGTATGCTTGTACCAAAAAGTGTCCGACAAAGTTTTAATATCAGTTTTGGCCTCCTGACTAATTTCAAGTATGTCCTTTTCAACTGATGGTGTAATGAAAAGCTCAAATGCGGATTTTATATCAACTGGCTGCAGCGCCAACGCGCCTATATCTATTTCAGCGTGCTTGTCGCGACTCTACATTTGAAATACATAAAATATAAACCGCCCCTAAAGGGCAGAGTATAGTCTGCTTTTTACGCGTACACGAAGGCATACTTGTAGATGGTCGACGCATGTGCGTTGCAGCAAAATGCATCTCTTGGGCTACATACTACATGCTACTGTAGGCGCATGTGCAATCTATGCATACAATGTACGGAGAGTTAAAAAATTTTGGCGGTGCACATACGAAAATTGTGCCACACATACTGTATGCAGACCCTCATGTACAAGTAAAAAATTGACTATACTTTGGCCTTTAGTCTACTCGGTCAGTCAAGTGTGGAGCGAGAACATCATAACTTTCAATTTTTGGAAAAATCCTTTATGCCAGATGGAGTCGAAGGCCTTTTTAAAATCCACAAAACATGCAAATATTTTGCCCTATTTTTGATTGTGTAGATGCTGGTTTATTAATGTGTGCAGTGTATGAATATGAGCAGTGGCTCGATGTTTAGCAAGAAAGACAATATGAAATGTACTGATGACATTGTGTTCTTTTAAGAAAGAAGAAATCCTAGAGTTGATAATAGAAAAGAAGACTTTTCCCAGATTACTGCTAACACTGATTCCTCTGTAGTTATTTGGATCTGTTTTTTTTCCACTTTTAAAGATTGGAGAGATGAGGCCTGTATTCCAGACTTCAGGAAAAACACCTGAACTCAGAATCATGTTAAAGAGTTTCAGGAGTGCAATCTTAAGTTCAGGAGATCTGGGCCCGTATTCCTAAAGATTCTGAGAATCCTCTCAGAGAGCTCCTAACTTAATATAACCAAAAAATTCCTTGCCAGGAGTTTTAGCTTAGAAGTGATTCCAGAACATTTTCAGTGAACTCTGAGAAAGGAATGGATGGAAAATCCTATCTTAGTGAGGAGGTGTGGTTGATTCCGTTGCTACGTGTGACACAATCTTTTAAAGACTGTGATTGGTTGGTTGTCCAACAAGGAAGAAAAAGAGTGCTTTAAAGTATACTATCATTAGCCATCAATTTGAAATTGCAGGTATACTTTGACCTATTATATATATATATATATATATATATATATATATATATATATATATATATATATATATATATATATATATATATATTAGGGCCGGGACTTTAACGCGTTAATTAAGATTAATTAATTACACAAAAAAAACGCGTTAAACATTTTAACGCATTTTAATCGCACTTATTAATAGAGTCATTCGTAAATGCTGCAGACCCTGTTTTAGTTCGAGAACTCCGGGGTTGTGATGCAGTGTAAATAAAAGTAGACGGAACCTAAACGAACAGCTGATTTTAACGTGACAACGCATCAATTTCAAAGTAAAAAATTATTTATTCTGGTAAATGGAGGTTTGCAACGGAGGTTTTGCCCAATAAACATCTACCAACAAACTACAGATTATTTTAACATGTATCCTAATGTCTGTTATATGTTAATGTTTGAGTATTGTTGGGTTTAAATATTGTTGTAATGTTGTTTTGTTTCAATTTAATTAGTTTATTACGAGTTTAATTTAAGTTTTGTTTTCTACTTTAAAACGAATTTCGTTTAAAATAATTTGTCTCGTAATTATAAACAATGTTTTGTTGTTAGGTTTTGTGAATATAAATTAAAAAGAACATTAAAAGCAACACTGTGCATCTCATTGATGCATATGCTACCGAATGCCAAAACATGCAGTGAGTAGCCTATATCACTTACTTTTCAAAAAATCAGCCTGGCAGTGCCCAGAAGTTAAATTTACACGCGCATTTAGAGCATAATGTAGCAGCACGTTTGATTTGCGGTGTGCTTAAGACTTTTAAAAATCAACTTCATATTAATTTTAATAGGCTACTTTGACGGAGGACACGCACAGAGAACAGCGACGGCAGGTAAAGGAAAAAAGTTAAACGAATAGAGTCAGTTTGTAAGAACATTTTTAAATTGACTATAAGATCATCAATATGAACTCTGAACAATTAACTATTATAAACATAACAGCAAGAAAAGCTGAAGAGGAACTCGCAACATTAAAGCAATAAGCATTTATGTAGGCTAAAGCTATATATCACCTCTTATTTTTTTTTATTTAGTTAAGTTTCAATGGTAACACTAAAGGCGCGTACATTATGCAGCGCTTTTCACATCCGAATCCCACTTAAGAAACCTATAAACGATGTGCAACTTAAAAAATATATTATGCACATTTTTATATATTTTAATTTTAATATAGGCTATATAGTATATTATGTTTTGTTGTTTTTATTGCGCGAGGTGGGGCATCCGCGCACATAGGTACCAGAACACAAACAGTCAAAACCTGAGAAGTCCCGAACCCTGCAATTATTAAACAAATTACTACTTTAAGAAATGCGGGCCAGGAAGCGGGTCGGGTATAATATATATATATTTTTTCTTTGCGGTCCGAGTTGCAGGCGGGTTGTTTATACATTGACCCGCGCATCACTGGTAAGCGTCGATAAGAGCATGGTTGTGTGTAAGCTATGCAACAAGGAATTCACATATCACCGCAGCACATCGAGCCTCAAGTATCATCTCAATGCAAAACATACAGCAGCTAGCGTGGACATTAGCCCGACTCCGGGTACAACGACTTGGTTGAACAAAAATAAACAATATTTTGTTAAGCTTATGTATTCAGTCATTATTCATAAAAATCCATGTAAAAATACTTCTTAATGTTCTCAGGTCAAATATTTATATGAGATTAAAATGCGATTAATTTAGATTAATTAATTACAAAGCCTCTAATTAATTAGATTAATTTTTTTAATCGAGTCCCGGCCCTAATATATATATATATATATATATATACAGGGTTTAAATTGGGCCGGGGCCGTCCGGGGCTAAGCTCCGGCACATAGGCAGAAGGTGTCGCTCTGCTCGTACCAGTGTACCCGCTGCGCTGGTGCATGTGCACTGACGCGAAGGGAATAATGTGTTTCCATTCATTATGGGGCATACTCACCAACGCAAATTCAACGATTTGTGCGAGTAGATTACATACAAGGTCAATCAGACGCGTCCTCGCACGGGGCGATGCAAATGACGCGAATTGGGCGGCGCAATTGCCGCGGAAACACGCGTTTTTCCTTTTAAACGCGTCTTCGCGCAAGTTATGCAACTCGAGCGAAAAAACTCAGGAACTTCAAGAACGCGCTTTCACACAGGATCATTTGACATTGTAGAGACGAGAGAGAGAGAGAGAGAGAGAGAGAGGTAATAATGGTGCCCACGTCGAGGAAATTTAATAGAAGACTAGAAACCTGTTAAGGACTAAAGTATGTATGTCACTCATCTAATTACAGTATGTTAACTGGATAACACTGCATATAACTCACTGTATAGTTTAATACATTTATGTATTTTGATTACACAAATCAAACCTTACGATTGTTTTAGCTGCTGACCAGCATAGGGAATCTATATTGCTAATTTATTAGACATGTTGATGATACAGTACTGTGTGTTGTACCTTTTCTTGTTAATTTAATCTTTTTGGGTAGCCTATCTTATGCATATAGAATTATTCAAGGAGGTTGTGTAAGGTTTTGTTCTGTGTTTACTTGTGTTCTGTGTATTTTTGTATTTTGGACTTTTATTTTGATACCCTGCTTTGTTCTGACTTTTATTTTGATATACATCATGCCATGTCACAGTTCACACTTCCTGTCTGTCTGTATTTAAGCACTTCCTGTATAGCTGTTCCTGGCTGATTATTACATCGCCAATACCTGTCTGTATATCTGCCTGTAATCTGTTATCTGTTTATCTGTTACCTGGATCTGCCTGTGTTTTTGACTTCTGCCTGTATTTTGGATTTAATGCCTGTTTGCCGCCTGCCCTGATATATTTTGCCTGTCTTTGGATTTACGATTTGGATTTACCTTTGGATTTGTTTGCTGGCCCTTATTGGGATTTTACAATTAAACACCTTTTGCATATGGATTCTCTTCTCACTCGCTTTCATTAAAGCAACACGTTACAGAATAATCAGCCATAACCCGGAATCCAGCAAAGGTCAGTAATCTCCCACCAGCACCATGAAACCTGTTTATGCCCTGCTTGCACTACGCCAGAACCACCGTCCAATCGAAGAATACGTGAGTGAGTTTTTGGATTTATGCCATCAGGTACATTTTGACGATGTGTCACTTAATAACTTGTTTTATAATGCATTGGATGAATGGTTGCGCTTGTGTATGCCACGTGATATGTCTGTCTGGTCTCTGGAGCAATATATTGACTTTGCGTTGCTGTTGTGTGGTTCCCCCTTCACTGTGGGTGTTGCGGATACACCTTCAGAAGCTATTCACAACACACAAAGCCAAGTCATGCCTGTTCTGTCCATGCCTGTTCACAAAATGGCCGCCACCATGCCTGCTCCCAAAATGGCCGCCACCCTGCCTGTCCCTAAAATGGCCGCCACCATGCCAGTTCACAAAATGGCCGCCATCCTGCCTGTCCCTAAAATGGCCGCCACCCTGCCTGTTCCCAAAATGGCCGCCATCCTGCCTGTCTCTGCACCTGCACCTGTTCTCGAGAGAGCTGTTACCATTCCTGCACCTGTGATTGAGAGGGCCATCGTCACCACCACACCTGCACTTATGAGGGCTGTCGTTCACCCTGCACCTGCCGTCAAGATGGCCGTCTTGCCTGAACCGACTACCACAGAGGTATGTCTCATTGACTCTGAACTTACTGAATTTGCCATAGCCCTGTGGTGCGTTTTGTCTGCCTTCTGCTCTGTTGTTCCCGAGGTTCCTCAAAGCCCTGAATCTGAACCATCCGATTCATCTGTCCCATCTAACTCATCTGATCTGCCCGTCTCATCTGATCTGCCCGTCTCTTCTGATCTGCCCGTCTCATCTGATCTGCCCGTCTCATCTGATCTGCCCGTCTCATCTGATCTGCCCGTCTCATCTGATCTGCCCGTCTCATCTGATCTGCCCGTCTCATCTGATCTGCCCGACTCATCTGATCTGCCCGTCTCATCTGATCTGCCCGTCTCATCTGATCTGCCCGTCTCATCTGATCTGCCCGTCTCATCTGATCTGCCCGTCTCATCTGATCTGCCCGTCTCATCTGATCTGCCCGTCTCATCTGATCTGCCCGTCTCATCTGATCTGCCCGACTCATCTGAGCTGCCCGACTCATCTGAGCTGCCCGACTCATCTGAGCTGCCCGACTCATCTGAGCTGCCCGACTCATCTGATCTGCTCGACTCATCTGATCTGCTCGACTCATCTGATCTGCTCGACTCATCTGATCTGCTCGACTCATCTGATCTGCTCGACTCATCTGATCTGCTCGACTCATCTGATCTGCTCGACTCATCTGATCTGCTCGACTCATCTGATCTGCCTGATCTGCCTGATCTGCCTGATTCACCTAATCCGCCCGACTCCTCTGATTCTTCTGATTCATCTGATTCGTCTGTCCTGCCTGATTCACCTGTCCCATCTGATTCGTCTGTCTCACCTGATTCACATGATTCGTCTGTCCTGCCTGATTCACCTGTCTTGTCTGATTCACCTGGCTCAACAGACTATTCTGATTCATTTGGTCCACCACCTGGGACATCGCCACCCTGGGCTTTGGGAGCTTTCCCAAGTTTTTTTTGGGGGGGGGTAGTACCCGGACACAGGGAGGAGGCAGAGGACACCAAGGCGGAGGCCGAAGTGTGCTCGGACCCTTCCTCTCCCTGTGTTCCAGGTCTATTCCTGCCCCATGATATAGCTCCAAGCCTGCCCCATGACCCAGGTCCTAGCCTGCCCCATGACCCAGGTCCTAGCCTGCCCCATGACCCAGGTCCTAGCCTGCCCCATGACCCAGGTCCTAGCCTGCCCCATGACCCAGGTCCTAGCCTGCCCCATGACCCAGGTCCTAGCCTGCCCCATGACCCAGGCCCGCATCTGCCCCATGACCCAGGCCCGCAGCTGCCCCATGACCCAGGCCCGCATCTGCCCCATGACCCAGGCCCGCATCTGCCCCATGACCCAGGCCCGCATCTGCCCCATGACCCAGGCCCGCATCCGCCTCATGTTCCTGGACCATACTGGCCATATGACCCAGGACCTCTCCTGAACTGCCCTGCCTTTGCCAAGAGGTCCTGGCCCGCCCGCCCACCCTCTATTGGACTTTATTATTTGAATGTTGGGCTCCGGGAGTCGCCCTTTAGAGGGGGGGTTCTGTAAGGTTTTGTTCTGTGTTTACTTGTGTTCTGTGTATTTTTGTATTTTGGACTTTTATTTTGATACCCTGCTTTGTTCTGACTTTTATTTTGATATACATCATGCCATGTCACAGTTCACACTTCCTGTCTGTCTGTATTTAAGCACTTCCTGTATAGCTGTTCCTGGCTGATTATTACATCGCCAATACCTGTCTGTATATCTGCCTGTAATCTGTTATCTGTTTATCTGTTACCTGGATCTGCCTGTGTTTTTGACTTCTGCCTGTATTTTGGATTTAATGCCTGTTTGCCGCCTGCCCTGATATATTTTGCCTGTCTTTGGATTTACGATTTGGATTTACCTTTGGATTTGTTTGCTGGCCCTTATTGGGATTTTACAATTAAACACCTTTTGCATATGGATTCTCTTCTCACTCGCTTTCATTAAAGCAACACGTTACAGGTTGATTCCTTTTACTTCATTTAAAGTTTGATCAATTGTGTGCAACAAATGGATATAGGGTGTCAAACTCATAGATTTGCATAATTTAAAATTCAGACACTCATTATAAAATATTTGTGGTCAATCTCTGGCACAGATTTAAAGTTGAAACTTATCAAATCCTATCAGAGGTCCAGAATGTCATTAAAACACACCAGTGGCTTTGCTCTCATCAGTATTAAACATGTTACCCCTTAAAGTACCCTCCCCGCAGAGCCCCCCCACATAACAAATCCCAATTTAACCCCTGTATATATATACATAAAATACATAACAATTGAGAAAATATAAAATATAGAATGAATGTATAATTAATATATTTAATTTATATATATATATATATATATATATGTATTAGTGCTGTTAATGTCATACTTAATGTATTAGATAGGAAATTAACAGCGACACAAGGTTCTGTAAGTTTGTGTGATTACTTTGCTTATAGACGTCTGTAGCAGACCTAAATCATCTCTGCTGCATAGTTGCATTTTTTCTAGTTACCGAATCTGTTACTGTAGATAATGTAGTGATTACTTTTATTTCTGCCGTTATTATGTCTCTAATAAGATCGGTCCCAAACATGATTCCTGCACGATCTAATGTGTTGCATGTCATTAACTTACTGTCATGCATTGTGTGCAACATTTTTTGTCTGCCTGTCCACTTTCCCAGTTGCTAAAAAAACCTCTTAAGCTTCTTAAAAGTCCTCATCTGTGCTCCTAACAATTTTGACCTTAAGACCTCTTTTAAGGGTTAAGATGCTTTCTGAATTACTTTTTTCTTTACTATGATTTTTTCTTTAATTTTAAGAGTAAACGCCCACATTTCTAAAAAATTTCTTAGAATTTCGTCACTAGGAGCCACTTTTTGCACAAAAATTCTTTAGGGATACGGGCCCTGATTTTTAACATCTTATTTCTTATATTGTCAGGATGCAGGATTTATTGGATTTAAATAATTTCAGTTTTTCACTTGGATGGTTATTGGATAATCTAGTGTATTTTGGTTGTTTTTGATACATGACTCGAGCGTTTAATTTTCAAGGGATGTTTAATTGATAAGGATTATTTAAAGGGGCAGTCTGATGGGAGTAGAGGGTTTCATAATATTTTTTCCAAATTTGACTATCTTGTATGGCCGGTTCTTGGGGCTTTTGCGTGTCTAGGCTATTCCACATGTTCCAGAATTCACTCTGATCAATCGTGTTTTCAATCTTTTGAAGTGTTTTGTTATAATAATCCAGTTTCTTTTCCTCAGAGTTTTTGTATCGTTTCAGTGTTTCTGAGTATTTGTATTGTAATTCTGGGTTTCTTGAATCTTTGGTTTGAAATGGATCGTAGTTCTTGTCTCATTGTTTTACAGTCATGGTCAAACCCTTTTTCTAAAGGTTTTTGTTTGGCTCTTGATTATTGTTTATATGATGTAATTTTATTTAAATGAGCTTTCTTGCAATGTTCTCAAAAATGTAATTAATATGTTTAGTTACCAGATCAATTCCCATCTGAGTATTTTCTTCTGATGTGTAAATGATGTTAATGAATTGACTACTTCATTTGACCACCATGCTTCATCGTAGATTTCACCAGTCATATTAGTCTATTTATATGATTTGTTAAGTTTATATAAATGAGTTGGCTTTTTATTTATTTCTCTTATTTTGATTATCTTTAATTATAACATTGATCTGGCTGTGGTCAGACAGGGCTAACTGAGCTTTGATGGTAAATGAACTGAATTGGGAGGGGTTTATATTAGAGATTGTCAGGTTATGACTGTAACCATGGTTCCCTGAGATAAGGAACGAGACGCTGAGTCATGCTAATGACATTTTGGGGAACGCTATGCAGCGTTACGTGTGAATATTGTGTCAACTAGGTCTATATATAGACACCGTCGGATGACGTCACGTGTGACGTCGCAACGCAAGGCTATAAATAGGAAGAGAATTGTAGGTCAAATAGCTTCTGTTAGAAATGAAGCGAATGCTACAGGCACAAGGAGTTATGGCAAAGTGACACAGCGTCTCGTTCCCTATCTCAGGGAACCATGGTTACAGTCGTAACCTGATGTTCCCTTTCAAGGGATACTCAACTTTCTAATCTTTCTAATGTCTTTCTAATGACATTTTGGGGAATGAGATACCCACTATGCCATAATTAATTGTCTGTAAGTGTGAAGGTGTCTATGCACAACTTAAGACGTAAGGATCTGAGATCCAGGTAAAAAAGGGAGGTGTAAACTATAATACCTCATAAAAGTGTGCGGGGAAGCATCCCACCGCATCGCAAATATCTTGCATAGAGGCCCCTGACAAAAGGGCCAGAGAAGATGCCATACCCCTAGTCGAGTGTGCCCTAATTCGTAATGGTGAAAGCATATCGCACACCTTATACGTTATAGAAATAGCCTCTACAATCCATTTACTGATTGTTTGTTTAGAGGCTGCACGTCCTCTACTCAGAGAACCAAAACATTGTTGGTCAGATTTTCTCCAAGTGGAAGATCTGTTAATTTATTCATCTAAAACCCTCACAGGGCATAGAAAATTTAGCCCCCGTTAGTCCGCTGACTCATGAGGAGGAGGATGAAAAGCCTGAAGAACCAATGTCCTAGCCACATTGCTAGGAACATCGGGAATATAACCCGGTCTCAGTTGTAAAATTGCCTTAGTTTATCCTGGAGCAAATTCCAGACATGAAGGAGAAGCTGATAAAACTTGAATATCTCCCACTCTCCTCAGAGAAATGATGGCTCTTAAAAGGCTAATTTAAGTTACAGATGCTTATCTGTACATAAATCTATTGGTTCAAAAGGAGCTAAAGAAAGCCATTCGAGAACTACTGCCAGGTCCTACACTGGAACTCTGACTTGAGTAGAAGGCCTCATCCTCAGAGTCTTTATAAACAAGTTGTATTTTCCAATGTTCCGCCATTTGTAAAAAATGAAATGTTGGAGTCATTACTCTAAAGGTACGGCAAAATAATAAGTCCGATAAAGATGATCCCACTTGTTTGCAAAAACCCTGACTTAAAACATGTTATGTCTTTTCAGAGACAGACTTTTGTGACTGTAAATAATCAAAATGATTCCATAAATCTTTCTGCAAAATTTAAACTCGAGATTATGCTTTTTTTTAAACTCAAGATTCCATAAAATGTTTTGTGTGTGGTTACTGCGGCAGTTGTGGTGGAGAAACCCAAGCGGGCCGGAACAACAACTGTATGGAGACACCAAAAGGGAGGCTGGTGCTGGAGGCAACCAAAGTTCGCTTGGTGGAGACTGCTAAAGACGTGGCCATGGCGAGTCACACGCTCGCTGTCCCACAGACATATGCGGGGCCGCTGTTTTTCATCCCAGGATTTTGTGGATGCTAAATTATAAGAAGTTCGAGAAGTGCCTCCCTGGATGAACTTGACAAGCCAAAGCTATACCGTCTCAAGAGGTTTATGAGCAGTGTTAGAAGTGTTTTAAAAACAAAGTAAGAAGTTATATGGATATATCCTTTCTGAGACACCTTTTCGGGTTATGTTTACCGTGTTGTTTTACTTACTTCTCCATAGCACCTTTGAGATTTTACTCTTTAAATATTAACGGATGCCAAGTGCTGTTGAAAGAGCTAGTCTTTTTGATTATGTTTCCTTAAAATGTGCCAGTGGTGTTTTTACAAGAAACACACACTGATGCTCAAAATCATGTACAGTGGATGTGTGATTGGTGTGGCTTAATTTTGTCAGTCATGGCACCATAGGGGGTGCTTATATCTTGCTGGCCCCTGAGTTTAAAGATTTACCTATGAATATTACTGAAGTGGTTCCTGGTAAGTTGACAAGAGAGGATGAAACTGCTTTTTTTTTGCTTGAAAGCAGAGGGTCTGTTCTTTCATTTGGTATATTGTATGTTTATATATTCAAAGAAGAACATTTTCTGGAAGGCATTAAACTTTGGTGAAAATCATGAAAAACGCTGGCGCTGGCTGGCAACTTTTTTTTAAAACGCTGGCGGTGAAAGAGTTAAGATAAGTGAGAAGCTTAAGAGCGCCGGACTGAACAGTTTCAGCACAATCAGCTGGAGAACGGATGAAGTTGGAGAGGTGTTTCACCCGCAGAACAAACCTAAATCCAATTCAGATACATGTGGTTTAATCTAATATTCAGCGAATGTCCATAAAGTAAACTTCAAGCTTATTATCAAGAAAAATTTATATATTTTTTGTTGACTTGTTGTAATTGTTTTATCCATTCATGCAATGCTATAATCCTTAGGAAATGTGAAAATATTTTAGTACATTAAAGGATTAGCCCATTTTTCTTAAAAAGAAATACAGAAATTTACTCACCACCATGTCATCCTAAATGTCGATGTCTTTCTTTGTTCAGTAGAGAAGACATTATGTTTTTTGAGGAAAACATTCCAGGGTTTTTCTCATTTTAATGGACTTTAATCGACCCCAACACTTAACAGTTAAATGCAGTTTAAAATTGCAGTTTCAAAGGACTCTAAACAATCCCAAACGAGGCATAAGGGTCTCCTGAAAAATCCTGCAATGTTTTCCTCAAAAAACATATTTTCTTCTCGACTAAACAAAGAAAGACATCAACATTTTGGATGACATAGTGGTGAGTAAATTATCTAGATTTTTTTTTATCTAGAATTGACTTATCCTTTAACATAATCATTTTCTTACTTTCTAAAGTTATTATTAGGGCGGTTTCCCGGACGGGCTTAAGTCTAGTCCAAGACTAAAATGCTTGTTTGAGCAGCTTGTAACCACTGACAAATCTTAAAATATATCAGTGCCATTTTTGTCTTAAGATGCACACCAGTATTTTTTGTAAGGTATGTTTGTAAAAACTACTTAAAGCCCTAATTCAACCAAGGCATAGTCATGGATAATCTAAACCCTGTCCGGGAAACTGTCCCTTAAAGAGCACCTATTTACCATTTTATAATTTTTTTTATTTCAGTGTGTATTAGTACATGTTATCACTTGCATGAGGTATTTGGTCAATCACAATGCTAATTAAACCCTTGAGATGGTCCCAGTAGATCAGCAGTTTCTGAAATACTCAGACCAGCCCATCTGGCACCAACCACCATGCCACGTTCAAAGTCACTTAAATCACCTTTCTTTCCCATTCTAATGCTCGGTTTGAACTGCACCAGATCGTCTTGACCATGTCTACATGCCTAAATGCATTGAGTTTCTGCCATGTGATTGGCTGATTAGAAATTTGCATTAACGCGCAGTTGGACAGGTGTACCTAATAAAGTGGCCGGTGAGTGTATTTAGTAGAGAGTAAAGAAGTGTTATTATATGTGTACAATTATTTTAAATGTTCTTTCTCAACTTAAAAATGACCTCTGTCAGCCACATGGGGCTTGGAACAATTCATGTTTTTAAAATTCATCTCCTTTATGCTACTGTATTTGTTGAAGGCTTGTACTACCAAATATGTTACAGTAGAACTTATTGGTTATTTCATATTTATTATATTTTTAGCTTGTTAGGCTAATTTTCTATCTATTAAATAAAATAAATTCAGCTACTCTTTACACTTGCTGTTTAATGCTCCTTTTTTTCTTTTTCTTTTTCTTTTTTGTTGCTCAGAGTGATTTTATTTTCAGAGGAAATACTGAAATCAACTTCCTTGTGGAATTAAAACTGCACATATATTTAAAAAATCCCAAACAAATTAATCAATTTTTTAGTTCAGTTTTTACATGTCTAAAAGCTTAAGTTGCTTAACCTGAAATATTTTTAAAGCACATTAACACAAAATGTCAGACTATGCATTTACATCACTGTCTGAATATCAATACATGTCTGTTTAACCCTCATGGTGTTTGCAGGGAATACAACCACATGATTTTTGACATAGTTAAGTTGCAATCAAGTTACATCTGCTTTACAATATACCGTGCAGGGGCGGTTCTAGGATTTCATTCTGGGGGGGTCTTAGCCCCAGTGACAGCCTGGTCTCACTGTTAATATGTAATATTTACATGTAACTTTAAAAAACAAAAACGTATTGCTAAAGATGCTGAAACGTACAATGTAGAAGTATTTACAACATTTACACGTAGCATTATTACGTTTTTACAGCTAAAAAACATAAAACATTTACCTATCTTTCATTCCAGAAAGATTGCTGTATAATTTCCCTTTAATCATTTTAGCGAGATGTTACCACCTTAACCCTGCCCCAAACCTTACCCTAAACCCAAACCTTACCCTAAACCCAAATCCTACCCTAAACCCAAATCCTTTTTATACAAATGTTTAAATACATAATGTATTCTTTTTATATTATGCAACGTAACGGACAGATATGTTAGTTACAATAGTAACAATATAGTATTCAAAAGATATTCTTAGCCACTGCAGTCCTACACAAAACAGTTTATTAAAATAATTAGTGTTACTGTTACAAAAAGCATAACAGACAGACAAGTGTAATCACAAGAACTTATTTATTGCAAATATTAAAATCAGTACCAAAAGTAGTTAAATTGACGATGTGCTGCAGCCAAGCTCCTCTCTGGAGTATATGAAGTAATGTAAAGAGAATAATAACTTTAATACATCCAAGAGAACGTTAATCCGGCTTCCCTCTCTTACGGCAAGCTTTTTTAATTTCAAACGTACCCCAATGGAAATGACGCAAATATGTCACATGGCATGCAAAGAGCAAATTAGCTTTTGATATCACTGCCGTAAAGTGTCGTAAAGCTTCTTAAGGCGCGATATTTGAATTCAAATCGATAACGAACGCGCAATCTGACTTTGCGGTTGCTGATGAGAACTCGGATCAAGATCGCTGGATAAAGGGCTGAATTTGGATCTGTTCCTCGAAATCGTATGAATTTTAAAGATGTGGATTATAGCAAATGAATAAGAGTAACACCTTTTGTGAATTTATGTTGTATTTTGGTATAATTATTGCTTAGTAGTAATAATAACGTATTACATAGGACAAGACAGCATAGGAGTAAACGCGTTAAAATATAGTTAAATAAATAAAGAAATGTTATTCATTTTAAATTTTTTAAATGTTCAATATTGTGCAATTCTCTGATTATCATAATCATTTCATTAGGTAAATGGGTTAACTGTCTTAAATAAGTCAGAAAATATGACTGAAAACATGTAATTAATATGAGTAAGAAACGCCAATGCCCACGATTTTAATATTTATGAATAGGAATAAGTTACGTACAAATTTGTACGTTTGTAAAGCTGTAAATACATAAATAATTTACATATTAGTCCTGTCAAAACGACAATATTATACGTTTCCCTGGGAATCAAGACCCCACAACCTTTGTGCTTCTAACACAATGCTCTATTAAGCTATAGAGTACATATCATGCAATAAAAAAATGTTTAACAGCTTTTAATGTGTTTCTGTAGCTTAACAGGTAGATGATTACATTAGAAACACAAAGATTGTGGGTTAAGTCCCAGGAAAACACGCATACGGTATTTATAAAATGTATAGTTTATAATGCACTATAAAATAAAAGTGTCTCCTAAATGTGTAAATGTAACGTACATTTTCAAACACTAAAAACCAAATACAGCCCCTATTAAATTACTTAGACAGCATTAAGACCTGGATGTCAGAAAAAAATTTCCTCTTCTCAGCTTTGGCACTGAGGTCAGCCATAAAAGATGTCTGTCAGTTGTCCGAGCAGCCTTATCTGATGGAACTGGGCATTTATTTTGCTTTACCACACCAAAATCCACTCCCAATGTAGGGCACCCTCCTCAAAGGCAGTTAGCCTAAAATGCTTGTTATCGGCTATTGCGTCAGATGGCTTGAGGGTAAGTAAATAATGGGGTAATTTTCTTTTTTCCCCTTTAACCCTCGTGTGGTGTTTGGGTCACATGAGGATGTGTTCTACCATTCATTCTACGATCTACTGTGATATGACAAATTGATGAGAATATATTCTACTATTCATTGTGATATGATGAGTCTATTAGCTCTACCATTTATTGTAATGTGACGAGTTTATTATGATGTATTTTAACATTCACTGTGATTGGTTGTGACGAGTTTATGAAGATTTCTTTATTGCTCATTGTGATTGGTTTAGTTTTGACCTTGACAATGTGATTGGTCAAGATAACCTTTTAAAATACACGGAAGTGACATATTTATTTAATATATGTTTGATGCCTGAAGAAGATCGAGAGATCGAAACGTTGCAATAAATTATTTATATTTTTGCAAGTGGATAGTGTTCGGGACCTCTCTTTTTCCACTTTTCAATTTTGGACTTTCGAGTCCTGCTCTCCTACGCACCTATCGCACACAGGTGTGCGACGTTCATGTGATTGGGTCACATGGGACCCATTTTTAATGTTTACTGAAAAAAATATTTAATTAATTGTTCTATCAACCTCGGCCTTGGCTCATTTCCTATGAAGAACATAAAAATAAACAACTTTTCAATGACTGTACACTGTGCCCCCCTTTACAAATTTATACTACATATGTGGTGTTCAGGTCCAAAGGGGTAATAAGAGTGTGAAAATAAAATGTGCTATGCAACTTCACTTTTCGGTGGTGCAAATTCAACTTTTTTTTTCAAATTTTCCACTGTATTTCTTGAACACTAAAAATACAGAAATAAAATGCTATAAGCATCTATTGATGTGAGCAAGAACTGGCAGAGCGCCCATAATTGTATGGGTCTGAGGGGTCACCTGATGGTAGAACAGAGGGCAGTGGTAAGGAAAATGTAAAGAAAATAATAAAAATACAGATAAGATGACATATACATGACATTAGATCAGTGGTGTCCAGACTTTTTTGTGTGGTGATCTACTTTTAAAATGATAAAGCCGACAAGATCTACCTGCTAAAAAACACAGTTAATTATTTTTATAGACTAACACTTTAAATGCTTGTTAGGACTACAGTGCATATATCTCTACATTGAATTTAGGGCTGTCACCATTACTCTATTCTTTTTGAGGAGTTTAAAAAAAATCCTTGAGTACATGTCGAGTACTCCTTAAAATAGCGGAGATGCGGTTTAGTGAAACAAACAAGAAAATGAAAACAGTATCACAAGCATACAAATCAGCGATACACTGCCTCTCTCTCTCGTTTGCTCGCACACACGCGCACACACACCGTGCACGTAGATCAGCTTTATGAAGGCAAGAATGCGCATACTGTTGAATTTCGGAAGTTAGACGACTGAGCTGCAGCGGCCTGGCATTAGATTTATGAAAACACATTTGAGAAGAAAGGCGTAGCAACTCAAAAAGACTTGCGTGTTTCACAATTGCTCTAAGACCATAATGATAATTTCGCGCGTGGGGCAGCAGTTAACTTATGTGCGATCTACCAGCATTGCCTTTGCGATCGACTGGTCGGCGTATTGGACACCCCTGCATTAGATGATAGTCAGAAACTCTGAAGCAAATAAGTCATAATGACAGCGGTTAAAAGGGACACTGCACTTTTTTATTAATATGCTCATTTTCCTGCTCCCCTAGAGATAAACATTTGAATTTTACCGTTTTGGAATCCATTCAGCTGATCTCCAGGTTTGGCGCTAACAATTTTAGCATAGCTTAGCACAATCCATTGAATCTGATTAGACCATTAGCATAGCGCAAAAAAACTCAAAGAGTTTTGATATTTTTCCTATTTAAAGATACAATTTGTATTTATGCGCCGCAAGATGGCGCCAGATCAAACAAAAACAATGATGTTGTTTACTGACGCTCTGAAGCAGCGTGGAATTATTGGATTTGTAGTCCTTAACTCAACCGCTGATGGCTATCAATCAGACGAGAACGAGAAATCACGTTGATGGATAAGGTAATCAAGTCTTATAAATGTTGCGTTTGATGACATCGTTTAATTCATTATGTAAGTTTATATGTGATGTTCAAAACGAAATTGTTACTCATATTGATATTACTGTTATGAAGTGTAGGACGAACCCTAGTGCAGACAGAGGTTACTCAACACAAACACTTTATTAAACAGAAATCAAAGGCCCACGAGGGAGCAAAACAACATAAACAGGATAACTAATATGACAGAATAAACACACAACTGGAAACATGACTAGACTAAGACACTAAATTGGAAAACACTTTACAATAAACTGACTGAACACTTTTCTACAAAACACTGAATATCACTATACTTAACTGAGACAGAGTATACACAGGCATGAGACAACACAGAAACAATGCACAAGCACAGGACAATGATAGTGATGGTCGTTTTTGAAGCACTGCTTCATGAGGCTTCGAAACATTTACGAATCTTTTGTTTCTAATCAGTGGTTCGGAGCATGTTTCAAACTGGCCCAAGTCACGTGATTTTAGCAAACGAGGCTTCATTACGTCATAACTGTTTCGAAACGTTTCGAAAATCCGATGGTTCACCACTAGGGGGAGTTGATCACATGACCGGTGTCTAATATGTTTCGGTGAACTCGGGTCAGTTTTATTATAAAAGTTCATAAAACATTTATCCTTCTGACTAATAACGCTGCCATTTTGTCTATTTATTGTTTATAGACAGATTTAATGACAAAAATGTGCATAATTAAAAGGGTAGTTTGTTTTAATGATTTGTTTGCCCTAAATAAAACTAAAAACACATAATACACTTTTAACTATGTCTTAATTAAGTTAAATATTTTTTTTAACACATTTTAATAAAAATCTTGCTATTATTTTGTAAAAAAAAGTGTAAAATGTTTGGCCATATCTGCTTTACACTATTTTGACCAGCAGGGGTAGCCAGCGTGTGTGGTGTTTCGAACTGCTTCGAAAAACTGAATCAATTTACGAAGCAATTGGTTCAATTGATTCAAAGCTTCGAAAAGCTTAGTTTCTCCCATCACTAGACAATGAATACAAGAGGATTAAATAGGGGAACAAATCAAGAGGGGAACAGGTGATATAAATCAAACAATAATGAGGAGGATGACAAGGGAGCGGGGTAAAAGAGACAAGACACAGGGAACACGTGGTCTAGTAAACCAATACTAAGACCACGTGAACTCACACAAAACATGGGTCTGTCATGATTCTGCCACAAGACTAGATTAAACAAAGGACAAGATGGCAGAACCATGACAGAATCCCCCCTAAAGGAGCGGCTACCAGACGCTCCCCAGGGGAACACTAGACACGGGACAAGACAGACTGACAGATAGACAGACACCAAGAAAACATGACAAATATACATAGGGGCAGACAAGAATACAATACAAAGGGGTTGGGGTGACACATTAAAAACAACAAACAAGGGAGGGGGGGCGGAGGCAAAACAGAGTTCACAAAAGGAAGTCCAGGTAGTGTGGAGCTGGGTGGGCAAGGGGTCTTGGGTTCAGGGGTAGTGGAGAGCTTGGGACGAGGAGTCCGGGCAGGCTTGGTGGGGATTTTGGAGGGAGCAGGCTTGGTTATGGATACAGACTGGGTAAGGGGAACAAATGGAGGCAAGGCAGGGTTCCAGGGCATGGTAGGGGTAGACAAAGGAGAAGACAGGGGCAAGCCAGGATTTACAGGGTAGGGGAGAGAGTTCAGGGAGGACATGGAGACAGTGGCAGGGGACCAGGCAGATGAACAGGATGACTGTGCAGGGGAGGAAGTAACAGAAGGAGCCGGTGAGACAGGGGGCGCTGTGGCTGGCAGCGGTGATGAGACAGGGACAGTGTCAGTGGCAGGGGGCGCTGCGTCCGGCAGCGGAGACGAGACAGGGACAGTGTCAGTGGCAGGGGCGCTGCGTCCGGCAGCGGAGACGAGACAGGGACAGTGTCAGTGGCAGGGGGCGCTGCGTCCGGCAGTGGAGACGAGACAGGGACAGGGTCAGTGACAGGGGGCGCTGCGTCCGGCAGCGGAGACGAGACAGGGACAGTGGCAGGGGGCGCTGCGTCCGGCAGCGGAGACGAGACAGGGACAGTGTCAGTGGCAGGGGGCGCTGCGTCCGGCAGCGGAGACGAGACAGGGACAGGGTCAGTGACAGGGGGCGCTGCGTCCGGCAGCGGAGACGAGACAGGGACAGTGACAGGGGGCGCTGCGGCCGGCAGCGGAGACGAGACAGTGACAGTGACAGGGGGCTGCAGCGGTGGCTGCGCAGACAGCAGGGGCTGCAGCGGTGGTTGTGCAGACGGCAGGGGCTGCAGCGGTGGCTGCGCAGGCTGAGGCTGAGGGTCCACAACCCCTCTCCTCCTCCTCTTCTTGCGATGACGAGACCCTCTGGGATAGGGGACAAAGGAGGTGGGGGTACGGCCTTGACTGAGGCCCTGGGCTCCGGCCGGTTACTGATATAACGCACCATGTCCTCGAAGCCCAGGTACCTCATCATCCTCATCTCACCGGGGTTGAGAGGCTTGTTGAGGCAACGACTAAAGATGACCTTTAACTCGTCCTTCGTGAAATTAGAGTCTCTAACTGCTCGCACGAAGTCCACCGCAAAGGGAAAAACCTCTGCCTCCTTCTGGCAGAGGCCAAAAAGACGATGGGGTTGGTGAGCCCGCTCCACCGGGTCCACTCTGCCTGCTGGGTTCATTTCTGGCTTGTGCATTCTGTTATGAAGTGTAGGACGAACCCAAGTGCAGACAGAGGTTACTCAACACAAACACTTTATTAAACAGAAATCAAAGGCCCACGAGGGAGCAAAACAACATAAACCGGATAACTAATATGACAGAATAAACACACAACTGGAAACAGGACTAGACTAAGACACTAAACTGGAAAACACTTTACAATAAACTGACTGAACACTTTTCTACAAAACACTGAATATCACTATACTTAACTGAGACAGAGTAGATGTCACAAGGTGACGATCTTTTAGGGGGCGGAACCAAAGTTGGGGAAGTTTGGTTCCGCCCGGAAGTGTTTCCGCCCGGACCGAAAAAACAGAACACCGGAACTTCCGGTAGCGCCGTAAGAGGGAAAATTGGAAAATTCTATGCACCTGTGCCTAGTTGGGAACAGCGGTTGGTGATTGGAGGATACGCTGAACAAGGCAGTATTTAAGGCCAAGTTTATTCACAGTCTGGAGTTCTTTTTTGGTGTGTGTGGAAGCGCTGTGTTGTACCAGTTGGTGCGCTGCTGGTAGTTGTCTAACTCTCTCTCTCTCAGGCTGGAATTGTATGATTGTGAAGACATCGCGAACCTTAAAGGTTGTGAGGAGAACGGATGCACGACAAGTTGAGACAAAGTGAAAAAGGGGATTGAAAACGGCATCGTTGTGAGTACAAAGATCTAGTTGAAAGTGTCCTGTGTATTAATCTGGCTTTATGTTAAATCCCTCCAGGAGAAGGAGGGCGGCCCTACCCCTAATAGAGCGCGGTGGGTGAGCCGAAGGAATACTTACCGAAGCAGACACAACGACGACACCACTAGCTGGGCCGCGTATATGTCCATCGCCAAATCTGAACTAAGCGAAGTGAGGGAAGACGGGCGTCTTTTTCGTACACTTGGAGTGGTGGGTGAGTCTTTGTGCTGTGGAAACCTTTATTTTTGACGTGGTGCTGTATATTGCTGTGGGTTGCTGTGTATCGCTGTGTGTCTTGTCAGATAAACCCCCGCCTTCACGCACTTCGTCTAAGGGAAGACAAAGAGGCGGGCGGTCTTAGCTCAGTCCAATACGGCATATGTTGTGAGCGTGCTTCGGGCCTCCAGAAATAGTACGGTGCCCAGAAACGATTTTCCCCCATCTGGACATCGGGCGGATGTGAAGAGTGGCGGTGAAGAGCTGAGGAAACAGCAGAGGTGTGAGTACGATTTGGGGCTATTATCGTTGATGTTTCCAATTGCATAAACATTGTTGTTGCAGAGAGAGAGGTGACGCAATTCCATCGTCCCGTGGCCTCTACAAAGGGGCGCCCCTTTCCAGAGTTCGAACGCCTGACGGTAGCGAGGAAAGGGCAGCGCTCGGCCCGGTGAGACGTTGTGATATTCCACACCTCTGCCACCATCTAGCGGTCGTGAGGGTTCGCCCCCGACGCCACCTAGGAACTACCTAACCCATCGAACGGCACGCAAACTGCTGTAAGTCCGCCACGGCTGCCTGTTGTGTATATCAACCTCTTAAGCTGTCGATTTATAGTGACGGAGCATGCACTGTATCCGGTAGACCTGTGAGGAGCACCCTGAGGAGAAATCGAGCAAAAACCTGTACTTACGGTACGCTGAGTCCAGCCGAGAGGTGAGAGCCATTTAAAGCAAACTAATTGTGCTTCTGTGTCCAAGTCGAGACCTGTGGAGAGAAGAGGAGAGAGAGTGAATAATCTGAGGAGAAATCGAGCAAAACCTGTACTTACGGTATGCTGAGTCCAGCCGAGAGGTGAGAGCCATTTAAAGCAAACTAACTGTGCTTCTGTGTCCAAGTCGATACCTGTGGAGAGAAGAGGAGAGAGAGTGAATAATCTGAGGAGAAATCGAGCAAAACCTGTACTTACGGTACGCTGAGTCCAGCCGAGAGGTGAGAGCCATTTAAAGCAAACTAACTGTGCTTCTGTGTCCAAGTCGATACCTGTGGAGAGAAGAGGAGAGAGAGTGAATGATTTGAGGAGAGAACAAGGAAGCCTGTACTTACGGTACGCCGAGAGGTAAGGACTATTTCCACATCAAATAAACTGTGTCTCTCTGCCCCAGCTGCCACCTGTGGAAAGATCGAAAAGGAGTAGTGAGCAACCCGACAAAAGCTGTGCAACTACAAGGAAAAGCCTCCACGAGGGAGATTCAGGTACACGACCAGAATAATAACCCCCCCCACACTCATATTGGTTTTGATTCAGCCTCCAGGAGGAAGAAGGAGCGCGCCACGGATTACTAAGGCCAGGCCGGAGCCTGAGTCCCACGTCCCGGACCCCCGTTGGCCCCCCCCTTGCTTCCCGTCATCCCCCGGCTGAGGCCCACCTGGAGGGCAGAGCTAGATTTTAGTTTTAATTCCCCTTTCCCCATTTCCCAAGACATTTTAAATATTTAAATTCAGTAAAGATTGTTTTATTACTTACCTGTTCTCGTGTTGTCTGGTCATTGGGTTGCCTTTGGGGACCTCCTCGAGGTGGAAGTTGAGAAGGAGCGTGGCTTTAGCCTATTAGCAGCCAGCCCCTGGGTGTGACATATACACAGGCATAAGACAACACAGAAACAATGCACAAGCACAGGACAATGAATACAAGAGGATTAAATAGGGGAACAAATCAAGAGGGGAACAGGTGATATAAATCAAACAATAATGAGAAGGATGACAAGGGAGCGGGGGAAAAGAGACAAGACACAGGGAACACGTGGTCTAGTAAACCAATACTAAGACCACGTGAACTCACACAAAACATGGGTCTGTCATGATTCTGCCACAAGACTAGATTAAACAAAGGACAAGATGGCAGAACCATGACAATTACAGTATTAGTCCAAATTCGATGGTAAACACAGCACAGAATTAGGTTTTCAACTTACAATCTACTATGATTTTTCACATAATGTACTGACAGTACAAATCTTATAGTGAAGTGTCTTAAAATGACCATTTATATTGCTGTACAGTACCTTTTGATGTGCATATCGTCCGCGGGAAGACGCGCTGATTACAATCTACACACTAATGTTGTGATCAATATAATAGCATACATTTTTTGAAGGGTTACGAATCAAAACAACTCACCCATCGCGTAAAACACAAGCAGGATCAGAATCTCGGTCTAGTTAAAGGAACACGCCCACATTTTGGGAATTTAGCTTATTCACCGTATCCCCCAGAGTTAGATAAGTCCATACATACCTCTCTCATCTCCGTGCGTGCTGTAACTCTGTCTGACGCAGCCCCCGCTAGCTTAGCTTAGCACAAAGACTGGAAATGCATGGCTCCAGCTAGTATACTGCTCCCAATAAGTGACAAAATAACGCGATCATTTTCCTATTTATGTGTTGTGATTTGTATAGTCAAACCGTGTACAAATAACAAGGTGATATGAGACACAGCGATCTTTTAACAGTATACATACTGAGAACTATATTCTCTGAAGACGAAGCACTGCCGCATGGGCGGAGTGATCTGCTCGCAGCACACGAGAAGCCCCTGGTGAGGAGCAGAGAGTTCGGTCAGAATTGTGCAAATCACTCCGCCCATGCGGCAGTGCTTCGTCTTCAGAGAATATAGTTCTCAGTATGTATACTGTTAAAAGATCGCTGTGTCTCATATCACCTTGTTATTTGTACACGGTTTGACTATACAAATCACAACACATAAATAGGAAAATGATCGCGTTATTTTGTCACTTATTGGGAGCAGTATACTAGCTGGAGCCATGCATTTCCAGTCTTTGTGCTAAGCTAAGCTAGCGGGGGCTGCGTCAGACAGAGTTACAGCACGCACGGAGATGAGAGAGGTATGTATGGACTTATCTAACTCTGGGGGATACGGTGAATAAGCTAAATTCCCAAAATGTGGGCGTGTTCCTTTAAATGTTGTCGTGAAGCTCTCTCCATCCAGAAAATGCAACAACAAATTGATCCTCCCTCGTTTTGTTCCAAACTCTTCTTGGGTCGTTTGGTTGGCCCGTACGCTTACAGGAGCTGACACAACAAGCGGCAGACGGTACAGAGATATCCATAAGTTCATAAGCAAGCGCGTAGCCCGACAGGCGCTATCGCATAGTTCCGCATTTGTCCACAACACTGGCTGCGTCCAAAAACTCAAGGCAGTGAGGACTTGTTGCCTCGCTGCCTCATGAGGAAATGACTTCGGCCTCGGAGGCCTGAAGGCTGCTCAGAGAAAGGCTTTCCGACGCACTTCAAAGGCAGTGTGTTTGAAATATAAACAGAGAGCGCCTTTGTGATAACTAATCACATATTTGAAAACTACAATACTAATTTCTCGCTAGAAATGGAATTAAAATGCTTAAAAAGTGAAAATATACGTTTATTTTCACTAAATTTGTGCTTCAGCCGCTTCCTTGTCCGCCATTTTATTTTTTCGAGCTCGACCACCGTTGTCATGTGGTTTACGTCAGTAAAGTCGGTGACAAAGGGTCACATGGATATTAACGTCATTGACAGGAGACTGCACTGCCCCGTGTCAATGTTTTGAATGGAAATTTTCTCACGATTTACAAGTAGTTGAAAACATTACAGATATTGATAGTAATCAGCTGGACAAAATATATAACACTGACCTAGTGGTTTTTGGAGATTTTACTGCAAATATCTTACAAATTGCACCTTTAAAACTTGACTCTTTTGTAGTTTCATCGTGTACTAAGACCGATGGAAAATTTTCTAGACAGATATGGCTATGAACTATACTCTCGTTCTGGCGTAATAATCAAGGACTTTGCTGCTGTAACATGGCTGCAGCAGGCGTAGTGATACGCAGTGCCTGAAAATAGTCCCCTTGAGCTGCATAATATCATTATATCTAGATAGCATATTGTAATGAGATGAGCATCAAGGTTATAAACATACTTGTATTCGTTACACATTTCTCATCTTCTATTCAGTTTTCCTTAACTGGGCACTGATGTCAAAAAATGTACGGAAAAAAACGATCACGCTTTTCGTATTTTTCTCATGGTGCCTGCACATGCGCTAACACTTGTAAAAAAAATCTGTTCACGCTTTGTCAAAAACTCTATTTTGTTGGAACCCAGTCTGGAACCCTTGGTCCCCACTATTGCCTGGTGCCCCAGGGCACTCGCCCAATCCCATCTATGGATAATCCAGCCCTCCTCGTGAGAGGACCATACTGCCCTACAAAACCAAAGCGCAGTAACAACACTTTTTGTCAAAATTGAGTTAAGGGTTGAAATGGGATTTGTGAGAACTGTTGTGTCTTGGGACAAAGTCTCCTGGTTCAATTTTGTCCCATTTCAGAGAAACGCGTGTGCCAAAATTGCAGTAACATGTTTGACTGGCTGGTGTAAAAACTTTAAAAGGGCATTTTTCTCAGTTTCAGTGTTTGCGTAGTTACTGCACTTAGCCTTTGTAGGGCAGCATACTTACTTAGTTTTCATCTGACACTGCAATCCGTGAAACACCTGTACTCCTAACACAATGTCACCGCTTGAAGCTGTAACTCACACTGCTGTTATGGGACACAGAATATACTTTAGACAGAATAGTATATTATAAAAATAAATATAAATTAAAGGAGTCAGTTGGTTGCCACTGACAGACATCGACTGGGCATCAAAATGATGGACAAAAGATCTGTGGTGGAGTGAGCATCTGGAACTGGGTCTGTCAGTCTCAATGTCCTCAGGGAACCGAGAATGAGAGACAAGGAAACCAAACAAGATCACATGTAATGTTAAAGTCATACAGAAAATGAATTTGTGTGTGTGCTCAGTTCTATTCAAGCTACCTACTGCGGCCTAAATATGTTTAGGGGCTAAATTTAAGTGAATGATTTATTAAAGAGATATGCCTTTAGTTTAGACCTAAACTGATCGAGTGTGTCTAATTCACGAACGCTACTATGCAAATCATTCCAAAGTTTACGGACTATGTAGGAATAGGATCTACCACCTTTAGGTGATTTTGATATTCTAAGGATTATTATGGATTGTATTGTGATAGTTATTCAGTTAGATAAGGAGGTGCTAGACTATTTAAGGTTTTATATGTGATCAGCAATATTTTAAAGGTCCCGTTTTCCTAAACCCATTTTCCAAAATTTAATTAGTCCGTAATGTTGCTGTTAGAGCATAAATAATACCTGCAAAATTATAAAGCTCAAAGTCAACTGCCAGACTTTTCTTTAACAGAAGTCTCCTTTCAAAGCCTACAGCGAATGACCGGTTTGGACTTCAGCCCTCTACTTCCTGGTTGAATGACGTCAAAGTAAGAGTGTTTGACTAAATTCCCCCCACAGGAATACGTCAGTCACCGGCTAAGCTCAAACGGCTCTGGCTAAGTTGAATCACAACACAATAAACTATACAATCAGAACTCGTTACGTATTCTGATGTAGGGACTTCATAGAACAAGGAAGACATCAGACCGTTTTTAGGACAGCGAAAACAGTGCTATACAGATAAGTCAATTGTGTGAAAAATTATATTGCACATCAAATATATATATATATAAAGCTATCATAGCGTTATATATGCAATCATAGCTTCAAAAATAAAATAAAAACAGGAAAAACGTGACCTTTAAAATGTAAGCGATACTTGTAGAGATGCAAAACTTGGTCTGGAAGACTGCTGATAAAGCTATCTTAAGTAGTGGAGTTTATTGTTCTTCCTAATTGACAATGTGGTGTGGAACATGTAACGTATATGCTTATATATAGACCCCTTCACAGTTCACGTCACTGGCGGTTCCAACTGCGCATGTCGGTGTCAGAAAAGTCATTACAGCAGATTGAGTTGCGTATTATTTGGTATCGTCAAAAATGCCTACTTGCGTCGCGGGCTTTGAAAATCGCACAAGGTTTGCCTTTAAGTTTTTTGAGATTCCTACAGAGTCTCAAAACAAAAAATACAACATCTGTGGCTGCAAGCAATTAAACGTGCACACTGGGACAATGCAAATATCAAAGAGGCTTGTGTTTGTAGTGCTCACTTCATTTCAGGTAAGTCATCATTTTTCAGCCCTGTTAGATTAAACTAGAACGCTTAAATCGTGCGAACAGTTTGACCCCATGCTGCGCGCGCAACCGATAGTCTTTTAATGTTTACAAACCTTGAAGGGGTCTATAGATGACAACAGTAGAGCTCTTCAGACTACAAACTATTTAAATACCAAAACAAGAGCCCTACAGTGACGCGATGGGTTTAAATGTGCAAAATCTTTGTGCCCCTGGATATGATTAAGTCATTTCTTTTGATGCCGCTTTATTTGTCTTTTAAATGTCTTTTATAACACATTGTCCAGGTGACTCAGTCCCTATTTTATTTTCCTCAGGGGCTTTTATGTTGGTGGTGCAATTCCTACTTACAAGGTAATTGTAATACTGTAAGTCAGACATAGTAACATTGTAAATATATCACATATACACGTCGTGGTGACATGCATTAATATTTTGTTTTCTGGCTCGGTTAAAGCATCACATCGGCAATGCAAATGTCATGGGTTTGATCCAAAAAAACACATATACTGAAAAAATATGCATATAGATTGAATGCACTGGAAGTTGACAAAAACCTTTGTCAAATGTTCAAATGATAAAGTTTAATGGGGTTAAAGTCAAGACTGCGTGGTGGTCTTCTTGTTTACTGTGCAGGCCAATCAATCATTTATCCTTTCTGAAATGGTAGCGCCTTTTCCATGAACACTAAAAAGTTTTACAGCATTTATTTTTAATAGCTTGACACTTCATCAGTTAGGGTTAAAGGAATTGTTAACTCACCATTCATATTAACCATTAAGTGATCCAAACATAGGCTGATCATGTACAGGTACATGATTTCATGTTGTTCAGGGGGCTGGGTTATCCAAAACAGATTAGGTAGGGAGAACTGGGAGTGTTCACTACTGGGTAAAAATATCAGATTTACAAATTAGAAATTGCCAAGAGGGATGAAATCATTATAACATTTGCTGTCTCGATTGTCTCTACAGCATAACAATTAAAGATAGAAGAACAAAAGGTAAGAATTTTATTTCTGACATTAATAAATCAGAAATTAAATCAATAAATCAAGTTTCACATCACAAGATACTGTAACATACTGTATATACACAAGCTTTTTTCTAAAGAAAAATGTTGTAACCACAACCAAACCAGATTGACTTTAACACTAGTTTCAATCGACTTTTATTAGCTTTAACACTAGTTTGCACAAACTGGGACAGTAGCAGTTCATTTAACTGTGAGAGTGACATATACATAAATGCCTGTAGTGTTTTGAGTAATGTTTGCCTATGTGTTTAATGTAAACTTTATATTTGTTTCTAATTTTATTCTCTGTTTAATTACTGCACATTGTATTTCTGCATATGTTAGTGTTTTTTACTACACATATTTTCTTACCAATTAACTCTTTATTAGCTTGAAATGTATTTTACAAATTGGCTAATTTATATTAATTTGTGCAAAGTGAATCATACAAAAACAATAATAATAATACTTATAATAAATAATGATATCCCATCTCTAAATCCAACGTCACAGGGACGAAAGCAAATCTTACAAAAACGTAGGAATTTTGTCATACAAATTCATACACCCTTAGAAAGGATGTGGGGTTTTTTTACACGTCTTTGTGCATTAAGCTTTTAACATATTTTAAGTTGTGTTAAAAGTAACACAAAATGTGTTGTTTTAATAATAACACAGAGATGGTGGATTCTGGGACAACACATTTAGTGGTTTGTCCCAGAATCAACAATAATATGTAGTTTTTAACACATTAGTTCTAAGAGTGTTTGAACCTTCAGATTGTGTTGGTAATGTCAGTGTTAAAATTTGAGGAAGACTGATGAAGATATCTTCAAACGATCTGTTGTCACGCAACTGGAAAACGTGCAAATGCAACCAAATGACCCATTGTATTAACCTGGTATACCTTTTAAACGTGTAAAACCCTCAGTTGTAATATTACAACATCAGTTTAAAATCTATACCTGTACATGTTTTTTTTTCTTTTAAAGAACATTTACACAACTTAACCCCCAGGTGTCCAAAAATACGGCGCCTCGTATACTCGTCACACAAACATGATACACATATCCAAAGAAAGCCTGTAATGTCTACTTTTAAACAATCTAATTATAATCAAAAACAAATATTGCCTGTTTATATAATTGCACTGAAGTAAAGAGAGTACTGTTTTTTCTGGCTGACTTAATAATCTTTAATGCGGTCATGCCCACAGGCGGTACCCGCTGTTGACATGGTAATAGCAGTTCAAACCATAACAAAGCGTAAAGTTTGATCAGATTTAAAGACTTTACAGCATGTTTGGATGATAAACTTTATACACACACGTGAGGAAGATCTTCATTTATGTCTGGACATTGAGGAAGAAAAGCATTTATCTGTGACGTTAACGTTACCTCAGAAGAAAAACAATAGAGGACACACTGGAGGAGGATATATATACTTGAAGTAAGTAACAGTTAATTTATCCTCATTTATATTTGCTATCATGTAATATGCTTATGGCTTGTGCAGTTCAGCCTACATAAGCGGGCTTAAAGTACTCCGGCCGGGGGCCGGATTTCCGGCTTGAGGGCAGGTCCGGACTCCGGCGCAGGCAAAACATGCAAATGAGTCACTTTCGGCACTGACGCGCTTGGAAAAAACGAGCGCGTCACTTCCATTATGAGCGCGCATACCACGCGGCTAAATTTGAATTAACAAACTGGCAATAATAACTGGTTCCCTTGAACCTCCCACCTTGATTCACGAGTCAGCGGTCACAGCCAATGGGAGCATGATATTAGGTTGTCTTAGCCAATTGCTAGAGAGGAGGGTGGGTCTTGTGCAGAAAGTGAACCAGTTCGCAGTTAGCTTGCAGGCTACACACACTGTGGAGAATGAAGTTTATCAAACCAGAAGAAAATACTATCTGCTTCGGAGGAGAAAGTAAAAAACAAGTGACGCTTCGCATGCCTTGAATAAAGAGGACAAGACACGGTAAGGCTTTAGGCCAGTGGTCTCAAACTCCCGGCCCGCGGCCGTCTCTCCCCCTCTATGCGGGCTGGTTCTGTTTTCAAAAATATAATATAATCTGCCCGGCAGAAAGATTTTTATTTACTTTGTAAACTTTTTAGGAGCCGTTCACATGTCGCGTCTAAAACGCGTGTTAAACGCGAGTCAATGCGTTTTTTTTTCATTCCTAAGTGCGTGAGAGGCTGGGCGTCCTCCGTTGCTACGCAACCATGAGTGGCTCTCACTCTGACAGCGGGGAAAACAGAATACGTGATCAGATTTTATTGCTCATCTGAACCTCGCGTTAATCATATCATTGTCTCCATGAGATCAGTTAATCTGGTTGGGACTTTGGAGTGTTCGTCCAGAGAAGAGCTGTACTGTAACTCGGGGTTACCCAACTGTTACTCAGAGAAAAGCTGCGTGGGGTTTGTTTGTTCAAGTCACAGCTTTCATTGGCGACACGTCATAAGCAGTGCAAGCGGGAGATGTAATGCAACGCATATTAAACTACGGATGTGGAAAAAGCCAAGTGCCTAGGTTTTGAAAAGAGGAAAGATTAGGAGAAACGTGCAAAAGATAAAAGTAGACTACAGTAGTCTATGTATGCAGCTCACTCAACTCAATATAAGTGAATAATAAAGTATATGTATCATTATGTTGCTTGCTATGCAGTTACACATGAAGCAGTAATATTAATTTTTACAGAGATCAAACATATTCAAGTCCAAAATAAATGTATAGGCTATAATAGTTCATAAATGTATTCAGGAATTTAATTTGTTAATTTTGTGCAAGGTTTTAATAGAAAAAGTTTGTATTTATTATTATTATTATTATTATTATTATTATTAATTTAAGATAAGGTTTAGGAAAGATTTACTTGCTCTTAAAAATAAATTATAAAATAGATTGAAAGCACTGTTTATATTTGTATGTATTATTATATGTTAAATAATAGAATTTAAATGCGGTACATACAAAAATATTGTGTTTTTATGTTAAAATAGCTCTACGTCCCTCCAATAAGATGTCCATCTCAGAAATGGCCCAAAGCCATGAGCCCCCTGCTTTAGGCACTTGGTGCAGTAAACTTCCGAAACCTGAGGCTTGTTTTTGCATAGTTTTTTGGCATAATAAGTTGTTAATGCGTTGAAAATATGACTGTGCTGTTGCTCATAGAATTAGTTTATAGAAAAAATGGGCTTGGTAAAAGTCCTGGTTGAGCCACAGAAAGTTCAGGCTCAGGATTTTTTTTCACTTTAAGCCCTGCATAAGCGACCTCGGCAGATTGCATGCTTCGGATTGAAAAACTGTTTACAAACGAGGACGTGGAAATTCAATGGCGAATAGCTGTTACATGCTGTACAGTGTTAAACACAGTTGTTCACTTATATCCCTAATGGCATCTTTCAGTAAGGCTGCACTACTGGATCTTTTAAGTGTGTGCTGTAATATGATCCATATATTGTTAACATGCTTATTTACAATAAAGTATGTGTCACCGCCCTTAATGGCTGATAACTGTTATGTGTTGTACAGTGTTAGACACAGTAATTCACTTTCATATACTTCATGGCAACTTTGAGTAAGGCTGCACAGCAGGATCTTTTAAGTGTGTGCTGCAATATGATTCCATATATTGTTTACATGCAACGCAATTCCATACATTGCGCTTTACACGCGATACAGTTTTTAAGAGCGCTGCGTTGTTTACACAGAGACGTGAGCTCGCACACATGGACGCCATATGCGATGTGTTTTTAAAGTTCATACGTGCTCACAGAAACGCGTTTAAAACAGAAGCTAGACGATAAGGGGATGGGCATCTGAAATGTTCTGGATTTAGTTTATGTACATGATAGTTTATCTGAATTTAGTGCTATCAGTGTTATTTACCCATCAGTTATGCATGTAAGGGTATTTCTGTGGACAATTTATGCGAATAGCTGTTTCTAAATCTCTTACAGGTCTGCATCCCTCTCATCAGTACAAAACTATGAAGTGGAAAAAACTATTCACACTTTTTGGACACAAAGTTATATGGTAACATGAGCCACATGAAGTTTACAGCTCTGTTGTTTAGCAGTTTCTTAGTTTATACAAGTTACGTTTTTGAATAGGGTTTGTTTCCAAATAAACTGAAAATGTCCTACTGACCTTCATTTCTATTTTGATTATATTGTTAACTACTTAATAAACCTTAAACAAACATGTATACACTTATTTGTCCTCACATTCTTCACTGCAGTTCCCTCTCACATTCCTGCCTAAAGGCTCATTATGCAGCTCATTATGCAAGTCTTTTGTTTGCTAGCTGTCAATCAATCCTTCTCGCATACGGCCCCTCTAAACAAAAAGTTTCTTACAATTTCTAAATCAAAATATTGGTTTATGTGAATGAGTAGGCAGGATGATTTTCACATCATTTAAAAAAAAACTCTAGACTACTAGATTCTGTTTAGAAAAGTCTTGTTAAAACATGTTTAGTATGGGTTTTGTTGACTTATATCAGTGACTTAAAAATTTAGCTTTTTTAAAAACCACACATAAGCATGTTTCTCTCAAAAATACAAACACATACATGTAGCTCATATAATATTTTAGCCCAGTTTATGCTGAATGCAGTGGTATGAGAAACTTGCCATTAAAGGCAGGATAGGCAGGAATTATCTAAAAAAAACTTTTTTACAAATTTGTTTAAACTGTCTTTATATACCAATACATAATTAAAATGTAAGTACTCTGAAAAAGAGAGAATAAAACTCGAGTGTCTGTAGGTCTGTAGACCTCTCACGGCTAATTATTTCCATGCAAGCATGTAAAGCATGGTTTTGTCTGGTTATTATGTATTGTGTAATTATTGATATGGATATATAGGATACTTTTAATGGGGTACATAAGCAGTATACCCTGCAGAGTAACTCTTAGATGTTATTAAAATTTGTTAAGACAGTGAGTGAAATCACAGCAATTCTTCATTAGAAGAGTTTCGTTGCAAAACGAGATAACTCCGTTTTTAACATTTTTGTCAAAACATGTTTATTATTATGTTATCATGTTATTATTTGGTTTTATGCTGCTACTTTTTTTTAAGTTATGAAGGTTTGAATCAAAACAAACCAACTGCAGTTGAATTGATATTAATTGGAATGCACAACCAAAAAACGAGATTTCTGACAAAAACTCTTCATTTGTTACCTATATAATGAACCATGTTTATATTTTCCTAAAACCTCTGATGAAAGAGTCCAGACATCACCCTGCTGAAAAAAAACTATAAAACAATTACAGAAAATTCTAATGGTTTCCATTAAAATACCAATAGGAACCATTAGCTTTTAACATTAAAACCACTACACTGTAGTGTGTTTTGGGCCCTATTCCATTAGAACCAATACATATTCCATTAGAACCAATACATACCATTAGAGACCAACAAAAACCAATACACTGTAGTGTGTTTTGGGTCATATTCCATTAGAACCAATACAATTTGTAATAAAATCATTAGAATTTTCTGAAATGGTTTTATTGTTTTTTTCAGCGGGCAGAAAAATCCTCTCATTGAGAGTATAAAGTTTTGGGGAGACAACATAATTTGTAGGAATTCTGTGAATTAAAATGCACAAACCAGAATCAATAACACCCGATAAATTGAGGGGGAAGGCTCTTCAAAGAACAGTTAATATATTTTTTATGAGCATTTATGAGAAAGAAACATTGTGGAAGTGACATTTCACCAATCAAATTATTCTGAATTCTGTATGTACATGGGAAAATTTTAAAGTGTAACTAAACCCTAAACCAACTTTTTTTAGTTAAAGGGACACTTCACCCATTTGCATTAAGCTTTGTGTAGTTAGAACACCAGTTATGTTTTTGAATGGTCATGCATCATTTTCTCAGTTGCCGCTGAGACAGGAGAAATACAGATTTCAGTGTTGCACTTCCTTCTTTCAATGATACAAAATGATGCTTTCTTTTACATCATTGAAAGAAGGAAGTCCAATATCTTTGGACTTCTTTCTTTCAATGATGTAAAAGCATCAATTTGGCCCCATTTTCGGTCAAATAAGGATCAAATTCTAAATGTATGCTACATTTCGACTACAAATATGACACACTTTCAATAAAGATTAATGTTTCAACGGGTGAAATGCTCCTTTAATGATCTGTAAGAATGGGGCTTTATTAGTGCTGTTCATTGATTTTAGTAAGTTTTTTGACATTTGGATATAAAGTGTTTCAATACTACAATATATGATGTAAAAACGTCTGAGTGCTGCCCTCTTCAGGTTGAACGGTGGCTATTTTCCTATTGGATGTTGGGTCCAAAAAATGCCTTGTGACGTAAGCAGGTTCAAGCTCACCACGCCATTGTTACGATCTCACCACACACTTAGTTCATCCCCTCCATCACCGTTGGGATCTGCCCAGTTTTCTTGCATTTTTCAAATATTGCCAGTGGGTGAAGTCAGGCTCTGACTGGGGCTGGGTTTCCCGATAACAATTGAACTTAGCACTTAAGAGTGCTTTCTACGAGCTACTTAACGAACATTCGTTGTTCATTTAGGTGCGTTTCCCAAGGATGCACGTATAACGATCGCTCGCAGCTGGGTTTTAAGTGCTACTTACAAGTCGCTATCCGTTTGTCAAGTGCTGAAATGTCACCAATAAAATGACTAGAATTTTACGTATTTAGTTAGGACTCGTCCCACTGCAAAATGCCTTCTGCATTTTATATTATAGTTTAGATTATTATTATTTGTTGTTTATCATTTATGTTTATTTATTATTATGAATTATTGCATTGTACCGTAAATATTTATTTGGTTTCTTCAATCAGATGCCATACCCATCAAAAAAAAAAAAATTTTTTACTGTAGCCTAGATGAATTTTAGCAGCAATTGGTAGGAACCATTTATCAATCTACTTAGCCTTACGATGTTTTTGGGAAACCTGGCCCAGGGGTTTAGTTACACTTTAAAAAGGTGTTTTAAAAACTTTGTTTTTAAAAGACTTTGTGTCAGTATTTAAACCACTGAATATTGACATCTGAGATGTCACAAGGCCTTCTAGTGGAAGGTGGGGGTTCTATTTTTTGGGACCTTTTTGCTGTTTTCCTCTCATTTTGTATTATATTTATTATATATGTTGCGTTTGTCACGTGAATTACGAAGGAGAAGGCTATGGATGATGATGATAAACAAATAAACTTTAATTATATAACCAGAAACAAGTATTCCATTTATACACATAACAAATTGACACAAGGTAACAATAACGGACAACTGACAGGGAAAACAAAGTAACATATATATACTGGAACCGTTTTAAAATCATTTATATTATCTAAGAAGTTTAAGTAAACTCGAAATTAATTCAAGGACTTATTTATTGCATAGACAGAGAAAGAACATAATGTAGCATAACCTATAATTGGATAAAGTACAAAAGGGCCTCGCGCATCAAGTTCGCACAGGGCCTTTTTGTGTTTTTGTGTGAAGTGAACAAATCCCTCACACTCAATTTATCCGTCCATAACTCGCCTGTTTGTACTTATAAACCAATAAAATCATTTGGTGCAAGGTCAATGCATTTGGGTTCTGGCGGGAGGTCACCGGGCGTTTGGTTTCATGCACTTACATTGCATCAAGCTAAAATTTAATCAAAGCAACAGTCTCAGACTTGAAGAAAACTGCTGAACATTTAAACCTATTTTCTGCATATTCCACCATATTTTAATGAAATAAAGAAAGTCCTCCTTCTGTTAAATTCCAGCATATAAAATAAAAATATTTTTTGTAAAATCCAGCAATAAAATAATTAAAACGAAAGTCTTTCCTGGTTGTATTCCAAATTATTAACATTTACGTCTTTTTACAGTGAAGTGCAGATTAAGTTTTGTTTAATAATATACATATAATATATGTTTTATAATTTTATATTATACAGTACCCTCCCTCCAGCAAAGCTTTTAGCGAGGCCTCCAGCCAGGCCTATACTTTGTTGTGTGAGTTTGGGACAAACTCATCTTTGCATGGCATAATAGATCTAGGAAACTTTGTGGATCTTCAGGAATCAGCAAATGATCAACTCACATCTGAACACCTCAGGACAACGTCCTACACAAACGTGGACAAACATCCACTGTAAAAAATGGCTGTGAAATCTACAGTTATTTACTGTAGATTTCACAGTTACATTACTGTATAAGATTTTCACAGTAAAACATTTTAAAGTTTACAGTCAGACCGTAAAAATCACAGTAGTCCAAGCATTACAGTTGAAATCACAGTAATCAAATCATTACTGTAAAAAAATCACAATATAGCCACTATGGTACTGTAAATATTAAAGTAAACTACTGTAATTTTCCTTTTTTTTCATATCTTTTTTTGTACCCCTTTCACATGGACGGCCCCCGATTATTTTTGTTCAGAATTCATTACCGGAATATGATATATAAATACTCGATGGTGAGCTTTAAGTAAAAGTGTAATATTAATAAATTAAAATGTGTCATGTAACTTGTACTCTGCTGTACCTGCTGCAGGAGCTTTCTATTCCATACAATATATAATTTTTAAAGAATTCACATAAGATTCCAAGAATATATATATATGTTTTTTGACTGTAAATGGGTGTTTGGGTGTAAAAATGGGTGTTAACAGGGCAATAAAATATTTGATAAGCTTTATCTTAAACTTCTCCAAAGTCTTCTCTGACATGGTCTAACAATATAGGGTTCATAAAAGCATAATTTTTGAAGATATAATCCTCAAATTTGAAATGAAGCATGACCATTTGGTATAGTCTAGGGGTGTGACGAGATCTCGTGCGAGATTAAATATGTCACGAGATTTCTCGTGGAGGTGAAATGCTGGCCGTTTCTCAAACAAAAGGCTGCATCCTTAGGAGGTCGCATTTGTAGACTGCATACGTCATAAAGACTGACTATTACAGAATATTAACAATTATAAAGTTTTACACTATTATATTTAGTTAATCATAAATTGTTGTAATATGCTTATGACTTGCGAATGTAATGCTCAGTTAACTAAAATAAAGCAGGCTTGATGACGTATGGAGCCTGTATATGCGACCTCCGGAGGCTGCAGCTTTCTGTTTTTATTTTTGAGCATATATATCTCAATATTAATAACATCTTTTTATAAATATTTACAAAAATCTGTAATTTTTTTTCTTCGGAAGCAGCTGCACGAGAGATAAACGTGCAAGTTTCCAGAACTGTTTCTGAGCTGCAGGGCGAAATCAAAGCGCCGACGGAGTGGCCAGTCTAGAAAGTTCAATCTGTGGGAAAATAGCGCGAAAGAAGCAACACTTGAATTTCTGACTCGTCGTTAGTGACAGAAAAGCTCCATTAATTATCAAATTAACGTTTCTTTACACACGACTTTGTCTTGTGGTTGTATTTATTTCGTTTTCGTCTTTGTGTTGATTTCTTTCACGTTTTTGCCTGAGAGGAATTCAGCGAAAAGGTTTCAGTGAGAGCTCCGACGGAGACGTTTTCACAGACGTTAATAACAGACTATTACTTAAATGTATCTTTCTTTACACACGGCTTGTCTTGTGGTTGTAACGTTATTTATTTTGTTTTCGTCTTTGTGTTGATATTTTACTTTTTGCCTGAGAGGAATTCAGCGATAACGTTTCTGTGAGAGCTTTGACGGAGACGTTTTCACAGCCGTTAACGTTGATACATTTTTCCCACCCGTGGCCTCTGCCGGAGTTTCCATCTTGGAATCGCGGATCCTTCACCAAATGCTTATATACCCTTATCGAGACTTCCAGAATATAAGCAAGTAAATTTACTATCACTACTAGGAGCAAGAAAAGTTCAGTGCCATAACGTTACATTTTTAGCTTGCCATAAAAATTATGTACGTACTCGTGCAAGCACTGTATTTTCACCACAACTTCAATTACTGCATTTGTTTGTCATTTGAGCATACACAGAAATCTAGCTAACTTTAGATTTCCACGTGGCGTCGCAAAATGCTTTGCCACTTTTGTGACGCGTGGTGCCGTTTTATAAAGCGTTTAAATGTACCGCTTTCCCAAGAAGACAGCTAAAAGTGGCCGGTTGCATAAACATAGCCTTGACGTTAAGACTGCTTCTTAAGAATGATTCCGACTAACTAGCAATTAGTTAGGGCTAATCAGTCTTATTATTTGGATTTAAATTAGACCAATCTACCTTTCTATGTATCATACTTAAAACAGTTATGATCAGTCTTGAAGAAAAAAAATTCATGACTAGTTTTATGCAACCGGCAACAGGACTTAAAAGGAAAATTGATGGAGTGTTTTAATTGATAAGGTTATTGTGGTACTTAGTTAATTTTTTGTGTGTAAACATGCACAAACCTTCGGAGCAAAAAGTTTTGTTATTGCTTCATTATAAACCTTGTTTCAAGTAACTCTTTGCTGTCATAGGCAAGTACCACTCCTGCAGACGCAGAGGCCCATCTGTCTCTGCCAATCACTCCAAGGATCATCATGCTCGGTAAGTTTCAAATTTAATGTTAACGAATCCTTTGAATGTATAACGCGCACAAGCAAAGCAAAGTTTCTGGAAAACACTAGTGAATGTGTGTTGTGTCATTCTCTGCTATGCACCAGTCAGGAAAAGCATAGTCACTTTAAAAAAGTAAGTTAAGTGGAGTAATCTAATCTTTAGTAGCCACCTATAATGTCGTGATTGCTATTTCAGATAGCTTGCTAATTGCTATGCCTCACTCATTGTTATTCTATCACCAAACCAGATATGTAAAATCCAGCAATAAAATAATTAAAACGAAAGTCTTTCCTGGTTGTATTCCAAATTATTAACATTTACGTCTTTTTACAGTGAAGTGCAGATTAAGTTTTGTTTAATAATATACATATAATATATGTTTTATAATTTTATATTATACAGTACCCTCCCTCCAGCAAAGCTTTTAGCGAGGCCTCCAGCCAGGCCTATACTTTGTTGTGTGAGTTTGGGACAAACTCATCTTTGCATGGCATAATAGATCTAGGAAACTTTGTGGATCTTCAGGAATCAGCAAATGATCAACTCACATCTGAACACCTCAGGACAACGTCCTACACAAACGTGGACAAACATCCACTGTAAAAAATGGCTGTGAAATCTACAGTTATTTACTGTAGATTTCACAGTTACATTACTGTATAAGATTTTCACAGTAAAACATTTTAAAGTTTACAGTCAGACCGTAAAAATCACAGTAGTCCAAGCATTACAGTTGAAATCACAGTAATCAAATCATTACTGTAAAAAAATCACAATATAGCCACTATGGTACTGTAAATATTAAAGTAAACTACTGTAATTTTCCTTTTTTTTTCATATTAGCTTGCTAATTGCTATGCCTCACTCATTGTTATTCTATCACCAAACCAGATACTGCTGCTTAAAGCGATTTCATCGTTTTGTCATATTAAACTATGCTATTACCTTAACTAAGAAGAGTTGATTCATACTAGTGGTGGGCGATACTGCAAAATTTGGTATCAATCCGATATTAATGTATTGAAGTCCACAAAAGTATTAGTTAGGAACTGTAGAATTGATTCTGTAGTGTACAACCTTTAAAAAAAATAAAGAATAACAATCTCTCCCTTTTTTCTGGTTTTAATAGCAAATGAAATCAAGTAAAATGATGTTCACATAATTATTACTTTTTACACAGTATTATTATTTAGAGCCGTAAAATAGCGCCACACAACGCTTCTCTTCCTCTTGACCATCCTGATCTCTCACTCAGTTCGCTGCTTCTCGGCGTGTTGTGGTCGGCGACATCTTGGTAGCACTTAGCTTAGGCCAGTTCATTCAATGGTACCAAACAGAGATGAAGTTAGAAATGACCAAACACATTAACGTTTTTCCTATTTGAAATGAGTAGTTATACGACCAATATGGTGGCACAAAATAAAACGTGGCTCTTTTAAAAGCGGGTTAAAAGGGTAACTATAATGTATGGCGGAATAGCACTTGTTGAAGTACTTCGACTCAGAGCAGTAAAACTCTCCATCTCATTATGAGAAGGAGAAGGGGAGCAGATTTTTCAGGCGTGACTTTTTACTGCGCCGAGTCAAAGTACTTCCATAAGTGCTATTCCACCACACATTGTAGTTACCCTTTTTAACCCGCTTTTAAAAGCGCCACGTTTTATTTTGTGCCACCATATTTGATCGTATAACTACTTGTTTCAAATAGGAAAAATATTGATGTGTTTGGTCATTTCCAACTTCATCTCTGTTTGGTACCATTGAATGAACTGAGCTAATCTAAGTGCTATCAAAGTTCGCCGCGCGCCTCAGTGCTTTAGTGCACGCACTAAGATGATAGAGGTATGTATCAACTCTTCTTAGTTAAGGTAATAGCATAGTTTAATATGACAAATCGATGGAGTATCCTTTTAAAGGATTAGTTCACCTCAAAATGAAAATTTCCGAATAATTTACTCACCCCAATGCCATCCAAGATATCCATGTCTTTCTTTTCTCAGTGGAAGAGAAATTAAGTTTTTCTAGGAAAACATTGCTGGATTTTTCTTCGAATAATGGACGTTGAAATCAACGTTTTGAAGTCCAAATCAATGCAGTTTCAAAGATCTTTGAAGTGCTTCAACGGGCTGTGCAGGATCCCAGCTATTAGGGTCTTATCTAGCAAAACGATCGGTCATTTTCCTAAAAAAAGTATATGGGAACTACGTCATCACGTCGAAAGGTTGCGTGATGACCGATGTCAAAGATGGCCGATATCGCGCGCGACCTTTCAACGTGATGACATAGTTCCCAGCTCAATCTGAACAATTGTAGTTAAAAAGTATATAAATTAGATAAGACCCTAATCCTCAGCTGTGATCCTGCACAGCCTGTTTAAGCACTTCAGTTGTAACCAACGTTTTGAAGTCCAAATCAATGCAGTTTCAAAGATCTTTGAAGTCCACTTTTAGAAGAAAAATCCAGAAATGTTTTTCTCAAACTTAATTTCTCTTCCACTAAGGAAAGAAAGACATGGATATCTTGGATGGCATTGCCGTGAGTAAATTATTAAAGGAATAGTCTACTCATTTTCAATATTGAACTATGTTATTACCTTGGCTGGGAAGAGTTGATGCATCCCTCTATCATCTGTGTGCGTGCACGTAAGCGCTGGAGCACGCTGCAACGCTTCGATAGCATTTAGCTTAGCCCCATTCATTCAATGGTACCATTTAGAGATAAAGTTAGAAGTGACCAAACACATCAACGTTTTTCCTATTTAAGACGAGTAATTATACGAGCAAGTTTGGTGGTACAAAATAAAACGTAGCGCTTTTCTAAGCGGATTTAAAAGAGGAACTATATTGTATGGCGTAATAGCACTTTTGGCAGTGTTTCCTCTAGGTTTTTTTCCAGCTGTGGCGGCAGGGGGCGCACATGATGATTATAAATGTATATATTTTTTTAAAATGTAGAATATACGCTACAGTAAACTAACATATATTTTTTTATCATTTTCATGCTGTCATTTACTTTTCCTTATATGTATAGCATATTGCTTTTCTATGTTTGATCTAAACTGTATTTTCTTAAAAAAAATAAGTTTTATAGCTTCGTACAGATCTTTCATTGTGGTTTTAATGTAGTGTGCAGGTTCGTGCTCGTGTTTAGCGTTACAGTTTCCTGTTTCAAAGTCTTGCACAGTCCTGTTTGATAATCCGCACCGCTGTGAATGACCGAACACCCGACCAGTTAATTATCCGACATCAGCAGCAATTTTATTCCACGCCCGGCCTGTTTGACATAAAGACCCCGACCCGGTCACACCGCAAATCGCGCAGTTAAATAGAAACCTTTAACGGTCTTCAGACAGAGCTTAGAGACAAATAAGCACGGAGCCATTTAAAAACTGCTACATATCGGAATCGAGTCGAATTCTCGTCTTGGATGTTAGACCCGCAGTTCACTCTTGCCCGATCTGCATCTACAACGCAAATGACACGTTAATATTATTACACCTGTTAATCAAATATTAATCAAATATTATGCGTTTTCACCCGCCGGTACCCCGACCCTGCTGTCTGAAAACAGATAAAACCGTCTCACCGTCTGCCTCAAGTTTTTATTCCAAGGTCCTATAGGGAATAATGTAAGTTTCCTTACAAACAGATTCGACTATTAATGTCTTGCAGTCCCATATGAGTAGTATTCAGTATTTAGCCTTTTGTTTTTGAAGAAATATCTTATCATTTAATGTGAAACTTTGAGTGTCGATCTGAAGCACCGCAGATTGACAGCTGAGCGGTCAGCCCTGCGCTGCGTCTGTGTATTAGAGGATGACACGGGAGTGGATTTTCACTCCTGTCCCGTCCCACTCCCATAGAAATAAATCTTGTCCCGTCCCACTCCCAGACCAAAGTTTAAAAAATAATCCCATCCCATCCCGCTCCTGGTAAATTGACTCCCACTCCCATCCCGCTCCTGTTTAAACTGACTCCCGCTCCTGTATCGCTCCCATATATTTTTTTCTTCAACTAGTGTTTAGTTCATACAAAGAATTTGATTTAATCTGCTCTCCATCCTGTTTTGGACCAGCTGTTGAGCCGGTTTCTAGATTTTCTCCAGAAAATGGAATACAGCCAAGGCCGCCTTAATGCACGGGCTTACCTGGGCTGAAGCCCAGGGGCCTCCCAAGTTCAAGGGCCTCCCAAGTTTGCGTTCATGATGAGCTGAAAATGTCATATTGTTTTGTAACTTGTCGGGTTTTCTGTCAATCACTCTAATTGCACGTTACATGCTGCTGATTGGTCCGTTGTAACTTAACGTGAAATAAAATGTCAGACGTAACATATTTTTTATTCCGCGTAATGTAATTAAGTGCGCGTTGTCAACTTGACATTCCTGCACGTTAGACTGAGTGTGACAGAGAAACTGGAAATAATCCACCAACAAATGAAAGAGTAATTTCTGAATTTTATAATAAGCACTAGTGAGGTGCAGGTCTCTCTCTCTTTCGCGCGCGCGCTCGCTCGTTCACTCTCTCTGTGCTCGTTCAGCTGTCTGAGTCTCTGGCATGCAGAAGTCTCTGACCCGTGCACAAGAAACTGTGCCGCTAAATTGAGAAAGGCGTTCCCGCACATAATGCTGTTAGTTGTTATAAAGTTTAAGTTTACTCGTGTTTATATCAGTGACGCGTGCGCAGCTGGAGCGATGTAGTTTGACGCGACGTTAGCTCACAGTACACACATCTGTTGGTAGAAAGACGAGAAAGAGACGCAACGGTAAAGGTGCAAGTCTAAGAAAGTAAAGAGCGACAAAACCATCTCAAATGATCATCCCCTGATAGCACCATTATAATCTCATTATCTAAAGATCTTATACAGGTATGTTCCCTGTCTGTCTTGTGCATATTCATACTTGTTCGTTTTACATGCTTATGTATGCATAAATACTAAATACAATGCATACCATATCTTCAGTATACTACAAAATAAATAACTGATTAAAAAACAAGATTCTGTCTATAAAGACTTATCTTTTGTTATCATTAATGCATTTAACAAGATTCTGTCTATAAAGACTTATCTTTTGTTATCATTAATGCATTTAACAAGATTCTGTCTATAAAGACTTATCTTTTGTTATCATTAATGCATTTTCACTAACTAACTTTCATTTAACTAACTTTAACTAAAACTGTGGTGAGCATTTAGTTAGTGAGTGGCAATTTTTTGCAAATTATATTCCAAAAACTATATAAAAATAAAGCTTATAAACGTATAAACTTTCACACATTTTGGTTTTATTATCACCACAAGTTGCTGTGTGTGGTTGTTAAATAAAGTGTCTGGAGTTTATGCTTAAGTGGGCTCAGTGATATGTTAACAACAATATTATGGTGTTTTCTGGCTCAAAGAGGGAAAACTCGCTGTTGTATGTCTCGAAAGAAACTAATGCATTTTGTGATGTAGATTACCTAGATATTACACTTTAAAAAAGAGACTATAAATCGAGGGAAAGGGGGGCCTACAAAACCTCTTAGCCCCGGGGCCTCACATTAGATTAAGGCGGCCCTGAATACAGCAAATAAAAGAAAAACAATACATAGTTCACTCCATGTCTACAATAGTTTAATAAACCCAAAGTCTGGAGTCCAGAACACAAGAACCAGACGAATAATTGGATTATGGGTGTTTAATTCACAGTTGCAGTATGGGCATAAAACCTTCCATTAATATGCACTTAAGTATCTGTGTTTGTGTGGTTTTGCAACAACAAATAATAAACAAGAATAAAAGCCTTATGAAAGAACATTAATATACATTTGTTAAAATAACCAGCATTAACAGCTGTAATTAAGTTCAAATATGCAAAAATATACAAGATACCGCGAAATGGTGTCATATGTTCTAAAATGTGACTAGCACATGTATCAGATAACACATACAGTAAATAACTATATTTGTTAGAATTGTTAAAAAACTGTATAAGTATTAGAACTATACAATCTCCAATATAAGGAAATAATACTGAATAAATATGTACAAGATAAACTAACACAAATATAAACTGGGTACCATGACTATTAATGAGAAGATTCGCAGCTAACAGCTTCATTTACATTATGAATGATAACTGACAATATAACATAAAAGACGTGGTAATCTTGCTGCTAATTTAAAGACAACTAGAAAAACTTACTATTCGGCACTGAAGCACACAATAAAGCACAGAAACTATCCAAACAGCAGGAAATCTCTTCGCAACACAACTCTTGTCACACACTTATCTCTGCGTTTGATCAGAGCCGCTATACTCTTTGCTGCTGTTCCCTTTTCTCATAAGCGCTCAGGCTGCGTTGGAGCGCTTATGCACCAGGGAGACGCATCCGTGAACATTCATGCAACGTTTCTTACACATGCAAACACACACACACACAGGCACGCACGCACACAATATATTAACTAAGTTTATTTATAGAAACTGCATATTTGTGTATAAAGTTGGGTATCATAGTTTTATTACGATCCCGGTCCCGTCCACTCCCGCTGACATTTTTTCCTGTCCCATCCCAATCCCGTGATTAATAGTGATTTTGTTCCCGATCCCACAGGAATCCCGTGGGACCCGCAGGACCCGCGGGATTCCCGAAAAAATGTCAGCCTCTACTGTGTATATGCGCCTGTGAACATCATACGCATGATGACCTTGCACCTTAAATTACCCTACATTTATTGTCATACAGATAAAAGTAAAGCAACATTCGAAACTGTAAATCTTGTATTTTTATTTGTGTGAACTAACAATAAGGAGAAAACATTGAGCTTATTTAAAATCATTAAAAACATGACGTGCCTTCCGCTGCTTTGGTTTTACAGCGCGTCACAAAAAAAAGAACAGAAACTCAAATACTTTCATTCGTTTTTTCAATTTGATAATTATTTAAGTGTAAAATATTTCGTGTATGCTTATTTATTTTATTATTATTTCTCAAAACAGAGACGTAGCATAATTATCATCTGTTGATTTAAATCTATTTGTGCATAAAACTAAACCCATGGAAATTATGATATTTTAGGCAATTTATTTATAAAAGAGTGAACAACGCGAATCCAGAAAGGAATTTATTCATTTTTAAAGACAGCCAGTATGGCAGCAGGGGTCGTTATTTATTTTGCGAGCTGCCGCCGTGGGTTTTGTCTAGAAGGGATACAGCAAATGCCGAAAAATTTAGAATTAGATTTGGAGGCAGGATTATTAGGATGAAAACAGCTGCTCTGGCTAAAAGAGATACAAATACATACTACAATCGTGTGAAATTTTGTATTTAGAGTTGGGTTTGGGTGAAGGATTAGGATAAAAAAGTGCTCATACGGCAAGATTTCGTTTGCTGTATCCCTTCTATCCACAACCGCAGGCGTGGCGGGGATGTTTTAGGCGTGGCGGTGCGCCACGGTAGAATGTATAGCGGAAACACTGGCACTTTTGGGAGTACTTCGACTCGGCGCAGTAACACCCTCCCTCTCCCATTATGAGAGGGAGAAGGGGAGCGGAATTTTCAGGCCCAAAAGTGCTATTACTCTGCTTTATCTCTGATTGGTACCATTGAATGAATGGGGCTAAGCTAAATGATATCGAAGTGTCGCAGCGCGCTCCAGCGCCTACGTGCATGCACCAAGATGATAGAAGTATGCATCAACTCTTCTTAGTTAAGGTAATAACATAGTTTAATATTGAAAATGAGTAGACTATTCCTTTAAGACATTTTCATTTCGAGGTGAACTAATCCTTTATGCACTGCTTTCGAAGATATGTGTGCTCCCTGCCCTGTTTTACAGTTTATGTGGAGAAAATCTTTTATAGAATGTATTGCTATGAAATATAATTTTTGTGATGACTGTCTTTACTAAGGAGAGACAATCCTGACTGCAAAAAAACGGATGCTGTCGATCGAGGAAAGAGTCGTAATCCCACCTGGTGCTCACATGGCATACTTTACCACTGCATTGGCTGCTTTCTTCGCCTGTTACTATGTATTCAACCTAAAGTATCAGGTGGAAGCCAGCACAACACTGGAGTTTGTTCAGAGGTATTTTTTATCTTAAATAGTTTGATTGCCATGTAAAAGCAAATTGACAATTGAAAAGCTGTTCAAAATCATCTTCTGCTTTTAAAATTAGGGCTATGAACCGACACTGGTCTCAGTGTTCGGTTACGATTACCATGCCATCGGTTCCGTTTAATTCGATATTACAGTGCATCATGATGCACCGCATTCTCAATTTTAGGTTTTTCTTCAAAAGTGATGTGTGTGCTCACCTGTTCAAACAGTGACATTCCAGTTGGGAGTAAAGCTTGTTTATGCCAATCTTACATACATTATATTATACCAAATATAATACACTAACCCCAAATGTAAGCGAAGTTTGAGGACTTGCGAAGTTTAAAGTTTGAGGACTTGACAAAGTACGCTATCATCATTTTAACAGACTCAAAACACCAAATAAGAGCCCGGAGCAAACGAAAAAACACATCTACATAACCGACTGCTCAGTCGCCATATAAATATCTTCTCAGTTTAGTTTGACATGTATTTGTGAATAAAGAAAACACTATTTATCCTACCTGCTTCGGTGAAAGCCCATTCTTCTGACTAGATACAATAATGCCGGTGCTGCGGAGAAAACTCTTGCTCGTGATGATGGTTATCCGATAAAAACAACAGACGGATTTAACAATATTGAATATCTGTATTTAACATTATTTTACGAATAACGTAAGCTGGCTCGATACATTATTGTTGACTGTGTAAAGTTACTAACGCTTAATTTAACAACATTTCACAAAGAGCTTTGCTTTTAAACTGCCATGTGCAGTTATCCGTTTCATTTTCGAAAGAGCACCGCATATAATAAATGTTCTCCGTTTCATTTCGTTCTCCGTGTCTGTCTCGTTATTAACAAAATAAAGTAGACTTTATAACAGAAAGCTTACAAATCTCTCATGATATGTTGATGCGGGCGGCGGAGAAGCACGTTTAATAACACGTGAGCCCTCACTGAGCCAGTGGCCAAATACGGCGCGGACAAATCCGGAGATAAAAGGAAAAACTTAAATTCGTCTGCAATCTGCATTGCCAAACAATCAGAAATACATACGAATTAATGTTCATGTATATTTAGGGCCCGAGCACACCAGGGTGCGAGGACCCTATTGTTTTTGCTCGGTTTATTATTATTATTATTATTATTATTATTATTATTATTATTATTATTAGGGCCCGAGCACACCGGGTGCGAGGACCCTATTGTTTTTGCTCGGTTTATTATTATTAGGGCCCGAGCACCGAGGAGCAGGCCAGAATGGCCTGCACCGAAAGGTGCGAAGCCCTATTGTTTTTGCTCGGATTATTATTTTTATTATTTTTTTTATTTTTTTTAACACTTTTGGACATTTTGGGGGCCTTAACATACTCAAAAACTCTTGAAATTTGGCACAGACGTCAGAGTTGTCCGTCATCGCCGAAAGCCAAAGGCTGGAACACGGGCGTGGCACGGGGGCTCTGTAGCGCCCCCTGTAATGGAAAAACAAACAGTAGTGCACAGATTGGGCAAAAATGTATGCACATGTACGAAAGTTGGTACACATATAGATCTCATCAACCCGAACAACTTTCGCACACTAACCTATTAGCTCCGCCCAACAGGAAGTCGGCCATTTTGGATTGTTTAAAAATTGCATGCGGTGAACTTTTGAATACTCCTCCTAGGGGATACATGGGATTGACACCAAACATGGAGATCATGATGCCGAGACATTGTACTTGCTAAATTGCGAAGGGATTTTTGATATCTCGAACGGTTCTGTCATGGCGAGGCGACAAACTTATGACGAAATCAGAGAAACAGGAAGTGTTTAATATCTAAGGCAAAAAATGTCTTATTGTGATGACACATGGGGTGTTTGTTCGTCTGAGGATTCCGATCGCATCGATGTGCCTATTGTGACTTGCGGGTATAGCGCCACCACCAGGCGCCAGGAAGTGTTGCAGTCACAAAGGTTGATTTTTTTACAGTTCCATGTGATGTTCTTTTAAATACTCCTCCTAGAATGTTTATGCGATTGACACCATAAGTGGGTCAACATGATGCCAAGACATTGTAGATGATAAATTGCGAAGGGATTTTTGACATCTCGAACGCTGTTGCCATGGCAACGCATCAAAGTTTACTATTATTTCAGGAATATTTAAGCCTCTTGGCATGCTTAGATTAACTTCAAATTTGGCACACACATCAGAGTTGTCAACTGTTAAGGTTTGACAAACAGGTCAGACATAGGTGTGCCTCTTAAGTCGCTCACTAGTGCCCCCGTTCGTCCTAAATGTGGGGTTTCTTTTACCTACAGTCCCCAAATGGGTCAATAACAACATAAATAGTCCACCGATATTTACCCACTTGATGCACTTGCCCACCGTGCATCGTTTTCTCGGACGCACCGTGTAGCGGTAAAAAAAACGTGCGAGGGCCCGCCATTGCTGCTTGCAGCTATATTTATTATTATTATTATTAGGGCCCGAGCACCGAGGAGCAGGCCAGAATGGCCTGCACCGAAAGGTGCGAAGCCCTATTGTTAGGGCCCGAGCACCGAGGAGCAGGCCAGAATGGCCTGCACCGAAAGGTGCGAAGCCCTATTGTTTTTCTTAGGATTTATTAGGGCCCGAGCACCGAGGAGCAGGCCAGAATGGCCTGCACCGAAAGGTGCGAAGCCCTATTGTTTTTGCTCAAATTTATTATTTTTTTTTTTTTTTTTTTTTTTTTTTTTTTTTTTAACACTTTTGGGCATTTTGGGTGCCTTAACATACTCGAAAACTCTTGAAATTTGGCACAGACGTTAGAGTCGTTCGTCATTGCGAACAGACAAAGGCTGGAACACGGGCGTGGCACGGGGGCTCTGTAGCGCCCCCTGTAATGCAAAAACAAACAGTAGTGCGCAGATCGGGCAAACATGTATGCACATTTACGAAAGTTGGTACACATATAGATCTCATCGACCCGAACAACTTTCGCCCTCTAACATTTTAGCTCCGCCCAACAGGAAGTCCGCCATTTTGGATTGTTTAAAAAATGCATGCGGTGAACTTTTAAATACTCCTCCTAGAGGATGAATGCGATTGACACCAAAAGTGATGAACATGATGTCGAGACATTGGACTTGCTAAATTGCGAAGGGATTTTTGATATCTCGAACGGTTCCGCCATGGCGAGGCGACGAATTCATGGCGAATTCAGAGAAACAGGAAGTGTCTAATATCTGAGGCAAAAAATATCTTATTATGATGCCATGCGGGATGTTTGTTCGTCTAAAGATTCCGATCGCATCGATGTGCCTATTGTGACTCCCGGGTATAGCGCCACCACCAGGCGCCAGAAAGTGTGTCAGTCACAAAGGTGATTTTTTTTCACAGTTCCATGCGATGTTCATTTAAATACTCCTTCTAGGATTTTCATGCGATTGTTACCAAAAGTGGTCAACATGATGCCGAGACATTGTAGATGATAAATTGCGAAGGGATTTTTGATATCTCAAACGCTGTTCCCATGGCAACCTGTCAAACTTTACTTTCGTTTTTAAGGCATATTTAAACCTTACATCTGCATGCGGTAAACTTTTAAATACTCCTCCTGAGGAAATAATGTGATTGACTCCAGAAGTGGTCAACATAATGGTGAGACATTGTAGATGATAAATTGCGAAGGGATTTTTGATATCTCAAACGCTGTTCCCATGGCAACGCGTCAAACTTTGCTTTCACTTTCCAGCATATTTAAGGCTGACTGTTACATGCTGTGAACCTTTAAATACTCCTCGTATGGGATTCATGCGATTGACACAAGAAGTGGTCAACATGATGCCGAGACATTGTAGATGATAAATTGCGAAGGAATTTTTGACATCTCGAACGCTGTTCCCATGGCAATGCGTCAAACTTTACTTTTATTTCAGGCATATTTAAGGCTCTTGGCGTGCTTAGATTAACTTTAAATTTGGCACACACATCAGAGTTGTCGGCTGTTAAGTGTTGACAAAATGTCAGATAAAGGCGTGTCTATTTAGTGGCTCACTAGCGCCCCCGTTTATCTAAAATGTTGGGTTTCATTTACCTACAGTCCCTTAATGGGTAGTCCCCCGATATTTACCCACTTGATGCACTTGCCCACCGTGCATCGTTTTCTCGGAGGCACCGTGTAGCGGTAAATAAACGTGCGAGGGCCCGCCATCGCTGCTTGCAGCTATATTTATTATTTTTTTTTTTTTATTATTATTTTTATTTTTTTTAACACTTTTGGGCATTTTGGGTGCCTAAACATACTCGAAAACTCTTGAAATTTGGCACAGACATCAAAGTCGTCCGTCATTGCGAACGGGCAAAGGCTGGAACACGGGCGTGGCACGGGGGCTCTGTAGCGCCCCCTGTAATGCAAAAAAAAACATTGGTGCACAGATCATGCAAACATGTACGCACATTTACGAAAGTTAGTACACATATAGATCTCATCGACCCGAACAACTTTCGCCCTCTAACATTTTAGCTCCGCCCAACAGGAAGTCCGCCATTTTGGATTGTTTAAAAAATGCATGCGATGAACTTTTGAATACTCCTCCTAGGGGATTCATGCAAATGACACCAAACGTGGTGATCATGATGTCAAGACATTGTACTTGCTAAATTGCGAAGGGATTTTTGATATCTCGAACGGTTCTGCCATGGCGAGGTGACAAAGTCATGGCGAATTTAGAGAAACAGGAAGTGTCTAATATATAAGCCAAAAAATGTCTTATTGTGATGCCATGCGGGGTGTTTGTTTGTCTGATGATTCCGATCGCATCGATGTGCCTATTGTAAGTCTCGGGTATAGCGCCACCACCAGGCGCCAGGAAGTGTGTCAGTCATGAACTTTTAAATACTTCTCCTAGGGAATTCATACGATTGACACCAAACGTGGTGAAGATGATGCTGAGACATTGGACTTGCTAAATTGCGAAGGGATTTTTGATATCTCGAACGGTGTTGCCATGGCGAGGCGACAAATTTATGGCAAATTCAGAGAAACAGGAAGTGTCCAATATCTAAAGCAAAAAATGTCTAACTGGGATGAAACGCAGTGTGTATGTTCGGCCAAGGATTCCGATCGCATCGATGTGCCTATTGTGAGTCTCGGGTATAGCGCCACCACCAGGCGCCAGGAAGTGTGACAGTCACAAAAGGTGGATTTTTTGACAGTTGCATGCGGTGAACTTTTAAATACTCCTCCTAGGATTTTCATGCGATTGACACCAAAAGTGGTCAACATGATGCTGAGACATTGTAGATGATAAATTGCTAAGGGATTTTTGATATCTCGAATGCTGCACCATTGGCAACACGTCAAATTTTACTTTCATTTTCAGCCATATTTAAGCACTTGGCATGCACTTTGGGTGCCTTAACATGCTCGAAAACACCGTGAATTTGGCACAGACCTCAAAGTCATCGGCCATTAGGACCGGGCAAACGCTGGAACACGGGTGTGGCAGTAGGGCTCTGTAGCGCCCCCTATAATGCAAAAAAAATATTGGTGCACAGATCGTGCAAACATGTACACACATGTACGAGAGTTGGTACGTATATAGATCCCATCGACACGAACAACTTTCACAATCAAACCTATTAGCTCAACCCAACAGGAAGTCGGCCATTTTGGATGGTTTCAAAAATGCATACGGTGAACTTTTGAATACTCCTTCTAGGGGATTCATGGGATTGACACCAAACGTGGTGAACATGATGCCGAGACATTGTTCTTGCTAAATTGTGAAGGGATTTTTAATATCTCGAACGGTTCTGTCATGGCGAGGCGACAAATTCATGGCGAAATCAGAGAAACAGGAAGTGTCTAATATCTAAGGCAAAAAATATCTTATTGTGATGCCATGCGGGGTGTTTGTTCGTCTGAAGATTCTGATCGCATCGATGTGCCTATTGTGAGTCTCGGGTATAGCGCCACCACCAGGCGCCAGGAAGTGTTGCAGTCACAAAGGTTGATTTTTTGACAGTTCCATGTGATGTTCTTTTAAATACTCCTCCTAGAATGTTTATGCGATTGACACTAAAAGTGGTCAACATGATGCAGAGACATTGTAGATGATAAATTGCAAAGGAATTTTTGACATCTCGAACGCTGTTGCCATGGCAACGCTTCAAACTTTACTTTAATTTCAGGCATATTTAAGGCTCATGGCGTGCTTAGATTAACTTTAAATTTGGCACACACATGAGAGTTGTCGGCTGTTAAGTGTTGACAGAAAGGTCAGATAAAGGCGCGTCTATTTAGTGGCTCACTAGTGCCCCCGTTTGTCTAAAATGTGGGGTTTCTTTTATTTACAGTACCCAAATTGGTCAGTAGTAGCAACATGAAATAGTCCACTGATATTTACCCACTTGATGCACGTGCCCACTTTGCGTCGTTTTCTTGGAGGCACAGTGTAGCGGAAAAAAAAACGTGCGAGGGCCCGCCATTGCTGCTTGCAGCTATATTTCTTTTTATTTTTATTTATTTATTTTTTTTTTTTCAACACTTTTGGACATTTTGGGGGCCTTAACATACTCGAAAACTCTTGAAATTTGGCACAGACATCAGAGTCGTCCGTGATCGCCGAAAGCCAAAGGCTGGAACACGGGCGTGGCACGGGGGCTCTGTAGCGCCCCCTGTAATGCAAAAACAAACAGGAGTGCACAGATCGGGCAAACATGTACGCATATTTACGAAAGTTGGTACGCATATAGATCTCATCGACCCAAACAACTTTCGCCCTCTAACATTTTAGCTCCGCCCAACAGGAAGTCCGCCATTTTGGGTTGTTTAAAAAATGCATGCGGTGAACTTTTGAATACTCCTCCTAGGGGATTCATGCAAATGACACCAAATGTGGTGATCATGATGTCAAGACATTGGACTTGCTAAATTGCGAAGGGATTTTTGATATCTCGAACGGTGTTGCCATGGCGAAGCGGCAAAGTCATGGTGAAATCAGAGAAACAGGAAGTGTCTAATATCTAAGGCAAAAAATGTCTTATAGTGATGACATGCGGGGTGTTTGTTCGTCTGAAGATTCCGATCGCATCGATGTGCCTATTGTAAGTCTCGGGTATAGCGCCACCACCAGGCGCCAGGAAGTGTTGCAGTCACAAAGGTTGATTTTTTTGACAGTTCCATGTGATGTTCTTTTAAATACTCGTCCTAGAATGTTTATGCGATTGACACCAAAAGTGGTCAACATGATGCCAAGACATAGTAGATGATAAATTGCGAAGGGATTTTTGATATCTCAAACGTTGTTCCCATGACAACGCGTCAAACTTTACTTTCATTTTAAAGGCATATTTAAGCCCATGCAGTGAACTTTTCAATACTCCTTCTAGGATATTCATGCGATTGACACCAAACGTGGTCAACATGATGCCGAGACATTGGAGATGATAAAAAAGTGAAGGGATTTTTGATATCTCAAACGCTGTTCCCATGGCAACGCGTCAAACTTTTTACTTTCATTTTAAAGGCTTATTTAAGCCTGACAGTCGCATGCAATGTTCTTTTTAATACTCCTTCTAGGGAAATAATGCAATTCACACCAGAAGTTGTCAACATGATGCTGAGACATTGTAGACGCTAAATTGCGAAGGAATTTTTGACATCTCTAACGCTGTTCCCATGGCAACGTGTCAAACTTTACTTTTATGTCAGGCATATTTAAGGCTCTTGGTGTGCTTAGATTAACTTTAAATTTGGCACACACATCAGATTTGTCGGCTGTTAAGTGTTGACAAAAACGTCAGATAAAGGCGTGTCTATTTAGTGGCTCACTAGTGCCCCCGTTTGTCTAAAATGTGGGGTTTCTTTTACCTACAGTACATAAATGGGTCAGTAGCAGCATGATATTTACCCACTTGATGCACTTGCCCACCGTGCATCGTTTTCTCGGAGGCACCGTGTAGCGGTAAACAAACGTGCGAGGGCCCGCCATCGCTGCTTGCAGCTATATTTATTATTATTATTATTATTATTAGGGCCCGAGCACCGAGGAGCAGGCCAGAATGGCCTGCACCGTGGGTGCAAAGCCCTATTGTTTTTGCTTCGTTTATTATTATTATTATTATTATTATTATATTCCGAAATGAATCGCATTTTTGAAGGCCTAAACATACCCGAAAACTCATGAAAATTTGCACACGCGTCAGAAGTGGCGAAAATTTACATGTAGTATAGGCGTCAGAAGTGGGCGTGTAGAAATGGCTCGATAGCGCCACCTGCAAAATTTCAAGAGAACAGCCCCCCCACTACGAAAAACGTACAGATACGAAATTTGGTAGGATCATCTAGCACCCCAAGACCTACAAAAAAGTCTCTTGGAGCGAAGCTCTAAACCCCACAGGAAGTCGGCCATTTTGAATTTTTTCTGTCATTTTTTGACATTTCCAAGCGTCGGACTTTAACGAACTCCTCCTAGAGATTTAATCCGATCATCATCATATTTGGTCAGTCTCATCTAAAGGCCTTTGCGATGCTAAATTGCGGAGATCTTGACTTTTCGCTGGAAGGTGTGTCCGTGGCGGCCTGCCAAAGTTCGGCATTTTCGCCATGAAACAGGAAGTTGTTATAACTCAGGCATACAATGTCCAATCTGCCCCACACTTCACATGTTTGATAAGGGTCTTGGCCTGAACACATTTTAATGCCAATATTCAATATCAGAAATAGCGCCACCTAGAGGTAGCAGGAAATGCCATGTTTTACTCTGTGATTTACTGCTCTTAGAGATTTAATCAAATCATCATCATATTTGGTCAGACTGATCTTAAGCCCTCTGCGATGATAAGTTGCGAAGATCTTGACTTTTCGTTGAAGGGCGTGTCCGTGGCAGCCTGGCAAAGTGTGATATTTCGCCATGAAACAGGAAGCTGTTGTAATTCAGGCATACATTATCCAATCTGCCCGCGACTTCACAAGTTTGATAAGGGTCCCGGCCTGAACACGTCAATATAACAATAATCAGGTACCGCCATAGCGCCACCTGCTGCACACAGGCGGTGTGGCACATCAGTTTCCCTTTGAATATCCACCTGTATTTATCCACTTTAAATCATACCCCCCTGGTTTACTGCTTTACTAATGCCATAGGGTAGCGGTGCACATGCGTGCGAGGGCCCTTCCATCGCTGCTTGCAGCTTTAATTATTATTTATTCTTCTTCTTCTCCAAAGTGAATCGCATTTTTGAGGGGCGAAACATGCTCGAAAACTCATGAAATTTTGCACACATGTCAGAAGTGGCGAAAATTTACATGTGGTATAGGCGCCAGAAGTGGGCGTGTAGAAATGGCTCGATAGCGCCACCTGCAAAATTTCAAGAGAACAGCCCCCCCGCTACGAAAAACTTACAGATACGAAATTTGGTAGGATCATCTATCACCCCAAGACCTACAAAAAAGTCTCTTGGAGCGAAGCTCTAAACCCAACAGGATGTCAGCCATTTTTAATTTTTGCCTTGATTTTTGTGCAAATTTGGTCATTTCCAGGCTTCATACTTTAACGAACTCCTCCTACAGATTTAATCCGATCATCGTCATATTTGGTCAATCTCATCTAAAGGCCTTTGCGATGTTAAATTGCGGAGATCTTGACTTTTCGTCAGAGGGTGTGTCCGTGGCGGCCTGACAAATTTCTGCATTTTCGCCATGAAACAGGAAGTGGCTCTAACTCAGGCATACAATGTCCAATCTGCCCCACGCTTCATACGTTTGATACGTGTCTTGGCCTGAACACATTTCAATGCCAATATTCAACTTCACTCATAGCGCCACCTAGAGGTAGGAGGAAATGCCATGTTTTACGCTGTGATTTACTGCTCTTGGAGATTTAATCAAATCATCATCATATTTGGTCAGACTGATGTTAAGCCCTTTGCCGTGATAAATTGCGAAGATCTTGACTTTTCGTTGAAGGGCGTGTCCGTGGCAGCCTGGCAAAGTGTGATATTTTGCCATGAAACAGGAAGCTGTTGTAATTCAGACATACATAGTCCGATCTGCCCCCAACTTCACACGTTTCATAAGGGTCCTGGCCTGAACACATCAACATGGCATAATTCAGTATCAGTCATAGCGCCACCTAGAGGCAGCAGGAAATGCCATGTTTAATGCTGTGACTTACTGTTCTTAGAGATTTAACCATATCAACATCATAGTTCATCAGTCTAATCTCAAGACCTTGTGTGATGATAAATAGCAACGACCTTGACTTTTCTTTAAAGGGCGTCTCGTTGCGGCCTCGCAAAGTATCGCTAAATTAATTCCCCTTTTTGACAGCCTAAACAAGCTCAAAAAATCATGAAACATTGCACACGTGTCAAAAGTGGCGAATATTTTCATGTGATATAGGCCTCAGAACTTGGGGTGTTATAATGGCTCTATAGCGCCACCTACAAAAATTCAATAGAGCAGCCCCCCCGCTACGTTAATTGCACAGATACGAAATGCGGTAGGATCATGTATCACCCCAAGACCTACAAAAAAGTCTCTTGGAGCAAAGCTCTAAACCCCACAGGAAGTCAGCCATTTTGAATTTTCTCTGTAATTTGAGTGCAAATTTTGCCATTTCTGGCCTTCGTATTTTAACAAACTCCTCCTATAAATTTAATCAGATAATCATCATATTTGGTGAGTGTCATCTAAAGGGCTTTGCAATGCTAAATTGCGGAGATCTTGACATTTCAATGGAGGGTGTGTATGTGGCGGCTTGCCAAATTTCCGTGTTTCTCAATGAAACAGGAAGTTGTTCTAACTCAGGTTTAAAATGTCCAATCTGACCCACGCTTCACAAGTTTGATAATTGTCCTGTCCTGAACACATCAACATGGCAATATTCAGACAAAGTTATAGCGCCACCTGCTGGAAGCAGGAAATGACATGTTTTACACTGTGATTTACTGCTCATTGAAATGTATTCAGATCATCATCATATTTGGTCAGTCTGAACTTAGGGACTTCACAATGATAAATTGTGAAGATCTTGACATTTCCTTAAAGGGGCGTGTCCGTTGTGGCCTGTCAAAGTTAGATTTTTCGCCATGAGAAAGCTGTTGTAACTCAGACATGCAATGTCCGACCTGTCACAGACATCATACGTTTGACAAGGGTCCTGGCCTCAACACATCAATGTTACAACAATCAATTACAATCATAGCGCCACCTGCTGCATAAAGGAGTAGTGGCACTTCAAAGTTCCTTTGAATATCCACCTATATTTATCCACGGAAATTTCAATCCCCCTGGTTTATTGCTTTACTAAGGACATATGGCGGTGCACATGAGTGCGAGGGCCCTTCCATCACTGCTTGCAGTTTTAATTAGGGCCCGAGCACACAAGTGTGAGGACCCTATTGTTTTTGCTCGGTTTATTATTATTATTATTATTATTCCGTTTCTTCTCCAAAGTGAATCGCATTTTTGAGGGGCGAAACATGCTCGAAAACTCATGAAATTTTGCACACATGTCAGAAGTGGCGAAAATTTACATGTGGCATAGGCGCCAGAAGTGGGCGTGTAGAAATGGCTCGATAGCGCCACCTGCAAAATTTCATGAGAACAGCCCCCCCGCTACGAAAAACGTACAGATACGAAATTTGGTAGGATCATCTATCACCCCAAGACCTACAAAAAAGTCTCTTGGAGCAAAGCTCTAAACCCCACAGGAAGTCAGCCATTTTTAATTTTTGCCTTGATTTTTGTGCAAATTTGGTCATTTCCAGGCTTCATACTTTAACGAACTCCTCCTACAGATTTAATCAGATCATTGTCATACTTGGTCAATCTCATCTAAAGGCCTTTGCGATGTTAAATTGCGGAGATCTTGACTTTTCGTCGGAGGGTGTGTCCGTGGCGGCCTGACAAATTTCAGCATTTTCGCCATGAAACAGGAAGTGGCTCTAACTCAGGTATACAATGTCCAATCTTCCCCACGCTTCACACGTTTGATTAGGGTCTTGGCCTGAACACATTTCAATGCCAATATTCAGCTTCAGTCATAGCGCCACCTAGAGGTAGCAGGAAATACCATGTTTTACGCTGTGATTTACTGCTCTTAGAGATTTAATTAAATCATCATCATATTTGGTCAGATTGATCTTAAGCCCTTTGTGGTGATAAATTGTGAAGATCTTGACTTTTCCTTTAAGGGTGTGTCCATGGCGGCCTGGCAAAGTGTGATGTTTCACAATGAAACAGGAAGCTGTTATAATTCAGGAGTACATTGTTCGATCTGCCCGAGACTTCACAAGTTTGTTAGGGGTCCCGGCCTGAACACGTCAATATAACAATAATCAGGTACCGTCATAGTGCCACCTGCAGCACACAGGCGGTGTGGCACATCCATTTTCCTTTAAATATCCACCTATATTTACCCACTTAAATTCATATCCCCCTGGCTCATTGCTTTACTAATGCCATAGGGTAGCGGTGCACATGCGTGCGAGGGCCCTTCCATCGCTGCTTGCAGCTTTAATTAGGGCCCGAGGAGCAGGCCAGAATGGCCTGCACCGTGGGTGCAAAGCCCTATTGTTTTTGCTTCGTTTATTATTATTATTATTATTATTATTATTATTAGGGCCCGAGCACCGAGGAGCAGGCCAGAATGGCCTGCACCGAAAGGTGCGAAGCCCTATTGTTTTTGCTCGGATTATTATTTTTATTATTTTTTTTTTTTTTTTTTTTTTTTTCAACACTTTTGGGCATTTTGGGGGCCTTAACATACTCGAAAACTCTTGAAATTTGGCACAGACATCAGAGTCGTCCGTGATCGCCGAAAGCCAAAGGCCGGAACACGGGCGTGGCACGGGGGCTCTGTAGCGCCCCCTGTAATGCAAAAACAAACAGGAGTGCGCAGATCGTGCAAATATGTACGCACATGTACGAGAGTTGGTACGCATATAGATCTCATCGACCCGAACAACTTTCGCCCTCTAACATTTAAGCTCCGCCCAACAGGAAGTCAGCTATTTTGGATTGTTTAAAAAATGCATGCGTTGAACTTTTGAATACTCCTCCTAGAGGATGCATGCAATTGACACCAAAAGTGGTGAACATGATGTCGAGACATTGGACTTGCTAAATTGCGAAGAGATTTTTGATATCTCGAACGGTTCTGCCATGGCGAGGCGACAAAGTTGTGGCGAAATCAGAGAAACAGGAAGTGTCTAATATCTAAGGCAAAAAATGTCTTATTGTAATGACACGCGGGGTGTTTGTTCGTCTGAAGATTCCGATCGCATCGATGTGCCTATTGTGACTCCCGGGTATAGCGCCACCAGCAGGCGCCAGGAAGTGTGTCAGTCACAAAGCTGGATTTTTTTGAAAGTTCCATGCAATGTTCTTTTAAATACTCCTCCTAGGATTTTCATGCGATTGACACCAAAAGTGGTCACCATGATGCCGAGACATTGTAGATGATAAATTGCGAAGGGATTTTTGATATCTCAAACGCTGTTCCCATGGCAACGCATCAAACTTTACTTTCATTTTAAAGGCATATTTAAGTTTTTCAGTTGCATACAGTTAACTTTTAAATACTCCTTCTAGGATTTTCATGCGATTGACACGAGAAGTGGTCAAGATGATGCCGAGACATTGTAGATGATAAATTGCGAAAGGATTTTTGATATCTCGAACGCTGTTCCCATGGCAATGCATCAAACTTTACTTTCATTTTTACACATATTTAAGGCTGACAGTTACATGCTGTGAACCTTTAAATACTCCTCGTATGGGATTCATGCGATTGACACCAGAAGTGGTCAAGATGATGCCGAGACATTGTAGATGATAAATTGCGAAGGAATTTTTGACATCTCGACCGCTGTTCCCATGGCAATGCGTCAAACTTTACTTTAATTTCAGGCATGTTTAAGGCTCTTGGCGTGCTTAGTTGAACTTTATATTTGGCACACACATCAGAGTTTTCGGCTGTTAAGTGTTGACAAAAAGGTCAGATAAAGGCGTGTCTTATGAGTGGCTCACTAGTGCCCCTGTTTGTCTAAAATGTGGGGTTTCTTTTACCTACAGTCCCCAAATGGCTCAGAAACAACATTAAATAGCCCACTGATATTTTACCCACTTGATGCCCTTGCCCACCGTGCATCGTTTTCTCGGACGCACCGTGTAGCGGTAAAAATACGTGCGAGGGCCCGCCATTGCTGCTTGCAGCTATATTTATTATTATATTCCGAAATGAATCGCATTTTTGAAGGCCTAAACATACCCGAAAACTCATGAAAATTTGCACACGCGTCAGAAGTTGCAAAAATTTACATGTAGTATAGGCGTCAGAAGTGGGCGTGTAGAAATGGCTCAATAGCGCCACCTGCAAAATTTCAAGAGAACAGCCCCCCCACTACGAAAAACGTACAGATACGAAATTTGGTAGGATCATCTAGCACCCCAAGACCTACAAAAAAGTCTCTTGGAGCGAAGCTCTAAACCCCACAGGAAGTCGGCCATTTTTAATTTTTTCTGTCATTTTTTGACTTTTCCAAGCGTCGTACTTTAACGAACTCCTCCTAGAGATTTAATCCGATCATTATCATATTTGGTCAGTCTCATCTAAAGGCCTTTGCGATGCTAAATTGCGGAGATCTTGACTTTTCGCTGGAGGGTGTGTCCGTGGCGGCCTGCCAAAGTTCGGCATTTTCGCCATGAAACAGGAAGTTGTTATAACTCAGGCATACAATGTCCAATCTGCCACACACTTCACATGTTTGATAAGAGTCTTGGCCTGAACACATTTTAATGCCAATATTCAACATCAGTCATAGCGCCACCTAGAGGTAGCAGGAAATGCAATGTTTTACTCTGTGATTTACTGCTCTTAGAGATTTAATCAAATCATCATCATATTTGGTCAGACTGATGTTAAGCCCTTTGCGGTGATAAATTGCGAAGATCTTGACTTTTCGTTGAAGGGCGTGTCCGTGGCAGCCTGGCAAAGTGTGATATTTCGCCATGAAACAGGAAGCTGTTGTAATTCAGGCATACATTATCCAATCTGCCCGCGACTTCACAAGTTTGATAAGGGTCCCGGCCTGAACACGTCAATATAACAATAATCAGGTACCGCCATAGCGCCACCTGCTGCACACAGGCGGTGTGGCACATCAGTTTCCCTTTGAATATCCACCTGTATTTATACACTTTAAATCATACCCCCCTGGTTTACTGCTTTACTAATGCCATAGGGTAGCGGTGCACATGCGTGCGAGGGCCCTTCCATCGCTGCTTGCAGCTTTAATTAGGGCCCGAGCACCGAGGAGCAGGCCAGAATGGCCTGCACCGTGGGTGCAAAGCCCTATTGTTTTTGCTTCGTTTATTATTATTATTATTATTATTATTATTATTATTATTATTATATTCCGAAATGAATCGCATTTTTGAAGGCCTAAACATACCCGAAAACTCATGAAAATTTGCACACGCGTCAGAAGTTGCGAAAATTTACATGTAGTATAGGCGTCAGAAGTGGGCGTGTAGAAATGGCTCAATAGCGCCACCTGCAAAATTTCAAGAGAACAGCCCCCCCACTACGAAAAACGTACAGATACGAAATTTGGTAGGATCATCTAGCACCCCAAGACCTACAAAAAAGTCTCTTGGAGCGAAGCTCTAAACCCCACAGGAAGTCGGCCATTTTTAATTTTTTCTGTCATTTTTTGACTTTTCCAAGCGTCGTACTTTAACGAACTCCTCCTAGAGATTTAATCCGATCATTATCATATTTGGTCAGTCTCATCTAAAGGCCTTTGCGATGCTAAATTGCGGAGATCTTGACTTTTCGCTGGAGGGTGTGTCCGTGGCGGCCTGCCAAAGTTCGGCATTTTCGCCATGAAACAGGAAGTTGTTATAACTCAGGCATACAATGTCCAATCTGCCACACACTTCACATGTTTGATAAGAGTCTTGGCCTGAACACATTTTAATGCCAATATTCAACATCAGTCATAGCGCCACCTAGAGGTAGCAGGAAATGCAATGTTTTACTCTGTGATTTACTGCTCTTAGAGATTTAATCAAATCATCATCATATTTGGTCAGACTGATGTTAAGCCCTTTGCGGTGATAAATTGCGAAGATCTTGACTTTTCGTTGAAGGGCGTGTCCGTGGCAGCCTGGCAAAGTGTGATATTTCGCCATGAAACAGGAAGCTGTTGTAATTCAGGCATACATTATCCAATCTGCCCGCGACTTCACAAGTTTGATAAGGGTCCCGGCCTGAACACGTCAATATAACAATAATCAGGTACCGCCATAGCGCCACCTGCTGCACACAGGCGGTGTGGCACATCAGTTTCCCTTTGAATATCCACCTGTATTTATACACTTTAAATCATACCCCCCTGGTTTACTGCTTTACTAATGCCATAGGGTAGCGGTGCACATGCGTGCGAGGGCCCTTCCATCGCTGCTTGCAGCTTTAATTAGGGCCCGAGCACCGAGGAGCAGGCCAGAATGGCCTGCACCGTGGGTGCAAAGCCCTATTGTTTTTGCTTCGTTTATTATTATTATTATTATTATTATTATTATTATTATTATTATATTCCGAAATGAATCGCATTTTTGAAGGCCTAAACATACCCGAAAACTCATGAAAATTTGCACACGCGTCAGAAGTTGCGAAAATTTACATGTAGTATAGGCGTCAGAAGTGGGCGTGTAGAAATGGCTCAATAGCGCCACCTGCAAAATTTCAAGAGAACAGCCCCCCCACTACGAAAAACGTACAGATACGAAATTTGGTAGGATCATCTAGCACCCCAAGACCTACAAAAAAGTCTCTTGGAGCGAAGCTCTAAACCCCACAGGAAGTCGGCCATTTTTAATTTTTTCTGTCATTTTTTGACTTTTCCAAGCGTCGTACTTTAACGAACTCCTCCTAGAGATTTAATCCGATCATTATCATATTTGGTCAGTCTCATCTAAAGGCCTTTGCGATGCTAAATTGCGGAGATCTTGACTTTTCGCTGGAGGGTGTGTCCGTGGCGGCCTGCCAAAGTTCGGCATTTTCGCCATGAAACAGGAAGTTGTTATAACTCAGGCATACAATGTCCAATCTGCCACACACTTCACATGTTTGATAAGAGTCTTGGCCTGAACACATTTTAATGCCAATATTCAACATCAGTCATAGCGCCACCTAGAGGTAGCAGGAAATGCAATGTTTTACTCTGTGATTTACTGCTCTTAGAGATTTAATCAAATCATCATCATATTTGGTCAGACTGATGTTAAGCCCTTTGCGGTGATAAATTGCGAAGATCTTGACTTTTCGTTGAAGGGCGTGTCCGTGGCAGCCTGGCAAAGTGTGATATTTCGCCATGAAACAGGAAGCTGTTGTAATTCAGGCATACATTATCCAATCTGCCCGCGACTTCACAAGTTTGATAAGGGTCCCGGCCTGAACACGTCAATATAACAATAATCAGGTACCGCCATAGCGCCACCTGCTGCACACAGGCGGTGTGGCACATCAGTTTCCCTTTGAATATCCACCTGTATTTATACACTTTAAATCATACCCCCCTGGTTTACTGCTTTACTAATGCCATAGGGTAGCGGTGCACATGCGTGCGAGGGCCCTTCCATCGCTGCTTGCAGCTTTAATTAGGGCCCGAGCACACAAGTGTGAGGACCCTATTGTTTTTGCTCCGTTTATTATTATTATTATTTATTCTTCTTCTTCTCCAAAGTGAATCGCATTTTTGAGGGGCGAAACATGCTCAAAAACTCATGAAATTTTGCACACATGTCAGGAGTGGCGAAAATTTACATGTGGCATAGGCGCCAGAAGTGGGCGTGTAGAAATGGCTCGATAGCGCCACCTGCAAAATTTCAAGAGAACAGCCCCCCCACTACGAAAAACGTACAGATACGAAATTTGGTAGGATCATCTATCACCCCAAGACCTACAAAAAAGTCTCTTGGAGCGAAGCTCTGAACCCCACAGGAAGTCCGCCATTTTGAATTTTTGCCTTGATTTTTGTGCAAATTTGGACATTTCCAGCCTTCATACTTTAACGAACTCCTCCTACAGATTTAATCCAATCATCATAATATTTGGTCAATCTCATCTTAAGGCCTTTGCGATGTTAAATTGCGGAGATCTTGACTTTTCGTCAGAGGGTGTGTCCGTGGCGGCCTGACAAATTTTGGCATTTTCGCCATGAAACAGGAAGTGGCTCTAACTCAGGCATACAATGTCCAATCTGCCCCACGCTTCATATGTTTGATAAGGGTCTTGGCCTGAACACATTTCAATGCCAATATTCAACGTCACTCATAGCGCCACCTAGAGGTAGGAGGAAATACCATGTTTTATGCTCTGATTTACTGCTCTTAGAGATTTAATCAAATCATCATCATATTTGGTCTGACTGATGTTAAGCCCTTTTCCTTGATAAATTGCGAAGATCTTGACTTTTCGTTGAAGGGCGTGTCCGTGGCGGCCTTGCAAAGTGTGATGTTTCGCCATGAAACAGGAAGTTGTTATAACTCAGGCATACAATGTCCGATCTGCCCCTGACTTCACACGTTTGATAAGGGTCCAGGCCTGAACACATCAACATGGCATAATTCAGTAACACTCATAGCGCCACCTAGAGGCAGCAGGAAATACCATGTTTTACGCTGTGATTTACTGCTCTTAGATATTTAACCATATCAACATCATATTTCACCAGTGTAATCTCAAGACCTTGTGTGATGATAAAAAGCAACGATCTTGACTTTTCATTAAAGGGCGTGTCCGTGGCGGCCTCGCAAAGTATCGGTAAATGAATCGCATTTTTGACAGGCTAAACAAGCCCAAAAAATCATAAAATGTTGCACACATGTCAGAAGTGGCGAAAATTTACATGTGGCATAGGCGCCAGAAGTGGGCGTGTAGAAATGGCTCGATAGCGCCACCTGCAAAATTTCAAGCGAACAGCCCCCCCGCTACGAAAAATGTACAGATACGAAATTTAATAGGATCATCTATCACCCCAAGACCTACAAAAAGGTCTCTTGGAGCGAAGCTCTAAACCCCACAGGAAGTCGGCCATTTTGAATTTTTGCCTTGATTTTTGTGCAAATTTGGTAATTTCCAGGCTTCATACTGCAACAAACTCCTCCTACAGATTTAATCCGATCATCGTCATATTTGGTCGGTCTTATCTAAAGGCCTTTGCGATGCTAAATTGCAGAGATCTTGACTTTTCGTTGGAGGGTGTGTCCGTGGCGGGCTGCCAAATTTCTGCGTTTTCGCCATGAAACAGGAAGTGTCTCTAACTCAGGTATACAATGTCCAATCTGCCGCACGCTTCACATGTTTGATTAGGGTCTTGGCCTGAACACATTTCAATGCCAATATTCAGCTTCAGTCATAGCGCCACCTAGAGGTAGCACGAAATACCATGTTTTACGCTATGATTTACTGCTCTTAGAGATTTAATCAAATCATCATCATATTTGGTTAGATTGATGTAAAGCCCTCTGCGGTGATAAATTGTAAATATCTTGACTTTTCGTAGAAGGGCGTGTCCGTGGCGGCCTGGCAAAGTGTGATGTTTCGCCATGAAACAGGAAGCTGTTGTAATTCAGACATACATTGTTCGATCTGCCCCAGACTTCACATGTTTGATAAGGTTCTTGGCCTGAACACATTTCAATGCCAATATTCAGCTTCAGTCATAGCACCACCTGCTGCACACAGGCGGTGTGGCACATCAGTTTCCCTTTGAATATCCACCTGTATTTACCCACTTTAATTCATATCCCCCTGCTTCACTGCTTTACTAATGCCATAGGGTAGCGGTGCACATGCGTGCGAGGGCCCTTCCATCGCTGCTTGCAGCTTTAATTAGGGCCCGAGCACACCGGGGTGTGAGGACCCTATTGTTTTTGCTCCGTTTATTATTATTATTATTTATTCTTCTTCTTCTCCAAAGTGAATCGCATTTTTGAGGGGCGAAACATGCTCGAAAACTCATGAAATTTTGCACACATGTCAGGAGTGGCGAAAATTTACATGTGGCATAGGCGCCAGAAGTGGGCCTGTAGAAATGGCTCGATAGCGCCACCTGCAAAATTTCAAGAGAACAGCCCCCCCACTATGAAAAACGTACAGATACGAAATTTGGTAGGATCATCTATCACCCCAAGACCTACAAAAAAGTCTCTTGGAGCGAAGCTCTAAACCCAACAGGAAGTCGGCCATTTTAAATTTTTGCCTTGATTTTTGTGCAAATTTGGTCATTTCCAGCCTTCATACTTTAACGAACTCCTCCTACAGATTTAATCCGATCATCGTCATATTTGGTCAATCTCATCTAAAGGCCTTTGCGATGTTAAATTGCGGAGATCTTGACTTTTCGTCAGAGGGTGTGTCCGTGGCGGCCTGACAAATTTCAGCATTTTCGCCATGAAACAGGAAGTGGCTCTAACTCAGGCATACAATGTCCAATCTGGCCCACGCTTCATACGTTTGATAAGGGTCTTGGCCTGAACACATTTCAATGCCAATATTCAACTTCACTCATAGCGCCACCTAGAGGTAGGAGGAAATACCATGTTTTATGCTCTGATTTACTGCTCTTAGAGATTTAATCAAATCATCATCATATTTGGTCTGACTGATGTTAAGCCCTTTTCCTTGATAAATTGCGAAGATCTTGACTTTTCATTGAAGGGCGTGTCCGTGGCGGCCTGGCAAAGTGTGATGTTTCGCCATGAAACAGGAAGTTGTTATAACTCAGGCATACAATGTCCGATCTGCCCCTGACTTCACACGTTTGATAAGGGTCCAGGCCTGAACACATCAACATGGCATAATTCAGTAACACTCATAGCGCCACCTAGAGGCAGCAGGAAATACCATGTTTTACGCTGTGATTTACTGCTCTTAGATATTTAACCATATCAACATCATATTTCACCAGTGTAATCTCAAGACCTTGTGTGATGATAAAAAGCAACGACCTTGACTTTTCATTAAAGGGCGTGTCCATGGCGGCCTTGCCAAGTTTCGCTAAATGAATCGCATTTTTGACAGGCTAAACAAGCCCAAAAAGTCATAAAACGTTGCGCACACGTCAGAAGTGGCGAAAATTTACATGTGGCATAGGCGCCAGAAGTGGGCGTGTAGAAATGGCTCGATAGCGCCACCTGCAAAATTTCAAAAGAACAGCCCCCCCACTACGAAAAACATACAGATATGAAATTTGGTAGGATCATCTATCACCCCAAGACTTACAAAAAAGTCTCTTGAAGCGAAGCTCTAAACCCCACAGGAAGTCGGCCATTTTGAATTTTTGCTGTGATTTCTGTGCAAATTTGGTCATTTCCAGGCTTCATACTTTAACGAACTCCTCCTACAGATTTAATCCAATCATCGTAATATTTGGTCAATGTCATCTAAAGGCCTTTGCGATGTTAAATTGTGGAGATCTTGACTTTTCGTTAGAGGGTGTGTCCGTGGCAGCCTGACAAATTTCGGCATTTTTGCCATGAAACAGGAAGTGGCTCTAACTCAGGCATACAATGTCCAATCTGCCCCATGCTTCACAAGTTTGATAAGGGTCTTGGCCTGAACACATTTCAATGCCAATATTCAGCTTTAATAATAGCGCCACCTAGAGGTTGCAGGAAATTACATGTTTTACGCTGTGATTTACTGCTCTTAGATATTTAATCAAATCATCATCATTTTTGGTAATACTGATCTTAAGGACTTTAATATGATATATTCAGAAGATCTTGACTTTTCGTTGAAGGGCGTGTCCGTGGCGGCCTGGCAAAGTGTGATGTTTCGCCATGAAACAGAAACCTGTTGTAATTCAGACATACATTGTTCGATCTGCTCCAGACTTCACACGTGTGTTAAGGGTCCCGGCCTGAACACGTCAATATAATAATAATCATGTACAGTCATAGCGCCACCTGCTGCACATTTTCCTTTGAATATCTACCTATATTTACCCACTTTAATTCATATCCCCCTGGTTCACTGCTTTACTAATGCCATAGGGTAGCGGTGCACATGCGTGCGAGGGCCCTTCCATCGCTGCTTGCAGCTTTAATTATTATTTATTCTTCTTCTTCTCCAAAGTGAATCGCATTTTTGAGGGGCGAAACATGCTCGAAAACTCATGAAATTTTGCAGACATGTCAGAAGTGGCGAAAATTTACATGTGGCATAGGCGCCAGAAGTGGGCGTGTAGAAATGGCTCGATAGCGCCACCTGCAAAATTTCAAGAGAACAGCCCCCCCGCTACGAAAAACGTACAGATACGAAATTTGGTAGGATCATCTATGACCCCAAGACCTACAAAAAAGTCTCTTGGAGCGAAGCTCTAAACCCAACAGGAAGTCCACCATTTTGAATTTTTGCCTTGATTTTTGTGCAAATTTGGTCATTTCCAGGCTTCATACTTTAACGAACTCCTCCTACAGATTTAATCCGATCATCGTCATATTTGGTCAATCTCATCTAAAGGCCTTTGCGATGTTAAATTGCGGAGATCTTGACTTTTCGTCAGATGGTGTGTCCGTGGCGGCCTGACAAATTTCTGCATTTTCGCCATGAAACAGGAAGTGGCTCTAACTCAGGCATACAATGTCCAATCTGCCCCACGCTTCATACGTTTGATAAGGGTCTTGGCCTGAACACATTTCAATGCCAATATTCAACTTCACTGATAGCGCCACCTAGAGGGAGGAGGAAATACCATGTTTTACGCTGTGATTTACTGCTCTTAGAGATTTAATAAAATCATCATCATATTTGGTCAGACTGATGTTAAGCCTGTTGCAGTGATAAATTGCAAAGATCTTGACTTTTCGTTGAAGGGCGTGTCCGTGGCGGCCTGGCAAAGTGTGATGTTTCACCATGAAACAGGAAGCTGTTGTAATTCAGACATACATAGTCCGATCTGCCCCCAACTTCACACGTTTCATAAGGGTCCCAGCCTGAACACATCAACATGGCATAATTCAGTATCAGTCATAGCGCCACCTAGAGGCAGCAGGAAATACCACCTTTTATGCTGTGACTTACTGCTCTTAGAGATTTAACCATATCAACATCATATTTCATCAGTCTAATCTTAAGACCTTTTGTGATAATAAATAGCAACGACTTTGACTTTTCATTAAAGGGCGTGTCCGTACCGCCCTCGCAAAATATTGCTAAATGAATCCCATTTTTGGCAGCCTAAACGAGCTCAAAAAGTCATGAAACGTTGCACACGTGTCAAAAGTGGCGAATATTTTCATGTGATATAGGCCTCAGAACTTGGGGTGTTAAAATGGCTCTATAGCGCCACCTACAAAAATTCAATAGAGCAGCCCCCCCGCTACGTTAATCGCACAGATACGAAATGCGGTAGGATCATGTAGCACCCCAAGACCTACAAAAAAGACTCTTGGAGCAAAGCTCTAAACCCCACAGGAAGTCCGCCATTTTTAATTTTCTCTGTAATATGAGTGCAAATTTTGCCATTTCTGCCCTTCGTATTTTAACAAACTCCTCCTATAAAATTAATCAGATAATCATCATATTTGGTGAGTGTCATCTAAAGTGCTTTGCAATGCTAAATTGCGGAGATCTTGACATTTCAATGGAGGGTGTGTATGTGGCGGCTTGCCAAATTTCTGTGTTTCTCAATGAAACAGGAAGTTGTTCTAACTCAGGTTTAAAATGTCCAATTTGACCCACGCTTCACAAGTTTGATAATTGTCCTGTCCTGAACACATCAACATGGCAATATTCAGTAAAAGTTATAGCGCCACCTGCTGGAAGCAGGAAATGACATGTTTTACACTGTGATTTACTGCTCATTGAAATGTATTCAGATCATCATCATATTTGGTCAGTCTGAACTTAGGGACTTCACAATGATAAATTGTGAAGATCTTGACATTTCGTTAAAGGGGCGTGTCCGTTGTGGCCTGTCAAAGTTAGATTTTTCGCCACGAGAAAGCTGTTGTAACTCAGACATGCAATGTCCGACCTGTCACAGACATCATACGTTTGACAAGGGTCCTGGCCTCAACACATCAATGTTACAACAATCAATTTCAATCATAGCGCCACCTGCTGCATAAAGGAGTAGTGGCACTTCAAAGTTCCTTTGAATATCCACCTATATTTATCCACGGAAATTTCAATCCCCCTGGTTTATTGCTTTACTAAGGCCATAGAGTGGCGGTGCACATGCGTGCGAGGGCCCTTCCATCACTGCTTGCAGTTTTAATTAGGGCCCGAGCACCGAGGAGCAGGCCAGAATGGCCTGCACCGTGGGTGCAAAGCCCTATTGTTTTTGCTTCGTTTATTATTATTATTATTTTCCGAAATGAATCGCATTTTTGAAGGCCTAAACATGCCCGAAAACTCATGAAATTTGGCACACGCGTCAGAAGTGGTGAAAATTTACATGTGGTATAGGCATCAGAAGTGGGCGTGTAGAAATGGCTCGATAGCGCCACCTGCAAAATTTCAAGAGAACAGCCCCCCCGCTACGAAAAACATACAGATACAAAATTTAGTAAGATCATCTATCACCCCAAGACCTACAAAAAAGTCTCTTGGAACTAAGCTCTAAACCCCACAGGAAGTCAGCCATTTTGAATTTTCTCTGTCATTTTTTGACATTTCCAAGCGTCGTACTTTAACGAACTCCTCCCAGAGATTTAATTCGATGCTCATCATATTTGGTCAGTATCATCTAAAGGCCTTTGCGATGTTAAATTGCGGAGCTTTTAACTTTTCATTGGAGGGTGTGTCCGTGGCAGCCTGACAAATTTCAGCGTTTTCGCCATGAACCAGGAAATTGTTCTAACTCAGGCATACAATGTCCAATCAGCCCCACGCTTCACATGTTTGATAAGAGTCTTGGCCTGAACACATTTCAATGCCAATATTCAGCTTCAGTCATAGCGCCACCTAGAGGTAGTAGAAAATACCATGTTTTACACTCGGATTTACTGCTCTTAGAGATTTAATCAAATCATCATCATATCTGGTCAGACTGTTCTAAAGCCCTTTGCGATGATAAATTGGGAAGATCTTGACTTTTCGTTGAAGGGCGTGTCCGTGGCGGCCTGTCAAAGTGTGATGTTTCACCATGAAACAGGAAGCTGTTGTAATTCAGGCATACATTGTCCGATCTGCCCCCGACTTAACACGTTTGATTAGGGTCCCAGCCTGAACACATAAACATGGCTTAATTTAGTAACAGTCATAGCGCCACCTAGAGGCAGCAGGAAATGCCATGTTTAATGCTGTGACTTACTGCTATTAGAGATTTAACCATATCAACATCATATTTCATCAGTCTAATCTCAAGACCTTGTGTGATGATAAAAAGCAACGACCTTGACTTTTCATTAAAGGGCGTGTCCGTTGCGGCCTCGCAAAGTAGCGTTAAATTAATCACATTTTTGACAGCCTAAATAAGCTCAAAAAGTCATGAAACGTTGCACACATGTCAAAGGTGGCAAATATTTTCATGAGATATAGGCTTCAGAACTTGGGGTGTTAAAATGGCTCTATAGCGCCACCTACAAAAATTCAATAGAGCAGCCCCCCCACTACGTTAATCGTACAGATATGAAATGCGGTAGGATCATGTATCACCCCAAGACCTACAAAAAAGTCTCTTAGAGCAAAGCTCTAAACCTCACAGGAAGTCAGCCATTTTGAATTTTCTCTGTAATTTGAGTGCAAATTTTGCCATTTCTTGCCTTCGTATTTTAACGAACTCCTACAAATTTAATCAGATAATCATCATATTTTGTGTGTGTCATTTAAAGGGCTTTGCAATGCTAAATTGCGGAGATCTTGACATTTCAATGGAGGGTGTGTCCGTGGCAGCTTGCCAAATTTCTGTGTTTCTCAAAGAAACAGGAAGTTGTTCTAACTCGGATTTAAAATGTCCAATCTGACCCATGCTTCACAAGTTTGATAATTGTCCTGTCCTGAACACATCAACATGCCAATATTCAGTAAAAGTTATAGGGCCACCTGCTGGAAGCAGAAAGTGACATGTTTAACACTGTGATTTACGGCTCATCTAAATATATTCAGATCATCATCATATTTGGTCAGTCTGAACTTAGGGACTTCACAATGATAAATTGTGAGGATCTTGACATTTCGTTAAAGGGGCGTGTCCGTGGTGGCTTGTCAAAGTTTGATGTTTCGCCATGAGAAAGCTGTTGTAACTCAGGCATGCAATGTCCGACCTGTCACAGACATCATACGTTTGACAAGGGTCCTGGCCTCAACACATCAATGTTACAACGATCAATTACAATCATAGCGCCACCTGCTGCACAAAAAGAGCTGTGGCACTTCAAAGTTCCTTTGAATATCCACCTATATTTACCCACTGAAATTTCAATACCCCTGGTTTATTGCTTTACTAAGGCCATAGAGTGGCGGTGCACATGCGTGCGAGGGCCCTTCCATCACTGCTTGCAGTTTTAATTAGGGCCCGAGCACACAAGTGTGAGGACCCTATTGTTTTTGCTCCGTTTATTATTATTATTATTATTATTATTTATTCTTCTTCTTCTCCAAAGTGAATCGCATTTTTGAGGGGCGAAACATGCTCGAAAACTCAGGAAATTTTGCAGACATGTCAGAAGTGGCGAAAATTTACATGTGGCATAGGCGCCAGAAGTGGGCGTGTAGAAATGGCTCGATAGCGCCACCTGCAAAATTTCAAGAGAACAGCCCCCCCACTACGAAAAACGTACAGATACGAAATTTGGTAGGATCATCTATCACCCCAAGACCTACAAAAAAGTCTCTTGGAGCGAAGCTCTAAACCCAACAGGAAGTCCGCCATTTTGAATTTTTGCCTTGATTTTTGTGCAAATTTGGTCATTTCCAGCCTTCATACTTTAACGAACTCCTCCTACAGATTTAATCCGATCATCGTCATATTTGGTCAATCTCATCTAAAGGCCTTTGCGATGTTAAATTGCGGAGATCTTGACTTTTCGTCAGAGGGTGTGTCCGTGGCGGCCTGACAAATTTCGGCATTTTCGCCATGAAACAGGAAGTGGCTCTAACTCAGGCATACAATGTCCAATCTGCCCCACGCTTCATACGTTTGATAAGGGTCTTGGCCTGAACACATTTCAATGCCAATATTCAACTTCACTCATAGCGCCACCTAGAGGTAGGAGGAAATACCATGTTTTATGCTCTGATTTACTGCTCTTAGAGATTTAATCAAATCATCATCATATTTGGTCTGACTGATGCTAAGCCCTTTTCCTTGATAAATTGCGAAGATCTTGACTTTTCGTTGAAGGGCGTGTCCGTGGCGGCCTGGCAAAGTGTGATGTTTCGCCATGAAACAGGAAGTTGTTATAACTCAGGCATACAATGTCCAATCCGCCCCTGACTTCACACGTTTGATAAGGGTCCAGGCCTGAACACATCAACATGGCATAATTCAGGAACACTCATAGCGCCACCTAGAGGCAGCAGGAAATACCATGTTTTACGCTGTGATTTACTGCTCTTAGATATTTAACCATATCAACATCATATTTCACCTGTGAAATCTCAAGACCTTGTGTGATGATAAAAAGCAACGACCTTGACTTTTCATTAAAGGGCGTGTCCGTGGCGGCCTCGCAAAGTATCGGTAAATGAATCGCATTTTTGACAGGCTAAACAAGCCCAAAAAGTCATAAAACGTTGCACACATGTCAGAAGTGGCGAAAATTTACATGTGGCATAGGCGCCAGAAGTGGGCGTGTAGAAATGGCTCGATAGCGCCACCTGCAAAATTTCAAACGAACAGCCCCCCCGCTACGAAAAATGTACAGATACGAAATTTGGTAGGATCATCTATCACCCCAAGACCTACAAAAAAGTCTCTTGGAGCGAAGCTCTAAACCCCACAGGAAGTCGGACATTTTGAATTTTTGCCTTGATTTTTGTGCAAATTTGGTCATTTCCAGGCTTCATACTGCAACAAACTCCTCCTACAGATTTAATCCGATCATCGTCATATTTGGTCGGTCTTATCTAAAGGCCTTTGCGATGCTAAATTGCAGAGATCTTGACTTTTCGTTGGAGGGTGTGTCCGTGGCGGGCTGCCAAATTTCGGCGTTTTCGCCATGAAACAGGAAGTGGCTCTAACTCAGATATACAATGTCCAATCTGCCCCACGCTTCACATGTTTGATTAGGGTCTTGGCCTGAACACATTTCAATGCCAATATTCAGCTTCAGTCATAGCGCCACCTAGAGGTAGCAGGAAATACCATGTTTTACGCTATGATTTACTGCTCTTAGAGATTTAATCAAATCATCATCATATTTGGTTAGACTGATTTAAAGCCCTCTGCGGTGATAAATTGTGAATATCTTGACTTTTCGTTGAAGGGCGTGTCCGTGGCGGCCTGGCAAAGTGTGATGTTTCGCCATGAAACAGGAAGCTGTTGTAATTCAGACATGCATTGTTCGATCTGCCCCAGACTTCAAATGTTTGATAAGGTTCTTGGCCTGAACACATTTCAATGCCAATATTCAGCTTCAGTCATAGCACCACCTGCTGCACACAGGCGGTGTGGCACATCAGTTTCCCTTTGAATATCCACCTGTATTTACCCACTTTAATTCATATCCCCCTGGTTCACTGCTTTACTAATGCCATAGGGTAGCGGTGCACATGCGTGCGAGGGCCCTTCCATCGCTGCTTGCAGCTTTAATTATTATTTATTCTTCTTCTTCTCCAAAGTGAATCGCATTTTTGAGGGGCGAAACATGCTCGAAAACTCATGAAATTTTGCACACATGTCAGGAGTGGCGAAAATTTACATGTGGCATAGGCGCCAGAAGTGGGCGTGTAGAAATGGCTCGATAGCGCCACCTGCAAAATTTCAAGAGAACAGCCCCCCCACTACGAAAAACGTACAGATACGAAATTTGTTAGGATCATCTATCACCCCAAGACCTACAAAAAAGTCTCTTGGAGCAAAGCTCTAAACCCAACAGGAAGTCCGCCATTTTGAATTTTTGCCTTGATTTTTGTGCAAATTTGGTCATTTCCAGCCTTCATACTTTAACAAACTCCTCCTACAGATTTAATCCGATCATCGTCATATTTGGTCAATCTCATCTAAAGGCCTTTGCGATGTTAAATTGCGGAGATCTTGACTTTTCGTCAGAGGGTGTGTCCGTGGCGGCCTGACAAATTTCGGCATTTTCGCCATGAAACAGGAAGTGGCTCTAACTCAGGCATACAATGTCCAATCTGCCCCACGCTTCACATGTTTGATAAGGGTCTTGGCCTGAACACATTTCAATGCCAATATTCAAGTTCACTCATAGCGCCACCTAGAGGTAGGAGGAAATACCATGTTTTATGCTCTGATTTACTGCTCTTAGAGATTTAATCAAATCATCATCATATTTGGTCTGACTGATGTTAAGCCCTTTTCCTTGATAAATTGCGAAGATCTTGACTTTTCGTTGAAGGGCGTGTCCGTGCCGGCCTGGCAAAGTGTGATGTTTCGCCATGAAACAGGAAGTTGTTATAACTCAGGCATACAATGTCCGATCTGCCCCTGACTTCACACGTTTGATAAGGGTCCAGGCCTGAACACATCAACATGGCATAATTCAGTAACACTCATAGCGCCACCTAGAGGCAGCAGGAAATACCATGTTTTACCCTGTGATTTACTGCTCTTAGATATTTAACCATATCAACATCATATTTCACCAGTGTAATCTCAAGACCTTGTGTGATGATAAAAAGCAACGACCTTGACTTTTCATTAAAGGGCGTGTCCGTGGCGGCCTCGCAAAATATCGGTAAATGAATCGCATTTTTGACAGGCTAAACAAGCTCAAAAAGTCATAAAACGTTGCACACATGTCAGAAGTGGGCGAAAATTTACATGTGGCATAGGCGCCAGAAGTGGGCGTGTAGAAATGGCTCGATAGCGCCACCTGCAAAATTTCAAGCGAACAGCCCCCCCGCTACGAAAAATGTACAGATACGAAATTTGGTAGGATCATCTATCACCCCAAGACCTACAAAAAAGTGTCTTGGAGCGAAGCTCTAAACCCCACAGGAACTCGGACATTTTGAATTTTTGCCTTGATTTTTGTGCAAATTTGGTCATTTCCAGGCTTCGTACTGCAACAAACTCCTCCTACAGATTTAATCCGATCATCGTCATATTTGGTCGGTCTTATCTAAAGGCCTTTGCGATGCTAAATTGCAGAGATCTTGACTTTTCGTTGGAGGGTGTGTTCGTGGCGGGCTGCCAAATTTCGGTGTTTTCGCCATGAAACAGGAAGTGGTTCTAACTCAGGTATACAATGTCCAATCTGCCCCACGCTTCACATGTTTGATTAGGGTCTTGGCCTGAACACATTTCAATGCCAATATTCAGCTTCAGTCATAGCGCCACCTAGAGGTAGCAGGAAATACCATGTTTTACGCTATGATTTACTGCTCTTAGAGATTTAATCAAATCATCATCATATTTGGGTAGATTGATGTAAAGCCCTCTGCGGTGATAAATTGTGAATATCTTGACTTTTCATTGAAGGGCGTGTCCGTGGCGGCCTGGCAAAGTGTGATGTTTCGCCATGAAACAGGAAGCTGTTGTAATTCAGACATACATTGTTCGATCTGCCCCAGACTTCACATGTTTGATAAGGTTCTTGGCCTGAACACATTTCAATGCCAATATTCAGCTTCAGTCATAGCACCACCTGCTGCACACAGGCGGTGTGGCACATCAGTTTCCCTTTGAATATCCACCTTTATTTACCCACTTTAATTCATATCCCCCTGGTTCACTGCTTTACTAATGCCATAGGGTAGCGGTGCACATGCGTGCGAGGGCCCTTCCATCGCTGCTTGCAGCTTTAATTTACATTTAAGTCTGAAAGACAGTATAGATGAAGTGAAAAAGCATTAAATAATTTGTAACCCTTTGGTGGCACATTAAAAACAAACAAACATTCGAATAGCATTTTTTAAATTCGAATTATTATTGCCTATCGAATATTCGAATTTTCGAATATCTGTGCCCATCCCTACTGGATCCCATTGCGGCTGTTGTCAAGCTTGCCACATGATCTAGTCAGCCACATGATCAAGTCGACCTTCGAAGAGGAATGGTAATCGAGAAAGTAGACAGCCTTGACTAACTCCTGTTGAGATGTGAAATGCCTCTGTCAGCTGGCCTTTATGTATGATTCTACATTGCTTACTGCACTTACAGTTATTCATTAATGTGTACATATTGTCCCATACACAAACTCCTATACTCATGTTCGTAGGTTTTTAGTCAGGATTAATCCTGACTCCAACAAGTGCACTGCCAAGGAGCAGATGAGCAAGACGACAGGGAGAGTGGTGAAGCGGAAGACTTCATACATACCCCCATGTAATCTCCTTCATCAGGGACTTCACAGAGTTCTATTTGCTAATTGACTAGATACAAGTGAGGTTCTGATAATAGCTTTAATGATAAATATAATTAATAATAATTAATATATGAAGGTATTATATGATTAATCCTAGTTTGACTATAATAATAATTATTAGGGATGCACTGATACCAGATATCGGGCCGATACTGAGCTCAATGTACTCGTAAAAAAAACGATTTGTGGTCCCTAAGAATCGATTTTGAATCGACCAAAAAAAAACGATGAATCGAAAAATCACATTTTTTGTCCAGCCCCATTAACATAAAGTCGTAAAACTTGAAAATAAGTGCTTTCTGCGCACAGACTAATTCGTGGGGGTGCGCCACAGGATCAACACCGGCTGCTAGCCACATTGCCTTTCGTTATTCATTTGAAAAAAAAAAAATAGTGTTAAAAGAAAATGAATAACTCTCCCTCCATTTCTCTCAGCTGCCAAAGCGATTTTTTTTGTCCTGCTAAAGCCATTTGAGTGGTGTGATGTAGATAACTGCTGCACTTGTGTCACAATGGTAAAAGATTGAATGCTCGACATGTACTTCGGTCTTTTGGAGATTTTTTCCCCCTGAATTATCGCTGGGTGTGAATTGTGCTAAACATTGTGCCTTATGTACTCTGAAAATTGGTCCGCATCAGCTGAAATAAAAACACTTTCAATAATCAAACAAAACTATCCAGTGATAACAAATTTCCTGTGTCGACAAAAATCTTGTGCCGTGTCCTAAACTCCCAGGATAATAAAACGCGTGCTGTAGTCCACTACTGACATGTCTGATTCTCGAACGAATGACTCCTTTGAACCAATTACATTTAATGAATAGTAAAAACAACGAATCTGTCAAACTCTGAACTCACGAGACGTCTGTATCGGTGTATAACAAATTGGTAACACTTTACAATATGGTTGCATTTATTAAACTCTAGTTAACTACATTAGTTAACATAAACTATTAATAAACTGCACTTCTACAGCATTTATTAATCTTTTTTAAATGTTAATTTCACCATTTACTAGTAGCCTACATTATTTAAATAAAAAGTTATATTTGTTAAAGGAATAGTCTATCCTTTTTCCATATTAAACTATGTTATTACCTTAACTAAGAAGAGTTAATACATACCTTTATCATCTTAGTGCGTGCACGTAAGCGCTGTGGCGCGCGGCGACACTTTAATATTTTTTTTATCTTAGCCCCATTCATTCAGTTGTACCAAACAGAGATAAAGTTAGAAGTGACCAAACACATCAACGTTTTTCCTATTTAAGACGAGTAGTTATATGAGCAAGTTTGGTGGCACAAAATAAAACGTAGCGCTTTTCTAAGCGGATTTAAAAGGGTAACTATATTGTATGGCGGAATAGCACTTTTGGGAGTACTTGGATTCGCCTGAAAGATCCGCTCCCCTTCTCCCTCTCATAATGAGATATAGACGGAGAGGGAGAGGGAGGGTGTTACTGCGCCGAGTTGAAGTACTCCCAAAAGTGCTATTCCGCCATACAATATAGTTCCTCTTTTAAATCCGCTAAGAAAAGCGCTACGTTTTATTTTGTGCCACCATACTTGCTCGTTTAACTACTCGTCTTAAATAGGAAAAAGTTGATGTGTTTGGTCACTTCTAACTTTATCTCTGTTTGGTAACATTGAATGAATTGGGCTAAGCTAAATGCTATCAAAGTGTCGCTGCGCGCCACAGCGCTTACGTGCACGCACTAAGATGATAGAAGTATGTATCAACTCTAGGGGTGTGACGGTTATTATATAACCATGAGACCGACGGTTATAGTTGAACACCATCATTAGAACTCTATAACCGACAAAACCGTGTTATTAAAATATTAAAAAATATATATCATAAACAATGTTTAAATTCTAATTAAAAACAATTGTCAACAGTCTGTGTTACACGCCCCACCATGTTATCACGTCACGCAATGAAAAATACAGAGCGGAGCAGACACTGACAACGCGCTTACATACAGGAGAGACTAGGGCACTTTTTGGTTACTTTTTAGATTAAACATATTAAACAAAGTCTCACCTTTCAAATCATCTCTTCCTTCTAGTTAATTTATAGAATCAAGCTTTGCCCCGCTTTTCAAGTTCAAAACCTCCAATCTACTAACTCTCCTGAAAGCACATTCACTGCTAGTTGTCTTGCTGTTAATTGTAAATAAACGTAGAGCAAGTAGCTAATCAGTGTTTAGTTTATTCAAATGCTGGTTTCACATCGCAAGCATGAGCAATGAGCAGCGCGTAAGCGGAGAGCGTTTGCCGCGCGTGGCCATTCATTGTGCTTTTACACGGCTGCGTTTGCAGCGCATATGGCGCAGTTTAATAACAGTATAACAATCTCAAGTTCACATTACTTTATTTTACATGCATTTATGAGCAAAACCTCTTCAAGACGCTTTTTAATCCACATTGTTTTCGTGCTGTTCTGGTCCGTGTAATGACAGATATAGACACAATTATAGACATTAAAAGCCCATGGCACAAATCTGTTTCTCTGAAGATTATTAAGATAATAATAGGTAGAGGATTCATTTATGCTGGGCAGAGATGACAGTGCAGTCTTCTGGCAACAGTGTTTTTTAAATATTTAATTGCTTTCTGTTAAATTTCTCAAAGTCATTACTGTTTAAAACACACTTGGCATGACATTCATGATTTTATGGTAAAATGACAGTTTTGCGTCAATCCACGAGCATTTAAACAAGCACCCCCCCCCCAGACGGTTATGTGACGAACCGTCACATTTGACTTACGTCATAACCGTCATCACCAATTCTGAAACCGGCACAGCCCTAATCAACTCTTCTTAGTTAAGGTAATAACGTAGTTTAATATGGAAAAAGGTAGGGCTGCACGATTACAGGAAAAATGATGATCACTATTGTTTTGCTCAAACTTTTGATCACTATTAAAAATACGATCATTCTTTTAGTGAAGAACTTCTATTTACTTCAGTATTTTTATTACACTTTACAGCCATGTATATAATACAGAGGTGGGTAGAGTACCCAAAATCTGTACTCAAGTAAAAGTACAAGTACTTAAACAAAAATTTACTCAAGTAAAAGTAAAAGTAACAATCTAATTATTTACTTGAGTAAGAGTAAAAAAGTATTAGATGAAAAAACTACTCAAGTATTTAGTTACTCGTTACTTCCAATCTGATTGAAAAGAAGCGTAAAATCCCTGAATTTTAGACTACTTGGAGGGCTTTCACAAACCTCTCCTTAAAAGTCTCATTGTTCTGCTTATATACAACTACCTAGGTTAGTAAAGCAGTCTATCTCAGTCCTCCAACACCACATAACGTGTCATTAAAAAAAATCTTAAACAAACACTGACCGTTTTCTGACAGTTAACTGTGTCTTTATTTTCAGTTCACAACAAAATTTGGCTGGATCTGCCTTTAGACAAGCTTACAGTAAGCAAAAAAGAATGTGTGTGCTGTTTGTTATCATGTTTTTATATGAATAGGTTATTTTCATTGTCATTAATGTGCAATTAATGAACATAAGGAGCTTGATAAAATGCTTATTTTAGAATTTCAAATGGAACTTTTCTGTTTTTGCAAATCAACTCTACATTTATTATAATATATAAAACATGTTTCTTTAAAAACATACTTTATTCTTTTATTTTTATTTTATTAACCCAGTTTTTATTCGTATGTATTTTCTACATTTAAGTAAGGTGTCCGGTTATGTGTAGGGGAGAAATTTTTCAGATTTTTTTTAAAGTTTTTTAAATTTTGAAAGATAATGTTTCAGACAGAGATATATTTTTGCTGTGGTCAGTAACTCACAAGTGTGGTCTATCAATACCAGGTGGAATTTTGAACAAATGTAAAATGACTAGTATAATTTCACTTTGAACATAAGTGGTGAATTGTTACTTTTTTTTAACACAACAAAACAATGTAGATTTTCGTGTTACACTTGTTTTTATTAACTACATGACTATGACCTCTTTAATATGTAACTGCAAACATATTTTGTAATTTATCTTTGTAAAAAATAATGAAATTATATTTTCATTTTAAATTTCAGTTTTATCAAATGTTTCAAAAGCAACCAACAGTACAAACTTAAATTCAACAGTTTGAACACTATGAAAATTAAATTAAATAAAATTAGAATAATATAAATGGTACAAAAGTAAGTGTTACTTTCGTCCTGACAGGATCTCCTCACATTTAAACCAGATTTACTTTTATTTTGAAAAACTCTTGAGAAGTCAAACTTCAGGATGTGTTAGTTAGAGCACTAAATAACCTGTAGATTGATGAAACGAGAAACATAACGCTTTATAAGAAAACAATGACCGCTTTTGGAATTTACTTATGGTTGAAAACACCTTTCTGGATCTACACCCGGAAAATGGTGAGTAAATAACGCGATATTTGTTAGCTCTGTCAAGGGTTGCAAAGATGCTGTCATAGTTTGGGATGCAAATGTTATCAGAGAAAATCGCTTTGTTACTTTCGTCCAGTGTTACTTTTGCCGCGGTTCTCACGTATTATATTAATGCAAGACTTAACACTATGCTGTTCAATTTGTTTAGTTTTATGAGGAAATTATATGGAAATGTGCAGATGTGAACGTTTGTTGTTTGTAAGGTTAGAGTAATTTTCATTGCTTGCACAAGAGCGCATATGACAAAAACAGCGCATGAAATTATATTATAATAAGACACTGCACAAAGTGACACGTACCGCCGTGTTGTTTCAGGTTGGAGCTTGAATTCCTGTACGCTGAGATGTCAGTTCGTTTTGGTGCAAAAAGCATACATCGCATTATGAAACTATTCTTTTTGACCTTTTGTAGTGTAAACATAGACCAAACTTGAGCCCACGCGTGATCTGTCTCCGATAGCTTGCATAGGTCATCCTCCGCTTCAGTCATCTCCTTTCATCTATGTTTCATCTACGCGCGCTAAAGGGTGATACGTAGCCACCCCTCGCAACGCACGCAGCCTCTCGTCTCGCGAGACTTTCGAGCAAGCCATATAAACTTAAAAAGTAAAATATATTCATTAATTATTACCATTTGAAAGTAGCGTAGTAACGCCACCGAATGTAGCGAAGTAAAAGTACAGTTTTTTCATTAGAAATGTACTTGAGTAAGAGTAAAATGTACCCATCCTTAAATTTACTCTAAAAGTACTAGTTACCCAAAAAATGTACTCAAGTAAATGTAACGAAGTAAATGTAACTCGTTACTACCCACCTCTGATATAATATTATATACATTTTATAGGCCTATATTATAAAATATTTTATTGTTTTGTAATATCCACAGCTCCCATTCTCTTAGATCTTTTTAAAACATTTAAAATAATTCCGCAAAATTCCGCATAGATTTCGCAAAAGAAATCCGCAGAAATGACAAAAATAACTCCTTGCAAAGATAGCTTACAGCTGTACTACTATTGCAGCAATTAAGGCAGTTCAGTTTTTACTGTCAAAATTATAAAATATCTTTTATTTATTTTAGAGCCTTTTTTGTTAGTTAAATTAAGGTTTTTGATAATGACCAAGCGGTTAGCGGCTAACAGCTAACGTCATGTTGACGACTTGTTTGATCAAATGGGCCTCTCAAATCAATAATTCACTTGCCTACAATAACATCTATATAAAATATATATTTTCAGCATATAACAATGTTAGTTTTAATGTTTATTATCAACACACTATTTTTTTAAAAGCGGACGGAGGCTGCCCCGTTGCTCGCAGTCGCGGCGGGGTGCAGAAAAATAATGAATCAAAACGAAATAAACATGAAAGGAAATAAACAAGAAATTGAATAAACATGCAGGTTGCCTTACCTTACACATTCGCTATGTATCAATTAAAATTCAAGGGTTTACCATAGAACATGGCTATTCGTGTATCCAACAGTTAGGCTAACAAAAAAGTCTCTTTAATCCAGTTTTTTCCGATGCGCTGAAGGTCCTGCTGCTGGCGGAGACGCTAACCACCGTTGCAACAGGTGCATTGTGAATGTGAGTAGTGGACTCGTGCGATAGGTTAAATGTCTTTCTTTTACAATTTATCAATGTCTCAACGTTTCTTTTAATTAAATTAAATTATAAAAAGGTGGAGAAGCCTAAAAAATCCAGAGGCCTGGCCGCATATCAACTGTGATGTTAAAATTGGTCCGAAACCCGACCCGAGGGGCGTAAAAAGGCTGAAATGCAGGGCTCTAATATTATATCAAATAGGAATTAAACTGAAATAAAAACAAAACATTTTTGAATAAAAAATGCCTATGATATGCCTTTTATTTAGCATTTTTTTTAAAACCCTTGCTGCTCACGGTGCTTATTGGACACATAACATATCCTTGGCTAACTTACATGATATGCGATCCGTATATGCTGTGTCGTGGATGGTCGGGGATTTTTTTATGGTTGCGGCTTGTGTCTTCAGCTTTTGAAACTCTTGATATTTCACGTTTGGAAGGAACAGGAGCACAGTTTGCACAAGACTCCTAACTTACCTGATCAACATCACTTTCCTCAAATCCGAAATATCCAAACAATGGGGTAGACATATGACCCTTTTTGGGAATTAAACATACATATTTCGTTCGTTCAAGGCGAATGACTCTAAATCTCGTGATGCTAACGTATTTCTACCATAACACAGACTGCGCTTGCAAAGAAACACTCCGTTTACTCTGACTCCGCCCATAACAAATACATTGCTTGATTCTAGACTGTGTGTTTTGTGCTTGGTCTTTGCACATTAATCGTGACGATTGTCAGTAATTAATCGTGGGGCATGCATATCGTTATCATGATAAAAATACGATTACTCGTTTAGCCCTAGAAAAAGGATAGACCAGGGTTCCTCAAATCTTACCCTGGAGGTCCAGAGCACCACAGAGTCCAGCTCCAACCCCAATCAAACCCACCCACCTGTGATTTCCTAGTGATCATGAAGACCTTGATTAGCTTGCTCAGGTGTGTTTGATCAGGGTTGGAGCCAAACTCTGTAGTGCTCCAGACCTCCAGGGTAAGATTTGAAGAAGGGGGCGATTAGGGTTGGGAACCGATAACCGGTTCTTATTTAGAACCAGTTCCGTTTTTTAAAAGTAACCGAAACCACACGAAATTCTTACGTTTCGGTTCTAAAAGCGGTTCTGATGCGAGGCACGTGGAAAGCGCTTCATGTATCTTACCTCATAAATATTAATTACAAGCCACTGTTTAAAGTCACTCGCGCAACCAAATTAACGCAGCTTACCACAGAAAACACTCGGGCTGCTGAGGTTAGCTTTGTATACTTCGTGTTAAACATGTCTAAAAGTCAAAAGTGTGGATTAGGGCTAAATTATATAGGCCTAGTGACTGAAAAAGTGAAAATATTAATCATTTTACATTTAATTTTTTTTAGTAATTAATAAACACAAATTGAATTGTTTAAGTATTGTGCATTATTTTTTATTATATGGAACCGGAATCAGAACCGGAATCGTTAGGCAGAACTGGAACCGGAATCGGAACAGAAAATTTCTAACGATTCCCAACCCTAGGGGGGATAGACTATTCCTTTAAAGAACACTCTACCTTTTTGGAAATAGGCTTATTTTACAACTCCCCCAGAGTTAAAACAGTTGAGTTTTACTGTTTTCTAAACCATTTAGCCGATCTAATGTGTGTTTTTTTTTTTATTTCAGGTCTCCAAGGTCAGGGCATGCAAGAAGTCAGATCTTTGTCAAGTGGCAGGGGAAGTTTATTTTCCTTTCTGTTTTAGATGTTTATGCAAATGTTAAATATTTTATTATTTAATGTTCAATGTTTTATTTTATTTCAGTATTGCCATAGTGTTATTTATTGCTCTTTAGAATGTGGTAATAATCCGTTTTTCTCACGGCTTGAAAGTAGTTAATTTTTTTGACTGTATTGTATCAATTTGCATTATTGTTAGGTCATAGCAACCAGTCATGTGGAACTAGTGAATGAACTAGTAACAGGTCGCTCTGTATGTTGCATGTTGTCCAATCTCCATTATCCCTTTATGTTGTACCTGTTTGGTCATTCCTGTTCCCCAAATGATTTTAAATAAATAACTATTAACAATTTTCTTATTGTCTGCAGTTGAGTGCAATGTTTTAGAATATGGGTGATTTATTTTTTTAAGGATGGCTAATATCTACTGTTTTATAGTAATATATTGCATACAATACGTTAAGAACAGTGCTTTACTGTTTTTTAATGTATTGTATGCAATACAGTACTATAAACAGTTGAAATCACAGTATTTTTTATTCTACAGTAAAACCATCAATACTGTAAATAGAACTAAAATCACAGTATTTAATTGTTTTTGTTTTCACAGTGTATACACAAAATACTGTAAATGTAAGTACAGTAACCTTACTGTAAAATGTATTCACAGTAACTTACTGACAACAATTAGCCAGTAAGTTACTGTGAATACTACTAAAATCACAGTATTTAAATGTTTTTGATTTTACAGTGTATACATAAAATATTGTAAATACAACTAAAATCACAGTATTTAAATGTTTTTGATTTCACAGTAAATACATAAAATACTGTAAATACAACTAAAATCACAGTATTTAAATGTTTTTGATTTCACAGTAAATACATAAAATACTGTAAATACAACTTAAATCACAGTATTTAAATGTTTTTGATTTCACAGTAAATACATAAAATACTGTAAATACAACTAAAATCACAGTATTTAAATGTTTTTGACTTCACAGTAAATACATAAAATACTGTAAATACAACTAAAATCACAGTATTTAAATGTTTTTGATTTTACAGTATATACATAAAATACTGTAAATGGAAGTACAGTACCCTAACTGTGAAAAGTATTCACAGTAACTTACTGGCTAATTGTTGCCAGTAATTTACTGTAAATTTCACAGCAAATTTTTTACAGTGTCTGCTCTCCAGCTTGAAAATGGGGGGTGGGCATCCTTGAGGCAGGTAGGATGCACAAGGTGGGACAGGACAGGAGGTATGAATGGAGTGCTCTGGGTAGAGTTCAGGGATAAGTAGGCAATCTTCACTGGAGACAGGAGAGTGAGAGTGCGCCACTTGGGAACCAGGAGAAAAAACACGCACCTCATGAAGACTTGGTGAGACCAAGTGAGCGAGCGTGGGACTCTTCAGAATGATGTGAGCGTGCGCAGGACTCGCGATGATCAAGTGAGGTGAAGGACATAGGGACAGTCTTTGGGTGAGCTGGAGCACTGCATTGGTTTTGGGATGGGACTGGAAAATGACTAAATTTGTCTTCTTTAACAATATCAACCTCAACATTAGAGCCAGTCTAAAGCAGCACTGAGAACCAACATAATTAGAACAACCCCCAACCATTTTGGCCCTAGACAGAATGCTAGGGCCAAAAAATTCTAAAAGATGTTTTAGAAAGCGAGGAGGTATAGGATCTAAGACAGTATCATGTTTCTAATAATATTCTCCAGTGCTGGAAGAGAGACCAGGTCAAAATGATCAAAGTACAGGAGTTTTGGTAGATGCTGCTAAAACACAATACGAAGGCACAATATTTTCTTTGATTAAATCAATCTTCCTTTAAAAAAAGGTTAAAAAAATCCTCAAGTATAAATACAGAAGTCACTAAAAGTAGCTATAGCTGGATTAAGTACTGAATTTATTGTGCTAAACAAAGTTTTGGGACACTGAGGGGATCTATTTATTAACTCTGAAACATGTTTTGTTTTAGCAGCTTTAACAACATACTGATATATCTTAAAGGATACCTGTAATATTTCAAAAGAAATCTGTAATTTATTACTCTTTAATCTACGTTCAGCTTGTCTGTTGGCCTGTCTAAGACCCCTTGTATCATTATTAAACCAAGGCAAAGATTTAAGCTTTTTCTTCTTAATTGGAACAATATCATTTATAATGTCCAAGCAAACAGAATTAAAAGCGGTAGTCAATTTATTTATTTATTTATTTATTTGAAGAAAAGAAAAAGGGGAACAATACATATTAATGAACATTTTCACAATGTAAATATGTCAGATTGTAGCCTTAGGCTAATTTCCATATGTAGACCCCTTGGCAGGTTGATGTTACATGCCAGTTAATAAATACATATAAAACACTATACAGTCCATATACAAAAAGACAAGGACAAAAACAGTGATCACATCATATTAAAACAAACAATAACAACAAGAATGGACAACAAAGGACATATAGAAAACAGGAAAGCATCAACTATACCACAAGAAACACAATTTTATGCACTAACTGTCCTGATATTGCAGTGACCCATATTACACCATTCTATATTGCACTAACCCGCATTACACTGATCCCTATTGCACAACCCATGTTTTAATGACTCTTATTGCACAACCCATAATGCACTGGTAATTGTTTCCCTTTTTGTAACTTTTACGTCTGATATATAATAAATAACTAAACATGATCACATGTTTGTATTTCCCTCAACCACACTTTTAAATGACTTCTAAAGGTAGGAAGACTTGGTCTTTCCCTCACTGACAGTGGAATACTATTCCAGAAACTCACTCCCTGGTATGATAAGACGTTCTGTGAAAAGGCAGTCCTCCGAAATGCCAACTCACAATCACCTCTCATAGTTGCTCTAGTCACTCGAGACCCAGCAACACTGCTATCCTTTTGTTTAATAAAAGCACTCAAAGGTGGAGGCGCCAGATCATGTATAACCTTGTAGATTAGACAGGCTGATTTAAATAATTTGAAATTTGTAAAGTTTAAAAACGTATATTTATCTAAAATTTGACAATGGTGATATGACGAAGGTTTCTTGTCTAATATTTTCAATGCTCTTTTGTAGCATACTTCAATTGGCCCAAAAGCAGCATGACTCGTGTAAGACCAACTTGTAATACAGTACTCAATATGTGCCAGTATCATAGAGTGCAGGAATGTAATCGCTGCTGTATCCGTTAATGATGTGCGAATATATCTAAAATTCCGTATATTAACATTTATAATTTTTACTGTGTTTTTGATGTGTTTTTTGAAGGATAATTTCGAATGTATTAGCACTCCCAGATACTTAAATTCCTCAACATTAATTAATTCCTGTCCACCCAAGCAAACTTTTGCAGCGGCCACAGCTGTTTTTGGTTTTCTAAAGAACATTGATACAGTCTTTTTCACATTAAGGCACAGGCATGAATCATTCAGCCATGTTTGTAAGTCATTTAAGGCTAACGAAAGCTGATTAGCAGCATCATCAGCACTTTTGGCTTGTGTAAAAATTACTGTATCATCTGCATACATAATCGTGTCCACATTTTGGCACACATTGGGCAAGTTATTTACATAAAGTGAGAATAACAGGGGACCTAAAATTGATCCCTGAGGGACACCTTGCGTATAGTGAAGATAGGGTGACTTACTAGTCTTTATTTGCACACATTGTTTTCTGTCTGATAGATAAGACTGTATCCATTGAACGGTTTGATTGCTAAAGTTAAATGTTGACAGTCTAGACAAGAGCTTAAGGTGATTCACAGTATCAAATGCACGCTTAAAGTCAACAAAAACAGCCGCAACATAGCTGTTTTTGTCTAAATAAGACTTCACCTTTTCTACAAAAACACAGACAGCCATTTCAGTTGAGTGAAGACATCGGAATCCGAATTGCATAGGGTGCAAACCCAGATTGGAATCATTAAGATGTGCAATAATAGAGTTAGCGACCCACTTTTCTGCTATCTTTGAGAAGATAGGGAGTATGCTAATAGGTCGATAATTAGCAGGTTCAGATTTATCACCTGATTTATATATTGGTATGACATTTGCCACCTTGCAGCTCAAAGGACCAACTGCCTGCGTGATTGATAAATTAATAAGATGGGTCACAGGAGCCAGGATACAGGATTTATAGTTCTTTAGAAGATTTGTATCAAATCCAAACACATCCCTAGTTTTAGAACTTTTCAATTTAGAGATTATGTTTTCTACTTCTTTTTCTAAAATTATTGGAATATTAAACTTTGAGTTTTGAGTTAGGGCAGGGGTCTCAAACTCAAACTGGCTTGGGGCCATTTCTGAGACTGACATTTCATCAGAGGGCCGCAGAGCTATTTTAACGTTCAAAAAAGTACAATATTTCTTTAAAATATTTTTTAATGTATAATAATACTTGAAAATATATAAACAGTGTTTTTTATTTTTTAATATACATTATTTTATAAAAGTAAGTAAATATTTTTTTAACCTTATTAGGCTTTGAATTATTAACTAAGGCCTATTAAAACTAACAAATGTAATTCCTGAACATTTATAAACTATTATAAAAAATGTACCAACAGTAAGTGTTTCTGTTTTTATTTATTTTTGACTGTTTTCAGTCATAGTATTGACTTTATTATGTTCCTTTTTGTTATTCCACCGTTTTAATGAATTTGCTATTATATTTAGAAAAATATTAATAAGTGAAAGTGATCCTAAAACATTTGGATGGGTAGTCAATGTTACATAAGCTAGTTGGACAGTAAAAATAAATAATACTGCTCTATGTATAAGCAAGCAAGATAATAATGTATTATACTTCATATATATTTCATATAGAAGTGTACATACTTGTATCCTCTGTAATTTCTCCTCATCTTTCCTCTTTTCCTAACCTGGACACTTTGATGGGTCATTTTCTCATCCGTAGTTTAATATTAAACTGTTGCACTACATCTCCCACTGCGGTGTCTCCATTAGAAGCTGTGACTTGATGTGAACTACGGTAATAACCGCACAGCAGCTCTTCTCTGAGTAACAGAGTAATAGTCTCCACCCAGAAGTAACAAATCTTCTCTGGACAAACACTACAAAGTCGCGATCAGATGAACTGATCGCATTGTGACAATGATATGATTGACGCGAGAGGAATTAAAATCCGATCACGCATTCCGTTACCCTCGCCATCACGGTGCGCGCACTCATGGCTGCTTAGCAACGGGTGACGCGATCCCACCCTGCGCAACCTCCGCTCCCAAGCAAGCACTTTGAAAAGTAAACATACTTTTAGAAACGCCTCGACTCGTTTTAACTCGCGTTGTTAGACGCGACATGTGACCGGACCCTTAAACGTTTAAAAAAAAAACAAATTTAAATAAAAATCTTTCTGGGGGCCAGATTACGTTATATTGTGTACGGGTGACGCGGGCCACAGAGTGGGGGAGGGCGGGCCGCAAATGGCCCGCGGGCCGGGAGTTTGAGACCACTGAGTTAGGGCATCCACATTGGGATCCGTGATGCCAATATTTTGTTCAAAATCACAAAATTTAGAAAACAGTTGTGCAATTTCATCAATGGTACTTTGGAAATAATCATTTAATTTAGTTGCTAGGCTGAGAGGCTCTGATACCAATTCATTGGCAAATTTGAGTTCAAGGTCTTTATCAGCATTATGTTTTTTTTACCAAGAAGTTTGTCAATATTTTCCCAAATTAGCTTGCAATTTCCTTTGGCACCATTAATTACAGTCATGAAAAAATAAGCTTTTGCCATTCTCAGAGTTTGTGTGACTTTATTCCTTGCAGATACAAAATTAAATCGATCAGTAGTTAATCCAGATTGTAATGATTTTTTGAGTAATTTGTCTCTGAGTGACATAAGCTGTTTACATTCACTATTGATCCAAGGAAGGGAATAAACTCGTCTCTTTAGATGACTCACTTTCTGATACTGAGATAGAACCCCTTTAATGGAGGAGTATAGTAGATCACAACATTTATTAGTGTCATCACAAGAAAGTATGCTAGACCAATCAAGATTATTTAGAGCTGCAGTTAAATGTTGTTCTTGGTTCTTTGGAATAAATGTTATTTTTATATTGGTGCTTTTACTAACACTTCTCAATCGTTTTTTTGTCAGTTTTCTATAGAAGAATATGGCATTGTGGTCAGACAAGCCAGTCAAGAAATTGTATGTCTTTATCATTTTATCTGTTTTATTAGAGAACACCAAGTCGATTAAAGTTTTAGAGTAATTTGTTATTCTAGTGGGATATCTGATCATTTGTGTTAGTCCAAAATTATCTGTAATTTCTTTCAGTTTCTTTCTATCACTTTTATTGTCCCAATTTACATTTAAATCTCCCATTAGAATAACCTCATTATTAAAATCACAACAACTCAAAAGTGCCTTAAATTGATCATAAAAATCTACTTTTGCTGAAGGTGGGCGATAAAGACATAAAACAGTAAATGACATTTCTGCTGAGAGTAACACTTTAACTCCAACACATTCAATTAGGATTTCATTAGGCCAGATTATTTGTTTACATTTTAGAGAGTCCTTTATATACAATAACACCCCTCCCCCCTTTCCTTGGTATCTATCCTTTCTAAAGACATTGTAGCCTTGTAATGATACCACTGCTTGTGGGGAAGAGGGTTTAAGCCAAGTTTCAGAAAATCCCATGAAATCTACATTTGAATTTAAAAGAAGATGCTCCAGTTGATCCCTCTTAGGGGCCATACTGCGTATATTTAGATGGCCACCTAGGAGCCCTTTGTTTTTACACTGTGGATCCCATATAGTCCTGGCTTGATTAAGAGTCTGAAATAACTTACACGATCGATGTTTTTTAAATACAGGGTTCCTCTGAATACGTATGGGTGTGATGGGTTGTGGTGACATACTGGGTTTAGTTGTAATAGGGTCCTGCCGTGGTGGTGTTAGCCCAGGGAGCTGCCGTGGTCCCGGTAGCAGAGGTAGGAGTGGAGTTAGCCCTTGAAGCTGCTGTGTCATTAACCCAGTGGGCTGCTGAAGCCTGGGTAGCAGAGATGGAAATAGCCCAGGAAGTTGCTGTAGCCCAGGTAGCACAGGGGGTATTAACCCATGGAACTGCTGTAGCCCAGGTAGCAGTGGTGGATTTAGCAGAGGTGGTATTAACCCAGGGAGCTGCTGTAGCCCAGGTAACAGTGGTGGTATTAGCAGAGGTGGTATTAGTCCAGGGAGCTGCTGTAGCCCAGGTAGCAGAGGTGGTATTAGTCCAGGGAGCTGCTGTGGCCCAGGTAGCAGTGGTGGTTTTAGCAGAGGTGGTATTAACCCAGGGAGCTGCTGTAGCCCAGGTAGCAGAGATGGTGTTGGCAGTTGTAGCTGTAGCTGTAGCACAGGACTCAAAACAGGTCCAGGGTTTTGCTCCACATCACCAGCCAGAAGTATAATCATTAAAAGATTCACAACCCCAAGGAATGATCTAGATGATGTTTGATCAAGTTTACCTGGAGGTGGCCTAGCATATCCACAGTCCAGGATTCTTGCATACAAAAAATATTTGCTCCTCTTTGCTGGGTAAAGAGTTAAGTTATCCATTTTCATATCCATTTTCCTTGGACATGTTAGACTCAAGAGGAGGTAGAAGGATAGGAGAAGACCTACCAGGCATGGTAAAAACCAAGGGGTTTTGATATTCTTTTGTGGCAAACACACAGGACCTGCAAAACAGAGTGGCTGCACCCTGGCGGCCATCTTGTATCTGTATTGATCAAAGGTCCTGCAATTTCCTATGTAACCAGATTCTTAATAGGTACCCCCGTGGATAAAACCAGATCAAGAGTATGCCCATGACTGTTTGTGGCATCAAGAACAAATTGTGTTAAATTAAAAGAGTCAATAAGATCAGTGAACTGCTGACCGAAAGGGTTTGACGAGCAGCATACATGAATATTAAAATCCCCAAAGATTAAGAAGTTATCCGTAATGATGTGTGAGCAAAAATCAGCGAAGCCCAGAGTGACGTCCTTGTTATATTTAGGAGGACGATAAATAAGAGTGCAGTATAGGGTCTGTGCCAGGTTAAAGTCCAATGTCTAGGTGTGCGTAAGGTCTACGCCGTAGGTTATCCATTGCCACTGCTTAGCTTTGCGTAACCTGACGCGCACCTCGCCAAATTTTTTACAGCGCGCCAGTTCTACGCAGACCGCAAGCGCTGTGATTGGTCCACTAGAACCTCTCTTGTCAGGTAAAAAACTGCGTCATAGGTATTTCCGCTTGCGGCGTTGAGAACAAAGATGGGCCAAGTTGAGGAGTAATTTAGCTGAAACTGCAACAGAAGTTGCTGTTTCTTCTTCGTTTGTGAGTTAAACTTGCAAAGCTACTTCTTCATTGACGATTGCACTGCTACTGGGGTACACGCATGGATACTGCCTACCAGCGGTCTGCATGTGTGTTTGCATGTCAACGAGGACGACTACACAGAGGTATATATGAAAACCAACGTGTATCCTTAGCCATCGTGGCTACGCTGTAGGATGTACGCACAACTATAATGAGCCCTTAAGTTTGAACACCTGTACCTCAAAGTAAGTATATCCCCCTGCTGATACAACAGAACATTTAAAATGGTCTTTAAACAGTGTAGCCACCCCCCACCCTGAACAGATAGTCTTGGGGTGTTTAAAACATTATAGTTTGTGGGTAATAGCTTCGTAAGAAAACAGTTGTCTGTCGGTTCAAGCCATGTCTCAGTTATAGGAAAATAACAGAAAATCCAAGTCTTTAGAAACCATGAAGTCACAAAGTATGAAAGTTTTGTTTCTCACTGACCTCACATTTAACAAAGCAGCGTTGACTCCAATGAAAGCCAACGGGTAATTATGAGTACTGTAGATCCATTACATAGCGGTGAGCCGATGGTCCATTTGCTTATGAGGCTTTACCCACAAACGCAGAGTAATAGCCAAAGGCCGAGCAGGATAGACCGGTCGAAGCCAAGCCGATATTCCATTCATGCACGTAACATACAAGGTAACAATAACAGACAACTGGCAGGGGAAAGGAGAGGAACATGTATACTGGAACTGATAAAGGTGATTGCTAGAAGGTGAGGATGATTGAAGACAAGACACAGGTGAGGGGGCTTGGAGGATCATGGGAAATGGATTCCAAGTGACGACATGGAAAATGGAAACAGGCAGAGAGAGCATGCAAGTTTAACACATTCACTGATGTTATGCTTTTAAAAATATTAGATCTAGTGTGGTTTAGTCATCTTTATTTTGGGGAATTAATTATTGCAGGGCTTAACACTAAGGATTTTTTCCTACTGACCTGGTCACTTGTCCCACCCTAAAAAAGTTCTACATAAAACAGGCCTGATTATTGTTTCAATTGTTTTTCACCTGTGTGATCTTAATATAGCCTGGTTCTACCAGACTCTCGTACATTTCATTTGTACAAAGAGTCTGGCCTCTCTCCATTGAGAAATGTTTACTTCCTTGTAGGCGGGTTCTCTGTTAAAGTTCAACCCTATTGGATCTGCCCAGAGTCACTCAGGATCTGCTATAGCCAATTGCTAACGTGTAATTAACAAAACGCCACTCCAGTCGTTGACGCACAAAGACACACAATGTCATCATTTTCAGCCACTCCCTCGGTTTGCTGATTGGTCCTACAGAAATTTGATTTCTCAAAACGATAGAATAGACCGAAATCCCAGACGTAGTACTTAAGGAAAATGAAATTGAGCGGAAGTGCGTAGGAGGGCGCAGCCAGGCTACTCTTAATAGGGTTACGACACCAAAATCTAGTTTGTATACATTTCAAATATTGTTAAAAACAAGTTAACGGTAACATAAAAACAAATGATCAAATTATGAGCAACAGCACAAATAAAAACAACAGAACAAACATACAAATGAAATAAAACTGCTGTTCAGGTTTTTCAGGTATAGAAACTGAATTCAAAGTAATAAAGAGTAAACCCAGATAGCAAAATTGCTGTGGCCCAGATCTGGCTCACATCTGACACTCTCATCTGGCCCACATGGCATGAAATGATGGCACTTGAGTGGTCCACCCTTTTTTCCAGATCTTTACCACAAGCAAACCACAGAAATGCCACATGTCAGCCAAGCACAAAGCAAATAATGCAGATCTGGCCCAAATCTGTGTAATAGTTGATTTAAATTTTGGGCCAGATTCGGCCCAGTTCCAACACCTTTCTCCGGCCCACGCCTGGCAAAGAGTGATGGCACGTGTGTGGTCCACTCCTGTTTGACACATCTCAACCACGAGCAAGCCAGAGTGATGCCACAATCAGAGTATGAATCTCAACCATGTGGACCACACGGTTGCGAATGAAAAACTTCATGCTACAATGCGACATGGATAAACAATTAACTTTTTACAATGTTCTTTGTCACCATAGTTGAGATTCATAGTCTGATTCTTGATGTTTGTATGTCCCAAATAAAAATCAATTAATTTTTTTCCAAAATTTCTAAAACTTCTTAATGACAAATCTGATTAGATAATTAATTAGACAATGATTTTTGTCATTATATACCAACCAACACAGAATTGCACTATTAACTTTACATTACCATAACAAATGTGTTTTATACACACAAAGTAAGGCAAACAGGAAAAACGAGTGAAGAAGTTAAGGGTCCAACTAAAACAAACACTAATCACAATAATTGTGACTTAAAATTAAACAAAACATCAACATCTAAACCTAAAAAGTGAATTGTGTTTTCTACAGCAATATTTTTACTGAACGTTCAGAAATCATCTTTTATAACAGTTTTAAAATAATGAAATGCAATGTTTCTCTATCATTTACATAACAAGCAAACAAGTCAATATGAAAAATAGTTGTTGTTTTAAACATTGTGTGAACATTAAAACAGGACATAACAATATCTTTGCCAAAACTGGCCCGGATATGTTTTTAAAGAACTGGGCCACATTTGCTACATCATATATGGGCCACTAAAGACTCACACCCACATGAGCCAGTGCTTACTGTGCCATATCTTTGCCAAAACTGCCCCGGATATGTTTTAAAAGAACTGGGCCAAATTTGCTACATCATATATGGGCCACTTCAGACTCACACCCATATGAGCCGGTGCTTACTGTGCCATAACTTTGCCAAAACTGGCCCGGATATGTTTGTAAAGAACCAGGCCACATTTGGTTTATTCCAAAATTAAACCATGTCTGTTGTGCAGCATTTTTGCCAAAGGTGGCCCATATTTGTTGTTTGATATTGCAGCCATATTCACTATTTGTCGGATGGGCCACGTTAGGTTGATATTCAGATGACATGTTGCTGTGGGCACCGCATTTTGCCTAAAAACAACTTTAGGATCACATCCCTTTTATTTGGGCCATAAGAAGACCAGCAGTGCCGCATCTTTGCCTGAAGTGGCCCACATGTGCTTGCTATCTGGGAAGTATAATACTGCATTCACTGTAAATTAAATGTAGATGTATCCCTAATAAACCATTGTTCATTGTTGTTTAAATTAATCTTAATTAACATTAATTTTAAGGTATATCTGATCAGCTGTCTCTTTAAGATCTACTGTAATGCACAGATACAATATACTGTTTCACATGCATTTTATTTTTGAACTGTACTTAAGACATAATTGACAGTGTTAACAAGGATAAATGCGGCACTGAGATAATTTTGGGTAAGTGCAAGAAGATGTGAACTCCAGATGTGGACACGAAACCTCTTAAACAGTGCATAAGTAGCGTATTGAAATTTTTGTCATATTGTCTTTGCTTGAATAGTAGGTTGCTAGTACCAGTGATTGTGAAATATCAGAGAGGAGCTGTGACAGCAGTTATGAACATGAGCTTGTTTGTGCTGCTTCTGCTGTCAGGTTGGTGTCATTTAAATCTTTTTTTCTTAAGTATATGTGTGCACATGGATATATTTAGACATGTTCATTTTAACAGGACTTCTGTTCAGTGCTTCTGGTCTTTTGCGAAATTATCAGTACATAAACATAAATATGACATGGACAGATGCTCAGAGTTACTGTAGAGAGAGAAACAGTGATCTGGCTACTGTAGACTCGATGGATGATGTGTACAGGATAATAAATTCAGTGAATGATGGGTACAGAGGATCAGTGTGGATTGGACTGCAGACGGCAATCCAGAGCCGTTGGGTTTGGTCAAATGGAGAAGATACCATTTCACAGTACAATGCATGGAACAGAGGAGCACCTTATGGAACTGGAGATTGTGTTTCAAATTACAATAATGCTTGGTACTCTAATCGGTGTGAAACCTACTATAGTATAGCGTGTTACAATGGTAAGTAGTCAGCTTATTGAGTTTGTTAACATTCAGTTTATCTAAGAGGAGCTGAAATGTGTTTTTATTTTGCATCTCTCAATAGCAAGTACTGGATATGTCAAAATAAATTCTTTGAAAAACTGGACAGATGCTCAGACTTACTGCAGACGGTATCACACTGATCTGGCCACTGTCCACAACTCTCAAGAGCAGCAACAGCTACATGCAGTTCTTGGAAGTCCTCCTAGCTTCTGGATCGGTCTGTACTCAGACTCTTGGCAGTGGTCTGATCAGTGGAACCTCACCTTTAAAAACTGGGCAGCAGGACATCCATTGGGGAAATATGGTAACTGTGCTGCTATGTCAACAACTGACTCTGGGAAATGGGTTCGATACAGCTGTGACCAAAAGTACAATTTCATCTGCAATGGAGGTGAGTTTAACAAATGAACTTTTCAGCAGCACAAAGGCCATGGGTTAAAATACAGTGGACACACATAATAATTAAAACAAGTTAAACTTAAATACACAAAAGATAAAAGTGTGCAAATTGTAAACCATATAAAGCAAACAATAACTGTGGGATCACACCAGACGCGAGTTTAACGATTTGCGTGAGTAAATTACATACAAAGGCAATGCAAAGATACGATCAGACACGTCCTCACATGGGGGGATGCGAATGGCGCAATATAGGCGGTGCGGTTTCCATGAAAACACGCACTATTCGCCTCAAACGCGTCTTTGCCCAAGTTGAAAGTATTCAACTTGAGCGAAAAATTCGCAAGACACAAAGTTAAATCCCGTGAGTAATCGAGTAACGCCCAGTGTTTTGTTGTGTACATAGCAAAACTGTTATAAACTGATACCACATATATATATACAAAAAAATGTATAGGATATTTGTTTTGCCTAAGCAGTTTAGTTTAATGCTACACTTTTGTTTTAGTTTTTTTGTTCAAACACAACTGAAATTTGCACTGTATTTGCACTTTCTATTATGTGACCTGTCTTATTATGTGTATGTGTGGGTATGATTCTGTGTGAGGGCATGATTTGAGGAATGGTATGGAAGTTTTTGTTATATACTGTATGTACCAGGAGTAGCACTTTAAATTTCGTTGTAACAACATCTGTAATGGTTTTTATGATGACAAAAATGATGATGATGATCTTAAAACTATGAAAGGACTGAGTTCCCACTATGGTTTGCTTGCATGACAAATGAAGACACTAAATGTTAAAATTAAGTACTAAACTGTGTGTTTTAAACAAGATGAAGGTTATCATGACGTCCCAGCCAACAATTTGATCTCTCAGTGAAGTCACCAAGATCCTCATAATGTGGTCACTAGTGATGCGCGGGTCGTCTCGTAACTCGCACACTGCACACTCACGGTGAGCTCATACTACCCATAAAGCACATGATATACAAAGTTCCAGATGTCGCTTAAAGAGCTTATATGGGTTTCCTAATTGCTAATTCTCAAAACCATTTAATTGCAAATTATATCCAGCAAATAAACAAAAAAGTGAGAGAGACATGAATGTCTCTGCATTTAACCTATCAACTGAGAAATCCATGCACTGCAAGTCATGAACACACGCAAATACAGGCAGCAACTATCACTGCAACACCCCAACATTTCAATCACTTCCTGTCAGTTGTGGGAATCAGACTACCAACCTCTGGGTTACAAAGAAGTCTGACTCTCTAACCACTAGGCCATGATACTTAGAAAACAAAAATCTGTGATTCCCGGTCATTTTACCGCCAATCTGTGTGAGCTTTCTAGAACCTTTATCTATAGGCATGTTGCTCCCATAACTTTGATGTTGACATTTTATATGGTATACACACCATGTATGGGGGGTATAAAATGCTGTGTAGAAAGTGTCCTAAATTTGATCCTATGATCATTCCTATACTATTTCTTAGAAATTATAGGTAAGAAGGGTGACATTCTACTCTTGGGCCAACATTTTCCAGACATATATGTGCTGTCCTGCTATGACAGAATGAGTTTGCCATGCCCTTATATTATGACCATGGTATGAGTGCACAGTGAGTGTGGTACGACCTCGCAATGTGAGTTCACTCATACTATTGTCCCGATACACTCACTGTACGCTTATATCATGGTCACAATGTGAGGTCACAGTACACTCACTGTAAGCTCATACTGTGGTCAAGATGTAAGGTCACAGTACACTCATTGTGTGCTCATATTATGCTCAAGATTTGGGGTCACTGTACCTGTGTACACAACCTTGTGTTGCATTGCCTCCTCTTAATCTGCTCAAACTTTTTGAAATCTCAGTGAGCTCACATATACTGTAGCTCACACTGTGATGATCACAGTGACATCACACTATTCTCATACGAGGATAATCATGAGATCTCACATGTTGACTGGTATGTTATTGTTTGTTGTTCCTTACTGTTAAAATTCTGAAGTTATTTGTTATGTATAAGTTTTTGAGGATTACTATAGTTGTGAAGTGTGTGTGTTTCACTTAGGTTTAGGATGAGCATTAGCATTCTGGCATGTTTGCGGCTTTACTCAATAAGTAATCATGATTCATGTGCATATAGTCATATAGTAAACTGATTGGTGTGTCCTGTCAGCACCATTCATCATATATGTTAAAAAATAAAGAAATGTTTATTTTTTTTAAATTGTCCAACAAAAGCAAGTAAAGTTAAATGGCTCAACACAAATGTAGTTTTTAACATGAATTAAAACAAATTTAGTTGAGTGAACATGAGCTAATGTTTAGATAAAGCAATTCAATAGTTTGTCTGGGCATTCAGATCTTAATGATTAATGGTAAACAAACTTGGCTTGCTGTCCTCGAAGGGAGCTCTGCAGCTGAGTTCTGAATCTTTAGAGAAAGCGAACTCGGGGGTTGAACTCAGAGAGGGGCTCGAGCCCCAAGTTCAACCCCCAAAAAGAATGTTTGAGGGACAGCTAACTGGGCAGGTGCTAAAGATGATACTCATAAATGACAATACGTATAGTGAAGTAGAAAAAAAACTTTAAACTCTGCGTGACTAAATTACTGTACAGTACAACACAGTAAGCGCGCATCAGAATCTAAACCGTGGCTGGTAAGTCCTTATCAATAATTTTGTATATTTCTATTGTGCTTGTGAGTTTGCTCTTACATACTTGTAACGTTCATACCACAGTTATATGATAAAAAAGCTTTGTTGAGTGTTGGACCTTTCAAACGCAATTTGCCTAAATTACCGTATACAACACAGTAAGCGGGCATCAAAATCGAAATTGTGGCTGGTTATTCCTTCCTTATCACTAACTTTGTATATTTCTATTCTTATATTACATATCGCCGTTTAATGTTTTAAGTAAATTAAAACAGTTAAACATACATGTTTAGACACATATGTTACAACAGGACATATCAAGCGGCTCTAACAAAACAATAGTAAAACGCAGTAGCTTAAATAAAGAATTTTTTTTTTACCTACTATGTGTAATGCTGTGTCATTTTTGTCACATCCAATATTAGTGGTGCTTTTAATCACAGTCTCTCTGCAAATCCAGCATCGACTTGTGGCTTCTTTGAATGAAAAGCGCTACGTTTTATTTTGTACCACCAAACTTGCTCGTATAACTACTCGTCTTAAATAGGAAAAACGTTGATGTGCTTGGTCACTTCCAACTTCATCTCTAAATGGTACCATTGAATGAATGGGGCCAAGCCAAATGCTATCGAAGCGTCGCAGGCAGCGCGCTCCAGCGCCTACGTGCACGCACACAGATGACAGAGGGATGCATCAACAACTCCCAGTCAAGGCAATAACACACTTTAACATTGAAAATGAGTAAACTATTCCTTTAATTCAAGAAAATTTTTTTTTTGCCTGTTTTAAAAAGCTTACTCTCACCCCTGACACTTCTTAAAATAAAACTTTCCCATATAATTTTTTGCCTCCGTCAGGCTCCGTGTTTAATATTACCCAAGAAGTTCACATTGGAAAACTGCGCACACTCAAGATTTGTATTATGGAAAGTTGGGTAATAAAGTTTGCCCTCTTGTAACAGAAGGCTTTTAAACTAAATGTAAGAAGGAAATTTGCTGATCAAACCTACGAAGAGTGCACAGATTATCTTTCGATCAAAAGCGCATGGGGGTTGCGTCTGTGACTTCATTTTTTGCCCAGGTGTGGGAGTGGAACGGATGCGAGGTAATGGTCAACGATTTACCGAGAGTGGGTGGGATTGGGAAAACAGCTAGCCAGCACAGGGCTCTACTATATGCTTTATAAAGATTACATTCGGTCCATAGACAACCTGAATGTAAATTACTTAATCAAGCCATTCCATATTCCTTTAAATTCATTTAAGCTTGTTTGATGATGAACTATCTTCTTGTACAATTGCTGTTACATTCATTTCAGTTAAACATTCATGAAATAATGACAAAATTGCTAATGGCTACAGTAAAATATAATGATTAAAACTGAAAGTAACAGATGCGCATGACGTTGCCGTTGTCAAACAGCGTTTACGTTTTTTCCTAACCCAAACAAGTTGACATTAAAAAGTCTTGAACTACATAAAAAGTTGTGAACACAACCTCTGACATCACTACTGCGGTAATGAGAGCGGGGACTAAAATGAATGCTGCGGCAGTGGTATTTAAAAATATATCCCAGGTTGATGGGAGTGCTGGAGCTCATCATGTGGAGACGTGATTCTGGGAAAGGGCACGGCCAAATGCCGGCAAAATTGCAGCTGGACCCGGAGGCCTGAAGGCTGCCTTATATACGCCCATAATGATGATTGACAGACCTGATTGTTTAGGCTCCTCTCAAACCTACATTTAGGACTACAATTCAATTATGTGGAAATATGTGTCCGAATATTATTAAATTATTAATTTAAACCAACAAGCATATACATGTGTATATAACTTCCCTTTGTATTTCAGCAGTCAGTAGACAGATTGTCAGACTGAACTTCTCCAATGATGGGAAACAAAACTTGAATGATCCTTTGGTACAGGCTGCCATTCTTAATGAGGTTTGTCTCCCGTCTTGTCATTAGATTCATGTTAATGTGTTGGATACCCAAAATTTTAATTAGTGTAGCTTGCAAAGACACGTATTGCTAATATTATTTATGATAATCTCCCTCTGCCCATAACTTCAAAAGAAAATGATAACTGTGTAATTTAACAATGGTCCCGTACACACTGCATATTAATTCTGTTGTCACTTCACCTTTTAATGCTTAACCCTGTTCTGTACACACAGAGTTCAATAATTTACGGGACTGACAACCGCATTCTACAACTGAATTAACTCTTGCAAAATGCAGGTAGTGACAACCGCATTTACTGAAATTCTGCTTAGTGTGTACATAACCAAACTGAACAACTAGTAGTTAATTAAGTGTTTAAACGTTCATCATAAACAGGACAGGTCTCTCTTCTGAAAAAAAATCATTCCTAGAAGGGGAAAAAGTCTTCTGTATGCGCGGTTCAGAAAATGACAGAGGCACAAGCGTTTGCTGACTAGTGTTACCAAATCTTGCACTAAAAAAACAGCAAACAAGAAAAATCCAATAATAAACTGAAATAAATCTAAATGCTTTACCTCAAATATCAAAATATTAAGACCGGCACATTCACACTTTATAAGACCAAAAACTTGATCGCTTCATGAGCCAAAAGCCATAAACGGTTAAGCGCCAAAACGATATTTACGTACAAAAAAGATGAGGACCTGGCAACACTGCAAGACAGCGTGCTGTGAAGCAGCCTCACAAAAGCGTACAAAACACAACGCCAAGATGGAGGCTTATTTCAAAACACAACGCTGTTAAATTATTTTGTTCAAAGCTGTGAATGACAAGCACCCGAGACGGCAGAACGTTGCTATGGTTATTTCTGTGTCAAGCATTACATTTTCGGGAGTGAGTCTTGTTCTGTACAGACATGAAATTAACATTTAGGGGATTCACTCCCGCATTTAAATGCGGTTGTCACTACCGAAAGTTTGCAGTGTATACGAGACCAATAAGAGTTTAAATAACCAGCCAGGGCTTGACATAATGGAGAGATAAATGGGAAAAAAAAATCTGGTTTATATATTTTTTTAATTAATCAAATTTTAAGTTATTATGTAAGGGTAACTACATGGCAAACACCCATTTTTTATAATTTGACCACTGTATGAATATGTCTGACTGTCTTTTTAGTTTATTACTATTAGTGTGTGATGGCACACAACTTACTCTGCCAAATGTTTAAATGTAAGTTTTACGCACAGACCTCTTAAAGGCCGAATCATTTTTGAAATGTCACTTAGAAAGAACATGCTTCAGTCAAGTGCCTTAAATAAACTTTTAACTCCCTTACTTAATTGAGACCTGTTAATCTAACATGATTTACTTTTTATCATGTTAAAACTAACTAACTACAGTAGCATAAATTCTTCACATAGTCCTAACTGGAATAATTTGAGTTGTATTACTATCAGTTCTACTGCTGATGATTCTCTGGGGAGCTCCATACAAAGTCATGTAATTTCCTAGCCAATCTATGTGCATGTGCAGTGAAATTACTTTTAATAAAAGTGTTTTTAGCACTATTTGAGCTTAAGAAATAATTATGATTCAGTTGATGTTTGGGTCAATTGTTGGTCAGAGATATGTTGTTTAACTCATTCACCGCCAGCCTTTTTGAGAAAAGTTGCCCACCTGCATTTTTGTGATTTTAAAAAAAGTTTCACAAAATTCCTTGCAGGAAAAATTATCTTCTAAAAATATATAAACATACAACTTATATCAAATTAAAGAACACACCCTCCGCTTTCAAACAAACAATAAACAAGCAAACAAACAAACAAACAAAATGGGGAAAAAACGTTTCATTATAATTTAATCAATTTTTTTAAGGTAAGTGGTTGCAATCAATTTATTTAAGCTACATTTAAACAAAAAAGATTAGTAATGTAAAATAAAATATAAAACTTTTGTTTAAATGTAGCTTATATAAATTGATTGCAACCACTTACCTTAAAAAATTGATTAAATTCAATGAATCATTTTTTTCAGTGTATTTACTTTTTCCGCTTAATTTAACCACTGAAATATTTATATTTCTCTTCAAAAATACAACATTTTGAGCAAAAAGCTTAAAAAAAAAATGTGTTTTTGTAAAGGAATTTATGTTAGAGATCAGACTCAGAATGACTATCAAACATAAAGGGGTGGTTTCCCGGACAGGGATTAGACTAGTCCTAGACTAAAATAAATATAAGAGCTGTCCAAACTGAAAACAACATGCACTGACATATCTTAAAATACATCAGTGCCCTTTGTTTTTCCTTAAAATGCACGCCAGTATGTTTTTAGTAAGGCATGTTTATTCAAACTAGTTATATTTCATAATTAAACTAAGGCCTAGTCCTTCAAACAACTAAACTCTTCAGGACATTGGCCCTCTAGGACCCGGAATTCCCTAATGCTGGCGTAGATAGCAGTTAGTCATGAATGATTCAGTCAAGTTTTTTTAACATGTATTATTTTGTTAAACTTAAAACTTATCTGTTAGGATTCCTCTGTGTGAAGTATAAGTAAATAAGTAGATTTTACATGTTTATTTAAATTTAAGAGAACTTATTTCAATCACGTGGAACCAATTGTACACTATTGAATCACATAAATCCATTATCATTATCATTATTATTAGTATGTGATGTGTACCCTATTGTGTCATGATTATTTAAGTTTTGATTTTTTCTTGCTGGTCTTCAGATAAATATAAAGCTAGAGAGTCTTGGACTGGAGAACGCACAGATTAACTGGAGAAAGGATGAAGATGGAGAGGTGTTTCATCTCAGCAAACGTACAGTCACAGTCAATTCAAGTACTACATGTGATAAGCACCCCTGAACTGTGGTTTTTAATGTAAAACTTTAGAACAGCCTCAAGAGAATATAAAACACACATATTTCATATTTAAGCTGTGTTTTTAATCAAGATTGATGTGACAATGAGGTAAATTAATTCTATAGACTTCATACTGTTCAGTACACTAACTTTTCTTATTTTCTAAGCTACTTTATGCCACTGTTAATGCTTTTGGTGTATACAGTAGCATAATGCAAATATTAAATAATGATAGAAATTATCAGGTGAATCTTAGACATCTGTGCATTAGCCTACTGTGTGTGCAACATAATATAAAAAAAAATTATTCTGAGGATTAATGTAAAACTAAACATAATGTAGATTTATATTTTTTAATGAAATAAAATTTGCATTGCAAAATTAGGAAAATATTAGTTACATTTTATTCATTATTGTTAAGTATATAGCATGAAAGTAGCCATTGTATACTGTTATATTTAGAGTAGCAATTTGACAAAAGTTATTTGTTCATTGAAAAAAAGTTACTGTACTTGCTTATGGAAATAAATCTCTCTCTCTCTTGCTCTCTGTCTTTTCTGAAAAAAAAAACTAATGAAAATAAATGTTAACTGTTTAATATAAGAATCAGTCAGCTGTCTGTCTCTCATTTTTATTATAAAACCGGTGAATGGTTGGTTTAATGTGAACAGTAAAGAACTCAGTGTGCTTAAACGTTTACTCACATTGATCTTATTTTTAAAGGCTTACATCTTTTGCCCTATGCAGAAAACATAAAAAATGGTCCTGTCTGGATTCAATTCAATGTGCAGCCATAAATCTTATTGTTGTCCCACATACTAAATAAATCAGATTCCTACATACTGTTCCTTTAATGCGACACACCGAAGCAATTTTGTTTATCCAACACGGCAGCAGACGCAAAGTTAATTTTCGATGCAGTCTTAGATAGTGTTATAAGTAGTTTTGAACGCAAGTTTATAAAAAAAGAGCAACTTTTGGCGTTAAACAATTTCATATCGAAGAAGGATGTTTATTAATATCATATTGTCATTATGCCTGTAGCCTACCTACTGTGGTTGTCACAGTGCCACTAAGTTGTGTTGCTTTTCAATATCAATATACAGCTACCGGTTTAGTTGCATAGCTTTCAGCTGTGCACACTTACCCGATAAAAGATGTTGGCTGTCGGAACTTTTGGGGAAGTCCGCATTTGGTACTCTTTATAAAGTTTGCAGGCGGTCTCTCCAGAACCGCCCATATAAGGGTGTTTCTCCAACGCAAGGATGCGTCCTACAAAGTCTACATATCTTGGCTGCCACGCCATCACTCTTCGTCGAAAGCATCTCAATCAGAAGGATGCTTCAAAGGAAGCCTCTGGTTTGTGCCCATCATTTGACCACTTTTGAACTGTATCCATAGCAAATGTTTAAACTGAGAAATTTTACAATTGTACGCACAAAATGGGCTAATTTCAAATTTGATTTTTGCTACAGGTCTCAAAATAGTTGGGACAGGGCATGTTTACCATGGTGTAGCATCTCCTTTTCTTTTCAAAACAGTTTGAAGACGTCTGGGCGTTGAGGCTATGAATTGCTGGAGTTTTGGTGTTGGAATTTGGTCCCATTCTTGCCTTATATAGGTTTCCAGCTGCTGCAGAGTTCGTGGTGGTCTTTGACGTATTTTTCATTTATTGATGCGCCAAATGTTCTCTATAGGTGAAAGATCTGGACTGCAGGCAGGCCAGTTCAGCACCCGGACTCTTCTACAACGAAGCCATATATATATACATACATAGATACATAGATACATACATGGGTCAAAGACGAGACGTCACCATTTTGGTGTCCGCATCAAATATAATTTAGAAAAGTGATTTTACATACAAAAAAAACATATAAAAAGAAAGTAAAATGTCTACTTTTATGTTTCACATAACTTTTGTGAAAATACAAATACCAAATATTAGTTTAAAAATGATCCCAAGTTTAAAATCGTCATTCAGCGTAATGGTCCGGACTATGATTTTACTAATACATTTTTAAATAAACGTATATAATACCATTTTAAAAAATATTTGCTTCCTTGGCATGTTCACATAAGTGTTGGCTGTTTTATATTAATAGGAGTATGTGTTATTTTTTTCGTTAAATATTGAAACAACTAGGGGACTTTTGTCCCGAATATGCAGTTTGTCAGAGGTCATTCAGTGTAACGGGATCAGGAAACCGTTTTGAAATTAAATAAACAAACAAAAGTCATCAAGCAGTCTGTGACATCATCAAAAGGCCCCCTGAAGACCATGTGGTGATTCAGCAAGGTAAGTTTATTGCTCTTAAATATTTGATAATTTCACCTTTTCATAGTGTGGTATCTTGAGTTACAAAAACGACTGTCATTCAGTGAAATGCAAAAAAAAACACTTTTATTGTTAGATTTTTTGAAAAATAAGTAGATGTTGTGAATAATGATGATAAACCTTTCTGGTCAAGTTCACTGTTTGATATAGGTATCTAGGTGTTAACTTCTAATATTAGCTTAAGTAAAAGTTTCGTCATTCAGGGTAATGTTTTGTCATTCGGTGTAATGCAAATTGTATGTTACACCACAGTGTCATCCATTACACTGAATGATAGTGTCACTGTTTAGATAACATTTTTAGCATTTTATTTCTATTTCAGATAAATGAGGGATGTTTAGCACAAAAAAATATATCAAACTTTATCAATATTAATGTTTTAATGTATTTTTGTCGTTTTGGTACTGATTTCTTTTAGATGCCCACAAACAAAGAGAAAGTTTCTAGGCACTGGCAGAAAGTTAATGCAGACCCAGTAGCTAGGGCAATGCATTTATCAAGGACACGAGAAAGGTATTGAGGAGTGCAATGTAAAAATAATAGGGCTGGGTTTAAAAAGATAGATTTCCCCATTTTAATCAATTCTAATTTTGAAGAAACTATAGTGATTTGTAAATCCCAATAATCAATCTTTCAGTCTATGCTGTTTTCAGCTGATGTTAATCAATATCAAATTGATTTGAAATTGAATCAAACCGTGAAATTTGTGTCCAAGCCTAGCCCTACAGAATAATAGTTTACTGCTGTTTTTAGATAGAGACTCCACCCTACCTATACCACAAGTTAAAGGGATAGTTCACCCAAAAATGAAAATTTGGTCATTATTCACTCACTCTCATGTTGGTAAAAACCTGTATGATTTTTTTTGTTCTGATAAACACAAAGGAGGATGTTTTGAGTAATGTTTGTGACCAAACCGTCCGTGGACCCCATTTACTTCCATAGTATTATTGTTAGTATCATAGTATGGGGTCCACAAAAGGTTTGGTTACAAACATTTCTCAAAATATCTTCCTTCCATTTATGCGGGTTTGAAACAACATGAGAGTGAGTAAATGATGACAGAATTTTCATTTTTGGGTGAACTATCCCTTTAAGAGAGGCCACTGAGGGGATTCTCTGCCCATAATACAAATCCTGATAACATGTCATTTATGTTGCCAAACAGAAAGTATTTTTTAATTAATAACACGTTTTATATAGATCTGTGTCAATAATTTTATGTCAATAATTACATGGAATCTGTATTTCAGCAACCAGAGAAGAAAGCAAGCTGCCTTGGCTGCAAATCCTGATCACCCGTCAATCAGGAATTTATCAGATGCTGCAGCTGAGAAGAGGCGAAAGCAATGGCGGAAAAATCAAAGAAAACACAGGGCAGAAGCTAAACGTATAAGGGCAGTTATGGATCTTATTATACAGTATTACCACCTGTTCAGTTAATTTTTACGAATATGATATGCATTATGGAATAAAAATGATTATTAATTTCAGCATCTACTTCTGTGATTTGTTTAGGAATAAAATGATACAGAATAATATTCAAAACATTGCAATAATGGAAACAATGACACTATTTTTGTCAAAAATGTCATTCAGTGTAACAAACCATGGTCATTCGGTGTAACACATATATTTATGTAGAAATGAAACAATATACTTATTCTGAGCTGTACTTATTAAAATATGTATAATAATGTGTGATCCTTCAAAAATTTTATTTTATTTGAATTGATTTTCACTTCCTTACAAAAACTTCTTGCTGACAAATGGGTAAAACCTAATGGTTTAAAGGATATTGGCGATGTAAAATGCTTTAAAATGACAAATAGTTAGTATTTTGTGTCTGCACTGTGATCTATAAATAGAGTCTTGTAATGTGTCATCAAATAATAGTTTTTCTAAAAATGTCTGATAATATTTTTTGCATAAAAATATTGTTACACTGAATGACATTTTAGTTGGTGTCTTCTGTAAAATTCCAGTAAAAATGTATGGTAGTAATTATTTTTTGCTCAGAAAAACATAAAGTTAAACAGGACATCTTCTAATGTATGTGAAATAAGTGACTAAATTTAAAGCTCTTTTACACTTTTATTTTTTTTATGCTTTAAACCCCCTTTTCGTCTTTGACCCACATACATACATACATACATACATATATATATATATATAAAAATATATATTAATTTCACAAGGGTTTTTGTCCTTCTAGGAGTTTTTCCCACCGGGTTTTCTCCTAGGGGTTTTTTTCTTCCCAGGGAGAGTCAGCCAACTTTTGCTTAACTTAGCACTTCACTGTATACGTGACATTATTAATACGCTTGCTTGTATGGTTTAACCTTAGCCGCTATATTCTACTTATATTATCTATTGATTTTCTGTGTTCTCCTCTACATCTATTCATGTAAAGCTGCTTTGCAACAATCAACAGTTGTGAAAAGCGCTATATAAATAAAATCGAATTGAATTGAATATCAATTAACTTAATTAGTCACTAGATGTTCTCCCAGCTGAATCTTTTCAAAACTGCTTGCTTTTTAGCCATTTGTTGCCCCCGTGTCAACTTTTTTGAGACCTGTAGCAGGCATTACATTTTAAATGAGCCAATAAAGTGTAAAATTTCTCAGTTTAAACATTTGCTAAGTTTCTATGTTCTATTGTGAATAAAATATTGGCTCATGTGATTTGAAATTCTTTTAGTTTTCATTTTATTCAAATTTAAAAAAACGTCCCAATTTTTCCGGAATTTGGGTTGTATTTACATTTGTGAAAATGTTCATAAATATGTGTTGTTCCCCTTTTTATTTTCTCAAATAAAAAAATAGATAAAGCTTACGGGCTATGTACTGTAGGAATAGGATCTACCACCTTTAGATTATTTTGATATTCTAGGGATTATTGGGAGCTCAGAATGTTACAGTTGCAATGTACGCAATGGATTGTATTGTGATAGTTATTCAATAAGATACGAAGGTGCTAGACTATTTAAGGTTTTATATGCGATTAGCAATATTTTAAAGGTCCCGTTTTCCTGATCTCATTTTTCAAACTTTAGTTAGTGTATAATGTTGCTGTTAGAGCATAAATAATACCTGGAAACAATTTTTGGTTTTTTAAACCATTTTCGCTTGGGTTTAGGGTTAGAGTTGAGATTTGCTGAAGGAGGTTTCTCCATGTATTTGTCTATATTTAAGCCATGGTCGCTTGGAGTTGGGGTTAGAATTGGGGTTTGGGTTAGGATGTCATTTTTTTATATAACAAAAAGTTGTTTTAATCCTAAACCCAAGCGGAAATGCTAAAAAAAGCAAAAAAAATTGAGAAACCTATAAATAAAACGTCAAAAAAAGATGCGCCGCTTAAGTGAATGGGAAGGACCGGGACATCACATGCACGCCAAAGTGGAATTTGGCGTAGGGATTGCACGATTTTCACACTTCGTGCTATTTATACGCAACTCTGTCAGATGACATCAAAGCAAGAGTGTTTGACTAAACTCCCCCCACAGGAATACATCAGTCAGCTCAAATGGTCCTGCTAAGCTAAGCGCTATCGAATCATAACACGCTAAACAAGCTACACAATCAGAACTCTATACGTATTTCTGAAGAAGGGACTTCATAGAACAAGGAAGACATCAGCCTGTTTTAGGACAGCGAAAACGGTATAGAAATTGCATTTTCACACAGGAAACATGAACAGATTATATTGCACACCTTAAAGTGACACCATGTAATTTTTCAACCTTCATAATAAATTTTCAAGACCCTTGTGATAGTACATCGACTTTAAATAGGTTGAATGACATGTCTACCATAGCCTGACGGGGTCTGTATCACTTTTACTCGTATTTTAAAACTTAGAGTTTCTGGTAGTAACCAGAGCACAAAAAAAAAATACAAAATTCGACTGCTTTACGGCATACGTCACTTCCTCCACACAATTTGTTTTTAACGTGAATTTTGCTGGAGGCTACTTAAGGAGTGTAGAGAGCAGTTCTATTATGTGACTCTGTGGCACAGTCTTTAGTGTCACGGACCTATGACACGGGCGACCCGGGTTCGATTCCCCTTTAAGGCCATTTTTTATATAAACTGTTGATTCATACATAAATGCGATGTTCTTTATAAATTACGGCGATTATATTGCATATAGTTCCCTGTATTCAGATGCTGTGTTCACGTATTTACCTTTCTTTTACTGTGTCTATGATATTTACATTACAATCCAGGATGCTATAGCACTCAAACTTGCTCACAGTGTAAAACCAAACCCTATTCATTCACCAATCAGATCCGAGCGTTTCTCTCTTCTCTCTTCCTCATTTGCTGCGTTCCGCTGTCACTCGCGTGACGTATTACAAAGCGGCAGACCTAAACGCATCGGTTTATTTGTATTTGGAGGGATTTTCACACAAAAAAGAGGAATAACTAGCGCCATTGCGGAAAATCCTGGTGGCGAGGGAGAGAGAGAGGATGCAACAATATTTGTTTGGAAAAAGGCAAGGAAATACGTCTGGTCGTTTCTGAATTGCAAGGCTGCAGCCTCCGGAGGTCAAATATGCAGGCTGCATACGTCATCAAGCCTGGGTTATTAAGGTAAACTGAGCATTACATTCGCAAGTCATAAGCATACTGCAACAATTTACGATTAACTAAGTATAATAGTCAACTTTGTAATTGTTAATATTGAAAATAAGACAGTCTTGATGACGTATACAGCTTAGAAATACGACATCCGGAGGCTGCAACCTTCAGATTGAGAAATGGCTTCTGCCACGACAAGTTCCTCATCAGAAAGTTGTAACATGACTGCGTTTCTCCCTGTTGTCTCAAAATGTTGATCGTTTAGCATTTTAAATGTTTAGTTTAGTTTTAAGGTTGGCCAGTTCCTTTCCTTTGCGACAGTGCTGCTGCGCTTGTGGGCTCTAGGGGCGCTAGAAGTGAAAAATACGTGTCTAGCACCCCCTAGTGGCCAAAAAGTTTCATGGTGTCCCTTTAAATGTAATCATAGCTTAAAAAACACAGGAAAACTGGAGCTTTAAAATAAAAGCGATACAATGTGGTGTGGATAGGGTTCCCACCTTCAATACAGAAAAATAAGGGACGCCAGCCGCAGCAGGGGCCACACCCCTCAGGGCCACGATGACCACAGTCCCAATGGTGTGCCAGTGGTGGTATATCATAACTTAAAACATGTTTTCATAAAAATATTAAGACTGATACCAATGGACATTATAATAAGATATCTGCTATTGTGCTAGAGTGTTGTGAACAAAGATTTTGGCTAAAATATTTCTCATAGTTTGCAGTAGCCTAACACTGTTCAGTGAAACCACACCTAAATAACTGTAAATTACATATCTACAAACATTTCTTATTTAAGTAAAACACTTAACAACATTTTTATTATTGGTAAGTAATTATATTTACAACAAATCTTACCATGACATGATTAATGTACACTATTAACATTATTTCTTAATAGGCAACATATGAAATCTAACTTTATCAATCAAAAAATTGAGTTGATAAAAACATTACACTATCTGCCTCAGGAGATGAATGAAGTATGAAGAACTGTGAGACGGTTCTCTGATTTCGGTGAGCTCGAGCATTGCGTGAATGTTGCTCTCCTGATGCATGATGTCGCACATCTAAGTCAGGCTTCCGTCAACTTGACACCGGCACAGTGCACCACAGTGAGAACACTCGCTCTGTCAAAAGAACCAGCAAGGAGGCATCCCGCCCTCATCTGACTCGCCTGTAAATACGGGACGATTCCGTATTTCACGGGATGGGTGGCAACCCTTGGTGTGGAACATGGAATGTATATATGCTTATATCATGAGATGACAGCAGTAGAGCTCTTCAGACTACAAACTATTTAAATACCAAAACAAGAGCCCTACGATGACGCGATGGGTTTCAATGTGCAAAATCTTTGTGCCCCTGGAAATGATTAAGTCATTTCATTTGACGCTTAATTTGTCTTTTAAATGTCTTTTATACCATACATCGGTGTGTGTCCAGGTGACTCAGTCCCTATTTTATTTTCCTCAGGGGCTTTTATGTTGGTGGTGCAATTTCCACTTACAAGGTAATATACTGTAAGTCGTAGTTACATTGTAAATATATCAAATATATAAGTTGTGGTTACTTGCATTAATATTTTGTTTTCTGGCTTGGTTAAAGCACGTTGGTAATGCAAAGGTCACAGGTTTGATCCAAAAAAACACATATGCATATAGCTTGAATGCACTGGAAGTTGACAAAAACCTCAGTCAAATGTTCAAATGATAAAGTTTAATGGGGTTAAAGTCAAGACTGCGTGGTGGTCTTCTTGTTTACTGTGCAGGCCAATCATTTATCCTTTCTGAAATGGTAGCGCCTTTTCCATGAACACTAAAAAGTTTTACAGCATTTTTTTAATAGCTTGATGCTTCATCAGTTAGGGTTAAAGGAATTGCCATATTAACCATTAAGTGATCCAAACATAGGCTGATCATGTACAGGTACATGATTTCATGTTGTTCAGGGGGCTGGGTTATCCAAAACAGATTTGGTAGGGAGACCTGGGAGTGTTTACTGTTGGGTAACAATATCAGAATTACAAATTAGAAATTGCCAAGAGGGATAAAATCACTATAACAGTTGCTGTCTCGATTGTCTCTACAGCTTAAACATAAAAGATAGAAGAACAAAAAACTGTTTTGAGGTAAGAATTTTATTTCTGAAATTGTTAATAAATCAAGTTTCACCTACCCAAGATATTGTAATATAGCCTACTGTATATATACACAAACTTTTTTCTAACAAAAATGTTGTAACCATAACTAACCAGATTGACTTAACACTAGTTTTCAATCGACTTTTATTAGCTTTCAAAACTTTGCACAAACTATGACAGTAGCAGTTCATTTAACTGAGTACTGTTTGCCTGTGTGTTTAATGTATACTTTATATTTGTTTCTAATTTTATTCTCTGTTTAATTACTGCACATTGTATTTCTGCATAGGTTAGTGTTTTTTACTACACATTTCTTCTTCCCAATTAACTCTTCATTAGCTTGGAATGTATTTTATATAAAATAAGTTGGCTAATTTATATGAATTTGTGCAAAGTGAATCATACAAAAACAATAATAATAATAATAATAATATCCCATCTTTAAATCCAACCTCACATGGACGAAACCAAATCTTACCAAAACGTAGGAATTTAATAATACAAATTTATATGTAATTTAAGATTGTGTTGGGAATGTCCTTGTTAAAATTCTGAAGAATACTGATCACGATATCTTCAAAAGATCAGGGGCCTATACCATGAAGGTAGCTGAACAAACTCGGGGTTACAGGATTGGTTTTGAGTTGAGTTGTCCCATGAAGCGGCTTATCAACTTTCTCTGTTAACTCAGGCTTTGATCTTTAGGCTATGATTACTCCACCCGCGCGTGCACATAAAGAAGTGACGTCGGCACCGAACAACCAATCGAAATTGAAACTAGAGAGAGCACGTATGAGCAGTGTATTTTTTTAGCGGAGGAGCGTGAGCTAATTATACAAAATTACGAAGATTATAAACATTTATTTCAAGAGTAAAATAATACTGCCTCTGCTCTTTTTAATATAACATGTAAATTAACATGTACTTCATTGTATAATTTATTTAGGTACCCAAAGTAAAACATGCTTTTTTAAGTTAATTTACATTGTTAAATTTGTTAATTATCTTACAGGGAATTTTATAAAAGCCCTCTTTTAAAGACATGGTCATGTCCGTGGAACACTATGAAGCTGTTAATGTAGGCTTTCTTACAGTGCGAGGACCACCTTGCGCATGGTTCGACAAACTGTCTTTTCCCCACTGACCGCATACAAGTATGTACCAATTGCAAAAAAGCGCATCTTTGTTTTTTATGTGTAATTATCAGTTTTATGTGTGACCTGCATCAGACTGACACAGAAGAGACTCAGGGTGCTGCAGGGCTGCATGTAGACTAAAATGAGCCGCTCCTATATATTTAAAAGGGAAGCAAATTCACCGTATAGACGTGACATATGCAGTCTTGAAATGTAAATTCTCAATGAATGCATTTGTTACCTATATATTGAACCATGTTTAAATTTTCATAAAAACCCCTAAAGAAAGAGTCCAGACATCAGAAAAATACTCTCATGGGGAGTATAACATTTTTGGGAGGCAACATAATATGTAAGAATTCTGTGAATTAAAATGCACAAACCAGAATCAATAACACCCAAGCATTTAAGAGAAAGAAACGTTGTGGAAGTGACATTTCACCAATTAGGTTATTCTGAATTCTGTATGTACACTTAAGTATGGGACAAAATTGTTGACAAAAAGTGTTTTTAAAACTTTGACAGAGACTTTGTGTCAGTATTTAAAGGGATAGTTCGGCCAAAAACGATATTAAACCCATGATTTACTCACCCCCAAGCTGTCCGAGTTGCATATGTCCATCGTTTTTCAGACAAACACATTTTCGGATATTTTAGAAAATATTTTAGATCTTTCAGTTAATTAAATGTAATATTACGGGGTCCAGCCATAGTCCACGACCTTCAAGTCCAAAAAAAGTGCGTCCATCCTTCACAAATTAAATCCAAACGGCTCCAGGATGATAAACAAAGGTCTTCTGAGGGTAATCCGTGCAGTGTTGTTGTAGAAATATCCATATTTAAAATTTTATTAACGTAATTAACTACCTCCCGGTAGCGCCGCCATCTTAGACTCAGGAGAGAGTATTAGCGTAGTGTACTTTTCTTAGTGACGTATGACAAATTCGGAGGGTGGGGGGACAGAGCAGCAGCAGAAAAACCTCTGTACGCTCCGTAAGCGCTCATCCTGAATGCGGATGAGACTAAGATGGCGGCGCTACCAGAAGGTAGTTAATTACGTTAATAAAATGTTAAATATGGATATTACTACAACAACACAGCACGGTTTGTATTATAATAATTATATATGTTGCGTGTGTCACGTGATGTGGTGGAGGACAAAGGAGATGGCTAAGGATGATTATGATAAACAAATTTACTTTAATTAAATAATAATTTAACCAGAAACAAGAATTCCATTCATACACATAACATATTGACACAAGGTAACAATAATGGAAAACTGACAGGGAAAACAAATGCTGCGTCCGAAACCGCCTACTACATACTATATAGTACGCGAAAAGCAGTAGGCGAAGCGAGTAGTATGTCCGAATACATAGTATTCGAAAAACAGTATGCGAAAAGTACCCGGATGACCTACTACTTCCGGTTAGATTTTGCAGTGTGCATACGATGGACGCTACACTATCCCATGATGCCCCGGACGAGGAGTTATCCATTGAAGAGGAAGAGGCACGCGGCTGTTTTCGCGCTGAAATGACACGACGTGATGACGACGTATGTCACGTGATGTAGCAACATGGCGGATGTAGTACGACCGAATCTCATTCATGCTACCAGGATTCATACTATACAGTACCTACTGTTTTAACGCCAAGTAAGTAGGTACTTCATCTAATTCAGTACCTACTATACAGTATGCGGTTTCGGACGCAGCCAAAGACATATACTGGAACAGATGAGGGTGATTGTTGGCAGGTGAGGATGATTGAAGACATGACACAGGTGAGGGAGCATGGAGGATCATGGGAAATGGAGTCCAACTCTGTGGGTGTATCTCAATCAGCTTCCTTGTTTAGTGGTCAGGGTACTGATCAAGGCAAGGCAAGTTTATTTGTATAGCACATTTCATACACAGAGGTCATTCAAAGTGCTTTACATAGAAATGAGAAAACAAAAAATCAAATATACATGAATTTAAAATATCAATTAAAATAAAATAAATGTGATTTTAATAAAAACTGTAAGAATAATAAGAATAAGAATAAAAACAAGAGAAATAGAAAATAATTAAAATAGTGCATGTATAATATAGTGCAATCAGTTCGGACGCAGCATAGTGCTCATTCAGTAAATGCATAGCTAAACAGATGTGTTTTGAGTCTGGATTTGAATGTGGCTACTGTTGGAGCACATCTGATCTCTTCTGGAAGCTGGTTCCAGCTGCGACTGGCATTATAGCTAAAAGCTGACTCTCCTTGCTTTGAGTGAACCCTTGGTATTTCTAGCTGATGTGATCCTAATGATCTGAGTGACCTGTTGGGTTTATATTCAATGAGCATATCAACAATGTATTGAGGTCCTAGTCCATTGAGTGATTTATATACCATTAATAATACTTTCAAAATCAATCCTAAATGTAACTGGTAGCCAGTGTAGAGACCTGAGGACTGGTGTGATATGTTCATATTTTCTGGTTCTGCTCAGAATCCTGGCAGCAGCGTTCTGAATGAGCTGGAGCTGTCTAATGGTCTTTTTGGGAAGGCCAGTGAGGAGGCCATTACAATAATCCACCCTGCTGGTGATAAAAGCATGCACAAGTTTCTCTAAGTCTTGTCTGGAAACAAAGCATCTAATTCTTGCGATATTTTTGAGATGATAATATGCTGATTTAGTTATTGCTTTGACATGACTACTGAAACTAAGGTCAGACTCCAGAATCACACCAAGATTCCTGACTTGATTTTTAGTTGTTTGACCCCTAGCGTCAAGGTGTGCATTTACCTTGAGAACTTCATCTTTGTTTCCAAACGCAATGACTTCAGTTTTCTCTTTGTTTAACTGAAGACAGTTTTGGCACATCCAACTGTTAACTTCATCAATGCATTTGCACAGGGAGTCAATGGGGCTATAGTCGTTAGGGGATAGAGCTAAGGGAGTCGGACATTTTAAGGGCTGTCTCAATCGCAAAATTCTTCCAGTGCACTGGAACGTTCGTTCCCTAAAAATTCCCACAATGTAATGCAAAAACCAGTGAGCATCGATTGTCCCTATGTTCCCTTACTGGAAATCATGTGACCTTTTCTGAAGCTCGTCAACCGAAAATCACATCCCTGCTGAAAAAACCATCACGGACCAGCATGAGAATTATGCTGGTCTATGCTGGTTTAGCTGGTGGTCACCAGCATACCAGCACCAAAACACAACATATGCTGGTATGACCAGCATGGGATGCTGGTGCTAATGCTGGTTTAGCTGGTGCTAATGCTGGTTTGATGCTGGTTTAGCTGGTGCTAATGCTGGTGGTGATGCTGGTTTGATGCTGGTTTCGCTGGTTTCAGCAGCCATATCACCCTGTAGCCCAAGACAGCTTGCCCACTGAAGCTAAGCAGGGCTGAGCCTGGTCAGTACTTGGATGGGAGACCACCTGGGAAAATCAGGTTGCTGCTGGTAGAGGTGTTAGTGAGACCAGCAGGGGGTGCTCACCCTGTGGTCTGTGTGGGTCCTAACACCCCAGTATAGTGACAGGGACACTATACTGTCAAAAAAGCACCGTCCTTTGGATGAGACGTTAAACCGAGGTCTTGACTCTCTGTGGTCATTAAAAATCCCAGGATGTCCTTCGAAAAAGAGTAGGGGTGTGCCCCCCGGCATCCTGGCCAAAACTTGCCCATTGGCCTACTAATCATCCCTCATACTAATTGGCTATATCAGTCTGTCTCCTCTCCACTAATAAGCTGGTGTGTGGTGGGCGTTCTGGCGCAATATGGCTGCCGTCGCATCATCCAAGTGGATGCTGCACATTGGTGGTGGTTGAGGAGATTCCCCCATTCTATGTAAAGCGCTTTGAGCCCTGAGAAAAGCGCTATATAAATGTAATGAATTAGCTGGTGTTCACTAGCAAACCAGCAGCAAAACACAACATATGCTGGTCTTGCTGGTATGCTGGTTTTTTCAGCAGGGATGATCCAACTCAATAAACTTTATGAAATGTGACAGAACTTTTATAAAGACAAACGTTTGTTTTAGTTTTAAATATAAACACACATCGCTACACAGCAAGGGACCACAATCTACTCAGAGAGATGTTGGTTTTGCCGGTTGTTGATGAGTAACAGCTGTGAGTGATCACAATGCGCTTAAGCAGCCATGTGACAGGAAAATAAGTGAACAGTGTCCCAATGTCAAGTCAGCTAGAGTCCTGACCAGTGCCCGAACCTGTCTACACGATATACTGATTAGAGGTCTTCACGGGTCCACTTAGATCCGAAAACCCGAGGTCCGACCCGAGACGCGATCGGGTTCGGGTCTAAAAGTTTCACATGTGCCTCGGACACGGGTCGGGTACAATAATAGCGGCATAGGGTCTCGGGTAATTTAAAAATGAATGTGTTTTTTCTGAACGGACCCGAGAAGACCCAAACTCTCTCGCCTGTGTGCGTCAATGTCCTTTTCAAACCTCTCATCTGTTTGCCAAGACCGCTTGCGACATTGTGTGGTTGTCGTAAGGTTCATTTTCGTTGAGACAAACATGTCAGTCAATTATACATTTACATTTTAGCGGTTACGTTGGTGTCAAAGTAACAAAGTAAAACGAATAAAGCAGCTCGCCAAATTGGTTGCAAGGCCACCGAAATTCTTTCTGTCTGACTGCTGCGCGTGGGTCTGCAGAATGCACACACGTCAGTGCCGTTTACATTCGGTTCCAGTCGGGTTAAAAAAAATGTCACTAGTTCGGGTCGGACTCGGGTCTAATTTTCTCGGGTTTGTCTATGGTCGGGTCTTTCTTTAAAATTTTTTTATTTATGCACGTCGGGTTCGGGTATGAAGTGATTTGGGTCATTTCGGGTCGGGTACATTTCTTTGGACCCGAGAAGACCTTTAATACTGATTCATGACCTCAGGAGCTAGGAAACAAATTGGGACACAGGGTGATTTTGCGATTGAGACAGCCCTTAAAGTGGCCGACTCCCTTATCAGTGCCCTGACTACTGAACAAGGGAGCTGATTGAGACACACCCCAAGTGATGATAACAGGGAAAACAAAGGGAAACAGGTGTAAGGTAGGGCAGTGCCATAATTGGATCATATCTGATACTTGGATTGCAAAATTACTATTAAGTGTGGGGGGTTATGGCCCCCATCTCTGTCCTGGTCTGGATGTCAACATCAAAGGGGCCAGAACCAGACCTGTTTCTAGTGGGTTCAAGCATCCCCCAAAAGTGTTGATAACCCAACGACCACGTTTGGATATTTATGTCTTCTCCTGAAGCTTAAAAGATAGCAAAGAAGGTGTGAAAGGTTACAGCTGGCCCTAACAGAGGGGCTGTTTACATCTAGTATTAGTGGACGAGACATCTGTCATTTAAACATGAGCGGGAGAAATGACATGTTTACATTGACACATACTAATATTATGTCAGAGTATGCTGCTTGTGTTGTTAGTAAACATGTTGATCAGAGTTTTGTACATATTTAAGAGCTTTGTTTGATATTTCAGCGCAATTGATGAAATAAGCTTGCGCAACTGTCACATGCTCGCAAAATGACACTAATAAAAGACATGGAGAGCAACCGCTTATGTTTTATCATGAAAGCCTAAAGATAGCGCTGTACACTCAGTGTTCATCAAGACGTTAGTGGATGAGCTCAAAACATTTTCACAACTGTTTACACCTGCTTTAGCATCATCCATCGTGATCAGATCGACAAAAACACATCTTTATACCAGGTGTAAACCCCCAGAGACTTGAGACATGTGGTTGACCCAGAAAAGCATCTAGCCAAAGATGTGTGAGCGAAAATCAGTGAAGTTCTGAGTGAAGTCCTTGTTATATTTAGGAGGATGATAAATAAGAGTGCAGAATAGGGTCTGTGCCAGGTTAAAGTCCAATTTATAGTCATGCGTTAGGTCTACGCCATAGGTTATCCGTAGCTCTGAGTAGCCTGACGTGTACCTCGCCAACTTTTTACAGCCTGTCAATTCTATGCAGACCACAAGCACTGTGATTGGTCCACTAGAACCCCTCCTGTCATGTAAAAAAAACTGTGTCATAGGTATTTTCATTTGTGACGGTGAGAACATAGATGGGCCAAGTTGAGGAGTGATTTAGCTGAAACTGCAACAGAAGTCCCTGTTTATTTACTTCCATCACTGCTGGTCGTACGCACAACTATAATGAGCACTTAAGTTTGAACAGCTGTACCTCAAAGTAAGAATATTCCCCTGCTGATACAACAAAACATTTAAAATGGTCTTTAAACATTGTAGCTGCCTCCCCACCCCAACCAGATAGTCTCTGAGTGTTTAAAACATTATAGTTTGCGAGTAACCAGCTCCGTAAGCAAACAGCTGTCTGTCTGTTCAAGCCATGTCTCAGTTCAGAAAACTGGCAAGGGAAAACAGAGGAACATGTGTAGCATAGCCACATATGGAGAGGACTATTTATATGCTGTGAATGTTAGCATGTTGTTAAATGTTTTTATTCTCTCCACCTGTACTGTTTTTTTGTCCCTTCCGTTTAGTGTTTTGTCTTGTCTCTCGCTGGCCCGGGAGTCTCACGTCACATGTGAGGTTGCCTGTGGAGACTTCCGTATTGGACATATATGGCACCGGTTCTGGCGTGCATGATGGCGTGATTCATGTTTGGCAGGCGACCACTGTTAAACACTGATTATATATATATATATATATATATATATATATATATATATATATATATATATATATATATATATATATATATATATATATATATATATATATATATATATATATATGAAGAGTTTGGTTCCAAAACGCAATAAATCCATTTTGACAAATTTCGGTAAAAACACGTTTTCTATACCAAGAAAGTGACAAGGTGAAAACCAATATTTTCTGTTAGAAACTTTCACATAGCATCTTTAGGAACATAAAAAATTATAATCCATAACTTGATTTTCAAAGATGTATTATAAAAACGAATTCTTCTTTCCACAAAATGCAATAAATCCATGACAGTTTTTTATTTCAAAATGCTATAAATCTATTAAATCAATGTATAAATGTGCATTCATCTTTACCATTTTATATTTATTTAGTTGACTAGTGGTATACAATGATTAAAAAATAAACATTAATGGCATTAACCAAAACACTTACTTTGTTATATTAAGAACACATTGCTGCGGTTATACTTGACGTCGTCTCTTTACATTTTCACAGCTTTCAGATGTAAAATGTTTTGGTCCCGCTCAATGTAAAGTTTTCATGAGATCCTCTGGGGTCAATGTTTTAGCATGAGATGCTTGATGCTGTCTGGAGAACAAGCAACCGAGTGCCTCTCGCGGAAATTATTAGATGTTGATGGCTTACGTTTCTTTCCCGTCACAGAAAACCATCACAGGTTTAGCAATGCAATTAATTAAAGTATTATTTTGTTTTGTTTGTTGATCACGAAGTACAAAGTAGATGAGGAAAACTAGGACTCTGTGTACTCAGCGCGCTTATTTTACTGTTTACTGTAAAGGCAAGCATCTTACCCTTTATTATATTTGTACACTCCGTGACACATAACAGTAGCGGAGCATTACATAGTGGTGGCCCCTACAGGGATCGCTCTGTTTATTGTATTTTTGATTTACCTTTACAGTTTAATATGGATGCAGAGATTTCAGACACCGTTATGCCCACTGATTTTGGAAATATGGATATTTCAAATGTAAATACTGATAATGATTAACTGATTAAATTACTTCAATTTTAAGTTCACTGTACATTTCTGATGATGATAAGTCCAATGATGATGATGATGATTGTGGCATGTTAAATATCAATGTGGTACAAACAATGCAAACAGATATTGAACATGTTAAGGTGGATTTATTGGCCCTTAGCACACAGTCTTTAAATTATGACTTTAAACAGTCTATTGACAGTACAATAAACAGGGAAACTAGTTTAAGGGAAGTTGTGGACGCTAGCTTAGAGGAGTTTGCAGATTATTTCAGAAGTCCCTGGAGAGGCTGGAAAAGGCAGTTACGGACTGTTTCCTAAAGAGAGATGCAAAGTGGGAAAGTCAAATGAAGAAAATTCGACTCACAAGCCATAGCTGCCAACTCTCACGCATTCACCGTGAGACTCACACAATTGACCCCGTTCTCACGCTCTCACGCCACACATCCATTTTCTCACGCATGCTCGTGCCCACCATTGAGATTCCCATTGAGTTTAATAAAAGACATTAAATAATTGCCTAATATACCTAACTGTATACTGTAAAACGCCTATCTCTATCTGGCGTGCCTCAAACAGCATAAAGCGCTCGTCAAAGTCAAAATGATGCGAAGGCCAATCAAATCAAAGAAGGTGGAGTTAATTGTTTACAGAAGCGCCAGCTACACACCACCGAGAGCGAGTGCGCGGCTGCGCTACGGTGAAAGAGCAAAGCACGATGTAAGTAGCTAAACCAGTGCTCGCAGTACTGACACTTTTATATTTTAGCGTACCTTCACTGTCTTATGTGCCACCACTTCTTATGTTGCTGGTACTTTGCTGCAAAGAGTCAAAGAGCATTTCACTTTATGTGGCGTTGCGCAGGAAGTTCGGCAGCGAGGACATCAGAGTACCGCGAGAGCAATGCGAAATGTTACAAAAGGGTCCGCCTTTACCTTTGCTCTCGCGTGACTCTGATGTCATACCCCGATCAGTCAGCTCCGCAGCAGTCGAACACACAAAGCGTCAAGGTCTGGATGAAAAGCAGAGAATTGCCCGGATTCCACGCACGCAGATTCCCTCAGAAAACAGCAATTTTAATCAACCATCACTCACGTGTGCATGTTTGCAAGCAGTACAAGCCTGCGTGATGTTTGCTGTGACAGGTTTTAATAAAAGAGAAAAAAGTCAATTGATATTTGGCATCTATAAACAATAATATATACGAAATATAATTATATGGTCTTGACATACATATTATCTGTTGCTTAAGTTTAATATAGACTACTTATTTGGTTTATTTGATTGTGACAGTCTCTCTATCACAAATCATCACTTTACGCTCCTCTTTCTCAGTGGATAAACTGAATCAAAGCTGCTGTTATCTGCAGTTATACATTTTACAGAGACCAGTATTCATTAGATTTTAAGAACTTTTTTTGGAAGGAACTTTTATCAGAAGGAAAGCATAATAGAATTGTATAAAATAATGGTAAAGACTCTAATCTCAGGCATTTAAACTCAGTAAAAGCTTTTATTTCAATTTAATTTTTAAAATATGATTCGATTTGTATTGTGAACCATTTTAACGCAGTCTTTTCCAACTATTTAACACAGAAATAGTTAAAATCCACACTATTATCTATTGGCAAATGGTTAGGACTTATAAAAAAAATTACCCCCCCCCAAAAAAAATCTCACTCCAAGCTGAACTCAGAAGTTGGCAGCTCTGCAAGCACTCCAACACTCACCAGATTGCAAGCATTCACTCCAGCCACCTTTCATATTACATCAGTCCCTCAGATTAAAACCCCTGTTTCCACCACAGCCAACATATTTCCCCCTAAAAACATTAGTATAGTAATGCAAAGTCGGCGACACCAAAGCTCCAAAAGTATCAAAAATATTTATTATTTAAAAACAGTGCATGGCATCAGGTTACATTTCGAGCACGCAGGCTCTTCATCAGACAAATTAACCCAGCTGATAAACCACCATTTATAGATTTACCCACTGGAATATGCACAATGCACAAAACAATTTTAACATTAACAAACATAAATACTTTAGATTGCGTACATATTTACAGATTATAACCACAAAAAAGAAAAGTATATGAAAAGTTGTGCTTATTAGCTCTATTCTTTTAACTAGTCTCAATTCAGCAGCAGTTTCTATACGGACTACCGGCACATCCGGGAACTTGACTGTAAATTTCGTCACCGCCCCTTTTCGGGGGTTAAAAAAGCAGCGCCTCCATTGGCTTCCATTCAAAATAGCGGAACGGGGCAACGTTTATGCACGGCCGGCGGGCGTAAATGACTTGTGAAATCACTCAGATTAAACATGTCGAGTGTTTGTCTGTCCATCCTGCCTGCCATAGAGCGCGAAAGATACATTAACACATTTAATTTGGTCTATATAAAAACATGTCCCTTTCATTCTCACAGCGTCAAATTTGTGTAACAACGCCATCCAGTGATTGCTGGAAATATCGCTAAGCCAGTTAGTTGTATGGCTGGACGGAAAAGTGCACTCATTACTCTAAATATAAAGACATAATAAATAAATACTAAGTAACTTTCAAATACGAAGTAAAATCATTCACTTGCTTCCCTGTTGACTTGATGAGGTACGTGTTTAATGTCCGGGTAAGACACCTCTGGCCAATAGGGAGCGTTTTTACACAAATTTGATGCTGGGAGAATGAAAGAGACATGTTTTTATATTGACCAAATTAAATGTGTTAATGTATCTTTCGCGCTCTATGGCCGGCAGGGTGGACAGATAATTACTCAACGTGTTTAATCTGAATGATTTCATAAGTTATTTACGCCTGCCGGCTGTGTACGAGGGTTGCTTTGTTCCGCTGTTTTGAATGGAAGTCAATGGAACGTCTAGTGCGATTTCCCCCAAAAGTGGGCGTGAACCTGTTCAGAGACATTCTATGACGTTGCGCCGGTTGTGCGTATACTCAGTAGGTTACAGACAATGGCCCTCATTTATCATTCTTGCGTAGAAACGGGCGTATATGTTGGCGTAAGATTATGCTTACATTCCTCTCACCGCCTGATTTATGAAACTGTGCGTGCCATTGATATTCAGGTGTACGCAATATCTGCCCTTCATAACTGCCGCGGCTGAAAACGATCGTCATTAGAATAACACGCCCATATAAATTCAAGTCTCCACCTCCCCCACGCCCTCATTTTACGACATTGACACACAAAAGACAGCAAAGAAGACAAACCGGGGAAGTGAAAAGAAACAAAATTGTTTTATTTGGGAGTTTAAAGAGCGGGATTAAAGACACATTAATAATTGCATGACATTTTGTAATATTTGTATTATTATTTTTATTATTAATGACCCTTAATTGATATTTAGAATAATAATTATTTATTATTATTATTATTATTTACTGTTGCCTACATCTAAATTATATGTCTGCTTAATGGTTCGGTTAAGTTTTTTTAAAATATTTTAAAATGATGTAGTAACTTTTATAGTGTGTTTTTCTGTATTTACATACAGTTGTTTGTTAGCTAAGATCCAGTTTCATACGGAGCTCCGGATATAATTCAAATTAACAATTTGTTTCCACGACATCCACATATTTTACTAAACTGAATAATGCCTAAAAGCTGCTGTGTGACAATATGTACAGCTAACAAGCCAAAGAACCCAGAAATAAGTTTTTATAAGCTGTCGAGCCGTAATACCCAGCTTTTAAGGAGAATAAAGTGGATCGCCGACTACGTTTCCCCCTATTGGACGCATTTTTACTAATAGGAGTACTATGAAAAGTTGCCTGTTTCCATTTCTGTGTCTTTAAACGCTCGTTTTTTGAAGTTGAAAGCTTATAAAAACGTATTTGGTTTGTTTGGGTTGTTAGATGTACACCTTGTCACACAGCAGCGTTTAGGTATTTTTGTGTTTTTTAGTTTAATGTGTAAATAAGTTTCTTATAGCTGTCGGCCCCCAAAAACGGGCGCTTAAAAACACAGAAATGGATACAGGCAACTTTTCATAGTACTTCTATTAGTAGAACTGCGTCCAATAGGGGGAAACGCAGTCGGCGATCCACTTTATTCTCCTTAAAGAGTAACTAAACCCTAATCCAACTTTTTTTTGTTACTGATCTGTAATAATGATGGTTTATTAGTGCTGTTCATTGATTTTAGTAAGTTTTTTGACATTTGGATATAAAGTGTTTCAATACTACAATATATGGTGTAAAAACGTCTGAGTGCTACCCTCTTCAGGTTGAACGGTGGCTACTGCAGTTGAATTTTCCTATTGGATGTTGGGTCCAAAAAATGACTCGTGACGTAAGCAGTTTCAAGCTTACCACGCCCTTGTTACGATCTCATCACACACTTGGTACGAGCTTAGGTCGTCCCCTCTATCTCTGTTGGGATCTGCCTACTTTTCTTGCGTTTTTCAAATATTGCCAGTGGGTGGAGTCAGGCTCTGACCAGGGGTTTAGTTACGCTTTAAAGACTGGGTTTTACGGCTCGACAGCTTATAAAAACTTATTTCTAGGTTCTTTGGCTTGTTAGCTGTACATATTGTCACACAGCAGCTTTTAGGCATTATTCAGTTTTTTGATATAAGCCAGAAATGACAAGGAGGCTTCTCGCAATACAAAGTCAATGGAGACTGTTGGATCGCTTTCCCCCCCGGTGGGCGTGGTTTTCAAATTTGCATAACTGCGCTCTGTCTCTATTCATAATTTGAAGTAATAATAATTGTAATAGTAATGACGAAATACTATAATAATTAATCCCAAGGAACAAACTGTTGAATATTGGGAACGAATTTTATATTTATGGCCATACTTTAGACTAAATAAGAAAAAGAAGTGTACATAATGTAGCATAAAAGATAATTCGTGGCCATGATTTTGTCCGCATGTCATCATGATCGGATTTATGGCTCCATTCAACACAAACATTTTACTTTACCTATTCATGTAGCTATTTATTTATCATCGAATGGTATGTAACTAGCTTACCTTTTGATGCATTATTACCATGTTTTCGTAGCACATCCTTGTGCTTTCTTGCAATGTGCCGCTTCAGATTCCAGGATGAATATTTGCTAACTTTTACAGTCTCTCCGCACTTCCTTTTAATGTTTTCTTCCTGTCCAATCTTAACTTTGATTTTTACTTTACATTTATGTATAAGGCTTGAATTCCACAACTTATTGCTAGACGTTTTTACAGATTCTCGAACTAGCAAATTATCAAAGGGCGTTCTGGGTTCAACGAGCGGTGCTGAGCGAGCGGACTTTTTAGAAAGGCGCTTTGATGGTACCGCACCGCTCAAGGTTCCGCTCCGCTCACATGCTCGCTCTGAAACGTCAGGTAAAGCGCCCAGGCTCTCAACTGAAGGAATACATATGCATACAAATCAAATGCTTTGGTAAATTCTCTCAAATTAAACATTGAAGTCCATGTTGCATAAAAATAAACACTGAAGTTTGTAAGTATTATGTTTTTTTTACAGTGGGTCATAATATATCATATATTTTAGTTTGTCAGTGGGTTTTGTGGTGTTAGGAAGTGTTTGCGCATTTCTGCACCAACTCAAAATGTGCGTACACCACCTCCTGAGCTGGCGTAGGATTTGAGCGTGCCGTACGCCAACGTCCATATTGATAAATCTCAAATTCACCGTGGTTTTGGGTGTACGGCAGGTGTACGCTGGAAATTTGGTGTACGCACTTTTGATAAATGAGGGCCATTGTATTTTGAAACTGCATAACAACAAAATCAGTGCATTGTACAATAGGCTTTTTCTACAAACATGTATTTTGAAACTGCATTCAACAACATTAGTGCATTGTTAGATGTCAAAGTAGACTTTTTCTACATCCAGACATGTTCATATGTTGTATTTTAAAATTGCATAACAACATAAGTGCATTGTAAGATGCCCAAGTAAGCTTTATTCTACATTTAAATAGGTAAATAAGATCCATATCACACTTATTGAGAATTTAACTCATTTAATCACTTCAGTGCATATAACAAAAAAGTTTATAATATGGAACATAATTGTTTTATGCTGTTTTTTTGTCAAAAGCGAATTATTACAGTAGCCCTATTTAAACTACAACAACCATCTTAATAATTGGCAAACATTAGGCTACCTTCTAATAAACAGAATATGTTTTTAGATTTCGCAAGAGCAGTAAAATCAGGTGTATGTTAATTTGTCAGCGCGATACACATACAGTGGTGCAGGTGCTGGACTGTGAGCGATGGGCGATTAACTGTTACTCATTTAAATTGCATTCTTGTGTGAGAACGATGACTCGCATAATATTTGAGCCTTTGTCTGCTTTGAATTTTGGAGAAACGGCAGGATCTTTTTGTCTAGTTCACAAAATCGTTTCAACGAGTTTCCTTTATCTAACGTTAATGTCGTTGTGGATAAGCATAAACATATCAGACAACAATTGTCGGAAAAGGCAGTGTTTTAAGCTGAAAAAACAACAAATAAAGTTGAAGCAACCATAGAGTCCGGTCTCTTAACTCACCACTCTCAGCTATCGTGTCTTGAGACGCGGGCGCGAACGGGGGAGGCGATCGCTTTGAACTTGTGGACCAAAGCGCGAATATAATCACGTGACACAGTTGCTCGCACCAGTCACGTGACTCGCGCTCTGCAGCTCATGCTGTATGAAACAGACGCACGCGCATCAACTCGGAACTGTACGGCCCGTTGTCTAACTTACTAAATTTATTTTGAAGATGTCTTTTTTACAGACTACATAAAGGGCCGGCTCAAATTACCTTGGGGGCCGGGTTTGGCCCGCGGGCCACCAATTGAATAGCCCTGGTTTATAAGGTATTTTGAGCTAGAACTTCACATACGAGTCAGTTTGTCTACACAGTGTTAATGTTCCATAACTAAAACCTGTAAAATGAACCCTCATGCCTGTAAATATTCAAAGCGGTGCAGATGTGCGCGTGCAAGAAAGTATAATGTACCTGTTTCGTCTGCTGTGTTCCGGGCTTTAATGAAACCTGCTTATAGTCTGATGAGGCGCTTGTCATTGTTTGCGATGCATGACGAGAAACGGACGTATATACACCTTTCTTTAAGTCCAACATTACACAAAAGGGAAATGTTTTCGCGCATTTCTGTCCTGTCATTTGCCGGTTAATGAGTTATAATGCGTTTTTAAAATGACTGAATCCAAAATCTGCCAACTTCATGACATTCCGCGTTGTGCAGTTAATTCCATTTGTATGCATTTCGCGATTCTGTCCGTGTTTTCCGCATCGCGGAAATCATATGGCCGTACACTTTGTTGAGGAGTTGAACTGCTGCTCGCGCTCATGTTTTCCAAATGGTGTGATGACGTGTAGTCAGCACCTTAGTGTTCGTGCACTCTATTGGTCTAAACTGCATCAAACGTAAAATGCGCATGAAGCGAACTGTCAAAAACTGCGTACTAGATGATTGTTATATTTAATAGTTTTGAATCGAAATAATCGCATTTCTTGCGATTCGAAAATCGCATCCATTCACATCGCGATTTCGGTTTAAAAAACGATTAATCGTGCAGCCCTACTTGAGGGGGTCTGTGATTGGATGACTCGTGTCGGTGATCATTATCATGGTGTCGACTTCGTGCAGCAGTGCTGGAACCGACAAGCGGATGACATCAAAGTACCACGGAGCATTTCAATAGCAGTCTCTGTATGTTTTCTTGAATCTCTCTCACAGGATTTTGATGTTATCTGCCTCTCGGTTCTTGTGGCGCCACATGAAGATTAACCCTCTGGGGTCTAAGGGGTTTTTAGGGCCCTGGGGAAGTTTTGAGATGCACTGACATTTGTGCTTTTTTCAGTTGCTTAAAAACATAGTAATGGCAAAAGTCTCATAACACTGTTCATCACAAACTGGGCTACAATATCATATAATCAACATGTATGTACATGTTTGTCTTTTTGAGAGAAAAATGTTTATGCGTGGTTTTTGAAAAAGCAAAATTTTTAAGTCACTGATATAACTCCACAAAACTCATTCTAAACATGTTTTCCCAAGACTTTCCAAAACAGGATCTAGTAGTCTAGAGTTTTTTCTTCAAAATGATGTGACAATCATTCGGCCTACTCATTCACATAAAGCAAGATATTGATTTACAATTTCTAAGACACTTATGCTTGGCAAAGGCTGTATGCATGGAGGCGGGAAAGCTCCTGAATAATCAGTGATTGACAGCTGAGAGACAAAAGAGTTGAATAATGAGCCACATAATGAGCCTTGTGGGGATGTTCAACAGGAATGTAACTTTCTCTGTAGTAAACCATGATAAGGTTTATTTTCAATATAATGTAAATACACACACACACACACACACACACACATTATATTATATATATATATATATATATATATATATATATATATATATATATATATATATATATATAGAAATATTTTCTATTAATTTCACAAGTATAAGTTACCTTTTAAAAACCATAGTAGCCCAATCATGGTAAAGGTACTGTTTGGCCATCATAAAGTGAACCCAGGGTTTGTGCTTGGTTGGCCAGCGAGAGGTTTACTTTTGTGCAGTAAAAAGCTCAAAAGAACAACTCCCTATCATTGTCTGGTCCGTGTACCTTTTGATAGTTTGTTTTTCAACTTCAAATGAAATAAGCAGAAACGAGAAAACGGCCCCTTTTTTCGTTTTTTCGTTTTTTACCGAAAGACGAAAAATGAGATTTCGGGTTGATTTTTCGTTTTTTTGTTTTTTGGTACAAAACGAATAAACCACTCTAAAATTCGTTGTGACATGTGGGCGGTCGCTAGACGCACATCTCCGCCAATTGGTCAACCAAAATGTGAATATGTGACATCATCCGTTGTTCCTCAAGTCTGTTCAACAAAATAAAAGTCCTCCGCTGCTGTAGCCTACTGATCTGTTAAATGTACAGGTCCTAGATTCTGTGTAACCTAAGTTTTGAATAAATATTTATTTCAGAAATATTAATCTGCACCTGGACTTTTTTAATGTTATTATGTTATTTTATTTTAGATGTTTGGTAAAGCGCGCTTCCCATTATATACAGCGCCGACTAGAGGAGGTAGATAAATGTTCAGCCAAGTGTAATACAGTCATAACGTTTCTTAAACTTCTTAAAATCATGGAGGTAAAAGTGAAAAGTTTTATGGATGCTGCAGCAACAGCTAGCGTTGCCACATATCACATAAAATACAGGATTGTCCGGAATTATTTATTATATTTGATGTGATAAATAATTGATGTGTACATAATCTTACCGTCTCTTACCATATACAGTGCACAAATTTAATAAACACACAAAGAAAATAATTTGGACCTGATAGTAAATAATAACTAACCAATTTCTAAAAACAGAGAAACTTAAAATATCCAGACAGAAACAGTTCTGCGGAATTGCTCCTGATTGAGCTTCACGTTTCTTTATTGTCGGAGATCACCCGCATTGGCTTGGCTAAAATTATCAAGCTCATACCGTCGAACATTGCAGGATTTTTGTTGGTACAGAGCGCATCCTTTTAGATCAACACCGTATGGTCACGCGCTTTGCGTTTACACTGAATCAGTGAAGTGTCTTTCTTTTTTTTTAAGCAATGCAAGTAGATTTTTCAGTATTTCCACCCCTGCAAATATGACTCTTGCAGATATAACAGAGAGTTGGCCAACATTTTTATATTTCTCCATAAACCTTCGAATAATAACAAAAAATTGTTAAATATAGTAAACTTATATATTATATATTTATTATTGAAATATATTTTAATATTTTTCATATAATTCCACAAATTCTATTTCCCAAACTCAGAGTAATAAAACATAGGCCTAAATAAGAAACATTATTGCAAAATTGTTCTCGACTGTGTGTAGATCACCTTGTAACTTGTGTATAGATTAACCGGTTCCATGAATATACTCAGAGATGTTAGAATGCCTTAATAAATATATAAATAAATAGTAGATAAACGAAGCCAATTAGGCTACCTAAAACATTCAAAACATAATTTCCACAGAAAAGATTATAGAGATTTATTGTAAATATATTAATACATTTTATAAGTAATGTCGATATATTCATTATATTCCTTATCCCTTATCAGTTGGTGTTGCAACCCTACCTCAAGGCATTCTGTGGTATAATTACGAAATATTTTATATTTATTTGTATTCATGGACACGCTTTTCTGCTTTTTTCGTGTCACCACATTTATTTCTATAAATAGTTTTTCGTGTCCCGGCTCGCACGACTTTATTTTTAATGCCATTTTAAGTATTGTTTTTCCTGTTTATTTTCTATTTTTAAATTATTGCTTGTGGTTGGGGTTAGATTTGGGGTTTGGGTTAGGATGTAATTTTATGTATTGGTATTGCAAAACTATGAAAATCATAGCGGATTTTTTGTTAGTATTCGAAGGTTTATGGAGAAATATAAAAAGATAGGCTACTTGTGCAATAGTCATATTTGCATGAGTGGGAATACTAAAAAATCTAATTACGGAAAAGTACTGTCATACTTCCCAAACATGCAGTGTGACTGTACTAAATACAAATCTTTGACTAAAAAGAAGCCATTTAAAAAGTACTCATGAGTATAGCCATGGCAAATATTGAACCGCGTGAATTCCGCTTGTTAATGTACCATGTAATTTGCAAATGTATCTTTCATTCATGTTTTTTTTTTTTGGTGCTAACACAAAAATTAGAGACATAAAAATAAATATATCTAAAATTATTACGTAAATAAATATTTTTATAAATAGGCCTAACAGTCAATATGAATTAAATATAAACGAACAATTATTACAAATCTATTTAATTACCTAATAATGTCTTAATAATTATCATCTCATAGCAGCAAGGAGCTTAGCTCGATCATTATAAGCCAAGCCAATGCGCGTGATCTCAATAAAGAAACATGAAGCTCAATCAGCATTTCTGCATTATGCAGAACTTGCTTGTCGTATTCTGTCCTCTTATTTTTTTAGATATTGATTAGTTATTATTTACTGTTAGGCCTTGTTATTCACCACACAGCAAATATCATCGTGTGTTTATTAAATCACGTGTACTGTAAGAGATTGTAACAATCCAATATTGATTTGATTCAACATCAATTCTTCATAAAACAAATAAATCCGGCAAAAATGTGCCAAAGCTATCTGTTGCACTGTTGAAGCATCCACCAAACTACTTGCTTTTACATTCATGATTTTAAAAAGTTTAAGAAAGTCTGGTTGTAAAATGTAATATAATATTAAGATACAAATATAACAAAAAAATATTATTTTAGTTGTAATAAACACATTAAAAATAAGATAATTTCCCCTTCACAAGAACGCGATTTGTGGTTCATTCTTAAAAAACAAAAGCGAACACACAACAATCCTCAACAAAATTACCACATGACATTGTTTTTTTTATAACTTTTCATATCTGTCGTATAAATCAAACTTTATCTCTTGTCCAAAACTGAAGAAAGGTACGTATTTACACTTGGTTGAACATTGCACTTAAGAGCGCTTTCTACGAGCTACTTAACAAACATTCGTTGTTCATTTACGTGCGTTTCCCAAAGATGCACGTATAACGATCGCTCGCAGTCGCAGCTGGGTTTTAAGTGCTACTTACGAGTCGCTATCCGTTTGTCAAGTGCTAAAATGTCACCAATAGAATGACTCAAATTTGTAGCAGAAGCTTGTTTAGGCTAATGATCTTTAGCCGATGTGCACTAATATTTTTATATTATTAATCATAATTGATCAATGACTTTTATGAAATGTTTTAATAATTTGTGCATAATAAAATATTCTTTTCCGTATTTAGTTAGGACTCGTCCCACCGCGAAATGCCTTCTGCATTTTATATTATAGTTTATTATTATTTGTTTTTATTATATATGTTTATTTATTATTATGGATTATTGCATTGTACTGTAAATATTTATTTGGTTTCTTTAAGTAGATGCCATTTCCCTTCAAAACATTTTTAGATGAAGCAGCAATTGGTAGGAACCATTTATCAATTTGCTAGTACCAACGTTTACCAAAATACAAAAAAAAAAAAATTTACCAACTTGTACCAAATACGTTTTACTTCTTTATTAATTTATGTTTAGTCGTTTAAATTTGATTTCTCATTTGAATTTTTAATATATATTTAATATAAAATAAACAAATAAGAACCCAATAAATAAATATAGTCTACATTTAAAACATTATATTATCGTCATTGCGGGAGTGCAATTTGCTAGTTGTCCTGCAGGTGTCCTTGTAACTCTTGTCTTACGATGCACTTAAGAATTAACGATTACTCCAGAACACTCGTAGATCTACGATGATTTTCAAATGTTACTTGTTACGAAGCTTTTGGGAAATTCTAAGATGATTCGTACGATCCTTCCCTTAAGAAAATACTCCATGGTTTTACTACAGTTAAAAAAAAAACATGGTTACTGTAGTAAAATAATCCATGGTTTTGACAACTATGGTTTTTAAAAAACATAGTTAAACCATGGTTAGTGTAGTAAAACCATAGTTTTGCTGATAGTAATCCATTCACCAAAAAACATGGTTACTACACTTTTACCACAATAAAACCATGGTTAATTTTCGTAAGGGTTTTTACGATCTACTTAGCCTTACGATGCTTTTGGGAAACCCGGCCATGTACTTTACATCCTATCTGCGCTGTTTATAAAGGGTAGCGCGCCTTCAACAAATATCTAAAATAAAATAATAAAATAAAACTATGCAGGTGCAGATTAATATTTATGAAATAAATATTTGTCCGAAACCCGTTAAGTTACACAGAAGAAAGCACAATTTAAGACCTGTAAAGTTTAAAGATTAGTAGCCTATTGCTACAGCAGCGGAGGACTTTTATTTTGTTGAACAGACTTGAGGAACAACGGATGATGTCACATATTCACATTTTGGTTGACCAATTGGCGGAGAGGTGCGTCTAGCAACCGCCCACACGTCACAACGAATTTTAGAGTGGTTTATTCGTTTTTTACCAAAAAATAAAAAAACGAAAAATCAACCCGTAATCTTGTTTTTCGTCTTTCGGTAAATAACGAAAAAACGAACAAAGGGGCCGTTTTCTCGTTTCTGCTTATTTCATTTGAAGTTGAAAAACAAACTATCAAAAGGTACACGGACCATTGTCTGGACTCTTATTTGTGTTTTTGTAATCATTATAGTAGAAACACAACAAGGGATACGCGTGATAAACTTATCAATGTTTGTTTATAGCCGCCGCCATTACCTCACGTGTTGATCATGAATGCAGTGAACGTTTGCACATGCGAGTGATTCTGTGTTTAATAAACTTGCTGTGCGGAGATATGCGCTTAAACGCAACTAAATAAGGATTGTACTGTTTGCAATCGCGTATTTTATAAGAATACCAAAAAGCGCGTCGTGACTCGCGTGTTTGTGTATGTGCGTTCCCGTCACGTCAACTGTTTGACGGAAGAACAAAGAAACACTCGCGTCTGAAGATACTGACACACATACGCAAGTAAATAAGGATTTAGATGTCATGTTTGGTGCAATCGGATGGAACAACAAGGAATGGAGAGACTGGATTGTGGATTGCATATCCATTGACTGCAGGAGGCACGAGTCATGCATATGGATGTTTCTGCTTGTTCACTTCAATGGCGCGGGGAACTGGAGAAATACAGTACTTCTCCTCCTTTTCATACAGTTTACACCGAATGACAATATATGTTTTCAATCCCACTTACATCATTTAAAAGGAGACATTCCAAGCATTATGTAGACATTTATCTTTTGTTTCTACGACAAGTATTCGTTAAGTTACAGTTTATTTTTCTGACGCGTTTCTGAAAGAACTTCACTGACAGAAAGAGAACAAAACGCGCATCATGTTTATTTTCTTAATTTTGCGAAAAGCACAACATTCTGTTTTTATTGGGAGTGGACAGAAAAAATAGACACTTTAACGTTTTAAATGATGTTTAAATCATATCTGTATGTCAAAAATCAGCAGAGTAATTTAAGTCTCTTTGTGGAGTGATTGAAAAATAAAGAGTTTGCGGCGCCCACGCCGCCGTCGACCCCAGAGTGTTAACAACCCTGTATCAGTCACATGGTTAGATCAGCGTATCAGTCAAAATCAGGGACAAATCAATGACCTCCAAAATACAGGACCCCTAGGCATACAGTGCAAAGACACGTACATGGGTGTTTGAGTTTTTTATCCCACAAACTAAAAGGCTTACCAGTCTTCCCCATTTTGCTAAGCCATGTGAATCTCCATTTGTCTTTTAAACCTTTATTGATCTCCGATACATCAGAGCCTTCCTGCATTAAAAGTATGTCCATGCTAGCTAAAATAAAGTTTTACCTCAGTTCAACACGCTAGATTCAGAAAATCCGGAGTGGATCCGGAGCAAAGTGATTACAGAACGCTTACAGTGGAGAGAAGAACATGCTTTCGCTCCTCTCCAGGCTTTGATCACATCCCACTTAGGAAGGGGAATAGCTTACACGGCGTCGTTATGAATAGTGACTTTAGGAATTTTGCAATTGACAGAAATCTGTCGTGCGAAGGGGAATTTTAATCCATGAGGACATTACTGGCATACATTGTCATACTATTAAACAGTCGTTATTTAAAGGAACAGTATGTAAGAAATGTATATCAATTAATCATAAAATGGCCCTGATATGTCACTAGACATTAAGAAATCATTTTCATTTCAAATACTTATATCACTGACAATAGTGGTCTGGCCAGGATATTGTCATTAAAAAGTGGAGTTGCAGCCCTCAACTGATGTTTATGTTGTCATTTTGTGTATTGGCTACCAGTTGTGTGATTGTAGTACCAGTTTTAGCCACAAGTTTTGTGATTGCAATACAAGCTTTGGCCACAATCCTACATACTGTTCCTTTAATATTATCATAATGTAATGAAAAGATAACATTTACATTATCACCACAATTACAATAACTGATATACATATCATCGTTGTCCAATGAAAACCGCGTATTGTAAATGTCAATTTTCGCGATTTTGAGATTTTTTTGACGGATTGAATGTCCAGGTTCATTTCCGTATACAGTATGCTTCACATATCTAAATGGCCAATGAAAAGTTTGAACTGTGCAAACAAAGTATCTGTCTAGCATTACCATGTCAGTGTATAATTAATATAAAAAATCTAAGCGTATTTAATAAACTAAGACGTAGGCTATTTAATAAACTGAGCGTATTCATCTGTCAATATGAAACACGACTTGGCCATTCTAATTAATGATTGGATAAACGCGTATCGACCACCGTTACTGTAAAATATGCACGTATGTCCATTTAAACTCAATTTTGGTCAAATGTGGATTATATCATTACACTGGCAAGAATATGGTTACATGTAAAGATGCCGTACCAGGTATGACAATGCTACATTCAACTGCTTTTGAAATACGTTGTTTTTTCACTTCCTGAAAATTAACCGGTTTGGACATACGTGAGTTTCATCGGGCAGCGACGATATCCTTATTAAGTTTTATATAAACAGACACAACAAAGAAAATACTTAGTTGTTTTATATAAAAAAAGAAGAAGATAATACTATGCTCATCGAGTGTTAGGACTTCGCAATACTATTTTACTACCACAAAGTGGCGGGTTAACTAATTCAGCAAGATGGTTCATTTGTATTGTATCTTACCTCAGATTTGCTTTCTGGCATCTGAACTTGTTGCTGCTCTGAAGGCAGAAACTGAATGAATGAATTGCTGTAACGCTGGTTGTGATTGGTGACGTGCATAATGTCACATAGCCTGAGTGGCGTGTAAAGTCTGTGCATGTTTAATAAACACATAGGGGCTATTTTCACGCACTGGACTTTGACAAGTGACAACAAAATTCAAGATGCGTTTGCGTCTGCACGTGATATGTATAATAGTAAAGTCAGTGGTTTGTCCACACTGACCCCTCCCCCCATACATATATATTTTCTCTTCGGATCTGCACGAATCTCATAAGTGACCCATTTTGGCTTCAAAACGGCGAATTTCGCTGAAAGGTGAGGAGTTTGCATGCCTGCATTAAGCAGTTCGGTTCATTTATTGAGGCTTGTGGAACACAACATTGTTCATGTGCTCAGTCTGAAAAAACACACTTGCTTGTCTAGATTTACTCACCCTTATATAGCTCTCTAAAGCCCCCTAGCAGATGGATGTTGTAACACATAACAATAATATATAATACCCTGCCATTCGTCAACAACCTTTTCTCCATGACTAAGACGAGACGACCACGAGACTGCACAGATGTCCAAAAACGCTGACTAAAACTAAATTAACATGCATAATTGTTGACAAAAATAGACAGGACTAAAATTTTTACAGTTATGCCTTCAAAGTACACTGAATGAGTTTGCGCTGTTGCTCAAGTTAGTACAGGTCTCATGCTCCTGTTGCTACAAGCCTGTGGCAGTTGCTGCCACCCTGTAGCTGCAACACATAACTACTTCGTACAAGATGTGTATTTTGTCAGGTGATTATGACATTTAACCAATATTTGAGATTTGTGAAACATTATTTGAGATGTGTGAAACATTATTTTACTGAAATGGCTATCAGAAATAATCTCAGAAATAATTTATTTAAAGCTCCACTGTGTAGGATCTACTCCCATCTAGCGGTAAAATTCTATATAACCAACTGAATATTACTTTCTAGCCCCCCCATTCGGAACGCATTTTAACTAGTATGGTGGCCCTGTCATGCCAAGGTTAACATGTCTTCCAGTAGCTACAAAGCAAAAGCAATGAAAAAAATGAACAATTTGCAATGTACGTTGCCTGTGATCCGTCAAAGCACACAGATGTATGTTAAACATATAAAAAGTCTGATTGTCATGATATGTCTGCTTAAAATCACATACAAAAAGCAAGTATAAATTTTAGATATTGTTAAAATCAAGTTAACATTAACATAAGAACAAATAATCAAATTATGAGCAATCTTTGTCATTTTGTCTTTGCTTGAATAGTTGGTTGCTTGTACCAGTGATGGTGAAACATCAGAGAGGAGCTGTGACAGCAGTTATGAACATGAGTTTGTTTCTGCTGCTTCTGCTGTCAGGTTGGTGCCATCATTTAAATTTGTTTGCGCAAGAATATGTGTGTACATGAATATATTTAAACATGTTTATTTTAACAGGACTTCTGTGCAGCGCTTCTGGTCTTTGGCGAAATTATCAGTACATAAAAATAAGTATGACATGGACAGATGCTCAGAGTTACTGTAGAGAGAGATTCACTGATCTAGCTACTGTAGACTCGATGGATGATGTGAACAGAATAATAGATTTAGTGAATGAAACGGATGGGTACAAAGGATCAGTATGGATTGGACTGCAGAAGGCAGCACAGAAGCGTTGGGTTTGGTCAAATGGAGAAGAAACCATTTCACAGTACAATGCATGGGACATATTAGAACCCTATGGAAGTGGAGATTGTGTTTCAAATTACTATAATGCTTGGTACGATGGTGGGTGTGAAAACTCCATACGTTTTGCATGTTACAATGGTAAGTAGTCAGTTTACTGGCTGTTAACATTTAGTTTATTTAAGAGGAGCTGAGATGTGTTTTTATTTTGTAACTCTCAATAGAAAGTACTGGATATGTCAGAATAAATTCTTTGAAAAACTGGACAGATGCTCAGAGTTACTGCAGACAGCATTACACTGATCTGGCCATTGTCCACAACTCTCAAGAGCAGCAACAGCTACATGCAGTTCTTGGAAGATTTTATAGCTTCTGGATTGGTCTGTACTTAGACTCTTGGCAGTGGTCTGATCAGTGGAACCTCACCTTTAAAAACTGGGCAGCAGGACATCCATTGGGGAATTATGGTGACTGTGTTGCTATGTTGACAACTGATTCTGGGAAATGGGTTCGATACGACTGTGACCAAAAGCACTATTTCATCTGCAATGGAGGTGAGTTTAACAAATGAACTTTTCAGCAGCACAAAGGTCATGGGTTAAAATAACTATGAATACACATAATAATTAAAACAACTTTAACTTAAATACACAAAATATAAAAGTGTCTCTGAATTCACATATCATATATACACTTAAAAAATAAACACAATTATTTTCATTGGATGTTTGATTTGCTTAAGCAGTTTAGTTTAATGCTACACTTTTGTTTTAGTTTTTCTTTTCAAACACAACTTCAATGCATAATACTGACATAAATAAGTAACTCTTTGACATAAATTAATATTTTCTTTGCTGAAAATTCTCAACTCAGTAAAAACTATTAACTGCTTGCTCAGTTAAATTAATTAAGATAAGGTTGATCTCACAGTGAAATCACTGTGAGCTCACAAGATCCTCATAATGTTGTCACAATGTGTGGGTCACAGTGATCTAAAAGTGTAACTATACTGCACACTCACTGGGAGCTCATACCACCCATAAAACACATGCTATACAAAGTTTCAGATGTTGCTCAAAGAGCTAATGTGGGTTTCCTAATTGATCATTTCTAAAACCCATTTAATTGGCAATATTATCCGGCAAATAAAGTGTCCTAAATTTTATCCTATGATCATTCCTATAATATTTCTTAGAAATTATAGGTAAGAAGGGTGACGTTCTACTCTTAGGTCAACGTTTTCCAGACATATATGGCGCTTTTCTATTGCATAGTACCCCATGGTTTGGTATGGGTCAGGTCGGGTCAGCTCGCCTCACTTTGGCTTGGTTAGCTTTTCCATTGAGTTTAGTAACACTTTGGAGTGAGAGGGATTATAGGCGTGTCGTTATATTTGTGCTGCCTACTGCTGTGACATCATACAAGTAAGAGCATCGTTGTGCATTCCCATACATTTATTTACTACTCAGTCTGCCACAAAATTAAAATTGGCCACCACCAATAGATGTTTGCACATTGCGTTTATCACTACCTCTGTCTCACATGACAGTTTCTGTTCAAACACACGTGGCGTCAGTTGACACACTCCGCAGAGCCTAATTTAAGTTGCATTTAAGCAAATAATGCTGACGTGCCCGTCGCGAATGTTCCACCACAAACTGCAAGTCTGGAAAAAAATGGTATTATGTTCCTGATTCTCAACCTGTGGATGTTTTTCATCGCTAAAAGGCAGTTTGGGAACTTATAGCAGAGCACAGATGACAACATGTTTGCTCGAGAGACCGCAAGCTAGCACAAAGGTATAAAATTAAAAATAAAACTAAATGTCGTCTTTAGGCGTCAGTATTTAGTGTGACCTCTCTTGGCACGAAACACATCTTCAGCTGATACTTTTATACTGTTTTTAATACTACATACACATTTCCTGTTTTCTGGTTGTACTCTAATAAAGAGATTGAGAAATAATTATATATGATCACTATACAATTGGAAAAACAACAAATCTAAGGGTAGCAAGGTGGCCTAAGACTCCTGCACAGTACTGTATGTGATGTCCTGCTATGACACAATGAGTTTGTTGTGCCCTTATATTATGACCATGCTTTGAGCCCACAGTGAGTGTACTGTGACCTCACATCATGACTACAGTATAGTATGAGCGCACAGTCAGTGTGGTATGACCACATTGTGAGCAATGTACTATTGTCACAATGTGAGGTCATGGTACACTCACTGTGCGCTCATTTCATGGTCACAATGTGAGGTCACTGTACTTGTGTACACCCCCTTGTGTTGTATTGCCTCCTGTTAATCTGCTCAAACATTTTGAAATCACAATGAGCTCACATATACTGTAGCTCACACTGTGATTATCACCATATGAGAATGGTGTGATGTCACTGTGATCATTGTGTGATCTCACGTGTTGACTAGGATGTTATTGTGTGTTGTTCTTTACTGTTTCACAAAAATATATTTTTTGCTAGTAAAAGTAAATTTTCTTGCTGTCAACTTAATCAACTGTTGTGCCAAAGTAAATTGATTCAGGTAGAAAAACTTTTATCACACATGTTTATGAACTACCAACATATAAAACCTTGTGATGATGCTAGCTGAAGATTAGCCTGAATTTCCAAGAGAGATAGTTTTTTTTCAAAAATGTGGCGTTGGGGTAAAGTGAGACAAATGCTGTGGGGTAAAGTGAGACATGAGGCACACGTTCAGTTTAGTCTAAAACATATTTTAATGTAATATAACATTACATATGTTTTATTTTTAATGTTATAAACATTGCAGAAAAACCATTATGCCTAGTCAATACACCAGGAAGACAGCCTGGGGAAAAACACCCCTTGAGGAGATGGAGAGTGCTGCCGTTTAGGTCAAGGAAGGAAAGAAGTCTCTAATGCTACATATACACCAAACGCGAGGCATCATGGTACTGTGGGTTCACACCAGATGCGAGTTCAACAATTTGCGCAAGTAGATTACATACAAAGTCAATGCAAAGACGCGATCAGACACGTCCTCACGTGTGACGATGCGAATGACGTGATATGGGTGGTGCGTTTGCCACGAAAACACGCCCTATTCGCCTCAAATGCGTCTTCGCCCAATCCGAAAACATTCAACTCGAGCGAAAAATTCGCACTACACAATGTTAAATCCTGCGAGCAATCCAGATCGAGCAACGCGATGCCCCGCATTTGGTGTATACGTAGCATTACTCCCTCTAGATTACTCACGGGATTTAACATTGTGTCATGCAAATTTAAAGATAAATCAAGATAAATATTTATAACTTGGGCGAAGACATGTTTGAGGCGCATAGTGCATGCTTTCGCGGCAAATGCTACGCTCATATGGCGTCATTCGCATCGTCCCAGGCGAGGCTGCATCTGATCGTGTCTTTGCATTAACTTTGAATGTAATCTACTTGCACAAATCGTTGAACTCACGTCTGGTGTGAACCCACAGTAAGAGCAGCTGCAAGGGATAGAAATATTGATAGATGGTTCTGATTGTCTTTTGCGCTGACCCCCAGGCACTAGCTGGATCTAAGGGTACTTTGTTCTGACCCCCAGACTGCGTTCTAATCTAACTGGTTCTATATGTCATTTGAATGTTAATTAAAACATTTTGAATTGTCGGAGCCAATGGTGTAGTGGGCAGGGCTCCGACATGTTGTGCTTTCACACTTTCTGCGACCCGAGTTCGATTCCTTGTGGTCATTTGCCGATCCAATACCCTTCTCTACTCCCTGTACTTTCCTGTCCTCTCCGAAACTCACTGTTAAATAAAGGCAAAAACTGGCCAAAAAATATAACTTTTGAATTATATTATGTTGTATTTGATTTTGGTTCAGAGTTACTGTACTTTCAAGTGTTTAGAAAAATAATGTTCTTAATTGATCAATCCCCTTGATTCTGTTACTAGTCAAACATTAGTTCTGTAATGTGTGGTTGTCAAGCTAGCCGTCAGGATTTTATCTGTTACAATATGTGCTGTTATGGTAGTTTCAGAGTGGAAAAAGTAAGTGGATCAGTTTACCCCGAGCTGGTTCACTTTACCCTCTTGATTTTCCTGGTCTGTCTCAGTTTACCCCTAAGCTGGGGTAAAGTGAGACACAAGACCACTTTTTTTAAAACAATCATATTTTCACTGCTCTTCGTCCTGAATACATTCTGGTAATTTCCATAGCTAGGAAACATCCTGAAATAATGGGAAATGTGTAAATTTGATTGATATATAATTTTAGCTCGCTTAGAGGGGAGCAAATGTAAAAAATGTCTCACTTTACCCCACTCTATATAAATTGAGTTTTTAACATGAATTAAAACTAATTAGTTGAGTGAACATGAGCATGTGTTTATATATATACACACACATACACTTATATATAAACTTTCTTTTGTATTTCTGTAGCTAATAGACAGATTGTCAGACTGAACTTCTCCAATGATGGGAAACAAAACTTGATTGATCCTTCGGTACAGGATGCCATTCTTAATGAGGTTTGTCTCCGTCTTGTCATAAGATTCATGTTAATGTGTTGGATGCCCATCCAAAGCATCATTTAAAGTTACTGCCATTTATGAAACCGTAGAGAAAGCACCCAATAGTTTAATATTATGGGCTCTATCTTACACCCGGCGCAATGCAGCGCAATGCGTGACGCAAGTGTCTTTTGCTAGTTTCCACCCTGCGCAATTAAAATTTTCATGTTTGGCGCTACGTTGTTTAAATAGCAAATGCATTTGCGCCCCCTTTTGCGCCCATGCGCGTTCTGGTCTGAAAACGAGGTGTGTTCAGGTGCATTGTTGGCGCGTTGCTATTTTGATGCAACTAAAATAGACTACACCATTGACCAACAAACACCTGGTCTAAAGTCAATGGCGCAATATGTTTTTTTGTTATTTAATGAGCACGTTAGTAATATGCGCCTATAAACGGGAGGACAACGCGGGTTTGCTTATCACATAGTACATGAATGCGCAGCAGCACAAAAACGCTTTTAAATATGAAAGATTAAAGGATTGAATGTAAAAGGTTATTATTGAGTCTCTTGGACATAAATGAGGACTGATTATGAGACATTAGAAAGCACAAAGAGCTGCTTCACCTGTAGCCTGGTAAGTAAATAAATGCTTTGCTTTAAACAAATGCATCTGTTTTTAAATGTTTTTTTTAAATGCTACCTCACGGATTTATTGTATATTATGACTCTGTACCTCTGGATATAGTGAGATGAGATACATTTTTAAGTAATGCTTAAAAAAACTCTTTGCTTAAAAAGCGCTGTCCAAGTGCTGAAACGAACGTGCGGAGAGCCGCTTGTAAATTCTTTATCTCCTGTTTGTTACAAATAAAATATTTTTTAGAGTACAAACCTTATCTTACATACTCGTAAATTATTTTTTGATGATATTGGATAGCCATACATTTAAAGCAATTACAAGCCTACTTTTTTACTTCCATGACTAAAAGAAAACGATTTTTAAAGGTTTTAATAAAAAAATAACAATTTCAATACAAGTGGAAAAACAACACAATTATTTAACATTAATCTTAAACTGGAAATCTTCTTCCTCCACTTAGTTTTTCAGTTTACAAAGTCCGTCATCTAAATAGGGATTAGACATAGCGCCAGCGCAACAGGCTTTTAAAGGGGATGAGAGCTGAGACTCTCATTGGTTTATTGCACGTTACGCCCAAAATACTCTTCATTACAATAGGACCTACCCTTTTCGACCATGCGCTTGGCGCACAAACCATTTTTCCCATCGTTAAATTAGCAAAAGTGGATTCGGACACGCACATTTAGACGTTGCGCTTTAGACAATGCGCTTAAATCGTTAAAATAGGGCCCATTATCTATTTAATCTAAAGTCAACATTCAGTATAACAGCAGTCATGTTATTGGTTGTGATGGGTTAAAGGCGGAGTCCACGATGTTTGAAAAACGCGTTGGAAAAGGAGACGGGCCGACTACCAAAACACACTTATAGCCAATCAAATCAAATCAAATGCCGGGTTGCGTATGTGTGGGGCGGGTCTATCAACAGAAGGTCCAGATTCTATTGGGGTAGGGGCGTGTTTGTTTAGGTGATTTCAAATATCAACATTGGCTTTCAAACATCATGGACTCCGCCTTTAACAATTTAAACGTTTAAGGATGGATGAACATTGTGTACAATAGTCACAGAAAGACAAAAAATTGATTAGTGTAGCTTGCAAAGACAGATATTGCTAATATTATTTATGGTAATCTCCCTCTGCCCAAAACCTCAAAAGAAAATGATAACTCTTTAATTTAACAATTAGAGTTTAATTATCCAGACAGGGCTTGCCATAATGGAGAGATAATTTGTAAATAAACATTATGGTTTATTATTTTTTGTAATTAAGCAATTTTTTAAGTTATTATGTAAGGATGGCTACAGGGCAAACAACCCCAATGGCAAAATAAAAAATTAACAACATTCTATTTTTTTATAATCTGACCACTGTATGAATATCTCTGAAAATTGCTGTGACTGTCATTCTTTTTAGTTTATTACTATTAGTGTGTGATAGCACACAACTTACTCTGCCAAATGTTTAAATGTAAGTTTTACGCACAGACCTCTTAAAGATTGAATCATTGTGTAAATGTCACTTAGAAAGAACATGCTTCAGTCAAGTGCCTCAAATAAACTTTTAACTCCCTAACTTAATTGAGACATATTAATCTAACGTGATTTACTTTTCATCATGTTAAATCTACTAACTACAATAGCATAAATTATTCATATAGTCCTAACTTATAATTTGAGTTGTATTAAAAATCAATTCTACTGATGATGATTCTTCAAATAAAGTGTAGCACAATTTGAGCTTAAGAAATAGTGATGACTCAGTTGATGTCTGGTTTAATTGTTGGTTGTTGTTTTATTGTAACTTTAACACACTATTTTAGAGATTGTGTGAGAAACCTGCTACAATGGTGTTAAGTCATAATTAATCGTTAAAATAAAGTGAACAGAGTCAAAAATATTTTTTTGTCGGTGTAGATAGCAGTTAGCCATAAAAGATTCAGTTAAGTTGTTTTTAACATGTATTAATCTTGTTAAGTTTATTTGATTCTGTTAGGATTCCTTTGTGTGAAGTATTTAAGTAGAGTTTACATGTTATTTTAATTTTATAACAACTTCAATCACGTGAAACCAACACTATTGAATCATGTAAATCCATTATTATTATTATTATTATTATTATTATTATTATGTGATGTGTAGCCTATTGTGTCATAATTATTCAAGTTTTTTTTTTTTTGCTGGTCATCAGATAAATGTAAAGCTAAAGAGCCTTGGACTGGAGAATGCACAGATAAACTGGAGAAAGGATGAAGATGGAGAGGTGTTTCATCTGATTGAACAGAGAGTGAATTCAAGTACTCCATGTGATATACAACCCTGAACCGATGTTTTTAATGTAAAACTTTAGAACAGTCTCAAGAGAATATAAAATACACAAATTTCATATCTAAGCTGTGTTTTTAATACCTAGATTTTTTTATAAAGATTAATGTGAACATGAGGAAATTAAATCTATTGACTTCATTCTGTCAGTACACTAACCTTTCTTATTTTCTAAGCCACTGTTAATGTTGTTTTGTTGTATACAGTAGCATAATACAAATTACACAATTATAAAATTATTTAGTTATTATCAAATAATAGAATATACATATTTCATTAATTATAATAATAAAGAAGCATGATTAAAATAAAGCAGCTAGAATCCTGACTACATCTAAGGCAAGTTCACACATCTGTTTAAAAAATCTTAGTCTGATTATATTCTCTTCTGTGAATTGTTTTAAGATGACTTTTAAATAGAGCTATAAGTTAAAGTTTATAATTATAATTGTTACATTATTTAATCGGCAGGAACAATGTTAATGCATTTCCAATTTTCAGGTGAATTTAAGATATCTGTGCAGTACTGTGTGTAATAAAAACTCTAAACAAAAATTGGTGCTAAATAGCACTAAAAGCTCTTAATCATAGGGGAACCATTTTTTGTGCTATATAGAACCTATAAAGCACCTATGAAGAACCATCCGAGGATGCTATAGCACCACTATAGCACCACATATGGTTCTACACAGGTGCTACACAGGTACTACATAGGTGCTTTATGACACTTAAAATATGATTACGAGCCAGTGAACCACTTTTTGTGCTATTTAGCACTGTTTGTTTTTAGAGTGTACAACACTCTTTTTATTCTGAGGATTCATTTAAAACTAAACACAATTAGGAAAATATTAGTTACATTTTATTTATTATTTATCCTTGTAAAATATATAGCATGAAAGTAGCCATTGTATACTATTATATTTAGAGTTGCATGATAAAAGTAATTTGTTCATTGAAAACAAGTTACTGTACTTGCTTATGGAAATCTGTCTATCTCTCTCTCTCTTTCCCTCTCTCTCTTCTAAAAAAACCAATGAAAATAAATGTTGTCTGTTTACTGAAAGAGTCTGTCAGCTGTCTGTCTCTCATTCTTGGTATAAAACAAGTAAATGGTTGGTTTGATGTGAACACTAAAGAAACCTTGCACCTTTTGCACTATGTGGAAGACATAAAAAATATGTTAATGATAAATTGTCCTCACTGTGGATTCAATCCAATGTGCGGCCACAAATCCTCTTGTTATGCCACATACTAAATAGATCTGATTTATACATATGCTTGAATACTGTCAAGTTATTCCAAATAGGCATGGGTGGTATATTCAGTTTTGGTAATACAGTGAGGAAAATAAGTATTTGATCACCCTGCTATTTTGCAAGTTCTCCCACTTAACCAGCCCAGAACTACACGGGAGGAGCCGGTCAATGACCTGAAAAGAATGATAAGTACCATCCCAAGAACACCATCCCTACTGTGAAGCATGGGGTTGGTAGCATCTTGCTTTGGGGGTGTTTTTCTGCACATGGGACACGGCGACTGCACTGTATTAAGGAGAGGATGATTGGGGCCATGTATTGCAAGATTTTGGGGAACAACCTCCTTCCCTAAGTTAGAGCACTGTTTATTTTCTGGCCTCGAGTGGACAATAAAGTTTTGAAGTTTCAATTACTTCTGGGGGCATTACAACACAATCAAGATGGCTGAGGCGGAGAGAGATGACCGTGATAGACGGGTAAATAAAACGCACCCTTTTCCATGGAAAGTGGACAAATGGGCACATTTCAGCTTCCATGAAGTTAATGGGAAACTAGAAAAGACTTACGCTGTGTGTAAAATTCTCATCTCAGGTAATAATTGTCATTGTCTTAAAGCTGCTAAGCTTTCGTTTTTGTTGAGAATAGTTGCACTTGACTTTACTACTTGAATGATTAAAAATTTGCATTGTTGTGTACAGTAGCATTCTGATGCATTGCAATGCATCGTAGAATTGAATTGAATCGTTACCGGGTGAATCGTAATTGAATTGAATTATGAGGGCAGGGCACACCCCTACTTAGCATTAATATGTTTTAAAGCAACTGAAAAAAGACCAAATGTAAGAGCATGTCAGAACCTCTGCCAGTGTCCTAAAATGGTCGGACCCCAGAGGGTTAATATCAGGGTTTTGTGTTTCATTCACTTCTGTTCATTGTTAATTGTCTTGTTTAGTTCATTTGTTATCTCATTTTATCATTATTAGTCACACCTGTGGTTCATTATAGTTAAGTTCTTACTCCTGTGTTTTATTAGCCATTCACCCCTATATATTCTGCCCTCATGTATTTGTTTCTTGTCAGTCGTTAAATGTCAATGCGATGCTGTTCCTTGTCCTCGGTGTGTTTTGAATAAAGTTCCAGAGTGTATATTTAAAGAATCCTGTTTCCTCGGCATGGTATATGTTGTATTAAGTTAGATTTATAGAGTACGTGACAGAACGACTGACCACACAGTTTTATGTGGCATTTAGTGGTTTCCCCTCCTGTTTCCAGTTAGAGGCTATGTTTACACATGGGCGGCTATTTTCATTTACGGACATTTCAACCTCTCCAGTTTCAAAAATAATATTGTGCACACATGTCAGTTTTCAGAAAAGTGTTTATTTACACGTACCAGTGCATATATGTGTGCAGTTTATTAGCTGTTACCTTGTAAGAGCAGAAAAAATATGGATTTGTAATATGAAGCATGTATGAACAACATGTACAGATATGTGTGATTTAGTAGCAGTAACCTAATAGTAGTATAAATAATATTGATGTAGTGTATAAACAGAATATATTATAAGAAAAACACAATTAATATTCATATTCAGCAAGAACCATATAGATAAGATATGTACAGCTATGGGCAGTGTGGTACCATTGTAGTGCAGGAACTAACATTATAATAGTAATATAATATTATGTTTAATATATGGTGTAGAATGGACTTCCACCGGCATTTCAGTACCTGCATGAAAATATGATTATTATCAATAAGTCTAGAAAAATCGTTTTTCCTAAAAAGAAACAAAGTAGAATCAAATGTCTTACCTCGACGTCCCCCTTACTGGTTGCACAGGAAAACCACATATGATTTATGACAGACCTATGAAAGATAATACAATTAGTAACTTTGAACCTTGCAAACCAATGTAAAGTCTCCCACATTACAAACCAACACTGACCTGGTCCATGCAAGGAGGATTTCATTGTTCTTTTTTCCCCTTCTTCTGCATCTTCTTCCGGAAACCTGTGAGTAAATGCAGAACAATACTTTTGCTTTACTTTCACCAAAATAACAGCAGAAGTTTGACTTTGCATGTAGTTTTTGAATTTATATCAACACCACCTTATCAATAAAGTCTGAATAAGAATATGGTACGTGTAGCAAGCATAAATATTATTGAATTAATAATGTACATCTCGCAAATGTATCTGCAGTTATCTCGAATAACTTTACAGCAACAGGCTTGCGTGGTAAAGTAAAACTCTAGAAGTAACTCGCTCGGTAGCTAACAGTTGTTTTATGTTGAGAACAGCCCACTTATATGTCATTGTCTAGCTAGCGTTACTTTGCTAACTTTACTGCTTACAACTGTATCACTATGTAAAGGCTACTGTGTGATCAGAAACGAGTATTAGCAAAAGTCTTACCTCTAACGTAGACAACTGCGTTTGATGCCAGATGGCCCCGGCTGTTCGTCGTGTCTGTAAAGGTGTTGTGTAAAATTCAGTCCCCGTGGAAAACTGTCCCAATGGGCGGGGCATATATGCATATTCATGAGGTTGCTTCACCATGGGCGAGTACTGCGGGCGATTGCATGGAGTGGTCATTCATTGTGTTTCAGCTCTTGTTTGGTTGGTTCTATAAGGTAATAAAGCCGAATTGTCATACGTCCCATGTAGATCTAGGTACAAATGTTTATATTCTTTACAATGTAGGCTAATGCGCTTTGCGCAAATTATTTTATCAGAACGCTTTGTTATGGCGACATAATGTTTTTGCTGTTTAACTTACGCGTGTGATTAAGTGCACAGATCGAGCACATTTCTCTTGTTCCTCGTTTGTCTTTGTACGGTCTTTTGAAGTTCTCCTTAGCTGTATTGTATTTTAATGCATCATAACTTTCACAAGAATGTAAGATGTGCAAATAAACACTTGGAAATGGTCGCTGTTGTTGTGTTGCTTATTGTCAGTTTTTATACGCAGTTACACTTAAAGGGCCTTTCACAAATGAGCCTTTGCAATCATTTTAATGCATTTAGAATGGCATCTTTTCATTTGGGTCAAGAACAAAATCACGCATGAAGGACAGATTTTCATGACGTGCTGTACTCATGTTTCTCTGGTGAATGATACATTTAAATGGAATGACATGAAAAGTTTTACACATACAAATTTGAATACCTTATCTAAATGCAAGACCCATGTTCTGAACAGCTAAAAAAATTTTTTGTATTTACCCGTGTGCTATGGAAATAGGATGAGACAGACCAAAAAGCTATACCAGTTATAAAAGAATGATTACAATTCTTAGGCCAAACAAAATAGCTTGTCAGTCATTAAACACACACAAATGAACTTCTTGTATTTATTGATTAAATACAATCACACATCCATATTACAAAATAAAGCTTCAAGTAATTTCAAAATTGCCATCAGTGCCAAACAAAAATGACTCTAGTAACACAAAACCATTAAACCAAAATCAAAATCTGCATCCGTGACAAATAAATATGTCAGAAAGACTGGGTTGGTTTACACATTCCCAGTGGAACCATCCACTGCAACAGTCACACTGAATCTGAAAAAGAAAAGAAACACTTGAAAACATGTTTTAATGCAAGGTAAATATTCACAGAGCATACTGCTTAACACACCCAACAGTCCTCAATGTCCTCTGTGAAAGAATGTTAGTCTCCACATGTCAAACATAATTCTGACAGGTCATCTGTGGAATAGAATGCAGCAATTTTATGCACATAATATTGTTGTGTGTGTGTGTGTGTGTGTAATATACCACTTCCTTGAAGCAGACAGAGGCCTATTTGTTGGCGTAGCAAAGCAATGTTGTCTGCTGTGCTTGCAAACTGCAAACTGCCACCTGTGAGAATAGCTTCTGCAAACTAAAAAAAGCAAAACAGAGCTTTAATATTCAACATGTGAATTAATGCATTTCAGACAATGCATAACAGAAACTTACTTTACAGACAAATACCCCACATTAATTGGCATCCTGTTGGAAGCAGTGCGGTACAGTAGAACATTTCCACTTCCCAACCTTTCCCCTTGTCTCCATAAATTTGCTTTGTTGGGTTCAAAAGTATTTATAATGTCAATACAAGTTAACAATCAGACCAACAAATAAGAAATATTGACATGACTAGCATATTTTAGCTTACCTTATAGCCTTTTCGCACTGAAGTAATTTACTTCGGCTTTCCCCAAATGAGTTTATGTATAATATACGCCATTCCTTCGGATAAATCACCTGTAAAATGTTAATGAGTGAATCAGGCCCCAAATTCTTTCACTGTGGTTTCTAAAACGTTACGACTTTAGAATGGAAAGAAACAGACCAGAAGTGTCCAGTGGTGGTTCTCATTAATGGACCCAATCATGACATCAAATTCATCTGGATCCAGCTGCAGTACAGATACACAAAAAAAAACTGTTACAGCTCATTATACTAGATCTCTGATGACATGAAAGATTTATTTGAAGAATTTTCATACCCTCTTCATAGAACTGCCGTTGCCCTTCCAGATGTTTGTCGCCTGAAAGGAATCAATGACATATGCCTTGCCTGCATAGTTCTTGGTCAGCAAACTCAGATATGCATTGATTACCTAAACAAAAGAGAACAAAGTTCACACAGTTCTTTACGGTCTTAATTTATGCCTAAAGAATAGCAGAATACAAAATAAACAGTTTTACAAAATATAAACAGATATGACTTGCATCACCTACTTCACTTTCAAGCATTTCACCAGGTCTGAGGTGATCTACATCCCATGTGAAGACTTTGGGCCAATCCCATTTCTCTGTCTTACCCCTTCCCTTACCACTTCGTCTTACCCCTAGCCCTTGTCCCTCAAAACCAAGTGTTAAGCGCTAGGGGTGAAAACATACCCCTATGAAATGAGCCACCGCTTGGTTACGGTTACGTCATCATACATCGTCGTTTGCTGGCTGCAACATCACCAGACGCGACAAATGTTGATCACAAACTTCCAGTATGAGTGCAAGTGTAAGCGAAAGTGAATCAGCCGCCGAGTTTCTTCTGGCGTCCCTGTGTGATACAGGACGGTATACGTAAAGCACGTACCGATGTCTCCAAAGCAAGTAGTGTTATGCACTGATATCAAACGAAATTCGCTGCTAACGTTAATGGAATTTGGTTAAAACTGTAGACAAGCATGCAGTCCATTCATGGCTAGTTAGAGAAATACGGGAATGTTGTGCAAATCAGCAAATACGGGAATGTTGTGCAAATCAGCAACGTAACGTTAGCGTAGCAAACTAGCGAAATTTTAAAACATTTAAATTAAGAACATAATTCAAATATATATGAGCAGGACTGTGTAGAGCACAAAACAAGACGTTAGTAATTTTTAAATTAATTATTAAGCCGAAAATACTTACATTTATGGGACGCTCTGGCCGCCATTTTTGCCGGTTGCGCAGTGTATTCTGGGTACCCCTTGGTTTCAAGTAAGCTCGCGGAAAATCTTGGTTTTAAGGGGTATCTACCACTTGCCCTTAGCCCTACCCCTTGATCAAAACGAGAATTGGGATAGCCCTTACTCTCACGTGAACGTGCAAAACTAAGGGGTAGGGGTAAGGGGAAGGGGTAAGACAGAGAAATGGGATTGGCCCTTTGTATGGGCCAATGTTACTGCACAATACACCACCTTTTCTTTTGGCCCATATTTCTTGTAATACTGTGTGCGAAAGACACATTCCATTAGTTTATATTTAAAGTAACTTTCAGTCATTCATATAAAGATGTACATGCAAGTAATCAGAACAATACATACAGATTGCGCTGTTTGGCTGGGAGGTCGAGGCACAGACAGGAGGTGGCTGGGAGGTCGAGGCACAGACAGGAGGTGGCTGGGAGGTCGAGGCACAGACAGGAGGTGGCTGGGAGGTCGAGGCACAGACAGGAGGTGGCTGGGAGGTCGAGGCACAGACAGGAGGTGGCTGGGAGGTCGAGGCACAGACAGGAGGTGGCTGGGAGGTCGAGGCACAGACAGGAGGTGGCTGGGAGGTCGAGGCACAGACAGGAGGTGGCTGGGAGGTCGAGGCACAGACAGGAGGTGGCTGGGAGGTCGAGGCACAGACAGGAGGTGGCTGGGAGGTCGAGGCACAGACAGGAGGTGGCTGGGAGGTCGAGGCACAGACAGGAGGTGGCTGGGAGGTCGAGGCACAGACAGGAGGTGGCTGGGAGGTCGAGGCACAGACAGGAGGTGGCTGGGAGGTCGAGGCACAGACAGGAGGTGGCTGGGAGGTCGAGGCACAGACAGGAGGTGGCTGGGAGGTCGAGGCACAGACAGGAGGTGGCTGGGAGGTCGAGGCACAGACAGGAGGTGGCTGGGAGGTCGAGGCACAGAGTCTGGGTCCAGTTTGCCTCCCTTTCTCTGCCTGCTCCGGATATTTTTACGCAAAACCCTGTCACCAACCTTAATGTCTACAGACAATCCCTTTTCCAGCTTCCTTTTTTTGGCCTTCTGTTGAGCACAACTAATATTGTCCCGGACAGTTTGAAAGATGCGGTCTTGCCTTTTAATGCATTCAGAGATGCACTCCTCAGCCAGAATGTCCTCCACAGATTCATTGATCTATGAATAAAAACTGCCATAGTTCAATCTTAAAATGAATTAATATAAAAAGTAAAACAAAAAAAAATATTAACTGACCTCATATTTGTCAGGTACCTCGGATGGATACCTTGCCTCCCGGCCAAACATTAAGTAATATGGAGAGTACTTTGTCGTCACTTGTTTTTTGGTGCGGAGACCAAACATTGTGGCCTCCAAATAATCAGACCACTTGTGTGGCTGCTTTCCCACCAGCTTGCTTAATGATCTTTAAATAAGAGAAGAGTCACAGTAGGAAAACATTTATATGGCAATTCTGACCAATCAGAAATGTATTTTAACTACATTGACAAGTATTATTCAATTTATTATCTAATCATTCTTGTCATTTAAAATGTCTGTTACCTCTGTATTCTGCCATTTAGCCTTTCAACTAGACCATTGGTTTGTGGGTGGTATGGTGCACACAAACTCCTTTTTATTCCCAGCAGCTGACAGACACCCATATTGACCTACATACACATACAAAACACACACGAATTATACTCTTCAATTTCACGAACAATTTCCAACTAGCAAATAAAGTGTAACCCTACCTTGTTCACAAATTCTTTGCCCTGGTCAGTTAACAGCCTTTTGGGGGCGCCAAATTTGTAGAACAGTTTTACAATACAGTCTGTGACATGTTCACACTCATGGAAGGCCAATAAAATCGACGGCTGATGGCATCAGTAGTTTTCACAATGCCACAGTGGGCCCCGATGGAACTGGTGTGGAATTCTGTGAAAACCTCTTGGGCCTCACTGCAGCACAACACTTTGGCTAAACCACCCTCTTCCCTTCTTCTAATGTAGTCTAAAACCAATATGTTAAACCAATACTTTAAAGACCACATAACTCATCCAACCTAACTGTACATGGGACCTTCACCAAATTTGTACCACTGACCTTTGATGACATACTTCTTTGCCTTTCTTACAAGTACTCTTTTTTTGTTTTTTGTTAAATTATCAGGAACCTTTCCAGACTTTTTCAAATCAAACAGCAACTGGTAAGTTGATCTGTCCATTTTGCCAATTAAACAGAAAATAAATTAGATGGTTGGTTGGCCTTTTATCAGAGGTTGGATGCTTAACTAATTGGTTTGATTTGTCTAATTAATAAAGATGTTAATAAGTAACCACTTGTTTAAATGTGTGCAGGGATTGTGGGTAATGAACAGATTAGAAACAGTAATTGGCTTTGAAATGGTTTTTAACAAATCAACCACATTTTGTGATAGGTACTTGACCTTTTGTCAGATGTTGCATGCTTAACTAATTGGTTTGATTTAGCTAATTAATAAAGATGTTAATAATTAACCAATTGTTTCAATGTGTGCAGGGATTGTGGGTAATGAACAGATTAGAAAAAGAAATTACCTTAGAAATATGTGTTTTTTCATGGTTTATGAACAACATTTGTTTGTATTGTGGAACTGTAATTGTGTGTTTCTGTTATTACATGTACAGAAAACATTAATTGAGGACCTTAACACTCAAAACCTTTGCCAGCAGATTTTTCAGTTTGATACATCTGTGTTTTACATTTGGATAAATAGCTGTTCAAGTATGCATGTCAAATGTTTTTTTTTTGTTACTGGAGTCATTTTTGTTTGTGATGGATGGCAATTTTAAAATGACTTTAAGCTTTATTTTGTAATATCCATATGTGTAATGTGTTAATAAATACAAGAAGTTCATTTGTGTGTGTTTTAAGGACTGACAAGCTATTTTGTTTGGCCTAAGAATTGTAAACATTCCTTTATAACTGGTATACCTTTTTGGTCTGTCTCATCCTATTTTTAGCTGTTCAGAACATGGGTCTTGCATTTAGATAAGGTATTCACATTTGTATGTGTAAAACTTTTCATGTCATTCCATTTACATGTATAATTCACCAGAGAAACATGAGTACAGCACGTCATGAAAATCTGTCCTTCATGCGTGATTTTGTTCTTGACCCAAATGAAAAGATGCCATTCTGAATGCATTAAAATGATTGCAAAGGCTCATTTGTGAAAGGCCCTTTAAGTGTAACTGCGTATAAAAACTGACAATAAGCAACACAACAACAGCGACCATTTCCAAGTGTTTATTTGCACATCTTACATTCTTGTGAAAGTTATGATGCATTAAAATACAATACAGCTAAGGAGAACTTCAAAAGACCGTACAAAGACAAACGAGGAACAAGAGAAATGTGCTCGATCTGTGCACTTAATCACACGCGTAAGTTAAACAGCAAAAACATTACGTCGCCATAACAAAGCGTTCTGATAAAATAATTTGCGCAAAGCGCATTAGCCTACATTGTAAAGAATATAAACATTTGTACCTAGATCTACATGGGACGTATGACAACTCGGCTTTATTACCTTATAGAACTAACCAAACAAGAGCTGAAACACAATGAATGACCACTCCATGCAATCGCTCGCAGTACTCGCCCATGGTGAAGCAACCTCATGAATATGCTTATATGCCCCGCCCATTGGGACAGTTTTTCACGGGGACTGAATTTTACACAACACAGGTACATATAGACGGAATCGCAGTGTCCTTTAGCGTGTTTCGCTTCATTCCGAGTACATTGGGTTCGATATCTTCCAGCTTGAAATGGAGACTGCAAACCCTCAGGTTTTTCAATTTTGCCGCATCGTTGTCTTCTCTGAACTTTGCGTGGTTGATAGCCCGCAGCCATTGTTTACACCGCGGCTAATGATGAACACTGACTGCCTGTCCTTTCAATGTGGAAAAGGTAGTATTTATAATAATATATCAACAAAATCGTTGCAGACGTGTCTGTAAAAGTTGTATTTAGCCGAGTTGAATCTCCCTCCCTCCCTCCTGCCGTCTCAAACCGGTAGGCGTGACTAGGGAGTGGCCTCGTAGAGCAGCGAAGCAATGCATTCTGGGACTTGGTGTTTTTCATCCACATGAGCAAAAAAACACATTTTCTGACCTTTCTCGGCCTAGAAGGCACCAATTTCTAAAATCACTCCACAGTTCTACTAGGTGAGACAATTTAATAATATATTCAAATTTCAATTGGATGAAGAATTCCTTTAATTAACTAATGTTTACTAATGAAGCTTATTGTAAAGTGTTACCCCAATCTCAAACAACACAATAATGTTTGTCAAATTAATTGAAATTATAATAAAACAAAATTTTCAAAGGAAAAACATACGATAGACATTTTGATGTAGTGATGCCGATGTGTCTTGAATATATGATTTGTGGTTTGTATGCCTGTTGTAATTTCTTTTTTTTAAAGAACGTTATGAGTTTTTTTTTAACATGAGTTCCCCCAGCCTGTCTATGTTCCCCAATTAATTAAAAACGGTGAAAGGTGTAAATTAAGTCCTGTGCATTCTCCTCTGCCTTTGAAAAAAGTCAGCTCAGATGACCCGTTCAGGAATGTGCCTCGTTATGTCGTCAGATTGAGGGAGGTTACCCCGCCTCTTTCTGCTTTGCCTGCTAAGAGCATTTGGGCACCACCCATTAGGGTAGAGAGTAGAGCCACCGTACCGTAAACTGCTCCGTGTTTACTGGATAAAACTTTGAGGAACAAGCTGCAGGTCGACGCCGGACTTGCAGAGAGACTTCCACTGTACAGTACGCAGTGTTTGGGGTAACGAGTTACAAAGTAACGGATTACAGTAACTACATTACTTTTTTGGGTAACGAAGTAAAGTAACGCATTACACTAATAATATTGGTAACTACACTACTTTACTAGACTATAGGAACGCGCTTTCCTGTGTTACCCAAGCAGTGTTTGCCTGGGTGTAAAGTTCTGTCTATTTAAGTGGTGCGTGCATGCGTGTCCCTGTACGTGTGCCGTTGCCATAGAGATTGATTTGACTGAGCTGCTGGTGCAAAGGGGAGCGGGAAATGAAGACGGAGGGTTTCAGCCACTGGGGCGATATTCACATTACTTTCAGCGTATTGCTCGAAAGGACAAAAATATTCGTGTGAAATGCACACTATGCCACCACGACAAGTGTCTTTCAACTGCTGACAACGCGATGAGCAACCTGTCTGAGCATTTGTAAGCCCAGCATGGCAATACAACACTTGTGGCGAAAGATCCTGCTTAACTTACCGGTCAGGGATCGAAAGGTCCGAACCCGAAGACGGAATTAGGTAATGAACCTCAATCGAGTCAGAGCCAGAGCATAATTCTTTTAAAGAAATTATTTGAACGTAACCCGAACAGCAATGTCGCGTGCGCTCAATTTATAGAAAAAAGCCAGGAGTCAGGACCGCTGTTTTCTTCATAATCGTACTTCCAAATCTAATCCTATAAACTTTTCGGTGTCTGATGTATCACTGTTACCGCCCTGCCAGACTGTCTTAAATAGAGAAATAAGTTAATTCCTTGATTTGCGTTGTTGATTCATTTATAAATAATTACCCCAAGGGTTTAGTTTATGCGCAAAAAGCATTAAAATGAATAGAACGTGATGATTACGTCTTTCTTTGGTGAAAAAATAATAAAATAAATAAGCCCATATGAAATGTGTTTCCCTTAAAGCTCCAGTGTGTACTTTTTTTAGTTAATTCTTAGCAAAAACCCATGTTTTCTTCCAAAAGTATGTGCTCATTCATGTGTAATTACTTCCACCCCACTAATCAAAGTATTCTCGTAAGTGTAGAATCTGCTATTTAAAATACATACCGCCGTAGCGCTCTCTGGCTGAATCCATGTTGTGCCTCCATCTTTGAAATACATTCGCCGACGAGGGACATTCCTGAAATTCAAGCTCCGCCTTTCGCGCTTTCAGAGTACACTCAAGCTGGCCGCAAGCTGAAGCCTACAGAGGTTGCATGTGTAGGTGGTATACGTCATCAAGACAGTCTTATTTCAGAATATTAACAATTATAAAGCTGACATTTATTCTTGGTTAATTGTAAATTGATGTAATATGCTTATGACTTGCGAATGTAATGCTCAGTTAATTTAAATAAACCAGGCTTGATGACGTATGCAGCCCGGATATGCGACCTGCGTTAGACTGAATCCTTCGGCCGCACGCTGTGATAAACCTGCGATCTAATGCTTTGAAAGCCTGTTGAAGAACTATTCTCGAGGACATTAAAACAAGTCGCCAAGGAAGCGAAACAGGGATTTTAAACGACAACGCGACAGGAAAAACATCAAGACCAAAGTCAATATTGGAGTTAGTTTTCCAAGATGGGGCTCATTGGACAATGAAGTTGCTAAGTTACTTTCTTCACCACAGGTAATTTAGCATATTCGTTTACATCTATACAGTTTATGTTGTAAACTTGAACATGGGTATACGTAACACTTGTTAGTGTAAACATGCATGTGGTTTAATGTCTTGGAACAGCCACACGCCGTCTCTCCGCCCATTTATGTAATCTGAGGTACTGAGATAAATGTTTTTCATCTTTTCTGACCTCTAACACAAACACACGGTGTACAGCGCTATTTTTAGCCTTTCATTGATAAAAGCGTCTGATCTGCGCGTCTTTCGTTTCATTTTACAAGCGTGTGAAAGTTGAGCGATCTTATTTCACCAATATCAGAGAAAGCTCTTACATATACACGGACATGTAACGTTTAATTAAACATAAGCATTAGACTCTGACATATTAGTTCGCGTCCATTTAAACCCGTCATTACTCTAGCTCATGAGTAAATGACAGAGGGACTCGTCCACAGACCATCTCCTCAGTAATCTGAAGAGAAGCGGTCGAAAATGGACAAAAAGAGACGGATTTAAACACCAAGTGTAAACGTAATGTGTCTCTCTCGTCCACTTGTGATCTGATCGACGAAAACACATCTTAATACCAAGTTTAACAGCCCGTGTGATATTTTTCCTCGCGTCGATGAAAAAAGAAGTGTCTAAGCTACGTTTATGGTTGCTTTTTGTATGTGATTTTAAGCGGACATATCATGACAATCAGACTTTTTCCATGTTAAACATAAATCTGTGTGCTTTGATGGATCACACGCAAATGACATTGCAAATTGTTCATTTTTTTCATTGCTTTTGCTTTGTAGCTACTGGAAGCCATGTTAACCTTGGCATGACACGGCCGGGCCACCGTACGAGTTAAAACGCGTTCTTAATGGTGGGGGCTAAAAAGTAATATTCAGTTGGTTGTCATATAGACTTTCACCGCTTGATGGGAGTAGATCCTACACAGTGGAGCTTTAAATAATTAGCAAATTAACAAAACGAATTCAAAAGTAGCCTATATGAGTTTATTTATTGTGTGACGCGCTCCCAAACCGATGCAGCACAAAACACCTTTTACCTATTTAAAAAAGCACAATGTTTTGTTATTATTGCGAGTGTAACTTTACATAAATACATTTACACATTACAGTTTTGAATGTTGTTTTACTTTTATTTGTATGACCATAATTTAAGGTAATTTAAGGTAATGCAAAATGCAAGCTCCTCACGCGTTTCATGCCATCACCCGCGTGGGTTTACACAGGGCAGCGAGAAAGAGACATTAAACTTTAAACATTTAACATTCTACTTGAGTTTTTTTGGACATCCCTTTGGAATCACTGCAATCATATCATCAATTTATAAGGTAATAATAAATATAAGCGCAGCGTTCATGAGTGTTCAAACACTGCTGACCGCTCAGCTGTCAATCAGCCGACCCTCACAAAGTTTCACATTAAATGATAATATATTTGAACAAGCATGGTCCTGTGCTTATTTCTGTCAATGTTCTGCATGAAGATCTTTAAAGGTTTCTACTTACATCACGATTTGCGGTGTGGCCGATCGCAGTCTTTATGTAAAACGGGTATGAAATAAATTGATGCTGATGTCGGATAACGGGTCAACTGTTATTTTAATCGCGCGGATGCGGGTTATCAAACAGGACTGTGCATGATTCGTATAAGGAAAATGGAATGACAACATGAAAATTATAAAATAGCCTACATGTTTATATTGTGTATGAAACCACCATGGGCGCTAAACTTGCGGTGTTAAAGGGACAGTTCACCCAAAAATAAATTATAAATTTTGTTACAAACCTGTATAAATATCTTTGTTCTGATAAACACGAAGCAACATATTTTGAGAAATGTTAATAACCAAACCAAGCATGAGCCCCATTCACTTCTATAGTAGGAAAAAATAATACTATGGAAGTGAATGGGGCTCATGAATGGTTTGGTTACAAACATTCCTCAAAATATTTTCATTCATGTTCACCAGAACAAAGACATTTATACAGGTTTGTAACAACATGAGAGTTACAAACCTGATTTACAAATAAATTATACAGAATTTTAATTTTTGGGCGAACTATAAATCCAATGGGGTCAAAAATTAGGGTGCACCTAACTTTTGTGCTGGTGCACCTAAGAAAAAATGTTAGGCGCACCAGTGCAACCAGTGCAAAAAGTTAGTCTAGAGCTCTGGCCGGTCATTTAAAGTAGTCACTCATCATCAGCCGACCCCGCCTAAACCATGTCCATGTATCTATGTGGTAAATTAAGAAAAAGGAAAGTAAAGTAATAAGTAGTGAAGTTACTTTTCAAATGCAGTAACTAGTAAAGTAATCTCATTACAATTTTAAGAAGTAACTAGTAACTAGTAACTAATTACATTTTTTGAGTAACTACCCCAACACTGACAGTACGTACGTCATTGTTTTTTTTTATCGAGAGACATTTAGGGAAACATAACATTTCCTCTGTGTTTGCTGGATAAAACTTTGAGGAACAAGCTACAGGTCTACGCTGGGTTTGCAGAGAGACTACGTTTAAAAATCCGATCCGAGCAGATTGGCGCAGCAAACTTATGTAACTAAGTAAACGGGAAGGACTGGCGTATTATATGCATACAAAATTGGACTTTGGTGTATTGCACTGCACAATTTTGAAAAGTTGTGTTATTTTGTACGCAAACTTGTGAGAATTAGTAGGATATACACATTCTACAAGTTGGCATACAAGTGAATCATACAAAACCAATTGTTAGAAGGGAAAAAGACACAATAATGATACTCCATTTCTAAACCCAGTCAAACATATAAATAGGGATACCCCAATTGTGTTGTGAATGTCAATGTTAAGATTCTGATAGAGAAAATTCTGATGAAGATATCTCTGATGTCACTCAACTGGAAAACTTGCAAATGCAACCAAATCACCAAATGTGTTAACCTGGTATACCTTGTAAACAACCTTGTTCCTTATGTGCCACTTTTGGTTTTATGTATGACCTACATCACAACAGACTCTGGGTGCTGCCAACAACATTTCTGCCAAGTTCCTAATAAAATCTATTATTAGGGGTCAAGCACCGAAGCTGCTGAGACACCTATTGTTATTGTCAGTATTATTAGGGGCCAAGCACCTATGGTGCTGTGGCACCTATTGTTTCTGTTAGTATTATTATTATTCTTCTTAATCTTAATCTTAATCTTAATCTTAATCTTAATCTTAATCTTCCCCAATGGGAGTCTATGGCAGCCCTATGAACCGTATATAGGAAAATGATGAAATTTGGCACAGTTGTAGTGGTGGTCATAAATAGTCATTTGGCCAAAAATGGGGTCTCTAGCAGTAACTCTATAGCGCCACCATCATCTCAAAAATTCAATGTTCAAATGGTTATAACTGGTGATTCATTTGCTCTATGAAAATTCTACTTAGTACACGTGATTGCTCTCCTCATGCTTATTGTTTTTAATACCTTACAGTAAGACTCCACCCATTACAGTATCGGCCATTTTGAAATGTACAGTATTTCGTTTTTTCGCTACTCCTCCTTCAAATTTGGTTCAATTCTTATGAGATTTGGCACATGTGATCTTTGGAGTGAGCCGCATAAAAATGACTGAACAGAATTTTGATATTTTTCTTTATTCAAAAGTAATTAATGCGTGAACTTAACGAGATTGATGCAAAATTGGTTCTGAGGCTGTATCTCGGTCATTCTTTGATCAATCGAGATGAAATTTGGTACGCTTCATGCCGACCATGAAATGGGGGTCCATGCCAAATTTGGTGACAGCGCCACCTATGGGTCATGAGATAGGAAAAAAGGCTATTTTTGCGCATAACTTCTGAATCGTTTGTCAGAAAATTATGATCTTGGTGTCTACGGATTCCTTGGCTCATGCCGCATCTGCCGATATGTATTATGCCGGGATTGACCGAACCGCCTGTCCGCCATTTTGAAATCTGTGATAAATTGCTATAACTTTTGAAGTATCGGATATATCGGCGCAAAAATCGGTAGGGAGCTTCGGCATGACTTCCTGAGGAAATCAGAGAACAGCGCCACCTAGGGGTATAAACTATAACAGTTCTTATAGAACTGCTTATAACTTCTGAATTCTTTGTATGGCATGTAAGCTCTTTTCTGCTGCCCCTTGAGCTGTGTCTACTGAGTGGCGCATCTGTTAAGTCATTTGCATAGAGATCCTGAGTTCATGGGTTCGAATCCCACCTGAGGCAGGTGTTATTTTCTTCTATTAAAGTTTTGTTCTTCCCCACCTATTCTTCTCGACCTGTCTGTAGTTCACATATGTTCTATTTTTGCCATGTTTTCTGTTGCTGCTCTGCACTGTGGTGGTTCTGCTCTGTCATTGCTACGCTTTGGGTTCTTTGCTGAGCCTTGTGTTCTTGATGCACCTTGGGTGCTCAATGCGCCCTGGGTCATTGATACGTTGTATGTTTCTTGCTGTGCTTTGGGTGCTCATTGCGCTGATTGTGCTTGACCCCGTATCGCTGCTTGCAGCTATATTTATTATTATTTTTCCCCAATGGGAGTCTATGGCAGCCCTATGAACCGTACATAGGAAAATGATGAAATTTGTCACAGTTGTAGAGGTGGTCCTGAAAAGTCAAGTGACCAAAAATGGGGTCTCTAGCACTAACTCTATAGCGCCACCAGCAGTGCAAAAATTCAATGTACAAATGGTTATAACTGGTGATCCGCTTGATCTATGAAAATTATACTTAGTACACATGATTGCTCTCATCCCGCTTATTGAATTTGATACTTTACAGTAAAACTCCACCCATTACAGTAGCGGCCATTTTGAAATGTACAGTATTTCGTTTTTTTGCTACTCCTTCTTCAAATGTGGTTAAATTCTTATGAGATATGGCACAGGTGATCTTTGGAGTGAGCCGCACAGAAATGACTGAACAGAATTTTGATATTTATCTTTGTTTAAAAGTAATAAATGCGCAAACTTAACGAGGTTGGCGCAAAAATGGTTCTGAAGCTGTAGCTCAGTCATTCTTTGATCAATTGAAATGAAATTTGGTACACTTCATGTGGACCATGAACTTGGGGTCCATGCCAAATTTGTTGACAGCGCCACCTATGGGTCATGAGATAATAAAATAGGCTATTTTTGCCCATAACTTCTGAACTGTTTGTCAGAAAATTATGATCTTGATGTCTATGGATTGCTTACATCATGCCGCATCTGTCGATGTGTATTATGCCGGGTTTGACCGAACCGCCTGTCCACCATTTTGAAATTTCACATAATTTGTTATATTTTTTTAACTATTGGACATATCCGTGCAAAAATTAGTAAGGAGCTTCGACATGATGTCCTGAAGGTACCTGGGAAGTCAGAGTACAGCGCCACCTAGGGGTTATAAACTATAACAGTTCTCATGGAACTGCTTTTAACTTCTGAATACTTTGTCTGATATAAATTTCTTTGTGAAATTGTATTCACTGGTTTATGCCGATTGCAACGATACCTCGTTTGTCATTTTCCAACATTCTGTTCATGTGTTATTGTAAAGCATATGGTAGATGATTTTTTCGCTACTCCTATTACAAATGTTGTTTATTTTATGCCAGGTACTGCTCGTATAATGTTTGGAGCAATCCGCACAGAAATGACCGAACAGATTTTTGATATTCTGTTCTCTTTCTTAGAAATACCACTCCAAAGTTGACCGTGCCTGTGACGTTGTCTATTTGTCATAGTAAATTAATGTGACTGTATATTACATTGTATAGCATTACAATACAGAATGATGTTCTTGTCTTCAATCTCATTTGAGCTTTTTTTCAATTCAATTCAATTCAATTTTATTTATATAGCGCTTTTCACAAGTGTTAATTGTTGCAAAGCAGCTTTACATGAGAAGATGTAGAGGAGAACACAGAAAATCAATAGATAATATAAGAAGTAGAGAAAGCGGTTAAACCGTACAAGCGAGCATATTAATAAAGTAACGTATACTGTAAAGTGCTAAATTAAGCCAAAGTTGGCTGACTCTCCCTGGGATTAAAAACCCTCTAGGAAAAAAAACCCAATGGGAAAAAGTCCTAGAAGGACAAAAACCCTTGGGAGGAATTAATATATATTTATATATATATATATATATATAGAAACGGTAGGGATAGGAGGCGAGTAAGCGAATTAAACTGGTTTAGCCGGTGGTCGTTGGTCGGGCATCGGCTGGTCATCACGTTGAAGGACAGCCTGTGGATCAGTGATGCAATGATCTTCACAGCAACCGGAACTGGGTCTGTTTGTCTCATGGTCCTCGTGGTTGAGGACGAGACAGGGAGAGAAAAACAGAATTCTATTAGCGTAGGGGCCGTTCGCATGCAATGCAAGTGTCAAACATTATAGTGGTTCAAGTCGGCTCGGTTCCAGACAGGCTAACTATTGCGGCATAAGTATATTACCCATATGAGGTATGTGAGTGCTTTGTTCTGGACAAACCAACTACTGCGGGAAATGTACATATACTGGACATTTTATGTGAATGCTTTGTTAAAGAAGAATGTCTTAAGTTTAGATTTAAATTGATCGACTGTGTCTGATACTCGAACATTGTTTGGTAAATCATTCCAGAGCTTAGGGGCTAAGTAGGAAAAGGATCTACCACCTTTAGACACTTTTGATATTCTAGGGATAATTAAGTGACCAGAATTTTGTGAGCGCAGTTTACGTGATGGATTGTATTCTGATAGTAGTTCTTTAATATACGAAGGCGCTAGGTCATTTAAGGCTTTGTAGGTGATTAGTAATATTTTAAATTGTATACGATATTTAACTGGTAGCCAGTGTAAAGATGCCAGAATTGGACTGATGCGGTCATACTTTTTAGATCGAGTAAGCACTCTTGCGGCGGCGTTTTGAACCAGCTGTAGCTTGTTTACCTGATTTGCATGGCATCCCCCGAGTAACGAGTTACAATAGTCTATTCTAGAGGTCATAAAAGCATGTATAAGCTTTTCTGCGTCTGATGCAGACAGCATATGGCGTATTTTTGAGATATTTCTAAGATGGAAGAATGCTGTGCGGCAGATGTTGGCGATATGACTATCAAAAGATAGATTGCTGTCGAACATTACGCCTAAATTCTTAACCGTGGAAGATGGCACCACCGTGCAGCCATCTATGGGCAACTTGTAATCTGACATATTATGTTTGTAGCGATTCGGTTCAATAATAAGTATCTCTGTTTTATTGGAGTTTAGCATAAGAAAGTTTTGTGCCATCCAGTCCCTAATATCACTAATGCAGTCTGTTAGCTTAGAAAACTGGTGGGTTTCGATAGGATGCGACGAGATGTAAAGCTGGGTATCATCCGCATAGCAGTGAAAACTTATGTTATGTTTCCTGATAATGTCTCCTAGAGGTAACATATATAACGAGAATAGGATAGGGCCTAAAACTGATCCCGGAGGTATGCCGTATTTAACGGGGGAGTTAACGGGGGAGTTTTGATTCTCATATACATTGTATTTCTGATTGTTCTGCTCTGCACTGTCAGTTCTGCATCTGTGTTGATTGGCACATGTCAATCCTTGAAGCACCTTGAAGCACCTAAGCTGTTTTTTTTGCTGCCCTTGAGCTGTGTTCACTCGGTTGCGCATCTGGTTAATCACATGCCATGAGTTTCAGAGGTCATGGGTTCGAATCCCATGTGCAGTGGTATTTTGTCTTAACTTTTTTCTCACTTAAGTTTTGTGAATCTCATACTATACATTGTATTTCAGTTATTTGTGCTCTCTGTTGTCATTTCTGCACTTTTGGTAATTGCTGGATATCAATGTTTACAGCTCTTAATCTCTATTCTATAGCTTGGACACACCAACTCAGTGGTTTAATCGTTTACTCAGTGGCGCATGCGGTAACTTCTGTGCTTTGGGAACCTGAGGTCATGGGTTCGAATCCCAGCTCTTACTTTCACTTATTGAGATTTCCTTTTGTGTTCACTTTAACATGTTCTTCTCGACCTGTCTGGTTTTCCACACGTGTTATATTTTTGCCATCTTTACTGTTGTTGCTCCGCACTGCAGTGGTTCTGCTCTGCATTTGCTTTGCTTCGGGTTCGGCCTCGGTATTGCGCGCTTTCTGCGGTTTGCACATTTGCTGCGTCGTGTGGTTTTTGCTGTGCTTTGGGTGCTCATTGCGCTGAAGGTGCTTGGCCCCGTATCGCTGCTTGCAGCTATATTTTTTATTTAAATTTATTTACTGAAAATTGAAATTGGGAAAAATATGGTCCAAATAACAAAAATATACAATGTTTACCGGTCTTGAATACTGCAGAGAAAACAAGTTCAAATTAATTTCTCAATAAAAAATACTAATGTTTTACATGTATTTTAGGAAAATTTTAAAAATATTAATTTTATGAAATAACCCTGATTTTTAATCACATCTTTAATGTGTCTTTGGATTCACTCAGTCTTTTACATTGCTGTTGGGTGACTTTATGTCACTCATGAGGTTTTCTTTTGTAGGAATTCGACAGACACTGGACAGAAATTGTCGTAAAACATGATTAAAGGCAAAACTGTTGTCTCTTAATTGTTTTGTGGCTGTACATGCATGTTTATGTTTTTATGTACATAATTATAATTATACATAACTATAGTTTGATAGTTCTCCTGCACATTAAGATCTTAATGATTAATGGTAAACAAACTTGGCTTGCTGTCCTTGTAGGGAGCTCTGCAGCTGAGCTCTGAACCTTCAGAGAGAGCAAACCTTAGGCCGGGGCCCAAACTCAAGTTCAAAAGCCCCCACAAATTCTCCATCTTCAGATTTTCTCCAGCTGGAATATTAACAGCGAATACCACAAATGTATGTTTGTGTTGATTCTTGTTGACAGTTTTATACTTTATAAGATAAACAAATCACTCAGTTATCATTAGCTATATAGGGAATGTTGAATAAGTGACCAAGTGAGCGAATTTGGACACAGCTTACAACTTTTCCAACATTTCCTTAAACATACTTAAATCCCCACATCAGCTCAATTGTAGAGACTCCAAGGTTGGAAATAATGTGGTCAGATCTGAGAGACATCCAAAATGTGCACTGTTAGTGTGTCTAAAAGAACTGGGGTGGAGAAAAACTGCTCTACAGGACAGTATCGCTGGGAGCAGGGTTGGACACCCCTGCTTAAAATGAAAAATTTTAGATTAAAGTATCTTTAAGGCGTTCCTTTATGGTGAACAAAAAGACATTTTGTTCTTGTTGACATCTGGATGTGCGTAGCCTACCTGTACTGCTCTTTTGATTACAAATAATTTAAATACACAAAACAGGAGCCCTGTAGTGATGTGATGTAATGTGCCGAAATCAAAAACACCTTCTAGATCAATGCAAACTATTTTAATATAAATGTCATACTCTTAAGGGGGTCACACACTGGATGCGGGGCTCAGCGCTGCCTCGAGTTGCGTCTAGGACAACTCGGAGGTATCGTAGAACCAGAAGTGCACATTAAATAGCTCAAGCTTAGTCAGATAGCGTCTACTTTAAAATGCAAAACGTAAGCAGCTAATGTTAATCGTTAATGATTTGGGACAAATATGATGTTATTTAATGTGTTTGATTTTTTTAGAACGGCGCGGCACTGAGCTGTGCGTCCGGTGTGGGACCCCCTTCAGATAAAAGGTACAAAAGATGTCACTTGGACGGTACCTTCACAAAAGGTCATAATATGTACCATTTTGGAACAGATATAGTAGTTGACAAATAAACCATAAATGTGTCATATGGTGTAACATTGCAAAATTTTTGGAAAAAACTGAAAACAAAACTCTCATGTTATTTGTAACTTCTAATAGTAAGATAAATCTCTCTCAAGTTACTTGTATATTATGAGATCTAAATTGTTTCTTTCTTTCTTCTTTCTGCCAACTATTGCTATATGCATGGCAAAAATTCATACACAAGTGTATTCAGATGAGTTAATCCAGACACAGATTGGGGAAAGGACAATTTGGCGTACCCACACTGACACAGGGAGAACATACAAACTCCACAAAGAAAGCCCACCTGACCTAGCCAGGGCTCGAACCGGGGACCTTCTTGCTGTGAGGTGACAGTGCTACCCACTGTGCCACCCCTCTAAAGTGTTTCTATAGCTGGACAATTATAATCAGTTTAAATTTTCAATCCGAATAAAAATGCTCCATGTTTACAGCACCACGTGAAGTAAAACATGCTTTTTGGGCACACATGAATGGATGTTTTTGCTGCTGCTTAATAATCAGCAATGCACAAAGCTTTGTGGGCTCATCGTTTATTAATTATGACCTGAAATAGGCACACAGTGATTTTAGGAGGATGATTTGTATTTACATTTTGAAACAGCACAAAACTATATTTGTTCAATGTGTGCATGTCAAATGATCAAATCTGATTTGAAACTTGTGCCATATAAACATGGACATCAATCTCATCACATCATTAAAGGGACTGTAAGTAGGATTTTAAGGGTTTTAATAATCAAAATCAATGTCTTTATTCATAAATATGTCCTCGTTGATGTCAAATGACCTCTGCCAGTGATCTGACTTTTCTTTGTAAGCTTAAAATTTCTTCTCTTTACTTACATAGAATGGGTAAGTCCAAGGAGGCATCCATATCATTCTGCCGTATTGATAAACTATAATAGCAGAGAGGGACAAAAAGCACTAGCCTACCAACGCATTTCCACAAAGCGTTTTCATTCAGAACACGTGAACCAGCTGCAACGGACAAGGAGATCAGTGATTACATAACGGCTACCGTAGTTGCAACATGCATTTGGAAAGGGGAGGCTGTCACGGTTAATCCGTGTCATGTCTTGTCCTTGTTCCGATTGTTATCACCTGGCAGTGGCGGCTCCAGAGATTTTCTGATGCAGGTGCTATGGGGATGCTCAACACTTAAGAGAAGGTGCTTGGAATTTTGGGGGCGTTTCATTATGGAGGTCGCATTGGACCACCGTTGGTATATATATATTAAGAGACCCTTTTACAGGCCCCAGAATCGGTTTCCCAGAATCAAAATGTCTGGTTGTTGCGTTTGGTTGCACTAACACAGTATACTAATATACATATGCTAACGTCTTCTATCCACTCCACTATAGTACACGGATCTGGTAGCTGTGTTAAAAAATGTTGATAAAGTCAACTTTTTTAAAATAACTCTGTCTGTGTTGCTTCAATGCTGATTCTCGCCATACTTCCGTTGCCAAAATGCGCGTGCATACGTTGACATGTTGTAATTGTGTACAAACAGTAAAAGAGTCTATATACACGCGTAACGTACACGCCCGCATTAACTGACCTATACTCCTTTCGCGACTATGTAAAAGTATTCAACACAAGGGCTATAGATACAATATACATAAGACTGCCAATGTAAACCTCTGAAAATAATATTTCACAATTCTGTCACAGTCAAGCCCTGAATACAACGGAGCAACAAACAACACAATCCAACAGAAACTGTGCACGCTTATCAGATCACGAAATCGCACAGCCAGTTACCAACACTAATCTAATAATAAATCAGCAGTATTCCTATGGTTGGACCATTATAGATGTAACTATGAAGAGCCAAGATTTCTGCTGCTTTAACCACCAAATTAATTCAATTTGTAATAGCCAACAGCTGGGGAAAATCAAGCACTTACCATAGACGTCTTCACAACTTTTGATTTTGAGTGCGAGGCATCAATGATGTAAATTTCCAAACTTGCTATCAAAAACAAACTGCCGTGCGTTAAGGTGAAAGGTTCACCAGGCGCTGCGTCCATTGGCCAAAGAAGATCACCTGTTTTGGCCTTGTTATTTTACACTAAAATTTATATTTTTAAATTATTATTTAATTCCTTTTTTAACAACATGAAAAAGACTATTCAAACATGACATTAAAATATAAACATATAAAATATTACAGACATTTCTTGGGGGTGCTGGGCGAGTGCTATGGATATTATAGGGGGAGCTACAGCACCACCTAGCTCCTCCCTGGCGCCGCCTCTGTCACCTGGACATTCATTGATGAATTACCTGCCTCATCACACCTGTTTGTCATTTAGTCTGTGTGTATATATACCTCTGTGTTCTGTTTGCTCACTGCTGGATCATTGTCGTTACTCTTATGTCTGTTCCCTGTTTTGGATGTTCCTGTGTTTGGTTACCTGTTACTCCTCGTGTTATTATTTCCAGTTTTATCATTAAATGTTATTTATATTTTGAACTCTGCGTTTGCGTCCTGTCACTCCACCTGTGTCATGACAGAATGATCCAGCCAAACTGGACGCAGCAGGTTCACGGAGGGCGGCTCCCCCAGGAGTTTCGTCGAGGGGGAGTAGTGACATTGGGGTTCATTCCCCATCAGCCCCGATGTCTCTTGGGGACCACCGTGAGCGATCGCTCGCTCCTGCGGGCCTGCGGGAGGAGGATCGGCCCAGGCGGCCCCAAGCCCTCCAGGGTCCCCAAGCCCTCCACCCCTCCCTTGGACTCTCGCTACCAGACTATGTTTTTGTTGTGTTTTATGTAAGTGTCTGGTAGCCACTCGTAGAGGGGAGGGTAATGTCACGGTTAATCCGTGTCTTGTCTTGTCTTTGTTCTGATTGTTAAAACCTGGACATTCATTGATTAATTACCTGCCTCATCACACCTGTTTGTCATTTAGTATGTGTGTATATATACCTCTGTGTTCTGTTTGCTCACTGCTGGATCATTGTCGTTACTCTCATGTCTGTTACCTGTTTTGGATGTTCCTGTGTTTGGTTACCTGTTACTCCTCATGTTATTATTTCCAGTTTTATCATTAAATGTTATTTATATTTTGAACTCTGGGTTTGCGTCCTGTCACTCCACCTGTGTCATGACAGAGGCGCTAGAGAGCACTGTTCATTTAAATGCAAAATACAATTCCACCACTAGATGGGGGTAAATCCTACTTATTGCCCCTTTACGTGTTTGTGTAAACGCTATGAAAGGATTTATCAATTAGAATAATTTCATTCAGATTAAGGCAAGGTGTTCATTTAAACTACTGTCACACCATATGACCAGTGTTGGCAACGCTACTTTAAAAAAGTTATTAGTTATAGTTACTAGTTACTTCTCAAAAATAGTAACTGAGTTAGTAACTGCGTTACATCATTATAAAAGTAACTATTTACCAGGCTACCAGCAGCCCCGCCGCTCCCATAACGGGCTACACGTGCTGTGTGTAGGGCGTCAGATGATGAGGGGGCACCAAAAATAGTAATGCTTATATTATTTCATTAGCCTATAGAAATATTATTAGGCACTTTTTATCCATGTATATGTTACAAAAAAGGAGGAACGAGATAATTTAATTGCTCTAGTCTAGAAAGTATGCCCCCCAGCATTTGATGGTCCATGCCAATTGATCGCGCCGGCACCTGACGAAGTTTGACAGAGGCCGTTTCTCAATCCGAAGTCTGCAGCCTCCAGAGGTCGCATTTCTAGGCTGCATACGTCATCAAAACTTTCTTATTTTCGTAATATTAATCATTATAAAGTTGACTTTTATTCTTAGTTAATCATAAATTGTTGTAATATGCTTATGACTTGCTAATGTAATGTTCAGTTAACTGAAATAAACCAGGCTTGATGATGTATGCAGCCTGCATATGCAATCTCGCGCAGGCTGTATCCTTCTGACTGAGAAACGGCCAGTCAGTAGGCAATTTTTGGAAATGGCCCCGAAAAGACAGCAGGAGTCAGGATCTGAAAAAAAGAAGAAACTACGGGATGATGCCCTTGTATCACTTGCAGGTAAGTCCATCATGTTTAATCATTCCTAAATAAGGGAAATGTGCATGGGCTGCAGCTGCTGCTAATCGTAATGTGCCTCGAACTTGCTGTGCTGACATTAATGTTAGCAAACTATGTTGTTATAATTTATAACTTCAGTGCAAGCAAAATTGAGATTTTACTGTAAAACATTACATATGCATATATGCATTTTACAAATAACTGACGCAGCTGTTACGTTAGCAGTCAGTGCACATGGTAGGCTAACAATTCATGACTCTTAAATATAAATATAAAACGTCATTGTGATATGAAGCAAACATTACTGTGACACTTAGTTCTCTGAATCTTTGTTTTATTTAAGTATATTGAGTATTTTTGTTTACCTATTGATGTTTATTTAATGTAATTTATTTAAAGTGACAGTGCACTTGGGAAAAACATGTCTGGATTATTTTGATAATTTAAGTTTGGTATTTTTTTCTATTTTGCTATTCTATAAAAGTTTGCACTTTCAAATGTGTAGTGTGTGTTGGCTAAAGCTGTGAAGATTTTACTTTCTGCTATTAAGTTGTATGTTTGGTAATAAAAAATTAAACTGGCAAAAACAAACGTTTTTTTCTCAGGGTGGGGGTGGGGGGCATTATAAAGGAATTATGCTTAGTGCACCAAAATGGCTAGAAGCGGCACTGGCTACCAGTAACTATTGCGTTACTTCAAAAAAGTTCAAATATTTCCAGAGGTGGAAAAAGTACACTGTTAACCCTTGCTGTAGATTTCTGGGTAAATAACTGTAAAATTGGCAGTATTTAGCTTTAACATCGGTGAAAGGTATTTTACTGTGATATGAGGTGCAGTTATGCTGCACTAGTAAAAAACTACAGTAAATTACTCTTTGCACCAATTAAGGAAAATAACTGTAATATTATCTGGTAAATTACTGCCACACACACACACACACATGCACACATACACAGGTGCAGGTGTCAACAATTTGCCTTGATAAACTTGTTTGTTTGTTTGTTTGTTTACTCGTGCTGTGTTGAACAATATAATAGTGGATTTGTATGTTTAAAAGCTGAAAATGAGTAAGTAAACTGTTAAAATATTTGTGAGTGTCTTTAAAACACATAAAGTTAAGGTTCCAAATAGCTTCCTGATTAGCAAGTTTTAAGCATCTCCTGTCAACGTTAACCCTTGTGCATTGTTCAAATTCACTGCCCTTTCGGGTTGTTCATAGCAAAAAAATGCCACTAAATGAAACTGTTGTATTAATCTGTTAATTAACATCAATACTGATCAAAATTACCAAATATTTACAAAAATTCCATGATTGTAACTCTTTAAAAAGTTTATAAGTGAACTTCCCAAATAAGTATTTGGGAAAAAACACAAAATTACTTATTTTCAATATAAAAAGTGATTTTGGACTGGATTTTTAAAAAAACCCTTTTCACAGTCTTGGGCATTTCAACGATTAGAAAAAACATTGGCTTTGATGAATTTTTAGTTTTTGTGCAGCATCAGATTTAATTTTTTTTCTTCCTCATTTATGGTTTGTGGTCATTTTTGCCCCATTGATCTCCATTATAGACCATTTCAAAAGATGTAAACAACACCAACAGAACATATAAACCTGAATTAACTGAAGTTAAACAAACATCTTAAAGATAATAATATATGTGAAATAAAAAAATACCTGTCACAAACTGTAACAGGAAGTGTTTCTGGACCAGTGTTGTTTACATCATTTGAAGTGGTCTATAGCAAAAAATTTTGATTGCAAAGCCATTTTTGATTGATGATGGTTTTTCCTTTTGCAAAAAGGTAAAATTTGTCATTTTTACTGTTGATCACCATGTGGCACCATTATCCCTTAGTAGGCCTGTGCAAAAAACAGAGCTTAATTTCTGGTTTCTACTTCGTGTTATATGAAGCATTTTTGTTAATGCTTGAATTGTAAGAAGGTCATTAAAATTATGTTGAATAACTGCAGGTTTGGAATAACCTGAGGGTCAACGGTGACAACGGAGATCTTTTTTTTTTTTTGAGGGTGGGATTTGACATGATTTTGTTAAGTGTCTCAAAAGAATTTGTCTATTACACTGAAAGTAAACCACACAATTTGCCATATGTGTTTTTTTGCTATGTGTCGCACTGCCAATAAATAACCTGAATGTTATTTGATTGCATTGTTTTGGAGTATGATTTTGTTAGTTTTGGTTTAACTTTCATGCAGTGGCAGTGTTCTTTGTTTATATTGTTGCTTTTTATTATCTTATCTTATTTTGCCAATACTACAGAAAATTTGTTCTGTTTAGTTTAATTTAGTTATTCCTTGTGCTATGCATTTATCTATTGTCAGGATCCTGCCAAGGAGTCTTGTTTTATATTTATATCTAGTTATGATGGCAGTTTGGCGTTCTGGCAGTCCCATGCTCTATGTCAGGAATGGGCAGCTTCATTCCTGGAGGGCCGGTGTCCTGCAGAGTTTAGCTCCAACCATAATTAAACACACCTGAAGCAGCCAATTAAGGTCTTACTAGGCATACTAGAAACTTTAACTGTGTGCTGAGGCAAGTTGGAGCTAAACTCTGCAGGACACCGGCCCTCTAGGACCGAAGTTGCCCATCCCTGCTCTATGTGGAGGTTCATGCCTTGTTTATTGGGTCATGTGCCTTCGGTGTCTTGTCTATTGTCCCCGCCCCCTCATTCTCCTGCTTATTAGTAATCATTGGTTTTCTCCCATCACCTGTTCCCCCTCGTTATCTTGTTTTTTTTTTTTTTCTATATAATGTCATTGTGTCCTTAGTTCTGTGCAGGTTCGTTTTGTTGTTCTTGTGTTCATGTGGTTATCTAGCTGAGTTATCTTGTCAAATTTAGTATTATCTATCTGCTTACAGTGTTTCATGTCATGTACACCCTCGTGGGTTTTGTTATATGTTAGTAAATAAAGTGTTTTCTGTTTTCCCCGACTTCGTCTGCAATTGGGTTCATCCGTCCTCTGATCCTGACATCTATTGCCACAGTAATAAAGTGTATTTGTCTAAATATTTTGGGGTTCTTTCTCCCTTTTTAATAAGGTAACATAAAAAAGGAATCTTTCAAAAGTTTTAGAGTACCACAATGAGTACGGCATTTTATATACTATACAGTATTATACCTGAAGCATGTGGTACTGTACAGTAATTAACTGAAATCACAGCTGCCAGTTATTAACTGTAATTCCTAACCTACAGTATAAAACTGGCAACACTGTTGCCAGTAAGACACAGTAATGGTACAGAGACAGTAAATTACTGGCAACACTGTTGCCAGTTATTCACTGTATTGTCATAGATACAGTACTATACTGGCAACACTGTTGCCAGTAAGTCACCGTTACAGATGCTGTACAGTAACTAGCTGGCAACAGTGTTGCCAGTAATTTACTTCTAAAAAGCCTGGTAAGGTTTAACAGTGTACTAAAATATTGTACTCAAGTAAAAGTAAAGTTACTTTAATAATATTTTACTTAAGTAAAAGTAAAGTTACTTGTCTAAAAATTTACTCAAGTAAAAGTAAAAAGTAAGTCATTTTAACTTTACTCAGAGTAAAAGTTACTTTTTTTTACTGCGGGGAGAGGATTCTAGTATAGTTCAAAAACGACAAATCTCAAACTAGTTGTTTTTAATTGTAGGAACATCTTTACAATTAAAGTGCAATAACAAAAAGTTAATAAAATAAAAAGCTTTTTTAAAGTAAGAAACATTTATGGAATTGTTTAATGATTTTTACATGTGAGTTATGCACTTTTGAAGGTGGTCAGCAGCTTGTAAATACAATCACTATAGTAAGGTTGTAATTGATGTATTGCTGGTAACATACATTATTTTATTAAACTATATATCTAGTTTAAATGAGCATATAATGAGATGAGTGCCATGTCTATATACATTTGACACGTTTATTATCTTCTTACTTCCCTGACCTGGGTACCTGATGACATTTATACTCTCTTGCTCTCTCTCTCGCGCGCGCTCTCTCTCTCTCTCTCTCTGCAATGTCTAATGACCTGCGCATTCTCGAGGACGTTTTGAAGTTCTGTTTGACTTGACGCGAAGCTGCTAGACCTCGGAAGATAATGCGCATGGTATTAAAAACGCATCGTGCAATTTCGTACTTAAGAGCATGAATCCTACCTTTCATAGAAATGAAACACTCGCTTCGCGTCAGTGGAAAGTGGTCGCTTAAATATGACCAGGGGTTTCTTTCATAAGATTTGAACTGAGGCGGGTCTGCATTAGCGCGCGCCTGTCTCGTCCGTCTCCATGGTTCTTTTTGCGCGTTCCCCGGGCCCCGCCCATTTACATCCGTTTCGCGTCTTTATCACTTTGCTTTTTACAATTTTTTTTTACTCAGTAACGGATATGATTTAAAATGTAGCAAAGTACAATACTTTAAATAAAACATACTTAAGTAAAAGTAAAAGTACAGATTTTAAAAACTACTCAAAAAAGTAAAAATACACAAAAAAACTACTCAATTACAGTAACGTGAGTAAATGTAATTCGTTACTTTCCACCTCTGAATATTTCAAATAACTTGGATGCCCCCAATATAAAATTTGTTAAAATGAATGAATTAGACACTAAAGAGAAGCCACTAATTTTGTCCCTTATGAAAATTAACCATGGTTTTACTACAGTTAAAGGAACAGTATGTAGGATTGTGGCCAAAACTGGTACTGCAATCACAAAACTTGTGGCTAAAACCGGTACTGCAATCACACAACTGGTGGCCAATACACAACATGACAACATAAACATCAGTGGAGGGTTGCAACTCCACTTTTTAAATGACAATATCCTGGCCGGAACACTGTTGTCAGTGATATAAGTATTTGAAATGAAAATGATTTCATGAAAATTATTTCTTAATGTCTATTGACATATTAGGGCCATTTTATGATTAATTGATATAAATTTCTTACATACTGTTCCTTTAAAACCAAAAAACCATGGTTACTTCAGTAAAACCATGGTTACCACAAAATAACCATGGTTTTCAAAAACCATAATTCACCATGGTTACTGTAGTAAAACCATGGTTTTGCTGATAGCAATCAATGCGCCAAAAAACATGGTTACTACACTTTTACCACAAAAAAACAAGAGAAAAACATTGCATGTCTGGGTGAGACTGAGAGAACCTACTCTGGTGAAAATCACTTTAGTGAGATTAATTATAGTAACGCGCAGCATTTATTATTACCATTTCTTGGTCACATAGTGAAGTTTTAAGATTAGTTCAGTCGAGAATATATATGTTTAATAATCAAATCTGCAGTCGATTAGTAAAGCTAGCGCCTATTTAAACATTTGCTTAGAAAGATTCGGCACGTGAGAACCAACGAATCATTGGACGACAGTGTTCGCTCACCCCGCTGACCACTGCCCTATCTAGGCTACAGATTCCCTGGCTCTGATGTAGGCCTATCTGTGTTCAAAAATGAGATTAAACCAACAGTATTTGGTATTGTTACATCGTTAGTGTACAAAAATCCAACCTCAGTGCAATTCATAAATCTACATTCTACATCTATATTGTATTTACCTGGTGATGTCTGTCTGTGATAAGGGTTGACAAATGCAGGTCAAGCAAGCTGATGCTGCACTTGAGCTCCTCCAGCTCACACCAAGAGCTGTTAGGGACCTCTGAGCTCTGCAACATGACATAACAGAATGTAGAATGGTTGAGGTGGTGAAGGAGGCATAAAGGAATCAAGAAAGACATGATAAAGCCATATGTTGGCTTTGGTTGTATTAGTGGAAAAGTGCTATATAAGTTGCAGTCCACAGACTTAATTTCTTTGCTGTATAACATCAGGCTTACCTGAAAAAGTTGCACATCCACCACCTTGTTCACTCTCTCCTCTATCAATTAGTATGAGCTGTCCTTTGCAGAGTGCCCTGGAGAATCTGACCTGGGGATAATTACAAATTAGAATTATATTTCAAGTTTTTGTTAACCAGTTTATTAACCACCATGCCACCTGCAATATAGAATCCAGGTTTTATATAAAATTAAGTAATGCTATAGAATAAACAAGTCTGCTTTACCTGCAGTCACCAGCAACATCTAGGCCTCCATCCATTGCCCTGAGGTCGCTCAGAGTCTTGGGCTGATCGTTCTGCCAGGCCTGTAATGTGTAATCGTGTAATGGCGCTGATGACAAAATAGGTGCTTACGCTGATGCACTGAAGGCCAAACAGGGTCATCATTCGCAATGTCTTGGAGGCCAAACATCCAGTAAAATGAATGGCCATACTTAAATGGAGGTTGCAGGCTGGCATTTTCCTGTGTAGGATTGGCTGGTTTTGCCAGAAACGCTGGTAACCACATGATGAACAGACCTATATATGTAATCAAATAAAATAAAATCAACAGTACATCAGGATTCAATATAGAGTAAGTACTGTACACTACTGGTCAAATGTTTCTTGGTGTCAATGGAAACACACATGAGATTACCCTGCATAGGAAATCTAGCAAGCATATCATGATGATATTGTCAGCGTAAGAAATAATGATTTTAATCTAAATATGTGGGAAAAAACCCTACCTGCTCTATTTTAATGAATCTTCCTCCCTACTGCATGATTCTACTATCACACTTCTCACAACATGCCAGGCAGATGGCAAGGGCCATGAGTTCTGTTTTGCAAACAAATTTATCAATGCATTTATCAATGCCAAAAAAAGTAGGAGAGGGGTGTCATTCACACTACCAGATATATGAAAATTTGGTCTATGTTGGTTTTAAATTATTTCACTTTTGCTTGGGGTAACAAGTTTGAGATGGCTCCTCCTCACACAATTCCTCCTCATCCTTGTCAGTCACCTGGTCTTCTTGCACCCATGATTAATCACTGATGATGACAGAGGGATCCTCTTCTTCATCAGTTTGTTCAGGTCTAGTGAGGGGTGTGGAAGTTTGCATCCTGAAAGTCATTTGAGTCCCCACACTGACCATCTTGGCCTTTAGGTTCACCTGTACAGCTGTGGTAGAGGCAGTAAACATGCCCACACATATGACAATCATGGCAAATCTAAGAGGTTATGTTTTGGAGTAGGCTATGTTTCAAAGTGTATGGAAATGTCATGCATGCAAAGAATATGGCAATGTATGTTTTAGACAGCATATCAACCACTCAAACATTGAATCATCCCAGAAATACCCAAGATTTACTGTGAGACATTCCAGGGGGCTTCAAATTACATTGTGTCCCTGTGGCACAAGTGGAGGAGGAGGGCAAGGGGTCATCTGTCGTAGCACCGACACTGTCCACGGTCTCCTGCATTGAGCCATCTGTCAACATCTTGCGCAAAGAAATCCAAAATGGTCAGCCACATGATCATGGTTAAATACATAAGAAAGAAAACCGTAATAGTCCATTTTCCATCCAAATCAAGCAGCTAAATCAAATACAGACACACACTGTGAACGTCGCTTGATTATCAATAATGATTCAAAGACTAACTTTAGCCAAGGCGGTATCTAGCTAAATATCTAGGCGCGAACTAGCTAAATATGACGAGCTTCTGGACATTGCACTTTTATTTTGGTTCATATTCATTAATCACAAAATGTGCTTTTCTGATGTCAGACTGATCATGACTGTAGTGGAGAGGAAACACGGTATATAGTATAGCCTACACAGGGCTAGCTAACATAAACATTAGCATGAAGCTTGCCATAGCCAGCTCTCGATTGCGACGGGTGGCACCGATGTTAGTGCTTCTCGGTCTTGGGGCAGGGCAGGTAGAGAGGTGCGTATGCACAGACGGCATGGCAGTTGGCATAAGCTGTACCTGGCTCAGCCTCTTCAGCCCCAGGGGAAACCATCCTGATATCCCCTGGTTCATAATCCTCCTCCCTGAAATGCACACTGCAGATCTTTGAGTTTGTGGTGACAGAGGTCATTGAAAAATTTGCCCGCCTAACACAAACAAATTGTACCCACTGTTTGAGAATTGCCTTGTCCTTCATAGGGAAGCCATGGACCCTGTGTCCTGTTTGGGAGGAGTTTTTACACCCAGCACAAACACAGTAGTTTACCATTGTCAATCTACCTACTATATATTTCTATCTATTTATCTATCTAGCTGCTAGCTATCTATGCTAATGTTATGCTATCTATCTGTCTCTCTCTATACTATACTAGGCTATCTGTCTGTCTGTCTATCAATCTATATCTACGTATTTGAATACGTACGTATCTGAATACTTACTACTCGTCTCTGTATTCTCTCTCAATGCTCTCAAGGTGGGCTTTGGTAAATTCTCTCCCCAGCGTGACATAATGCAATGCATTGTGGGGGAAAGGAGAATCGTTAGAATATTAAAAGTTTGATTTTGAGTGTGATTGCGCCCCCCCCCCCCCCTCAATTTTTTTTTGCAACAGTCGCCACTGATTTTGATCTCATTTGCATCTCACATGTACTGTTTATGCTTATATCATGAGATGACAGCAGTAGAGTTCTTTTGACTACAAACTATTTAAATACCAAAACAAAAGCCCTACAGTGACCAGTGATGTGATTCAGATCCCTTGGAAATGATTTAGTCGTTTATTTTGATGCCACTTTATTTGCCTTTTAAATGTCTTTAATAGCACACATTGGTGTGTTTCCAGGTGACTCAGGCCCTATTTTATTTTCCTCAGGGGGTTCTATGTTGGTGGTGCAAATTTCACTTACAATGTAATATACACTACTGTGTGTCAGGCATACTCTGGCTAAACTGTAAATATATCACATATACACTTCATGGCAAAAAAATCAATAGTGACATGCATTAATACTTTGTTTTTTTGCTAGGTTGGTAAAACATCATTTCAGCAATACAAAGGCCAAGAGTTTAATCACAGGAAAACAATTATGACCACTAAACCAGTTATTAGAAGCACCTGTATATTTGCTGCAATAGCCAACAATACATTGCAATAGTAAAAATTATATTGTTTATTCCCAAAACCATTAGGATATTAAGTAAAGATCATGTTCCATGAAGATACAGTATGTTGTAAATTTCCTTAAATACCATAAAAAAATGTCTTGTAACCATGGTATAAGTGGAATAATTGACTCCTTATAATTGAGTTATTTGATAATAATGCACACCCAATGGACTTCATCTGGACAATTTTAAGGCAATTTTCTTAATATTTTTTTTTGTTTGCACTCTCAGATTCTAGATTTTCAAATTGTTGTATCTCAGACCAATATTGTCCTATCCTAGCAAACTATACATAAACTCCAATGATGTATAAATCTCAATTTGAAAAAAAAACTGACAAACTGACCATTATGCATGGTTTTGTGTTCCAGGGTCCCATATACTGATAAAAGTAGTATAGAGCTTAAATGCACTGAAAGTTGATGGACTGAAAGCCTCTGTTCTATCAAAAGTATAAATGTGTTTACTGTGCTTGATGCAGGCCAATCATTGATCCTTTCTGAAACTTGTGCCTTTTTCATGACTACTAATTTCTTTTAATAAGCTTGACACTACATCAGTTATGTTTTTTTGTTGCTAGTTTAATCATTCATATTAATCACTATAATAGTGATCTAAACATAGGCTGATCATATACACGTGCTTGCTTTCATGTGTTCAGGGGGCTGGGTTATTCAAAGCAGATTATGTAGGTGGACCTGGGAATGTTTACTGCTGGGTAACAATATCAGATTAACCAATTAGAAATTGGCAAGAGGGAATCATTATAACAGCAGCCGTCTTGTCTCTACACCATAAACATAAAAGATAGAAGGAGAAAATATAATTTTAAGGTAAGAATTTTATTTCTGACTATGTTAAATAAAATCAACTAGTTTTATTTCACAAAAGACTATAACATAATGTATACAAACAAACTTGGGAGGGTAACTTTTAAAATGTATTCCATTACATTTACAAATTACTTCATAAAAAAACATTCAGTAACTTTATCCAGTCAACAAAATATAAAAGTAATGTAATCTGATTCATTTTGGATTCTTTCAAGGTCACGTGGGTGTGTGTGTATATTATAATTAAAATAATTATAGCTTAAACCAACATTTAAAAATATTTAAAATGCTGACTGAAGCCGTAATTTGGCCTGGGACAATGGCAGTGGTAGTTCCCCTACCTATACAGCTAACATCTTTTTTTAACATGTCTGCAAGAAGAGACTGAGAAGGGACATCGTGAGTAGACCACTCATGTTAAAGGACAAGTTCGGTATTTTACACTTAAAGCCCTGTTTTCAGATTGTTTATGATGAAATAGAACGGTTTTGACTGAAATTTTGACATATGCGGCTGCCCCGAGAATTTTCGGGTGTTTGTCATTTCACCTCCCACCTCTATAATGGTTGTATAGGTGCACAGGAACAATCCTTCCTAAAATGCATTAAACTTTCGTTTACAAAGATATGAAACTCATCGAGTGGTCAGGGGGGTTCACTGATATCAGGGTTTCCGCGGGGTTGTAAAAGGTAGTAAATTAAATAATGCCAAATTAAGGCCAGTAAAAAGTAGTAAACGTCATCTGACGAGGTAGTACATTTTCGATTGCCTTTTGTAATGTTATGATGCCTGGAAATGAGTTCAAATCACCTGCGAATCTAGAGCGAGCACAAAAATGATGTCACGCGCTGTGTACGTTGTACGGTTCAAGCTGGTAGCTTGGCGGTAAACCTCTGCTCTGCGCGTCTCGAGTTTACCAAGTAAATATGGGCAAGTGCGAGTTTTCAGACCTCTGGCTGGAGGACGCTCGGTTTAAAGACTGGCTTAGGCCAGTAGTTGGAAACAGCCGAGAAGCTTTTTGCAATGTTTGCAAGAAAACGATAAATATTACTTGGATGGAGGTGAAGGCGGTTAATTTAAATATGGGCTTTAGCTTATCTGGGCACGTAATCAAAGATCTTTCGTCTCTGGGATGTGATCAAAGCCTGGAGAGGAGCCAAATCACGGTCCTCTCTCCACTGCAAGCGTTTCTGTAATCACTACGCACCGGATCCACTCCGGGTTTTCTGTCTGTATCACGTTAAGCTGAGGTAAAACTTTATTTCAGCTAGCATGGTCAAACTTATAATGCAGGAAGGCTCTGATGTTTTGAAGATCGATAAAGGTGTAAAAGACAACTGGAGATTACCTTGGCTTTGCGAAATGAAGATTGGCAAGCCTTTCAGTTCGTGGGCTAAGAAAACCAAACAGGTAACTTGCGTGTCTTTGCACAGTATGACTAACGTAAGGGGTCCTGTATTTTGGGGGTAAATGATCTCACGTTACTGATCATCCGCGTCATGCTTTTTAATGCTATGCTGATCTAGCCAGTGGCTGATACAACGGGTTTGTAAAACTCCTGGGTAAACTTCATGTGGCACCACAAGAACCAAGAGGCAGATGACATCCACATCCCGTAAGAGCGATTTTAGGAATCATAAGAGGAGACTGCTTCCGAAATGCTCTCGCGGCATTTTGATGTCATATACCTGTCGGTTCTTGCAGTTTCATTTGCGTGTGGTCACAAAAACGTAACATTTGTCCATATAAAGCACCGCAGTTTATAAACAAGTGATTTTAAGCCATTCAAACACAAACAACAGTGCTAAATGCGTCCGCTGTTTCTGTGTCAGAGGAGCACGCAAGCCGTGCATTCGTTTCTCATTGAGCTTGTGTTCGGAGTATTTTTGCCGCTTTATTGGCCTTAAATAACACACATGCCTCAAAAAAGCCCGTCTTTGCAAATATCCTCATATAAACATGACCATTTAGGTCTTAGGAGAAAGTAAACAGCAGAAACATTTGCGCATAAAATAGCACATCAGCGCTGCCTCTATTGTAACATAATATTTTGTTGATAAAGGTACAGTCATTCAATTTCATTCACTATGGTTACAGGCATCCTGTGCAAATTGTACACTAGTTTAACTCGAGTTACACGTTCAGGGTTTATATTCATACATAACATTACTGTATAGCTGTGACTGTAAGCTGTTGTCTGAACAGAACAGACCCTGGATTATTCGTTTATGTGTACTGAATAATATGATATGAAAAAGTTGTATTTGTTCACATTAGTAAATGCATTATATAACATGAACAAACAATGAAAAATATAGAGTATATAAGCATTAATTAATTCTTGTTTATGTCATTACAGTAATTGATGGTAGTTCATGGTGTATTCACTAATGTTAACAGTTTCAACTTTGATTAAAAAAATATTAGTAAATGCTAAAATAAATACATTTGCAATTAATAAATAATTAATAAAAGATTAATTAAAGGTGGTGATATTCATGTTTTCTTTTTATATAGTGAGTTTTTTAGCTGTTTCGCCTTAATCTGAAATGCCCTGCAAACTACAGCTATATATATATGCCACAGGAGACTTCAATATAGAATTTATGGCAAAAAAATCTCCCCTTAAAATGCTATTGCTCTCGCTTACATAAAGTGTTAGGGAAAGGAATATGACTTGGCCTCAAAAGCATTTCAGTCAGAAGATTTTTTTTCACTCTAATCCATGTCTATTCTTTTTTGTATGTTATATATGTCAAAATCTGTGTAAATAATAGAAAGGTCGCTGATTAACACTTGCAATTCAGTGTCGTGATGGTTTTTCTGAAGGTAGTAAAAAAGGTATTAAAAAGTAGTAAATTTAACTTAAGGATTGCTGTATATACCCTGGATATGCTCACACAAAAATCGCTGCAAAAGATGCTTTCCAACAGCTGTTTTAGCATTCGCTGTAAACTTGTGGAAATATTTTTCCAAACGCCTCACACCCGTATATTCTTCCACTGAGAGCTTGAAAAATAGACACTCCAGCCCAGTTAGTGGCGATAATCCGCCTTTGCCAATTGCAAGAATACAAACAAAGTTCCCGGCGCAGAGTAATACCGTACCTCACAGCACATCTAATACAAGTCAATGGAGTTGGACAAAACTACGATAAAACCTGTAGGAAAACATCTTTTGCAGCATTTTTTGTGTGAGCATATCAGTGAACACCCCTGACCACTCGGTGAGTTTCACCTCGTTGTAAATGAAAGTTTAATGCATTTTAGGAAGGATTGTTCCAGTGCACCTATAAACCCATTATAGAGGTGGGAGGTGATCAGTGTTGGGTAAGTTTCTCAAAAAAAGTAATGAATTACTAGTTACTAATTACATGTTCAATCATGTAATTAGATTACTTTACAAATTACTCTCTCCAAAAAGTATAAATACTTATTACTAATTACTTTTTAATCCTATTTAGTACATGATACAAAAATAGGCTTGAAATGGCTCGAAAAAAATAATATATAAAAGTACATCAATTATTCTGGTCCCACTTTAGGGTCCAATTCTCTAACTTTTAACTACTTTTTCCTCAATATACTCCAACTACTGCTTATTAATACTAAAGAAGTTGTTAATTTTAAGTATTGGTAGAAATGGGGAGGGTTAAGGATGTAGAATAAGGTTTTGCAGAATCAGGCATTAATATGTGCTATAAAGTATTAATAAACAGCCAGCATCTCATTAATATTAATGCTAATAATCAACCAGTTTATGTGAGAATTGTAAACTAAAACCATGTTAAATCCAATATATTACACATAATTGTTTTACATTCCATACAAAGTATTTAGTTACATCAGAAGTAACTGTAATTAGATTACAATAAAAATAAGAGTAATCCCTTACTTTACTTTTTCAAGGGAGAAGTAATTAAATTTCAGTAACTAATTACTTAGTAACTAGTTACACTCAACACTGGAGGTGATACAAGAAACACCCGAAAATTCTCAGGCCAGCATCATATGTCCAAATTTCAGTCAAAACTGTTCTATTTCATCATAAACAATCTGAAAACATGGCTTAAAGTGTAAAATACCTAACTTGTCCTTTAAATTAAAGTAATAAAACCAATGAAGTGAACTGATCACAACGTGGTACTAAGCATTTTGTTTTGTGTAAATGTGTTTACATTTTGCATTATTTCTTCTGTTCCACTTTTACAATGCTATGAAATCAGCTAAAGTAGTAACTTAGAAGTAACTTTAATGACACTTAAATGACTTACTGTAATGTCATATAGAAATTATTTGAATTAGTAACCCAACAACAATCAAAAGACGAAAACATTCAAAAAAAGGTTTTTACTGCTTATTTTTATTCGTAGGTGATAACAAATAAGATTTCAAGGATACTTTAGCTATTGAACTTGGACATGTCCCCAGTTTTTATTTGAAAAATCTGGTCCCTTTATTGTACCATCAAGCAGTGCTTGAAAATCAGTGTAAACTTTTGTAAATCCTGAAAGTATTCCCATTTACAGAATGTAACTGTAATCTGATTATTATGTTTTTTACGTAAATGTACCGAATTACAGTTACTATTTTCTATCCTGATAACATAATCTCATTACATGTAATCCGTTACTCCTCAACCCTGTATACAAAATACAAATGTTTTATCTACACGTTTAAAACTCTAGACATTTCAGGATTAGTTTTCAATGTACTTTTATTGGCCCTCGAAACAAAGTAGGACAGTAGCAGATTTGCAAACAAATACATAAAAATGTCGGTTTTGTTTTGCAAAATGTTTGCCTATATGTTTAATTAAAATTTGTTTCTAATTTTATTCCCTGTTTGATTACTGCAAATTGTATTTAGATATATTCAAAAGATCTGATGTCACGCAAATGAAAATCTTGCAAATGCTACCAAATGACCCATTGTATTAACCTGGTATACCTTTTGAACAACTTTGTCAGAGAACGCATTTATTATATTGAACCATCTGTTTATTTTTTCTAAAACACCTGATAATAGAGTCCAGACACCAGAAAAATATCAGTCTCTTTGGAAGTATCAAGTTTTTGGGAGACAACATAATTTGTAGGAATTCTGTAAATTAATATGCGCAAAACAGAAGCAATATTCTGAATTGTGTACTATGGAAAATAATTTAAAAAAGTGTTTTAAAAACTTTGACACAGACTTCAGAGACTGTGTCAGTATTTAAACCAACAAATGTGTGGGGAGGTTCTATTTATAATTAATTTAATTCGTTATATTTATATAGCGCTTTTCTCAGTACTCAAAGCGCTTTACATATGAACAGGGGAATCTCCTCAACCACCACCAATGTCCAGCATCCACCTGGATGATGCGACAGCAGCCATATTGCGCCAGAACGCCCACCACACACTTATTAGTGGAGAGGAGATAGAGTGATATAGCCAATTAGTATGAGGGATGATTAGTAGGCCAATGGGCAAGTTTGGCCAGGATGCCAGGGCACACCCCTACTATTTTTCGAAGGACATCCTGGGATTTTTTATGACCACAGAGATTCAGGACCTCGGTTTAATGTCTCATCCGAAGGATACATGTATATACATATATAAAGACTTGTGCACAGTACAGCAAAGTACTGAGATAGATATGATTGTAACAAGATTAATGATTCAGTATGGTTTAGATCATGCATGGAAATGCCCAGGGCAGTTCTTGACCATGCAGATGATATTTACATGTATTCTTTAAGCAGAAATTAGTTCACAAAAAATACTCAAGTGAACTTTTACAGGAAACTGTATAAACTATTAAAAGGACTTAAATAAGTTGCATAATGTTATATTAGTTTTTATTGCAAGATAGTACACCCACAGTACATCTGAAACTCTCTTATAAAAGTGTGCTACAGGAAATCATCGTTGATCTTCCTCTCAGTGTGCAGTGATGGTGAAACATCAGCGAGGAGCTGTGACAGCAGTTATGAACATGAGTTTGTTTGTGCTGCTTCTGCTGTCAGGTTGGTGTCAATCATCAATTAAATCTGTTTTCACAAGTATATGTGAGCACATGAATATATTTAAACATGTTTATTTAAACAGGACTTCTGTGCAGCACTTCTGGTTTGCAGCGAGAGTATCAGTACATAAACATAAGTATGACATGGACACAAGCTCAGAGTTACTGTAGAGAGAGATTCACTGATCTGGCTACTGTAGACTCGATGGATGATGTGAACACGATGATGAATACAGTGAATGATGGGTACAGTGGATCAGTCTGGATTGGACTGCAGAATACGACACAGAGCCGTTGGGTTTGGTCAAATGGAGAAGATACCATTTCACAATACAGTGCATGGAACCCAGGAGATCCTAGTGATGGATCATACTGTGTTGCATTTATCAGTAATGCTTGGCACGGTTTTCCGTGTGGAACCGAATTATATTTTGTGTGTTTCAATGGTAAGTAGTTTATTGAGTGAGTCAACATTCCGTTTAACTGAGAAGAAAAACTATGATCTGATTTTTATTTGACATCTCTCAATAGAAATGACTGGATACATCTTGATGAACATTTATAAAAACTGGACAGATGCTCAGGGTTACTGTAAACAGTATCACACTGACCTGCCCACCATACACAACTCTCAAGAGCAGAGCCAGCTGTATGCAGTTGTTGGAGATGGGCCATGGGCCTGGATTGGTCTGTATTTGGACTCTTGGCAGTGGTCTGACCAATGGAATCTTGCCTTTAGAAACTGGGCAACAGGATACACATACAGGACTTCAGGATTTGGTGATTGTGTTACCATGTCAACAGTTTCTAAGAAATGGGTCCAATCTCCCTGTAATGAACTGCACCATTTTTTCTGCTTTCTTGGTGAGCTCACCAAATTAAAAGTTCACAATATTTTGTTAAATGCATTAAAAACTTTTGTGATTTATTTATGTATTTCTATTAAAAGCATATATCATTATTCTGTATTTCCTTAAAACAGATGTTAAAATACAGACTGTCAGATTGAACTTGTCCCTTGATGGAAAATACAATTTGCATGATCCTTCACTGCAGACTGCCATTTTAAAAAAGGTATGACTCATTATTGGTGGCATACATTAATGCAAAGAACTGCCACATATTGATATATACAGTTAGATGCATTGATTAAATACATTCTGAATGTTTAACCCACAGATTTGAGCTGCGCTGTTTAATTATTTCTTGAATTATGTCTAATAGGGCTGCACAATGTTGAATAATATGCTAAATAACTTGTTAATATCCATCCATCCATCCATCCCTCTCTCTCTCTCTCTCTCTCTCTCTACTATATATATAGTATGCAGGGCTTGACATTAACACAGTAGATTTTAGCTGTGGCAGGTAAGACAGCCACTCCCACTGGAGGGTTGGATCTAATTTTTTAATTGTATATTTTTTTAAGCCAAGTAGAATGATAAACAATGCGTGGTGATACTACATAGCTACAACTCCTTGCACCAAGCTTAACGTATGGGTTATTTACCATAGAGATCTCGAGCACTGGTGGATTCGTGAATGCACGGACACACACACACACGCACACTTCGGGGGAAGGGAAAAGATTAGCAATCACTTTTAAGACATTTAAAGTGCATGCACACTATTTGGGTGAAAACGTATTCAGAGCTCAGGGCATATCTAAGAGTGCACATAAAACCATGGGCATCAGAACCATTATATGTGGACCCACCTACTTTAAAAGAGCAATTATAAAACAGTTAGTTCCAATCTTATTGCTCACTGATATTAGACCCACTCACATTTTCTCTAATTTACCACATACACAACAAAATTTTAAGCAGTAAAAATGCTGAGTGGCTAGTAACTTTGAAAAACCACAGGCCACTGTGGCTGGGAGCAAACGTTCATGTCAAGCCCTGTATATATATGAATATTGAACCTATTCTCACAAAAAAGCGTACAAATGACACGCAGTGTGATTATCGTGCAATAGATACATCAAATTCCGCTTCTGCGTGCACATGATACGCCAGTCCTTGCCATTCACTTATATGGCAAATCGTTTCATGTCGTTTTATTTATTGTTTTCTCTTTTTTTACAATTGTCGCTTGGGTTTCGGGTTAGAACAACTTTTTGTTATATAAAAATGACATCCTAACCCAAACCCCATCTCTAACCCCAACTCCAAGCAACCATGGCTTAAATATAGACAAAAACATAGATAAACCTGTACATTAAATAACCTGCTTAAAGGGGGGGTTTAATGGTATTTCAAGCATTCTGACTTATTAACACAGTTATAGAGTTGTTTCCTCATGCTAAACGTAGGCAAAGTGTCAAAAATGCAGTTGGGCGTGTTTCAGAGTATTTCTGTGTCGAATGCACTTCGCCAGGGTTCGTACAAGTTTCGGCTAATTTTTTTCGATTACGCTTCTAACTGACGTTTCAGGGGTTTTCGATATGTATCACTTCTTTATATGGGCTTCCGCCGGAAAACTTCCCCCGGAAAACCCCGCCCAGCCGTTAGTCAGCGGGAAACGCTAGAGCTTGCTAACAGCTTATCACGCCACTCAGCTTTGTTTAATTTCAAAAGTCAACAATGGCACAACAAGAAGTGTGTTTTTGGATGTAAGGAGAAGACATCCAGCCTTATGGAAACAATGGATATAGTTTATTATTCGGATTAGCAGCGGAGTTTTGCGTGTGTGTTTGATGCGGTGGATTTTCAGAACCGGGTCATGACGAGTTACACGTGGTAAGTAAGACTTCTGTCTTATGTTTGAAATAGGCGCGTGTATATTATATAAATGACACGAACATGTAGTGAATCATAAGTTAAAACAGTGTTGTATAGTGTTGCATGACTCGTACTCGCTCCTCCCGTGTTATAACTCCTCCTTCTTCATTTTTTCGTACGTTATCGGAAAGATTCGGTAAAGCTAATCTTTCTTTTATAAATCTGATTAAACTAAAGACTCTTCAGAGATATAAAGGATGTCATACTACTCCATAGGTACTCCAGATTAATATCAGAAATGCAGAAACAGCGTGTGTTACGTGAGCTTTAAACAAATCTGAAATCTAACCCTAAACCCAAGTGTCACAGGTCGGAGCGGACCACTGCTAACGTGAGTCACACCCCTCCCTCAGTTTCCACCCCGAGGAGGTCCCAAAATGCCCCAATGTCCAAACAGACGAAAGAGTAAAATAAAATATAACAAATCTTATTAAATTAAATATTAAAAGGAGGGGAAGGGATTCTTGAAAAGGTGAGTACAGGAACTTTGAATAGCACTAAATCGCTTCTGACACTCACGGGGATGACAGGCAAGTCCTCTCAGCCTGTCTTTATCTTCTTTGTCCTCTTGTGAATTGCAGGGGGATATTATCAACTTCCGCTCTTTGTGTCTTTCAGGTGGATTTACGCTCTAACCACCCTTCCTGGGCGTAAAGCAGAGAAAGGTAAGTACACTGGGGGGTAGGTAGGAAAATACCTTAACAGGCCACCTTCGGCGTGTAGAGGGGTACGCTGACTTACAGTACGGCATCTAGAAGGTATACAAGTGTGTGCCTGGACTTAGAGCTGGAGACATCTAGAAGGTGTACAGGTGAGTATACAGGAAAGTACACTGGGCGCTTGGCTTTGGGCATACAGGTGAGTATACAGGGAGGTACACTGGGCACCTGGCTTTGGGCGTACAGGTGAGTATACAGGGAGGTACACTGAGCACTTGGCTTTGGGCGTACAGGTGAGTATACAGGGAGGTACACTGGGCACTTGGCTTTGGGCGTACAGGTGAGTATACAGGGAGGTACACTGGGCACTTGGCTTTGGTGTACAGGTGAGTAAACAAAGAGGTACACTGGGCACTTGGCTTTGGGCGTACAGGTGAGTGTACAGGGAGGTACACTGGGCACTTTGCTTTGGGCGTACAAGTGAGTATACAGAGAGGTACACTAAACACTTGGCTTTGGGCGTACAGGTGGGTATAAAGGCTTGAAATGAATGGAACTCACAGACCCGTATGTAGGCAGACGTCAAGCTTTAGCTCTTTGGGGCTTAGGTGACTGGAGAGGACGTTTGCACACACTGCAAACTTCTAGCCTTCCTCGCTAGGACAGACTTCCAATGCAACACTTGAACGTGGACTTCCAATACGTTGTGGAACAGTCACACGTCGACACAGAGCCCTTGGCTCGAACCTGCAGACTGGCAACCGACATACACACAGAGTCTCTTCACAATAGACTACTTCAGTGAATATGTAGGGAGAAATACAACACCTCTTGACTTCGAACAGATGTACCGATGGAGGGACAGGCCGAGACTGCTGCTTGTTGGGCCTAACACGGCCACAGATTAAATCCTGAACGGTGGGTAAGATGGAATAGGACACCACACCAGATGATGTACTGTACGAGTGGGCCGGTCGCTTCCCTCTCCTCTCTTCCAACAATGGGACAAGAGATCAAGACAGGGGCGGGCATCTGCAAACACTCAACAGGCGTATAATCATACACCAAGACAGCACATGTTCTTTTCTTCCACACAGCAGCCAATTAAATCTCTCCCTCCTTCACACACTCCACACAATGTTCACAGCAATACTCTTACTCCTTACAGTTGGCACGCCACCGCCAGGTGGGAGAAGGCATTACAAATCACAGTCGGGTTGTATAATAGATGTATCAGTCGTCCACCGACACCAGCTCACTTCCTTCAATCCAGTGCTCTCCTCTTCGGCCTAGTGAATGATCGCTGACAACAATGACACAGCACAACACTACAATTCTTCAAGTGAACACACATCAAAAGACTCACCCACGGCACACCACACACACTCACAGTGAATCAAGGTCTGATCACCACGTTGGGCCGGGAATTGGTCCTGAACTGCAGAAAGGGGTTGATACAGAGGATGACCAAATGGAGACGTCACATCCACGACTTGTAACCACACTCTTTCCTCTTCGTAGCTAGCTTCGGCTCGCCCACCACTCCTTTCTGTGGGTGGGGCCATATACACGCTGAGCGAGCACTTAGGAGATGCACTAGGACATACAGTTAGCAAGCAATGTCACTGGTAAAACAACAACTCCACATACTCACAGTTTGTTGACTCTCGACGTTTCCCTCTCTCTTCCAGAGGAATAGCGTATACAAGGTTGCTAGTAACACACTCCTTTGTTCCTTCCAATGTTGTACACAATGGCTCCTCAATATCCACAATCTCATCAAAGTAGACAGCACAAGTCAACACAATTACTTCAGCAGGAATTTCCTAAGTACTTAGCTTCATTCAGCTCAATCCTCCACTTTGTCTTCGCCCAGTCTGCAATCTCCACAATAATACGCCTCTCCAACACACCAAACACTTCCATCTCCCCCACAACGTTTGCTGGAATAAAACTTCACTTCTTCTCGTCTCCTTCAGCCCCGTACTCTTTCCGCTCGCTTCCGTACGATCGCCGGATCAACAGGGCCTTCCAACTCCTTAGAAGGCTTGCGTTCCGTCCGCCCCTGGCGGAAACAGGTTTGCACGAAAACAGACAGCCCCTTCCAGTTTCTCGATGCCCCATTTATACTCCTCCTCCTCTTCATAACGTCCATTCTTCAATCGCCACATTTAATAAGCACACCTGATGCCGATATCGCCTGATTACGGTTGCCCGGAGTTACCGGAGCTGGCAGGTGTTGCGTAAAAATGGTCCGGCCGGAATTATTTCCGCCATTTTTGGTTCCGCCATATTTTCGGTTCCGCCATATTTTCGGTTCCGCTGCTTACACTCACTCCGTGACACAAGCGACAATGGTAAAAAAACAGAAATCAATTAAGAATAGAATAAATAAAACGACACGAAACGATTCGCCATATAAGTGAATGGGAATTACTGGCGTATCATATGCACGTAAAAGCGGAATTTGGCGTATCTATTGCATGAAAATCACCCTGCGTGTCATTTGTACGTATCTTGGTGAGAATGGGTAGGAATATTACAATATCACCGCTCTCCGTCCGAAATCTTATATATCCATATTTGTGAATTTCATTTTTTTGTCATAACTAATTATTATTGGTCACTTTTCATGTTTGTCAGTGGGTTTTGCAAATACTCATATGATGAAAGTATTAAAAGTGCTTATCAACTTAGACAACACAGTGTCATTAGTAATCATTAAAAATCATTAAAAAATACATTGTTTATTCTGTTTCTTGAAAAAGAGTGAATTGGACATACAAGCTTTCGGAAGGACAGTGACGATATGCACATTTGAGATAATTTGCTAATTTCAATATATCTTGCAGCCCTATAATTTGATGTAGGGCTTCTCATGTATCTTAAATATACACTATGATTTGTAGTCTGTATGCACCCTGTGATTTCTCTCTGCTCTTTAAGATAAGTGAAAAGCTAAAGAGCGCCGGACTGAACAGTTTCAACACAATAAGCTGGAGAACGGATGAAGTTGGAGAGCTGTTTCACAGACAGAACAAAACTACATTCAATTAAGATATAATACATGCAGTTTAATCTAATCTTCAACAAATGCCCATAAAGTAAACTTCAAATATATATATATTATATTTTGTTGACTTGTTGTAATTGTTTTATCCATTTATCACAATTCACTGGATAGCTGGAAAACCGGAGCACAACATGCTTTTCAGATCAATGAGCTTTGTACAAATTGACATGTTTCAGACGTGGAAATAATGTATGTGGAAATAATTTGTTTTTTAACCATAAACCATGTGAACACATTGCTTACACAAAATAATGTTCTTTTTAGTAATGTCATAGGGGCTCTTTAAACATTAAATATAGTGAGGAACACTGTTTGTACTGCATTTACATTTATATACTTAAAAACGTTGTCATCAAAAAAAAACTAGGCTAGGGGAGAACCGGGACGAAAGTAACAAAGGGATTTTCTCAGAGCCCTGATAGCATTTGCATTCAAAACTATGACAGCATCTTTAGCAGGCAACCCTTGACAGAGCTGACAAATATTTTTTTTCACCGTTTTGCGTGTCTGGAATGCTGTTTTCAACCATAATAAGTAAAAAAAAAATTCTTATTGTATAATGTGTTGTGTTTCTGGTTTCATGTGTTACAGTACTGATCAATCTATAGGTTATTAAGTGCTGTAACATATCCTGAAGTTTGACTTCTCAGAGTTTTTCCACAATAATAGTAAATCATGTCTACATGTCAGCAGTTCCTGTCAGGACGAAAGTAACACTTGTTACTTGTGTCCCTCTGCTAATACTGCATTATGTTAAAAATTATACTATTCTAATTTGATTTAAAAAAAAAAAAATTTCAACAATTGTACTCTCAATTTGCTTTTGAAACTTATGATAAAACTGAAATTTAAAACGAAAATGTAATTTCATTATTTTTTGAAAGTTAAGTGACAAAATATGTTTGCAGTTACATATAAACAAGGTCATAGTCATGTATATTTACTAAAAACAAGTTTAACAAAAATCTATCTTGCTCTGTTGTGTTACTTTTGACCCACATGTGTGTTACTTTTATTCCAGCTGACAGGGTCAAAAAGCAGTGGTGGAGGGGGCTAAAAAATTTGGGGGGCGCAAACGAACTCATAATTAAAATTTTTACTGTAGAAATGCCACTTATTAGGTGATGAACATAATTACTGCTTAGCTAAAATGCTGAAAATGGTACTGTTAAAGTCAACTGTTAATGAAATAAATGTACTATGAATCTGTAAATTTGAGTGTGATGTGGGTTTATTATCAGTAATGAACTAATCAAGGTAATTATTCAAACACACACACACACACACACACACACACACACACACACACGCACACACACAGAGTAGAGTAGAGGTTGCGTTACACTAGATTTTTTTTGTACTACACTCTGCCCCATATTGTATTACTCACACACAAACACATATAGACAGAAACCCACTTTTCTTGGCCATCCTGAACAAATTGGTGATTTTTGTCATCAACCATGTCAGTGCAGAAAATAAAAGCTAAATAAGTATAATTGATCTTATATTAAGATGAAAACATTATTTTGGTATTGTTTTTAGTATAAAGAGACTTACCATGCTCTCTTGAAAGAGAATTTTGACTTAATTTTAGAAGACTTTGACTTATTTTAAGTTATTTGAGTCTTATTAAGACCAATTTGCTAAACGCACTTGGAGACAAATTTACTTGTTTTCAGGATGAGACGTCTTAAGTCAAACTCCTCTTAAATTAACTCAAATGATTTTACGAGAAAGAGCTAGGTAAGTCTGAAAACAATAATACTTTTTTGATCTTGAAATAAGTTTAATATCACTTGGTTAAATTTGTATTAGATAAGCAATTTCTGCAGTCGGTGTGTAAAAGAAATTTGGGAATTAAGCTAGTTTTTTGGCTGAAAACATTACACGTTGTTATCTATGCTATGTCATAATCATAAAAAATACTTAACATCATATAGGCCTATGCTAGCTTACTTCTCTGTCATGACATCCTAAAATTCTGTCAGGGACTTCAAAGGTATTGCTTGTACTGTTTATGTCTTCTGCCTTTTCCCTGAAACAAAATACATTAGTTAACATGAACTAATAATGAACTGCACTTATACAGCATTTATTCATCTTTGTTAATGTTAATTTCAACAATTACTAATACTTTTATTAAAATTTTGTTAATGTTAGTTAATGCACTTTGAACTAACATGAACAAGCAAATAAAGCTTTATTTCTATTAACTAACATTAACAAAGATTAATAAATACTGTAACTAATGTATTGCTCATGGTTTGTTCATGTTAGTTAATACATTAACCAATGTTAACTAATGAACCTTATTGTAAAGTGTTACCAACAAAATACAATTTCAAGACAGTATAGCCTATAAGATGGTGGAGCTAGCTACTTATTATGAATATCAGGTAGGCTTTCTCCATTGCTTGCCCTGCTACTAGCTATTATCCTATTATTAACATTATTATTTTTATTCATATTATTGTTAGTACTGCTATACTAGGGCCTTCTTCTTATTATTATTATTAGTAGTAGTGGTAGTATTTTAGAAGTAGTAGGGCGACTACTGCCATACATATAAGAAGAACAAGAAAAACATATCAACAATTTAAAATAAATATAGCTGCAAGCAGCAATGCCGGGGTCAAGCCGAAAAGGGCACAAAAGGATCTTAAAATGAGATTGGATAAGCAGATTGAAGAACCTAGGTAAACCTAATAATTTTAGATGAAAAAACAAAAAAGTTATCAACAAAATTGATCTAGGTTTTTGTCTGCTGCAATCTTCCTTCTGTTATTGACAATCATGGAACATTAGAGCACTGAAGGACATATGATGTGACCCATGTTTTGCCACTGCAAACACCACTCACGTTACAACAAGTTTAATTAGTCAAAAGAGACCATCCCCGTGTCTCTACAATGTTCTGATGCAGAGATATAGCTTTTGCAAAAAACGGTTGATAAGGTATTCTCAATGGTTGCTAGGGAGTGAATTGGGAACCACCAGTGATTATAGTCAAAGCCATGAAAGGAATAATCCATGATGACTCATGGTTTTAGATGTGTTGCTGCAGTAGTTTTAGGCAAAAATACCATATTCTATATCAAAACCAGTAGGTGGCGCAATGAAAAAATTGTGCAAGCAACATCAGGTCATGATTGTGTTACATCTAGCTAGTTTTATGTCTATACACTTTAGTTTAGTGAAGAAACAGTTGTATGACCATAGGGCTGGCTTGTTATCAAAGGTTTTGTTCAATTATAAGGCCATCTAGTGGTGCAAGCACACAATTTTTTTTGTGTAGCCTCAGAATGTGCTCATGCATCAGTGAAATCTGGTGAAAAAATATATTTTCATTACGAAGTTACAACCATTTATGTGTAAAAAAACACAAAATTTGAATGTAATTTTTCGTTTTATGCACTTTTCGGCCATTTCTGATGAAAATTTTAATATAACGCCAATAGAACTTTTTGTTCAGAAGGTAAGGTTAGTTTCTTCCTATGGTGTTTTCGAGTCGATCGGAAAAACGCTTGCGGAGATATTCACGCGTGTTTTTTAAGCGCTATTTTACTGCGCAGGGTTAACCGTAAGGCGAATTCTGGCATGTTTGGTATCGTTGGACTCGGAAACTAAGATTTTTTTTGCCGAAGATACAGCCTCAAATCCGTTTTTTTGCGCTCTACGTAAAATTCGTTGACGCGGTTTACGGAAACAGATTGACGAATTTACATGAATTCCATAACTTTTTGACGTGAGGGTCTGTAGATGCTACATACCGATTTTCGTGGAAATCGGGCAAAAGCTCTAGGACGAGTTCGCAAAAGTAGGTTTTACGAATAATTCAAAATGGAGGAAAAATTTTCATGACGGAAAATGACGTCATAGGGTCCAGTCGAATCGTCTTGAGCCAAGGAATCAGAGGAAACAAGAATTTAATCTCTAGGACGTACGGGTCAGAAGTTATAAGCAAAAACGTAAGTGCAACTTTGGACTGTTGGTGGCGCTAGCGGGTTAGACATAGAGACTCCAAATTTGCTATGGGGACACATTGGACTGTCCTTTATCGATGTGCCAAATTTCATAACTTTCCTACGTACGGTTTTATGGGCTGCCATAGACCGCAATGGCGGAAGAAGAAGAAGAAGCAGAATAATAAATATAGCTGCAATCAGCAATGCCGGGGTCAAGCCGAAAAGGGCACAAAAGGATGTAAAATTGAGATTGGATAAGCAGATTGAAGAACCTAGGTAAACCTAATAATTTTAGATGATAAAACAAATAAGTTATCAACAAAAATAATCTAAGTTCTTGTCTACTGCAATCGTCCTTCTGTTATTGACAATCATGAAACATTAGAGCACTGAAGGACATGTGAGTGATGTGTGCAGTGGCAAAACATGGGTCACATCATGTTACAAGAAGTTTAAATAGTCAAAAGAGACATTCCCCATGTCTCTACGGTGTTCTGATGCAGAGATATAGCTTTTGCAAAAAAGGTTGATAAGGTATTCTCAATGGTTGCTAGGGAGTGAATTGGCAACATCCAGTGGTTATAGTCAAAGCCATGAAAGGAATAATCCATGACGACTCATGGTTTTAGATATGTTGTTGCAGTAGTTTTAGGCAAAAATACCATATTCTATCTCAAAACCAGTAATTGGCGCAATGACAAAATTGTGCATGCAACATCAGGTCATAATTGTGTTACATCTAGCTAGTTTTATGACTCTACACTTTAGTTTAGTTAAGAAACAGTTGTATGACCATAAGGCTGGCTTGTTATCAAAGGTTTTGTTCAATTATAAGGCCATCTAGTGGTGCAAGCATACAATTTTTTTTGTGTAGCCTCGGAATGTGCTCATGCATCAGCGTATCAAATCTGGTGAAAAAATATATTTTTGTTACAAAGTTACAACCATTTATGTGTAAAAACACAAAATTTGAAGGAAATTTTTCGTTTTTTGCAATTTTCTGCCATTTCTGATGAAAATTTTAATATAATGACAATAAAACTATTTGTTCAGAAGGTAAGGTTAGTTTCTTCCTATGGTGTTTTCGAGTTGATCGGAAAAATGTTCGCGGAGATATTCACGCGTGTTTCTTAAGCGCTATTTTGCTGCGCAGGGTTAACCGTAAGGCGAATTCTGGCATGTTTGGTATCGTTGGACTCGGCAACTATTCAGAAGTCCAAAGAAACAAGTCCCGTGAAAATACGTCTATCGGAGCCAAAGTTATAGGCGTGTAAAGCATAAGTCTGACCACTAGGTGGCGCTGTGACGAAACTCTGCATGCACCCGTAGTTCCATCACAAGTACCAAGTATCGTGTCAATAGGCTTAAGTTTGCTGAAGATACATCCTCAAATCCGTTTTTTTGCGCTCTACGTAAAATTCGTTGACGCGGTTTACGGAAACGGATTGACGAATTGACATGAATTCCATAACTTTTTGCCGTGAGGGTCTGTAGATGCTACATACCGATTTTCGTGGATATCGGGCAAAAGCTCTAGGACGAGTTCGCAAAAGTAGGTTTTACGAATAATTCAAAATGGCGGAAATTTTTTCATGACGGAAAATGACGTCATAGGGTCCAGTCGAATCGTCTTGAGCCAAGGAATCAGAGGAAACAAGAATTTTGTTTCTAGGCCTTACGGATCAGAAGTTATAAGCAAGAACATAAGTGCAACTTTGGACTGTTGGTGGCGCTAGCGGGTTAGACATAGAGACTCCAAATTTGCTATGGGGACACATTGGAATGTCCTTTATCAGTGTGCCAAATTTCATAACTTTCCTACGTACGGTTCTATGGGCTGCCATAGACCGCAATGGCGGAAGAAGAAACGGAAGAATAACTAATAATAAGAAAACTAACAAATACAATAGGGGTCTTCGCCCCTTCGGGGCTTGACCCCTAATAAGAAAACTAACAGATACAATAGGGGTCTTCGCCCATTCTGGGCTTGACCCCTAATAATAATTATTATAAGAAAACTAACAGATACAATAGGGGTCTTCGCCCATTCTGGGCTTGACCCCTAATGATACAAATGATCATTACTTTCCTGTGTCTGTATTCTGTTGTCCTTGGTATGTTCTTATTAGTGACCAAAAAGTAGGACTTGTACTTTGATTGTACAGGTGGCATATTTGAATAACTATTGTTGAGCACTGCAGAACAGATCAAGATTCAAAAATCAAGACTAGGCAGTAGATGGCTATGAATTCGTGGTGGAAAAGTGATTTGTTCAGATTCCTTCACTGATTTATTCAGTGACCATTTTTCCATATTACAGAAATATGTCAGCAGGTGCGGCAAAATGTGTTGTTCAACTAATCCTGCAAAACCCTTGGTTGTAATATTACAACATCAATTTAAAGTCTAATAAAATATACCTGTGCATGTTTTTTTCTCTTTAAAACCAATTCACACAAAAGCCCTATTGTTTAACCCTCCAATGATTATGAATGGTAAACTTTGTAAATAGGTTTGTTTTCCTGGCCGTGAACTTACAAAACCTGCAAACCTGCCTTAAAGAACATAACCTCTTTTTACTGGACTTAAAAAAATCAACAATCATGTAAGTAAAATGCCTAAAATATTTTTTTCTGTGATTAGTTATTTGTCTAGAACATGTAGATTTTAAGATCCAGCTAAATGTTTTGATTTAAGATTTTAAGCTTGTTATGTCAGTGTTGTAATTTTCCAACGTTGGGTCTGAAGCAAAATGTACCTGTGCACCTTGCACATTACATGAAATAACTGCTCTTCTAAACTATTAAAAATCTACTTCTTTAATAATTTATTGTAGCAACAAAGTATGATATTGATTTGAAATATAGTTGATACTATATTGAGTTTAATTTAAAGTTTTAATATTATAAAATGCCTTTTTTAGGAAATGAATTATTAATTTGAGAATTTTAAAGTATTTATGTGGCAATATTTTAAACTATCTGTATCTTATTGTTTATGAAATATACTTAGCTGGTCCTGTTTTCTTTTTTGGACTTTGTTTGCCCAAATATATATTTGCTGCATGAGGGCTAGGTTATAATGTTCTGGAATGTGGGGAATCTGTGTGTTTTTTTTATTTCAAGAGTTCTATCAGGACAGGACAGGACTGTCTTATATACAATGAGTATGGTGTCATTTATATCACCCAAATTTGGAAAAAGTGACTTTGAGATGGGACTCTGATATAACTAATGAGGAGGAATGTGGTTATGCCTTTGAATTATAAAAGAGAAATTAAAAACTTTGTCTGCCCATATGATGATTTTTGGACATCACACCATCAAAACCAAGGCATTCAAGAACTCATACTTTGCCCTATGACAGGTATTACTGTCTGAAAAAGGATTTTATCAGTCTCAATACAGATACTTCTGTTATCTACTTTCATATATCACTGGAGAACTTCCAAAGGTTTGTGTCAAAAGGCATGATCACAGCTCTGACGGATAACACCAATGAGTACAGTTTCCAAAAGAGACTACCCCATAGGCCCAATGCTGTAATATTACAACATTTCTATAAACACTTACCAAAATGTCAAAAATGTAAAACCCATTTATTTCTGCATTAGAGGACTCTTACAACAACATATAAAAGGGAAAAGTTTTTCCTAATTTTATCAGAGAGATTTAGACAAAGATCATACCATGAAGAGTGGATTCAGTCTGCTGTCACTCGTTTTAAAGATGTTTCACAACATGATAGTTTTGTTAAGAATACTAAAAAAGTCGACCGGCGTGTGAATTGTTACATCCAATATTCGCCTATTTCAAGGAGTATTCAGAATGTTTTATAGAAACATTGGCATATTGTTGAAAGTGATCCTATCCTTAAGACATGTTTAAAAACCAGCAGACCTTTAACTCTTTCCCCGCCATTGACGAGATATCTCGTCAATCAAGAGAAAACGCTTCCCCGCCAATGACTAGTATTTCTTTCCGCAATACCGCTATTATCCACTAGGTGGCGCCCTACCGCAACTTTTTAAACCCGGAAGTATTGCCCTCTGGCAAGCTGCTGCATGTCCGTGTCTGTTTTAAAGATCGCTCTGAATGGGATCTCTATGAAAAGTCCGTCACAAAAATGGAATTATCTCTGCTTTTTGCTCAAAATGTGGTGTTTTTGCAGAAACCTACCCATATTCAAAAGCTGATTACAAAAGAACTACTCAAGGTAGGATGAAACGTTTTTTTTTGTTCTGTTCTTTCATTTGATATATTGTATGTTTATATATCTGAAGAAGAACATTTTCTGGAAGGCATTAAACTTTGGTGAAAATCATGAAAAACGCTGGCGCTGGCTGGCAACTTTTTTAAAAAATGCTGGCGGTGAAAGAGTTAAAAACCCGTATTTCTGAACATTGAGTGCGTTTACATGCACAGTCTTACGCCGATTATGCTTAATAAACTGATAACATGTGGGGTCATGTAAACGCGTAAAACGGTTTTCTTTAATCGGGGAAAGCCCATAAACGGCGTAAGCAAAAACCGATCGGCACAGGTAGTTTTTTGCTCATTACGCCGATTTCGCATGGCATGTAAACACCTTAACCGGCTTTCTCACGGTTTTGTCCATGTGCGTATGTCTCCGCGTATGAAAGATAAACGTCACACGCGGAAGTAAGTGCAAAGTAACGCATAAAAGTCTCCGCTCGACTAAAGCAGTTGGCAGAGAAACTGTTAAAATAGCACCTCATGTTACATTTACAGGTTCTGCAGACACGACAACAGATACAACAGTACAGCTTAAGACAGATATGCCGTTGACTTTTTGAACGACTATTGTGTACTATAGGTGATGACGTCACTGCCTGCGAGAAAACTGATAATTCTTCAATTCCCTTGTAAACGCAGTTGTCTGCATAGCCGGCTTATTGATTTGCATGTAAACGCATGAAAACAGTTTTCTGTAGTAAGCAGATTTTTGATAGTTATCCGCTTATTCTGTGCATGTAAACGTACTCATTGATGTGCCTTTAGACATCGCGATCCAAAAAGTCCAGTTGCACAGCACTGAGGTCTACTGAATTTACACATTAGACACATTGTCGCCAAGAGGTTTAAATGAAGACTTTGTCCTTTTCTTTAATGTGTAAGACATTGTATACTTTTGATTTTTTTTTGTGGTTATCAGTTGTAAATATGTACGCAATCCTAAGTATTTATACTTGTTACCGTTAAAATTGTTTTGTGCATTGTGCATATTCCAGTTGTTTTCTTTTATTTTTTAATGTATTTTGTTATTAAAAATTTGTGCTTTTGATTGTGATTTTTGTAATTGTTGTATGATCATGTGACACTTAATTACCTATGGGTAAGTTTATAAATAGTGGTACACAGCTGGGTTAATTTGTCTGATGAAGAGCCTGCGTGCTCGAATCGTAACCTTGATGCCATGCACTAGTTTTAAATAATAAATATTTTTGATACTTTTGGATCTGAGACACCGCTTGGTTACGGTTACGTCATCATACATCGTCGTTTGCTGGCTGCCAGTTAAAACTGTAGACAAGCATGCAGTCCATTCATGGCTAGTTAGAGAAATACGGGAATGTTGTGCAAATCAGCAAATACGGGAATGTTGTGCAAATCAGCAACGTAACGTTAGCGTAGCAAACTAGCGAAATTTTAAAACATTTAAATTAAGAACATAATTCAAATATATATAAACAGGACTGTGTAGAGCACAAAATAAGACGTTAGTAATTTTTAAATTAATTATTAAGCCGAAAATACTTACATTTATGGGACTCTCTGGACGCTCTGGCCGCCATTTTTGCCGGTTGCGCAGTGTATTCTGTACCCCTTGGTTTCAAGTAAGCTCGCTGAAATTCTTGGTTTTAAGGGGTATCTACCACTTGCCCTTAGCCCTACCCCTTGATCAAAACGAGAATTGGGATAGCCCTTACTCTCACGTGAACGTGCAAAACTAAGGGGTAAGGGGAAGGGGTAAGACAGAGAAATGGGATTGGCCCTATGTTAAAGGTGCTCTAAGCGAATTCATGCGTTTTAGACCATAAAACATTTTTTGTTACATACAGCAAACATCTCCTCACTATCTGCTTGCTTCATGTCTGCTGATCAAACTGTAAAAAAACGCGATCTCTGTAGATAGCCTTACTCTAAAATTTAAGTGAATTTGTGCTTAAAACAAGCAAAAAAAAAAAATGCTAAAAAATGCCAATGGAATAACAATTGTTTTTCTTGAATTAACTTAATACAAGAAAAATTCAGCAAAAAATGTCTTATTCCATTGCCAGATTTTTGCTTCTTTTAAGCACAAATTTGCTTAAATTTGATATGTTTTTTCTAAAAACTAGAATTATTTTTTTAGGTAATTTGCTCATCAAGAAAATACATCTTGATTTAAGAATTTTTTGATATTTCTACTGAAAACAAGACAAAAATACTAAGTAAGAAAGTCATTTTTTGCAGTGAGTCAATAGATTATGTGAACGAGAATGATTCGTTTACCTAAAAGATTCGTTCACAAACGTAACATCACTACGAATCGACCCAGGAAGTGGACCTACCCACCAGTCGGTTCTCACATCCAATCAGCGTGCGCAGCATAATCGACATCCAATCACTATGTAGAAGTTTGGGCGCCAATTAGTTACACAGCTACAACGTAGCCAAATAGTAACTGTAAATGTTTAAATTTATCACTGATAGTTCTTGGCAGTAACATGGAAAAGTTAGCACAATGTTTGGGTTGTTTTATTTCCTAGACGGGTCCGTTATTACAGATAGTACATATATTATACAGGATGCGTATATAAATGCTGGTCGAATCGCTCTTGTGCTACTGCGATGTCATCCACCTTTTCTGTGTTCTTCGTCATCCACGTGCTTGTTGAGGATGCACAGAGCGACTACATTCGGGACGTTAAGTCATCGGTCGAGTATGGGGGGGGGTTTGTTTGGGTTCCTTCTTTTTTTGTCCTTGGAGCCTACAAAGAACTGTAAAACAAGCTCAAAAGAGCTGATGTTTATATTTGTGCGCTGCTGGTGTGTGCGTCGAGCAGGCATATAAGATGACCAGCCATGCTGAGGCGGTATTAAAATCTGCAATGGATAACGGACGCACAGTGTGTTCAGTCGAGGCGAGTCACGCAGGTACCATGTAATAGAGAAACGCCATAATTAATAAGTTCTCCTGTAGAGAACGCTCCAACATTAGTGTTTACAGACCAATAGCTTATATTTGAAGTGTTTGACTTAGGCTCTAGTGAAGGTTCAGCTAGTAGTATTATGGAATTTGTCGTCACTGTGCAGCATCATGTCTATTTAATGCAAATTCAGATAATTGGTTAAGTCAAAGTTAATAAAGTCATTCAATTGTTGGGGACCAAATATAAATCACGAAGCTTCAACAGGCGAAAATATAGGAGAAATGCAGTTGTGTCCGGGAGACATTTTCGAGGTACAGAGAGGATGGACTCCAAACTTAACATGGTATGGACATTACAAGTGCCCAATACTGATGAAAGTAATGAAGTACAAAAAATTAAATGACACTGATATTTCTTGCAATTATTTTTGTTTATTAATAAAAGGCCACTTTTCACAAAGAAGTAGTCCAGAAGCGTGAAGCTTTCCTTAAGGTGGGGGATATATGATCTTCCTTTGGTCAGTCTGGCCAGGAGAAGGGGTTGGTGAAGCAAGGAATGAGGGTAAGCTAAATTTATGACTTAACAGTTATGGAACATTGTGATTTTAGTTTAGAAATAATGCTGTGTCATCAATATGTTTGCCATGGGAGTTAGATTGTGAATTTTTGCAGACTTCTCCAAGATGGGTGCACAAGCATTAAGCAGATTTAGCAATATCTATTTGAAATGATAAATATTATTTAAAAGACTGAAACAAATCAATAGAGGAGGTGGAAGAAATGTAGAACAAAAATGTATATTAAAAAGGGTTAGAGTCTCTGCAGTTACTTAAAGTGGTGGTGTGGACATTTTCAAAATCATTCTCTTAAACAAGATGTACGTTGTCAGTCTGGTTCACAGATGGCCAAGATGGGCGAACAGCTCAAGAGGGATCTCAAACGGCAACCTACAAAACAACTCAGTTCTACTCCTGCTCGATTTGAGTCCGATTCCGACGACACGGAACATATGTTGCGATATTTTTGATCCACCCTAAAAAAACGAAAAGTGGTACGTTTAAAAATGTAACTGACTTCATCAAGCTCAGTGTTCCCCCGATAATTGTACAGAGTTTACAGTGGTGAATTATAGGCAATTTGTGCGAAAATGCATGCACTTTGTGCTTGAATTTAATTCAATGTCCCAGTACCAGTCCAAACCCAACCTACAAACCTATACCCTTGGTGCTCAGGGTCAAACTTGTGATATGCAGAACTGCATTTTTGTAAAAATGAGTTAATATTCAAGAGTGTATGAACTCTGTTGATCTTCACACACACACCTGTGTGAGATATTGACAAAAATGAATATCCCAATATTTTTTTCAACATCTGCATAACTATATTCAGACACTATTTTTTCAATCCTTTAAAGAAATGTGTGCAAACTGGCAAAAAAAGGTCCAGTTGGTCTTTTATGACATATTATTGTATAGAATTACTTGTATATAAAGATATGAGACATTACTGATTTAAACATGAGCGAAGTTACTGTACTAATATTTATTGTAATAGGCCTACAAGATCCTTTTTCAGTACAAAACATGTACGGAATAAATGAACTTTGTGCTTTGCAAACAGTAGGCTGAACTAGGAACTAGGCACCTCTTGCAACAATGATTATTAAATCAAACAACAATATTGTTGATGATAATTTCAAAGTACATTTTTTTCTTTCAAAACACTATAAATCCATATTTTTTCCAAAGCGCTATTAATCTTTTTTTTTCTTTGGTGTTTTATTTTTCGTGTTTGCATTTATGAGGAAAAACAATGTTTCATGACAGTTCTTTATTATGGATGCAAGCGCTATGAAACCGCCACTAAAAGACTTTTAAATTTTCACAGAGACCTCTGAACAGAAAACACAAAGCCTTTCTTTAAAACAAATTTTGTTTTATATTAATTGTATCTTTATTTTAATGCATTTTTCATCAACCAATTTTCTGAAGATTTAATAAATAAAAAGTAAATATAGCAATCAAACTATAAGGCGCCAATGCTTGAACGGGAGCCTATATCATCATAAACTGAACTGTAGCCTACTCGCCTCTTTGCTGTTGCAGCCGAGACAGAAAACACCTGTTTATTAATAAACAATTATAATGTCTTATTGCAATATTTTACACATTCATAATCATTACTTTTGCTGGTTGTTTGAGGCAGCTTTTTAGGTTTATGGAAAAGAGCTCACATAGGCCTACAAACACAGTTTCACCAAGGCACAGGGACTCATCAGCACAGAGAAAATGCTTACTAATTATGAAACTCTGATGTGGTTGAACAGGTGAAACAGTCACAAATTCCTCTGCAACTCAAACCTTCTCAGTACAAGTTATGAAGGAAGAGTACATCATAGTATTATAGGTTTCAGCTCATTAAATACATCAGTTATTAGGTCATTACAACCACTTTATGTTTGTATGTTTGTTTTACCAGTGGTGCTATTTTGGAATATTTATTAGCTTCATAGCAAGTTACTAATGCATTTGCTTCTAAATGTAGCATTTTCGGGTGAAATCATGAATCTAATCACTAATATTTAAATACTAATTTACAGGGACTGATGAACACACCCGAATGCTTATCCAGTGGAGAGTGGCTAATGAAGCCCTCTTCGCTGGAAAGTGGAATGCAGCCATCAAAGGTTTTGAGTGAGTATACAATGAAACCATATTAGGGGCTGTCCACACGGAGATGCATATCACTGTATACGTATAAATTTGTTATCGTATTGGTGTTTCATCCACACGGATCCGGCGTTTTGGGAGACGGAATCCGCTATTTTTACACCCTTGCGGTTTCGTCTGTACAGCCAATCCGTATATTTTGTGAAGCGAAAACGTCATCACATCACGTGTCGGAAGCGTCACACGTAACAGCAACAACAATAACGGCAGACTATGTGATTGTGTTCGTGCTACAGAAGCTACTAAAGCCTACTAGCTTTATTACAGCAAAATCTATTGCTTCTATGCAATTGTGGTGACCAACAAGCGATAATTGACAACACCATACGTTGGTTATACGCATGCTCAAAGTCTTCTTCTTCGTGTATAGTGTATATCTGTGGCAGAATTACAGCGCCCCATACTGGTCCGGCATATATACTACACCGCTTTCAGTCGGTTTCAGTGGTTTCGTGTTTACCGATTATTTTTTTAGAGCAAGGGGAAAAAAATGATCGGATAGGGAATGCACCGGCTTCGTGTGGACATAGCCTTACTCAAGTTTGTTGACTCTGGTAGCATAATGTAGTAACATTTTTGCAACTTTTTCCAAGTTTTTATTTGTGTTTGCTGGGTGTGCATTTCTTGCAGAGTTTTTGTGACAGAGCAGAACCTTGTGGGGAAATGTTCTGCTGCTCAGATGAAACGAAAGTGGGAAAACCTGAAACAAAAATACAAAGTAAGATTTTGTAGAGAAAAAAAAAGGGTAGTTAATATAAAAATTCTGTCATGATAAAGTCACATTAATGTTTGTCCATCTGGCAGTAATCTTATGCTTTTAATTGCCTGCATTTTGTGCTTCTCAAATTTAGTAGGATCTCAAATGCCAACAGACGGGAGTGAGTACTGAGGATGGTGAGGTTACAGCAGCAACCTGGAAATAGTATGCTGCCATGGATGAGGCAATAGGTGGTTGTCCATCTATCTCGCCATGGAGAGAGATGATGGAAAGAGAGGAAAGAAGAGAGAGAGAAATGATAGAGCGAGACGAAAAAAGAGACAGGGAGACTAAAGAGAGAGGGGAAAGATTCCTTAAATTGCCCAAAAATAATAATAAGTTCATTTATTTTTAAGTTCATTGTAATGGAATGTTTGTTTTATGGTATTTTCACATCTATTAAAGGATTTATGTGCACACTCATTTTGTTGCAGTGTTCAGGTGTTTTTAGGCGTATCTGAAAGACTTTTGCAGGAGTATCTGAAAAAGATGTTGTCTGCAAAAAGTGCATCAAAGTAGAAATTTACCCGCACAGTACAGACAGCTTTTAAATGTATTTACTTAATTGGGACAAGTGACCAGAAAAATAGAAAAGAAAAACACAAAAATGTAATGGAATATACTAAACATATAAAGAAATATAATCAAAATGTAACATTAATATCAACTCCAGCAGTTTACATTTGAGAACACAAAACTGATATTTTTCATTCTTAACATGTGCAATGTTACAGGTAATCATGCTCATGAAGAGCAGGCACCAAGTTGTCTAGAGCGGACACAGCTGCAGCCAGATTGTCCCGCACATCATCTCCAGTGTTGGCTTCTGTGTTTTGGGTTTCAGGTTGGTCATCCCCATGATCCTTCACAACTTCTGGAACCACAATGTCCCCACTGAGACGACAAAGGTTGTGAAGCACCGCACAGCATGCAACCACATCTGGCACAAAGGCAGGGCTCACTTCCAGGGCCGTGAAAAAGATGGAACGTCAGCGTGTCTTTAGCATCCTGAAGGCCCTTTCCACGATGTTCCGGGTACGGCAGTGCTTTGTGTTGAAGCGGGGTGATGAGGCAGATGGGCGCACGCAAACAAGGATACCCACCATCTCCAAGGATGCATTTTCCTGCAGGTGGATACAGTTGGCCGGTATAAACAGGACTGTTCTTCAGCACTCTGGCATCATGCACGGATCCAGGATATCCAACAAAGATGTCAAGAAACTTTCCCTGGTGGTCAGTGATGGCCTGCAGCTGGACAGAATAAAACAGCTTTCTGTTAAAATAGCATGGGCCATCACTTGCTGGTGGTTTGATGTGGATGTGACACCCATTAATTGCTCCAACTACTGAACGGAAAACTGGAGACCCAGCCAGCTGGGCAAAACCTGCTCCCACTGCGTCCAGGTCATCCACGTTGGGCAAAGAAATAATTCTCCTTAAAATCCCAATGACTCCCCTGCTCACTCTGTGCACAATGTCATGCACAGAGGACTTGGGGATGTCTAAGGCCATTGACACTACCCTGTATGATGCTGCATGGGCCAGCCAGTAAAGAAAAAACAGCACATCAATGTCCTTTTCTCAGCCATGGTCAGAGTCAGACATTAGAGCAGCAATCAGGGCCCTGATCGACATTCGAGATAGTCGGAAGTTTCAAATGAATACGAGGAGTCACAAGACGGGGAGTGAGAGACTGACAGAAACACAAATGTGTTCAATAATACACAAAAAGCATAAACATGTCATTTGATCTGTTTCTCTTAAGTTTAAGCATTAAACATGTTGTTTTATTACAGATCATTTAAATGTGCTCGTGTGGTTTGGTCAAAAAGTAAAATGAGTCTTTGTGGACGTGTATTATATTATAACATGCTGAAAATCATTGTGCCTGTTTAAAACACTGGCAGCATGAGACCTAAAAGTCTTTATTTTTATTCCACAATGTTCCCCATCTGCTGATGAAACATGTATTTAGTTTGCATTAAACAGATGATTTACTTTTTAAACTGTTCAAATATATAATGCTGAACATCTCTTACTAACTTCTTACGTGAGAGAATCTCCCTCTTGATGCTCTGTCTTGTCTATAGCACGAGCGCTTGAGACTCCGCCCACCTGAGCAGCTCATTTGGATTTAAAGCTCACTTAACACACGCTGTTTCTGCATTTCTGATGTTAATCTGGAGTACCTATAGAGTAGTATGACATCCTTTATATCTCTGAAGAGTATTTAGTTTAATCAGATTTATAAAAGAAAGATTAGCTTTACCGAATCTTTCCGATAACGTATGAAAAAATGAAGAAGGAGGAGTTACTACCATGGGTGGAGCGAGTACGAGTCATGCAACACTATACAACACTTATAACTTATGATTCACTACATGTTTGTGTCATTTATATAGTATGCACACGCATATTTACAACATAAGACAGAAGTCTTACTTACCGCATGCAACTCGTGACCCAATTGGGAAAATCCACTGCATCAAACACACATGCAAAACTCCGCTGCTACCCCGGATAATAAACTATATCCATTGTTTTCATAAGGCATTCTTCTCCTTACATCCAAAAACACACTTCTTCATTCGTGCCATTGTTGAGTTTTGAAATTAAACAGAGCTGTCGCGTGATGTGAATGTTTGTAAGTTCTAGCGCAGGCGTGTCAAACTCAATTTCATCTCGGGCCACATCAGCATTACGGTTAATCTCAAAGGGCCGGTTGTATTTGAACGACTGTAGGAATGTATCAACTCTTTTATTACTGTACATTGCATAATTTTCTCTGCATTTGATTACTATTGGTTTTGTTAATAACTCAATTAATACCTAGCTTTGAAAGTAGAAGCCCAGGCAAATAATGACAAAGTGTATAGAGTACAGAATAGATTATTTTAAAAATAATTGTGGTGACAAAAACACATGTTGTATGTAAGCACACTCAAAATGTTCTGTCATCCTTTATTGTGCAGGTAAGAAAATGAGAGGCATTTTAAGATACTAATAAAGAGTTTTACAATCTCCACCACAATATGCATTTATAAGACACATATACTCTGGCTTGTCATTTCTTGCCCTCTTTACAAAAAAGCTGTGATTTGTTTTACCTGGCTTTGAGTGTCTGACTGACGTCTCATGAGTTCAGTGTTCTTCAGTGTAGTTTCAATCGTTTATTAAAAGTAATCGGTTCAGATGAGTCATTAGTTCGTGTATTCAGCGGAAATAGACGCGTTGTAAACTAATCCCGGCTGGACATCGCGAAACATTTCTGTACACGAGACGGAAAACATTTTCTTGCTGGATCCGCGTGAGCGTGCACGAGAGAGGGAGAGAAATATGCGGAGGTCGCATATGCAGCGTCATCAAGCCTGGTTTATTTAAGTTAACTGACCATTACATTCGCAAGTCATACGCATATTACAACTATTTACTATAAACAAAGAATAATATTTCAATTTATAATTGTTAATATTCTGAAACAAGGCAGTCTTGCAGTCTGGAAATGCGAGCTCCAGAGGCTGCAGCCTTCGCTTTAAGACACGGTCTCTCTAGCAGTGCGAGTGTGCGGTGCACTGCACGTTCTCTCATGCAATCATCAACATTATCACTATCATTACATTACAAAAAGACTTTGAAATTAGTTTTGGTGGCTGCTAATAAAATCAATGTAGGAAATAACCTGCAAAAAATAAAACTTATAATGACAATAAAATAATCTGTAAACTCTCGCGGGCCACATAATTAACATAATTTGTAAACTCTGTCGGGCCAGATGAAATGAGGGGGCGGGCCGGATTTGGCACGCGGGCCTTGAGTTTGACACCCCTGGTCTATGTCTTCCCTCTGGCTGTATCAAAATCTCACCTGGCTTTCCTCAGGGATGGTCCCAATAATGTGCTTAAAGTCAAATTCAGTTTGTGCATGATTACATGATATAACTTTTTAAATACTGTATCCTAAATTATGGATAATAAAAACATTAATAAGATAATAGATTTCTGGAGTGTTAAAAATTAAAAGAAAAAATAACAACAAGAACCGTACTGAACCGAGAACCGTGGCCATAAAACCGTGAAACGAACCGAACCGAGGGTTTTGTGAACCGTGCCACCCCTAGTATTTATACGGAAATATCACATCCCTGGATTCTCTGGGGGCTCCATACAGAGTCATGTAATGTCCCTGCCGAATAGATGTGCATGTGCAGTGAAATGACTTCAAATAAAAGTGTTTTTAGCACAATTTGAGCTTAAGAAATAGTTATGATTCAGTTGATGTCTGGTTTAATTTTTGGTCAGAAATATGTTGTTTAATTTTATCTCTGTATTTTGATATCTGCATTGTTCATGTTACAATGATGTTAAATAAAAATTAATGGTTTTTAATTTTGTCAGTGTAAATAGCAGTTAGCCATGAATGATTCAGTCAAGTTGTTTTAACATATATTAATCTTGTTAAGCTTATTTGTTTCTGTTAGGATTAGGGCTGTCAAAATTAACGCGTTAATAACGCGTTAACGCAAATTCATTTTAACGCAACTAATTTTATTAACGGAGATTAACGCAACGCGCAATTTCTGTTTGACCCTTGGTCCAGCCCATAGTTGAATGAACAGAGACGCAGACAAATGTGACTCTCTCTAAATGAGTAAAAGGTTTTCATAGAAATAAGAACATTAAGCAAATCGTCTACCAAATCCAATGCTCTAAATGCTCGTTGGACATCTGATATGATCTTTATTTATACGTCTGAGAGGTGTAACGTTACCGTCCTCCTAACTCTCATGCTTAATCTAATACAAAGATGCGGCTCAATTCATTTTGGTTTCGCTTTTATGCATGACTTAGAAAATAGACTGCAGGACTTGCTTGATGTTAAAAGAGTCATTAAGAGAGATAAAGTTCGGTACCTGATTAATGTTAAAGAGTTATTAAGAGCGACAAGACTCAAAAGCGATCTCCTCACGCTGACTGACTGATATGTGAAGCGCGTGCACACAGACGCGCGAGTGCGCGACACGGATATATAGACATCTACACAAAATTACAGTTTTAAAAATATCTGTTTTGATAAGAATTCACGCAGGTAGGCTCTATAATCTGTTATGTTTTAAGTAAATGTTTGGTTAACTGTTGGGTAAAACTATCTGATGTGTAACATTATATTAGACCACTTAGATTTTAAGCAGTATGTCTCAATGTCAATCAAACAAAAGGAAAAAAAGTTGAACATACATTGATGATGTTTTTGCTTTGTGTGTGCTAAATCTATTAGTTTTGCCAGTGATTTTAAGGTATTGATGTGGTAATATAATGTATGGATGTGGAAATGTTTGTGGTAATTTGACTCTTTCAACTTCAAACACGTGTAGTTCTGTCATATTTTGTTATATTTCAACAAATCATGCATTGTTCTATGTTTTAATAGAGAATGTCAAAATATGAACAACTATTTTTTTTTAAATTTGCTAATTCCGACTCAACTTGCCAGCACAGGTCACAAATGATGCAGCAGCAAACAAAAATGGAGAAAGAAAATTTTCTGAAAGGAAAATTCATATACAAAACAATGGCTGGTGATTCTGTTAAAATGTAAACAGGCTGTTGTTAACATATATTTGCATAAAGCATCTATATATGTATATATGATTAGAATATTAAAAACCTGAAAAGTGTTAAATTATGGTAAATTTAGAATGGATAAAAATGTGCGATTAATTTGCGATTAATCGCAGTTAACTCATGAAATCATGCGATTAATCTAGATTAATTTTTTTAATCTATTGACAGCCCTAGTTAGGATTCATCTGTGTGAAGTATTTAAGTAGAGTTTACATGTTAATTTTACTTTAAGAGAACTTGTTTCAATCATAGGGGCCAATGTACACTATTGAATCACGTAAATCCATTATTATTATTATTATTATTATTATTATTCATATGTGATGTGTAGCCTAGTGTGTCATGATTATTCAAGTTTTGATTTTTTTCGGTCATCAGATAAATATAAAGCTAAAGAGCCTTGGACTGGAGAACGCACAGATAAACTGGAGAAAGAATGAAGATGGGGAGGTGTTTCATCTGGGTGAACACAAAGTAAATTCAAGTACTACATGTGATAAACACCCCTGAACTGTGGTTTTTAATGTAAAACTTTAGAACAGCCGCAAGATAATACAAAACACACATATTTCATATTTAAGCTGTGTTTTTTAAAACATATATTTTTAATAAAGATTGATGTGACCATGATGTAAATAAAATCTATGGTCTTCATACAGTACACAAATTTTTCTGTACAGTAGCTTAATTCAAAGTACATGACGATAAAAATGATTTAGTTATTATCAAATAATAAAATATAATTATTTTATGAATTATAATAATAAAGAAGCATGTTTAAAATAAAGCAGCTAGAATCCTGACTCTATGGCAAGTGTACACATCCATTTAAAAAAACTTAGTCTGTTTATATTCTCTTATGTGAATTGTTTTAAGATAACTTTTAAAGGCGGAGTCCATGATGTTTGAAAGCCAATGTTGATATTTGAAATCACCTAAACAAACACGCCCCTACCCCAATAGAATCTGGACCTTCTGTTGATAGACCCGCCCCACGCATACGCAAACCGGCATTTGATTTGATTTGATTGGCTATAAGTGTGTTTTGGTAGTCGGCCCGTCTCCTTTTCCAACGCGTTTTTCAAACATCGTGGACTCCGCCTTTAAATAGAGCTATAAGTTAAAGTTTTTCATTATAATTGTTACATTATAATTATTTAATCGACAGGAACAGTGTGAATGGTCTTCCCATTTTCTGGTGAATCTTAGACATATGTGCAGTACTGTGTGTGCAATATACAACGCTCATAATGTAGATTTATATTTTAGAATGAAATAAAATCTGCATTGCAAAATTAGGAAAATATTAGTTACATTTTAATCATTCTTGTAAAATATATCGCATGAAAGTTGCCATTGTATACTATTATATTTAGAGTAGCAATTTTACAAAAGTTATTTGTTCATTGAAAGCAAGTTACTGTACTTGCTCATGGAAATAAATCTCTCAATCTTGCTCTCTGTCTTTCCTAAAAAAAAAAAAAAAAATGTTGGCCGTTTACTGAAAGAGTCTGTCAGCTGTCTGTCTCTCATTATTGGTATAAAACAGGTGAATGGTTGGTTTGATCAATTTGCTGAAACGTCACCCACATTGATCTTATTTTTAAAGGCTTGCATCTGTTGCACTATGTAGAAAAGATAAAAAAATGTTTTTATTAAATTGTCCTGTCTGGATTCAATTCAATGTGTGGCCACAAATCTTCTTGTTGTGCCACACACTAAAGAAATCAGATTTGTACATAATGCCCAATTGTCAAGTTATTCCAAATAGGCCTGGGTGGTATATCAGTATTTTATCCCGGTAGGATATGGAATGAGACTACACCGTCTATATCAGTATGACCTGACCTGATCCTCCTTTGCAACAGAAGCTCTGCCAGAAATCAGATCAGACATAAACTGTCCAACCAGCTTGCGTGTTCTGCAGCTGTATATTTTAAAACAGGAAGGAAACCCTTGACATTGAATTTTATTTTAATTATATGCTGCTTTAATAAGGTGATCGTTACATCTCGCATGATGAAGCTTTTACTTGCATATACATATTCATTCCACTTGTTCAAAATACGGAGATATGATATTGTCATTCAACCCCAAATGACCAAGATTTAAATTTTGGTCAATATTGCCCAGCCAGCCCTAATACCAAACACAAATCTATGCAGAAACAAGTAATCTAACATACAAGATAACATGGTGCACTATTTTTCTTTTTTTAAGTCACCTTAAAATATTAAAGGTGTCTGATTCTTTTTGATTGACTCTAACTGAACCAAAGATAAGGTCATGCAGTGTAATAACGATTTTATTTATTTTTTTAAAGTTGATCTATAAACTGTGAACCTTCTTGCTGTGAGGCAACAGTCCCAACTAACAGGGGAGATCCCTCGGAAGTCCTCTTAGGCCCGTATAAGGTCTGCAATTGGTTCACATTGTAATGATCGCTGTCTGACTATGGGGAAGTCCGCATTTGGTCCTCTTTATAATGTTATCAGGCGGTCCGTCCGAGGACGTCCACATAAGAAGTGTTTCTCCAACGCGAGGATGTATCCCAGAAAGGCTGCATATCTCGGCTGCCACGTTATCATGCATTGTCGAAGGGCATTTCAATCCGAAGGATGCTTCGACGGTAGCCTCTGTTTTGTGCCCATCATTCAACCACTTTTGAAGGAAGCATGAACTGTATCCTTTGTGCCCTCAAATCACCCACAATCCTTTGCACACATTCAAAAAACAAGGAAAGAATCAAATTGGCCAAACATTGGTAGAAAACAAGTGGGCACAGAATTGACACAATTTTAGTATGCAATGTAAGACAATAACATGTTTTATGCACAAAGACATTTATGTTTTTTTTTATTCTTTTGTAAAGTAATCACAATGTTAAACTGCAAATTCTGTATAGAACTGCACAAATAGAAATTATAACTTAATATAATTGGTCTAATAAAAAGACTAATAAGTCTAAAGTCTAATAAAAGACAAATTTGGTCTTCCATTGAAGACAAATTCATCCAAATAAAATAAATATTTAAAAAATACAAAAATATCAAAATTAAAATGAAATTTGGCCACAAATGGCCCCGGCTGTGCTCAGTTTACACCCAGGTAAGTAGTAGTACACTCTTATAAAATATCTAAAGTGCTCTATTTTCATGCACTAATTTTGTACTTAATGAACTAAAAATTCTTATTTAGTACTTCTTAAGATAACATCTAAGTGTATCTGTGCTATTTTGAGACCCCATGAATATGAACTAAAATGTGCTTGTAACATACTATCTTTGTATTATCCAAATCATAGTTGCACCCATCTTTAATACAAAGCAATATTACCTAAATGCATTTTTTAAAAACATTTTTAGTTCATATTCATGGTGTCTCAAAATAGCACAGATAAGTACATTTAAGGAGTGCTAAATATAACTTTTAGTATATTAAGTACAAAATTTGTATTTGAGCAGAGCAAGTCTACTTTTCCCCCTGGGCATACTGTACACATACAGTATTACAAAACTTGCCCAAAGCGTGTTTGTCAAGCTCTGTGTGTCAGAGAGATATACACCGTGTGCAGAATTATTAGGCAAGTTGTATTTTTGAGGATTACTTTTGTACAACTACAGTGCTCTTGGTCAATTCAAAATGTTAACAAACCCTCAAACCTGAACATTTAAGTAGTAAACGTGAAATTTTGGCTTTCTTAAGAGAATATTTCTATGTACATCATTATTAGGCAACTATTAGTGTGCAGAATTATTAGGCAACTAAATGAAAAACAAAGATTTTACCATCTCACTTGTTTTTTCACCTGTTAAAGTGAGAATAATAAACAAACTCTACATTTACAAAAAAATAAAAAATAAAACAATAAAAAAAAATATATAGACCCAGTGACCAACATAGCCACCCTTCTTTTCGACAACAGTCACAAGCCTTCCATTCACGGATTCAGTCAGCCTCCCGATCCGGTCCGAACCAACATCCCGCGCAGCCACAACCACAGCCTCCCAGACACTGTTCAGAGAGGTGTTCGGTTTACCTTCACTGTAAATGTCCTGCTTAAGAAGGGCTTAAAAGTTCTCAATAGGGTTTAAGTCAGGTGAAGAAGGGGCCATGTCATTAGTCTTTCACCTCTAAGGCCTTTACCTGCCAGCCACCCAGTTGAGCACTTCGATGCATGTGCTGAAGCGTTGTCCTGCATAAAAAAGTCTTATTGAAAGATGCAAACCCCTTTCCTGTACCACTGCTTGAAGAAAGTGTCTTCAAAAAATTGGCAGTAGGTCTGAGAGTTGTTTTTAATTTCCATTTTCAACCCAAAAAGGTCCAACAAGCTCATGTTTAATAATACCTGTCTGTGCCTGCCTGCCTGTAGAATTCTGTAGAATACTTTTCTCCTGCCGATCGGATCACAGATCAGACTACACCACCCCTTTTAATACGATTATATTTATATTGATAAAGGTGTTTACACCAGTGTTGTTTTCGTCAAAATGACGATAACGAAATGATTTCGTTGACGCACCTTTTTTATGACAATAACGCGACGATGACTAGCTAAAAATGGCTCTAAGGTGACGAAAACATCACTTATTGGGAGCAGTATGCTAGCTGGAGGCATTCACTTCCAGACTTTGTGCTAAGCTAGGCTAGCGGGGGCTGCGTCAGACAGAGTTACAGCACGCACGGAGAGGGGAAGGTATGTATGGACTTATCTAACTCTGGGGGATACGGTGAATAAGCTGAATTCCCAAAATCTGGGCATGTTCCTTTAAGCTGTACATGTGTACTTTCATAACATTGGGCTACATAAAGCAATGAAATAGCGTTGTGCCTTTTGAAAATTGGGTTTTCATTGCCTATATCTGCAAACTTCTTAGGAACAACTTTCTCCAGATATAAAGCGTGAACTCAACGAAAGATGGTGTGCGCTGGGTGGCGTTGCCAAGTCCTTCAGTTCATTTATTAGTTATTGGTATTTGGGCTGTGATAAGTCTTTGGGATGCTTTTGGGCTAGTTTTGAATGTCAATTCACGTTTGCCATAGTAGAAAAAAACAAGATAGGGACTATCCCTGACTGGCTGGTTCAGCTTGACCAATCAAATACATATTCAAAACTTTGTAAAAAGACATAAAAAGACCCTCACTGTATAACATGTCACAGGAATGACATTTTTAGGCACACTCCGCAAGTTGATATCCCTTGCTGAAAAGCCCATTAATTTTTCCCATAGACTTTAGGATTAATGTTATCATTAGGACATCAAATCTGCGGAGAAAGTCAACAGCTACAGTCAAGAAACGTCTAGCATCACTTAACACAAATATCTCAATAGATGAAGATTCCGATTCTGCTGAAAGTGCCGGTCACGTTGGACTTCCTGAGTGTGTTGAAGAAGTTGCAGAGTGTGTTGAGCAAGTTGAAAATTATAATTCCATTGACCAGGACTTGGAGACAGGTATGGAAAGTGAATGCATAGAAGAGGCTTTTCCTGAAACAGTTACTGACTGTGAAAATGAGGTTGAAAGTGATGAAGAATATCAACAGCCAACACTGACCACTAGCTTGATGAACTGGGCCGTGGAGTATGGCATCACTTTGGTTGCACTGACTGCCTTGTTGTCTGTATTAAGGTATCACCACCCATTCCTGCCTAAAGATGCCAAGACACTCCTCCATACACAACATAAAGTACATAATTAAGCAAGTTGCCGGTGGTGCTTACTTTTACTTTGGAATTGTGAACTCTTTGTCACGTTTCTTGAACAATGCATGGTTGAAAATTCCTGACAGGCATACAATCAAATTACAACTTAATTTTGATGGGCTTCCACTTTATAAGAGTTCAGGTGTCCAGTTATGGCCAGTTTTGGGGTTAGTACAAGGATTTGGTTTTAAGCAAAAGCCTTTCTTGATTGCTTTGTTTGGTGAAACGTCAAAACCACAGCCTCTGGGTGACTACTTGAGAGATCTAGTAGCAGAGATAAAAAACACAGCAGCCGGGTTTACATTCAAGGGGAAAACCTTGTTCATAAAAGTAACATCAGTAATGTGTGATGCTCCTGCATGAGCATACATAAAAGCCATTAAATCTCACACAGGATATGCAGGCTGTGACAAATGCACATCATATGGGGTTCGTTTAGATTGTCGAATGACTTTTCCAGACTGCAAATGCCCTGCTAGAACAAATGAGGGTTTCAGACTTCAGATAGATTAGGAACATCACAGAGACATCTCCCCACTCACAGAGACAGACATTGGAATGGTTTCTATGTTTCCCCATGATTATATGCATCTAGTTTGCCTTGGGGTCACAAGGAAGCTCTTAGAGCTGTGGGCAGGCAGCAGTGGCTGACTTAGATGCCGTCTACCATCAGATAAAGTAACAAAGTTGTCAGAAACACTTTTGTCTTTCAAAAGTCACATGCCCACTGAATTTACTAGAAAGCCAAGATCTGTTGCAGAGAGACATAGATGGAAGGCAACCGAATATAGACAGTTTTTGTTGTACACTGGGCCAGTTGCACTACTTGATGCTCTTTCCTCACCAGTTTACAACAACTTCATGCTGCTCTATGTTGCCATATCCATATTAGCATGTCCAAGTCTCTGTGTGACATTCTGTGATTTAGCAAAAACATTGCTTGTGTCTTTTGTGGAACACTTTGGACAGCTTTACGGCAGGGAACATATTGTGTACAATGGGCATAGCCTTATACAGTGCCCTCCATAAGTATTGGAACAGAGGCACATTTTGTGTTATTTTAGCTGCTTAAACTAATTCTGATGTAAACCAGTTGTTTGGTTATTTTGGAAGTGTTATTCGACTTTGTACTGCAAAGTTTTCTCACTGGTGAATGAGACATGAGATGTGACCGTCTGATCTGTGCGTGTTCATGTGTTTTGAAAGAGGCGTGACTTTGGATGGCGATTTGACTTGAGGGTGGGATCGGGATTTCATTGCTAAGCGGCTACCGTTAGCATTTTTCAAAATGTGTTACCCTACCTTTAATATAGATTTAAATTTGTTATTTTACTAAACAGTTAAATGAACATTAAACATTAACAAGTTTTTTACAGAATAAAACTATCAAATAACAGCCTCATGCAAAGCATTCTGGGAACCAGAAATCCTCGTCAACCATTTTCTGTTTTTTTCCCATAAGATTTTGGTTCCCAGAATGCTTTTCATGAGGCTGTTCTTTTATAAAGACAAAGACTTGTTAATGTTTAATGTTTATTTATCTTTGAATAAGTAAATAACATAATTAAAACTATAGTAAGTAGTTATTACAATGTTAATCTATGAAGCTGAAAGTCTTACTCCTTGAAGTATCTTCCATTGTATTTGAAGCAGAATAGCTTTTAGGTAACCTTTAGACTAGCATGCATTTATCTAATTTAATAATTTTGTTTCTTTTCAAGAATCTATCAGAAGAAATTCTAGTACTGCTAGTGCACCAGATGGTGAGATAGAAAAGTACATTAAAAGATGGCTTCAGCTTGCATCTGACTGAGATGGGGGAAGGAAGGAGCGAGCCCAAAGACAATTAAATTCTTTATAAGGTATTTCAATTGTTGTTAACATTTCCACAATTTAACACTCATGCCTTCAGTCTATCTGATGTACTAACCATGAGTCATTTTCTGTTCCCCTTCTTATCTCTTTTTTCTCTCAATCTTTCCTTTTTTTAGGTTACACTTGAGGCGTTTATTAATCATTTGTTCCTGTAATATTCAATATTAATTCCTGTTATGTGTCCAAATGTTTTATTAATCAGAGACATTTGTTCCTGTAATGTTAGAAGTGTTCAAATGTTTTATTTATCAGAAAAATTGGTTCCTGTAATTTTAGGAGTGTCCAGATGATGAATGAATTTTATTAATGTTATATTTAAAAAATAAATAAATAAAAGTTAAAACCTATATTTTTCATATTTCTTAAAACACCCACAGTAAAGTGTGACACTTAACACTTCCAAAGTATCACAAACATTTAGATTAGAAAGAATACACAGAACAAACTTCTAATCTGCAGTAAAAATGTTGCTATACATATTGTGTCAATTTTATTAAACTGATATAGAATTGTATTTTCCTTTGGTACCTAGACTCAGACCAGTACCTGTTGATTGAATTTTTTTTTTTAGAATACATGATTATGGCCCTATGCTGGCAGTTAGGACCAGTTCCGGCTGAGTGTACAGTTTTTAGCTGGCGTAATTCTGGCACTGTGCTGGCAGTGTCGGCTCACTTTCAGCACCCGGAGATGGGCCAGTTTACTTGGGCCGATTCTGGGGCATCATTCATCCCAGATTTGGCCCTTGTCTGGCAACCGGAACGGGGATGGGGTTTTTGTTCTGGCCTGCCGGATCTGGGCCATTATTGGGCCAAACTGTTTTGGATACCTGGGAATCCTCAAAAATACAACTTGCCTAATAATTCTGCACACAGTGTAGTAGGTTACACATTTTAGCTTATGACTAGTGTTTTGTGTTGTGAGATTTGACTGAATCAATAATAAATATAGCCGAAAAGGGCACAGAAGTATGTAAAGTTGAGTTTGGATAAGCAGATTTAAAGTACCCATATTATGAAAAACTCACTTTTTCTGGGCTTTGGGCTGTTCTTTTGTGTCTCTGGTGCTTCCACACGCATACAAACTTGGAAAAAAATCCATCCATGCTGTTTTGAGTTAGATACAAGTTTCTGAATGTCCTCTGCCTTGAGTCTCAGATTTTGCGGATTCAAAATCAGCTCCGTTGTGACGGCACTAGCTTTGTCATCACATTCCATTTAAATTTTCCCGCCCACCACCCCACTACCCAGGTCTCCACTCACCAGGTAGCTACAGAGCAGTCACTTTGCTGATATCCTCCATACTGTTGTTATCGTTGATATCCTACATTGTTAACATGTCCTTTGTTTACATGCATACACGTTCGTTCTTCTTATTATTTATCCTTATGTTAGCATATAAAATGCAGTTTTCACACCAGGAAAGAAAACGTCACACATAGATTGTTTAATTCGTTATATAATTGGCTACACGTTCTGTCTATCAGTATTTTCCATGAGCGATTGGAGGAACGAGCGAGTTAGATGATGTCACAAGTTCTGACAGTGCTGTTTGGATATTATGTATTATACTCCCGCCTACTTTTAGAAACAAAGTTTGTCCGCGGGTTTACGTGTTTAGAGGAACCTAAAGTGTAATCTCATATACAGTGTTATGACGTAAATAGTCCTCACAAGACGTTCATGTAAAATCTGATGTAAACAACAGACTATATATATATGAAGAGTTTCGTTGCAAAACGAGATAACTCCATTTTTTTTAATTTTTCAAAAATCTCGTTTTTTGGTTGTGTATTCCAATTAATATCAATTCAACTGCAGTTGGTTTGTTTTGATTTAAACATTCATAACTTAAAAAATACAGCTAAGTAGCACCATTAAAAAAATAATAAAATGATAACATAATAATGAACATGTTTTGACAAAAATGTTAAAAACGGAGTTATCTCGTTTTGGAACAAAACTCTTCATATCTATGTTTCATGGATTATACGCATTTGTGGACAAAAATGGACATTGGATGTCGGTTTTCATGGGTTATTCACACATCTGAAACAGACTGGATTCGCGATCGTTACATCAACACAAAGTTAAGAAGTCACGTTTATATTCTGAATGTTGTCATCTGGATTTCTGTCACAAAATACTACGTTTATGATGCTAGAGCATCTGTTTATCAAAACAGAGACCATACACTGATGCTAAACCCATATACATTTTAAATGATGTACAGTAATGTTAATAATATTATTAATATATGTAAAAAGTAGCCTAAATAGATTTTGTTAGCAGCGTAAAAAAACTGACGTCATCCCGCCCACAAATTGGTGTGAGTCGAAGGGGTGAACTTGTGTGTGTTTTTTAGCAGTCAGTTGCCATTGAGAACGAGGTGGCTAACCACTCTGCTAGTTAGTTTGCAGTGTGGTTTTTCCTGCAAAGCCAGTGACCAGCTACTGTACTTTTCGAAAGTTATAATAAATATTTAATTGCTTTATTTTACAATTCTACATGAACTTACTAAGTAATAGTGTTTTGCCAAACTAAAAGTGTTTTGTCAAACTAACCAAGACTGGGCCTTACCAGACCCGGCGCCAGACACAAATTCACGGACGGGCATTTCATTTTTTAGGGGGGGCACAAATGAGAGCAACGTCACTGCAATGCATAATATCATTAGTTATGCATTAAGTGGACAAAAAAGCGAGGAAGAACTAACATACCTCTCCATTAACGCAATACGGAGAAGTCGTAAAGATTGGACCTGGCTTACTGAAGCAATCTAAACGCAAATAAAACACGTCGCAGGGCTCGACATCAACGCTTGTCCGGTTAATATCAGAGACACGTGGATTTTTTAAAAGGCCAAGTGAAAGAGAATTTTACTTGCTCGACCGAACAAGTAGCCTAGTCTGATTTAAAAAACGCCAATAACAATCACCAAAACAGGATGATGATTCTGCATCCTTTAATCAACGACGACCGAAAGTGCATAATGTAAAAACTAGGGCTGTCAAAATTAACGCGTTAATAACGCGTTAACGCAAATTCATTTTAACGCCACTAATTTTTTTAACGGAGATTAACGCAACGCGCAATTTCTGTTTGACCCTTGGTCCAGCCCATAGTTGAATGAACAGAGACGCAGACAAATGTGACTCTCTCTAAATGAGTAAAAGGTTTTCATAGAAATAAGAACATTAAGCAAATCGTCTACCAAATCCAATGCTCTAAATGCTCGTTGGACATCTGATATGATCTTTATTTATACGTCTGAGAGGTGTAACGTTACCGTCCTCCTAATGCTTAATCTAATACAAAAATGCGTCTCAATTCATTTTGGTTTCGCTTTTATGCATGACTTAGAAAATAGACTGCAGGACTTGCTTGATGTTAAAAGAGTCATTAAGAGAGATAAAGTTCGGTACCTGATTAATGTTAAAGAGTTATTAAGAGCGACAAGACTCAAAAGCGATCCCCTCACGCTGACTGACTGATATCTGAAGCGCGTGCACACAGACGCGCGAGTGCGCGACCCGGATATATAGACATCTACACAAAATTACAGTTTTACAAATATCTGTTTTGATAAGAATTCACGCAGGTAGGATCTATAATCTGTTATGTCTTAAGTAAATGTTTGGTTAACGGTTGGGTAAAACTATCTGATGTGTAACATTATATTAGATCACTTAGATTTTAAGCAGTCTGTCTCAATGTCAATCAAACAAAAGGAAAAAAAGTTGAACATGCATTGATGATGTTTTTGCTTTGTGTGTGCTAAATCTATTAGTTTTACCAGTGATTTTAAGGTATTGATGTGGTAATATAATGTATGGATGTGGAAATTTTTGTGGTAATTTGACTCTTTCAACTTCAAACACGTGTAGTTCTGTCATATTTTGTTATATTTCAACAAATCATGCATTGTTCTATGTTTTAATAGAGAATGTCAAAATATGAACAACTATTTTTTTTAAATTTGCTAATTCCGACTCAACTTGCCTGCACAGGTCACAAATGATGCAGCAGCAAACAAAAATGGAGAAAGAAAAATCTTCTGAAAGGAAAATTCATATACAAAACAATGGCTGGTGATTCTGTTAAAATGTAAACAGGCTGTTGTTAACATACATTTGCATAAAGCATCTATATATGTATATATGATTAGAATATTAAAAACCTGAAAAGTGTTAAATTAGGGTAAATTTAGAATGGATAAAAAGTGTGATTAATTTGCGATTAATCGCAGTTAACTCATGAAATCATGCGATTAATCTAGATTAATTTTTTTAATCTATTGACAGCCCTAGTAAAAACGCAAAGTTAAACAAATAAGCACAGCAAACACAAAGTGTGTTAACAAAGTGGGTTAAACATACTGCGGTAAAAATGTGGATTTTTTAATAACATGATACAGTTAAAGGCGGAGTCCACGATGTTTGAAAAACGCGTTGGAAAAGGAGACGGGCCGACTACCAAAACACACTTATAGCCAATCAAATCAAATCAAATGCCGGGTTGCGTATGTGTGGGGCGGGTCTATCAACAGAAGGTCCAGATTCTATTGGGGTAGGGGCGTGTTTGTTTAGGAGATTTCAAATATCAACATTGGCTTTCAAACATCATGGACTCCGCCTTTAAGCAGCATCACATCACGGTTGAAAATGTGACAGATTTAATGACAGTTCACTACAAGTAATTAATATTAAGCCACTTACATTTTAGACGCAATGTTGACTGTTTTTGTTGTTTCAGCAGCGAAAATAGTGAAAGATAACAGCAGAACCATAACGTGTCAGTCTCACTGCAGGCAGCACTCAATCGTGTCTTAACATTAAGCGGTGGCGCGCTTAGCAAACAACCAAACATTTCCGCGCTCACTACTGACAAACCAATCAAATTCGTTTAAAATATATATTTTTTTTAAATCAGACCAAACACATTTTTATTTTTATTCATGAGTTATATGTGTACAAAACAATAACTTTTAATTAATAACAGTGGCCTATTGATAAAAACATGGAGCTGGTGAACAGGTGAAGGGAGACCGCAGGTTCGTCCAGGGCGGGCACTCGTGACTCACAGGGCGGCCCGGCCCCCTAAAGCCCGCCCATGGCGCCGGGACTGGGCCTTACTGACCAAGCCTTTCCAACAAGCATACCCCTGAGTCTCTATCACTTTCCCAAGATACGGTCAGAACCTCCCGCTAGCTTCTAGCAATTAGCATGGTGTCCAGAAGCAGTATACATTCCCCGCCGTGGCCTCAGACTCTGCTCATACATTATCGTATCAAATCTGGTGAAAAATCACATTTCGTTGCAGATATTTGCGTGTCTTTTTAAAAAACTATTTTGCTGCGCAGAGTTAACTGTTAGGTGAATCCTTGCATGTTTGGTATCATTGGATTTGGCAACTATTCAGAACTCCAAGAAAACAATTGCATGAAAATACGTCGATCGCAGCCAAAGTTATAGGCATGTAAAACATTCATCTGACCACTAGGTGGCGCTGTGACAAAACTGTAAATACTCTATCAATTCCTGACTGGCAGCACAACTACCAAGTGTTGTGTCAATAGGCTTAAGTTTGGCAAAGATACCGCCTGAAATCCACTTTTTTGCACTCTGTAAAATTTGTTGACATGGTTTACAGAAATGGATTGGCGAATCGACACGAATTCCATAACTTTTTGCCCTGAGTGTCTCTAAATGCTACATACTGATTTTTGTGGCAATTGGGCAAAAGCTCTAGGACGAGTTCGAAAAAGTAGGCTTTATGAGTAATTCAAAATGGCGGACAATTTTGCATGACGGAAATGATGTCATTGGCCCCCCACTCTAGGCCTGGCAAACTCGATTCCTTTTAAGGATCCGGGTTATTGCGAGTCACTCACTAAAGTGATCCAGGTTGTGTGAGTCACTTGAGTCAGTATTGCTAAATCGCCAAAGAAACTCAGTACTGACCCACTTGTAACCGGCTGATCCGCGACTCGAGATTCTCAGAGCCGGAAACATTGCAGACTCTCAGACCATGGAACTGAAACACTACAGAAAACTGCTGTCATAGCCGCTAAAAAAACATGTTTTAAATCATTTTGAGCTTAAAATGGCTTCAATTGTTGCTGGAAGAAGAGAAATGGCAGAGATCAGAGAGTGCATGATACAAGGGAGAGGATTTTTTAACGCATAACAGTTTATTTGAAATGCCAGCGGAACATAGTGTTCAAAAATATTGGTTGCCAAGCAATTTTTATTTGCGAAAATTAAAGAGGAGTCACTAGAAGAAGTCAAACAATACCAAGTGTTTAAAAAACATCTTGTAAACCTTTATTTTTTGTCCTTCATTTATTTTCAGTCTGCTACCCTTACAAAAATTAACCATGGTTTTTTGTGGTAAAAGTGTAGTAACCATGGTTTTTTGGTGTATTGATTACTATCAGCAAAAAACATGGTTTTAATACAGTAACTATGGTGTTTTTGTGGTAACCATGGTTTTACTACAGTAAACATGTTTTTTTGGTTTTAACTGTAGTAAAACCATTGTTAATTTTAGTAAGGGTTTGTTAGCTGGGATTTCACACCGCAAATTGTCATCTGCGATGTCCATGGTGCTAAATGTAATTGCATCAGGCGTTAGTAGATCACCTGCACATGAGGATCATCAGCTCTGTTTATTTGCAACAATGAACTATTTTGCACAGGTCTTAGTAGATTGCAATAGTCATTATGGAAATCAGCTGTTGGTTCTGTGTAATTTATTTTGCACCTTTTTAGTAAATAACCTGCATGTATTACCACTCCCATCTGTGCTCTTTGGAAATGTGCCCTTGCATTAATTTGTCCCGTTTAGTAAATCTAGCCTGATGTGTCATTTTGTGTTAAATAAATAAAAGGCACAATACAAGTTATAAGTTTTCAGTTTGCTAAGGATTTACGACAATTGAAATTGGCTTTACTAGACAATTGACTAGTGCATATTACCCTCAAAGTCAAGGGGCCCTTGAAAAATTTCTTCAAACCTTGCTGGGATCATATTGCATGGAACATTGAGAGGTTATGTAGGAAAGTCTTGGATTCAGCTTAAATGAGTTGGTATTCGGACATAAAGTTTGAGATCCCGTTGGTGTACTTGCTGATAAATGGGTTCCTTCTGAAACTTCAATTGTGTTGGACTATGCTAGTGATTGTCGATATCAGCTGTATGAGGCTTGTGCAATTGCCCAGTGAAAACTGGGAAAGCCCAACGTAAGATGGAGCTAGGGTGACCACCTGCTAAAAAGCCCAAGGGGGGACAAGGGGTATGTTTCTAGGACTTCCAGACACAGATATTTATTTTCCCAGTCTTTCTTGTACCCACACCTTCTCTTTTTAATTGATGATGGCGTGCAGGGTCAGACTCATTCTCTTTCTCCATTTTTCAAATTGGAAAGCGTGCATCTAAAAGTATGCACATGCGTGGCTGCGTGCACACTGCGCTTTCATGACAACAACGAAAAAGTTGACAATAATCTACTTAGCAGTTCAACTGAGTGGCAAAAGTAGCATGCGATTGGCGAGCGAGCCTGAACTGTTAAGTAATGTTCGTTTGGCTGCCTGGGGCTCGAGAATATAGAGCGACCAACTTTATTTTGAGCAAGCATTGATTATGTGTGACTTGGTCTCAATTTGATGAGACGCATGAATTGGGCTTCAAATGCTGTACACGCATGCGCTACGTGGGACGGGTGGTCAGCTTAGATGCACACACAGACAGAGGGGAATTCCAAACGGCGCAGCATAAACAGTCGCTTCACAAAAAATTTTACGTTTTTCAGTGTTCTATTCAGCAAATGTATTTTAATGGACTACAGTATGACACACTGTAGCGCAAATCTCTCTAAAGTTAACATCAAGAGTTCTGATCTTTGAAGGGATAGGGATGATCACATCTGACTTAAGCTGGACTGGACACATTCAACTGTATGTGCGTTTGTGCGTACAGAAAGCTGTCTTTTTATGGTTAAATTGTTTTAAATCACTTAAATGTTAACATTTGCAAGCCTGTGTAACATATTTTTCCGCAAATCGCATGCGAGCCGAACTATGGGTCGTGATCCATACGGATCACGGTTCAACTGCAATCCGTCACAGCACTGATGAGAAGGCTTGCCTCTATATTGGGCTTTCTTCTCTTCCTTTCTCAGTTTTCATCCCTGTGCACCAGAGGGTTTAGTAGACCACTTCATGTTAGATCAATGTGCCAGCAGCTGAGCACTTGCCTAACGTAACGCAACTCCTCTACCACCGTGACGCCAATGGGCACCCACGCCCCAACACATTTGGTGCCCTAGGCAACCGACTAGTTCGTCTATAATCCCCAGCCCTGGCTAGAGCCAGATAACTCTCTGCATTTGTGACACATAATAATAATAGGTTCTGTATAGTTAATCTTGGGAAGAACACTTAGTACAAATAAGAGAACGGTTTGTTTGACTAATGGAAGACTCTTTACCCTTAAACCTAGCTAAATGCAAATTTGGAAAAACGTCAGTTACCTATTTGGGTAAAGTAATAAGGAGTGGACAACTTCGCCCCATTGAGGTTAAGATTGAGGCTATTTGTGTTTTCCCCATACATGCTAATCACAGGGAATTGCGTTGATTTCTTGTAAAGACTGGCTACTATCGTGGGTTTTGCCAAATATTTTATCTGTGGTTGCACCTTTGACAGATCTGATTAATCCCAAAATGCCTTTTGAGTGGACTATTGCGTCTCAAGAGGGATTTGAAAGAGCCAAAGCTCTGTTGGCCAATGCTCCTGTGCTCATTACTGTGGGTTTTTCTCTGCCATTTTGTTTGCTTGTAGAAGCCAGTGAAACTGGAGCTGATGTAATTCTTTTATAGAACCTCAAACTGGGATAGAACACCCAATTTGTTCTTTTTCAAGAAATCCAATTCCCATCAGCTAGTGTGCTCTGTTGTAGTGAAAGAAGCGATTGCCCTCATCTTGACTATCTGGCAGGGAAGGTGTTACAGCTGCCTACTGCCTCCTTCTGGCCCTGCTGTCTAGTTTAAAGGGCTGACAGGGTATCAGGTCAAACTAATTCCTAATCAACCTTGCTGTGTGGAGAAAAGGTGATAAAGGAGAAGGATGTTTCTCGATACCAAGATCGCCAAGTTCGGACATGCGTCTTTCATAATTCAGATTTGCAAGTTCAGACTCTGCCGTTAGAGTTCGAACTGCCGAGGCAGAAGAACACACAGTCCGATTATATTGAAAATGGACAGTATATTACTTAAGGTAGTCATTCAGTCTAACCAATACGTGCAGCCCTGCTTGTTTTGTTTTGAAAATATAATTTAAAGTCACTCCTGATGCATCCTCGATAAAATGGAAGGATCAAGAAAACATCCGGGGATGTTATATCCGTGTTTTCCCAAGATGTTTATTTGTTTTGTTTGCTTTCCTGATTTATATATTTTAATAATAAATTGGCTCATTGTTAAAACATTGGGTTTGTAACAATTAAATATATTAAGTTATCATAAGTTCTGTGTAAGTAAACCTCAAATAAATAAGGCTACTAACCAACTGCACTACATTAAATCACTTAATATGTTTTGTTTAATTCAGAGATCATTTTATGTAATGAATTTTCTTTTGGTGTGCCACAAAGCACCATACAAAAAGGGCCTAAAGTAAAAGGGTTGGGGAACTGCTCTACCGCCATGAGCAGGATAAAACACCCTCTGTTTAAATTAACAATTTTAGACTAAGGGCCTTTTTATACCTGGTCACTTCATGTGTTTTCTCTGATAGCTATCTGATTTGTTAAAACTGTCCCATTTACATTTGGCCACAGAAATGCGTCTTGGCAAAACGGATATGAATCTGATCTTCTACTCCCGCTCAAAATGCAAATACACTATTGATTACTTTGCCTTAAAAAACTTAAGATGACATTTATGCAACAAAGGCAGCACTTACTGTATGTTGGGCAGGGGATGCGCGTCTCCTTGCTCGGCATGAGCTGGAGCGTGCAGAACAGAGTAGCAGGAGAATGACGGCGCAATGATTTAGCGTACAGATCCATGATGGGGAAAAGCGTTCACAAAACTCTTTCAAAGTTTTATTTCTTTGTTTAACATCATTTGAGTTTGTCATTGGACTCTTTTATTGGTTCTAGAAAGCTTTTTTACCCGCTGCCGTTGCTCCATAAAGCAATAAGCATGTCACGTTTGTTTGTTTGCTCTCTTTGCCGGCTAACTTCCGGGTGACATGTTTGTGTTTGGAGTTATGCACTGACAGATGTGGTTTCATCAACCAAGTGTATTTACACTTGTCCAGTTTCACCCGAAATGCGTCCCAGACTCCTGAAGTGGTTTGAGCGATCTGCTTTAAATCCACCTCGAAAATGTTTCAGAAGGCATTAACCAGAGGTGTAAAAAGTACTCAAAAATGTTACTCAAGTGAAAGTACAAGTACTGAGTGTAAATTTTACTCAATTAAAAGTAAAAGTATCTGTCCAGAATCATACTTGAGTAAAAGTAAAAAGTACTTCATTAAAATTGTACTGGAGTATTAAAAAAGTAAAAGTAACAGGAAGAATGAAAACTAGAGAGATTCGCATTTAAGCTTTAATAATCAAAAAACATGAAGTGAATGAACCACACAAACAAGGTTTAATCCTGCCTTACAACTGTTTTGCATTTAATTATCAAACTATAAGCCTAATTTCAGTATAAATTACTCCCTAATTTCAGTATGAAACATGTTACTCCAAGTTGTAAAACCTCGAATTTGACTTTAGCAGAAGCTGATTCTCAAAATTATGAGCATCAAGCCTGGCTCTTTTGGGGCTGAAAAGCAATCCTGCAGTGCTGAAAAGCCTCTCACAGGCAGCCGATGCAGGAAGAGGTGTATAAGTCTTGATAGAGAGGCTGCAAATAGCAGGGAACGTGAGCAGAGACTGCCTGGTTTCTGAAACAGAAGCAAGATATCCATCCAACTCTTTGCTGGCTTCATGCGCTGTTGGTTTCATAGAAGCAAAAAATCTTCTTCATCAGATGAACTTTTTGCCAATTCCTTATTGTGGTCCAAAGGCTCCAGATGCAGTCTGATGTAGTCCATGCCTACAAGCAGAGTGAGCAGACACAGAAAGGTTTGGTTGAGGGACTTCTGGGAACTAGTTTGTCATTAATTATACATTTATGTGCAATCATTTAGATCTTAATTTCTAAAATCATGTAGATCCCATATTTTTTATACATTTTATAAATTTTAACAGCATTTCCAAGCCACATATGATTATACATCAATATTCATATTGAGATCACAGCCAAAGATCAGTTCATAATTTGCATTAATTTACCTTGTTTTATGATGGTTTCATCATTTGTCCAAGAGGTCCGGAATTTAGGGAGAAGGATGGCAGCTGCGATGATCACAGGATCTTCAAACATATGCTTGAATCGTTGTTGTGGATTCCTTGTTGTAGGCCATCCACAAGTGGGCCACAGTACTTGAGAGAATGGTGGAGTCGCTGAAGTTTCAAGCTTAACTGATGGACACTAGGCAGCAGCCACCCCAGCTGTGTATTCGTTTCTGCTTGCAAGATGTCGAGTACTTTTGCAACTGGACATATTGTGTTGGCCCACTCTGACAAGAACAGCATTTCTGCTGGATTAAACCTACAGGAGAAATCGGCATAATAAATATACAACAACCCAAAGTTGTTTAAATAAATAAATAGAGGGGAAAACACTTACATTGGAACCTCAAGAGAGGTGCATATATTCCTAAGTGCATCTTCTCCTACTTCTTTGCAAATTTGAAGAATTCTGTCAACAGCCATGAAAGTTGAATTCCAACGCGTTTGGTTTGGCCTTAAAAGCTGAAGCCTGCTTTCTGCTTCAACAGCTTCAGCTGCTAGAGCTGATCGGCTGCTTTTATTCCATAAAGCTTGGCACTTGCCAAAGACAGATCTGTAGAGTTTCTTGTAGTGTTAATTTGAGAGAGCTTTTTGGACATCAACGCTTGAGACTAGGTTTAGCATGTGGCAGGCACACTTTTGATGTTTTGGTAGCTGGAATTCAAAGCCATCGTCTTGGTCTAGTAGTAAAGAGGCATCTTGAAATTCCACACCATCACTTCCCTCACCACAGCCTTCAGAATCAGTGTCATCACTTTCACACCTTCTTGCCTCTGTCTCAATATCATTGTTTTACACACCAAAAACTCTGAAAGCCTTTAGGAAGTTGGAACCACTGTCTGTGGTTGTGCAAACAACCTTGTCACGTATATCATACTCTGAGTGGATATCATTCATAGCATTGGCCAGTACCTCAAAAGTATGAGAGGCCTTTAATCTTTTGCAGGCAAGTGCAGCGGAATGTCTTTCAAGACTTGAAGGGTTTATCCAGTGAGCAGTTACACCAATGAATGACTTTCTATGCGCAGTCCAGCAATCCACTGTGGTAGCAACCCATTTAACTTCACTCATGGCAGCAGTCACTTTCTGTTTCATGATCAGAAAAGCTTCAGCTATCTTAGAGCGTACAGTAGGCCTTGTAATGACAGAACTGCCAGGCTGCAGTGTATTAATCAGCTCTTTAAAAGAAGGGAGATCGACAGTGCTAAAAGGATGAAGTCCTTGAATGATGTACCTCAATATAGCTTTGTTCACAGTGATGGGAGATACATGTTTGACTGAGAAAACGGAGTCAACTTTTAGTTGCTTACTGCTGGAAGCATGGGTGGAGGTCCCGAGCTTTCTCTTCTGTGCTGTCAATTTAGAGTATTTTTGCAGGTAATTTGGGTGCATTCTCTGTAAAAACAACACATATACATTTGAAAAGAAGTCTTTATATTGTATGCAATATAAATTTAATAAATACACACTTATGCACAAATTACATTTATGCATTGTCTAATTACAGCATTAATTATACTGCCATTTGCACACGTTGTTATATTGCTGGTTTTAGAAGAAGAGCAGCATTTAGTGACTATCAAACATGATTTTTTTGACACCCACGCACCCAACCCACACACACACACACACACACACACACACACACTTAAAGAGATGTAGAAAATCAAGGAAACAATTAAAAATTATGAATAAAATAAAACAAAATAGCAGTCACAAAACTAAAAGAAACAACTGAAAAGATTTTTACAATTTGCTTAAAAACTAATGCATGACCAGACTCCAGTGGAAAACATACCAATATAATTTGGACTAATAATTCTCTAAATATGCAAACTTTACACGTAAACAATGTGCATTGTTTTAAAATACTAACAGGAGTTACATAACAGCTTGCTTAACTGAATGAATGCATTTATTTATTTAACAGATATGAAAGATTTTAATCACAAAGCACACTGGACTAATATTGAATGATGTCACTTATCACTTGGTCTGTGCAGCGCTGCATTAAGTTAAGAGCAAGGGGTACCCTAGTGGTTCGGTGCCTACCCTGCGCATAGGGAAGATGCATTAGTGAAAATAGCCCTAATACACATATAAAAGATGCGCCAGTCAAAACTTACACACACACACACAAAAACTGTATCAGTAAAATGAAATACTTAACGTACTTGCCTCAATATGCTTCCTTAAGTTTGATGGCGAACTTTTGAAGGCCGATATTTCCTTGTTAAGAAGGAGACAAAGGACACATTTCATCTTGTAGGAATCTTTACTACTACCACTAAAAGAAAATAATTCGCTAAGGTACGGCCACAGGTGATCTTGATCCTGTGGCTGATTTTGGACCGGATTCGCAAGCTGATTCACGTCCTTCCTCCATTTTCTTGCACTGATTGACGGTTATAATTTCTCTAATTTCCAGGTCAAGGTGCTGTGGATTGGGGTAATTGACGGGACATGACGTCACTCCCCAAGGAGGACCAATGAACATGTCTGATCGATTTCATGGAATGTGAAAACGAATCTCATTGGCAGAATAAATAACATTTAAATAAAACTGGCCATCCACAACAATTCAATTAGTTTGGTAAGAGTAAGGAAAAATAGAAAAAAGTGATCTATAAAAAATACTTTTTGACTGTAAATAATTGTAAGGAGTAAAAAGTACCTTTTTTTAATGTAATGAAGTAAAAGTAAAAGTACTGATTTTTAATTGTACTCAAGTAAAGTAAAAATTCCCAAAAATAATACTTAAGTACAGTAATCAAGTAAAATTACTCAAGTACTTTACATCTCTGGCATTAACACCTAGTCTTTTTATGATCGGATAGCTACGAAGTGACCAGGTGTGAAAAGCCCCTAAATTATGTCAAAGATGATGCTTTTTGTACAAGACATTTTGTTCTTCTCTATATCTGAATGTGTGTATTGTTCTTCTGGTTAAAATAATTTTAATACACAAAACAGGAGCCCTAAAGTGATGTGATTCAGTGTGCAAAATCTCTGTGCACCTGGAAATAATTAATTCGTTTCTTTTGATGCCGCTTTATTTGTCTTTTAAATTTCTTTAATACAACACATTGTCCAGGTGACTCAGTCCCTTTTTTATAATCCTCAGGGGTTTCTATGTTGGTGGTGTACACTTTCCTTACAAGGTAATATACTGTAAGTCAGAAATAGTTACACTGTAAATATATCAAATATTCACACGTCATAGTGACATGCATTAATATTTTGTTTTCTGGCTTGGGAATAGCATCACATCGGCAATGCAAAGGACATGGATTTGATCCCAGAAAAAAACACACAAAGTAGTTTGACACTTCATTAATTAGGGTTAAAGGGATAGTTCACCCAAAAATTTAAATTTAAATTCTGTCATCATTTACTCACTCTCATGTTGTTACAAACCTGTCTAAATTTCTTTGTTCTGATAAACACAAAGAAAGATATTTTGAGGACGGTTTGTAACCAAATCGTTCATGAGCCCCATTCACTACCATAATATTATTTTTCCTAGTATGGAATCAATGATGCTCATGGTCAGTTTGGTTATAAACATTCTTCAAAATATTGTCCTTCGTGTTCTTCAGAATAAATACATTTTTACGGGTTTGTAGCATATGTAGCGACATAATTTTCATTTTTGGGTGAACTATCACTTTAAACCAGGAACCCTGTGGAACCCTGGGTCCTGGAGGGCCACTATCCTGCAGAGTTTAGGTGTGTTCGACTTCATGCGGCGCCGGAAGAACCGACAACTGGATGACGTCGAAGTACCGCGAGAGCGAGACGAAATTAGACTTCGTATGATTTCTGTAATTGTTCTCGCGGTACTTTGACATCATCCGGCTGTAGGTTCTTACGCCGCCGCATAAAGTCGAACAAGCCTCTTATTTCCAACCCTAACCAAACACACCCGAATTCAATTTTCCAAGTAATCCTGAAGACTTGAATTAGACACACCTGAAATTAGATTTTCAGGTGTGTTTAATTAGGGTTAGAACTAAACTCTGCAGTACAGTGGCCCTCCAGGACCAGGGTTCCCCACCCCTGCTTTAAAGGAATTATTGAACCACCATCATATTATTTATTACAATATTGATCCAAACATAAGCTGATCAAGCGCTTGCTTTCATCTTGTTCAGGGGGCTGGGTTATCCAAAACAGATTAGGTAGGGAGACCTGGGAGTGTTTTTCTGCTGGGTAACAATATCAGATTAACCAATAGAAAAAGTCACAAGGGACAAAATCCCTATAACAGTAGCCGTCTCTATTGTCTCTACAGCATAAACATAGAACATAAGGTAAAAGGACCAAAAATATTTTGAGGTAAGAAATTTATTTCTGACAATGTTTAATAAAAAAAGTTATCAACTAGTTTTACCTCACAACAAAATGTATATACAAGCTTTTTATCTATACATTTGTAACTAACCAAATGGACTAACCAGATGGAGTCGTCAATTGACTTTTGTTGGCTCTCAAAACTTAGCACAAACTGGGGCAGTAGCAGTTCATTTAACTGTGAGAGTGACATATACATAAATGCCTGTAGTGTTTTGAGTTATGTTTGCCTATGTGTTTAATGTAAACTTTATATTTGTTTATATTTCTACATAAGGTAGTGTTTTTACTACACATTTTTTACTAATTAACTCTTAATTAGCTTGGAATGTCAACCTGATCACATGGGAATTTGTATGTATTTTACAAGTTGGGTAATTCAAATTAATTTGTGCGAAGTGAATCATAAAATAATAATAATAATAATTATACCTCATCTCTAAACCCAACGTCACAGGGATGAAAGCAAATCTTGGAAAATGTAGGAAATTACTCGTACAAATTCATAAGAACCTTAAGATTGTGTTGGGAATGTCAGTGTTAAAAGTTTGATTGTATTAACCTGGTATACCTTTTAAAAAACTTTGTTCCTTATGTGCCATTTTTGGTTTTATGTGTGACCTGCATCAGACTGGCACAGAACAGACTCTGGGTGCTTGCAGGTTTGCATGTAGACTAAATTGAGCCCCCCCCCTCCTTTAAAAGGGGAGCAAATTTAGCGTATATGGACATGACATATGGAGTAAAACTTGAAATGTACATTTTTAGAGAATGCATTTGTTACTTAAACCATGTTTATATTTTTCTAAAACCCCTGATGAAAGAGTCCAGACATCAGTCTGTTTGGGAGTAATACGTTTTTGGGAGACAACATAATTTGTAGGAATTATGTTAAAGTGCCCATATTATGACTGCTTTTTCACAAGTTAAATAGGTGTATGAGTTCCATAAAGCATGTTTCAACAGTTGTTTGCACGAAATAGCTTGTAGGAAAAGATTGTTACCCATCTCTAGTAGCCTCTGTTTCAGTGCTGTTTTGAGGTGGTCATTACATATTTATGAGCTGCTGCTCCTTTGATCACGCCCCACTACTAACATCATGTGCCCGTGCGCGTGCTCAGTGGTATCGTGAGCAGTACAGATCATTCTGTGTTATTTTTATATATTATTATTAAGGGTTTATGTTGCCAACAGACAAATTAAGCAAAAAAGTATCACTAATAAGTACACTCCAGTAGAAGAAACTCATGACACACAATGATTCGAGAGTAAATTGTGATGTAGCAGTCTCAACAATACACTCATTTTCTCTGGACAATGCTAACATATTCCCGTTATAAAACATTTTCAAACGCATTATTTTCGCAAATGACAGAAATTTAGACCCGGCGGGGGATGTATACTGCTTGTTTCTTGGGAAAGTGATAGAGACTCGGGGGTACGTTAGCCTCGTCAGAAAAGCCAGGTCAGTAAGGCCCGGCCTCGGTTAGTTTGGCAAAACACTTTTAGTTTAGCAGAGCACAAGTACTTAGTTCATGTAACGTTAGAATTGTAAAATAATGCCGTTAAATTTTTTTTAACTTTCGAAACCACGCTACAAACTATCTAGCCTGCAAAAAATATCTATGTAGCCTACTTTATAGTAATGTTATTCACATAACTATACATTTAAAAGGTATAATTTACGGGATTAGCATCAATGTTTAGTCTCTGTTTTGAGATACAGATGCTCTAGCATCATAAATGTAGTTTGTGACTGAAGATGACAACATGCAAAATGTAACGTGACTTCTTACCTTTTGTTTTGATATATCGATCGCGAATCGAATCAATTCTGTTTCAGATCTGTGAATTACCCATGAAAGTCCAATAAAATCCAATGACCATTTTTGTCCACAAATGCGTATAATCCATGAAATATAGATACATAGTCTGTTGTTTACATCAGATTTCGCATGAACGTCTTATCGCCTACAATCTGAGGGCTCTTTGCGTCGTAACACACTGTACTGTATATAAGATTACTCCAGGTTCCAATAAACACGCATTAAAACGTTGTTTTTAAAAGTAGGCGGGAGTATAATCCATAATATCCAAATAGCGCCGTTATTTCCGTGAGACATGATAACAGCATAGAGGTTATCAGCGAAGTGACTGCTCTGTGCTTTCTAGCTACCTGGTGGGTGGAGACCTGCGAGTGGGGTGGTGGGCGGAAAAATTCAAACAGAATGTGACGAAACGGCTAGTTATGTCACAACGGCGCTGAGTTTAAACTCGTGCAATCTGAGACTCAAGGCTGAGGACATTCAGAAACCTGTATCTCACTCAAAACAGCATGGATAGATTTTTTTCCAAGTTTGTATGTGTGTGGGAGCATCAGAGACACAAATGAACACACCAAAACCCAGAAAAAGTGAGTTTTTCATAATATGGGCACTTTAATCAAAATCCAAAGCTGTATAAATTTTTTGTTCTGATGAACACAAAGAAAGATGTTTTGAGGAAGGTTTGTAACCAAATCCTTTATGAGCCCCATTCGCTTCCATAATATAACTGTTTCCTAGTATGGAAGTCAATGGGTTTCAATTAGTTACAAATATTCCTTAAAATAGTTTTCTTTGTGTTCATCAGAACAAAGAAAATTATGCAAGTTTGTACCAAAAAACAGCATTTACTACACATAGCCATATAGTTCACTGACAAGCTAGCCAATATCACATTCATTATCGCAGGCGATTCTTCCGCGATAATAAATGCAAAATTGCCCGGCCGTGTACAGCTTTGTGTAGTAAATGCCGCTCCATCTGAAAGCAGGTGATGGTGATTTACTACTAATCACAGAGCTTTACTAATGAGATGCGCATGACAATCCCATCCGATATACCGCCCAACCCTAAGTTTGATAGCAAGTTATGTACATCCACAGTACATCTAAAACTAATTGAAAATCATTGTTGATCTTCCTCTCAGTGTGCAGTGATTGCTGTGACAGCAGTTATGAACATGAGTTTGTTTGTGCTGCTTCTGCTGTCAGGTTGGTGTCATCATTTAAATCTGTTTTCACAAGTAAATGTGTGCACATCAGACTATGTGAGCGGTGAGGAGTGGGAGCGGAGCGAGGAGTGGAGTGGCGTGATTTTGCCAGGAGTGAGGAGCGGATATTTGAATGTCGGAGCGTCAAGATTTTCTCTCACTCCGAAAAAGCTCCACTATTGCTCAGTCACGAGCAAGAACCAAAAACACTGTGAGACAAGGGAGGGACACTAAAAAATTTTCTAAACATATATTTTGGCCCCAATTGCATTTGTTTTGTATTGTTTAACTACACAAACATTAATATAATATCATGTTATTTATTATGTTTTTAATTATATTTTACTGACCCCCTCGAGATTTCTGCCTTTGCATTATGATGGACGAATTCATAAGTTATTAATAAGTACAGTTAAAGACAGATAGAAATAAAGAGTTTCTGAAATACTACAGTGCAATGGGGAAAATACAAATGTATTTTAAAAGGTAATGATGACAAAGAACGCGAGTGCGGGGAGGTGATAACAACATCAAAAGATTCCTTGTGTAATGTTAAAAGGCACATGTCAAGAAAACACAAGTTTTCTGCTTACACTTGGAAAGAAAATCTAAAGGTCGGTATTAATACAGCTTTAACAACCTAAACCAACAACACAGAAAAAAAGAAAAAGCCATTTAAATTTGTAAATAATTTGCGACATTTACCTTGCCACAGCGTGGTCCGTGACACGCTTATGCCATATGCTTTATTAGAGTTGGACAATAAATTGCGCATTCTGCTACAGAACTGCAAGGCACTCTGACATTTTAACGAGCCAACGAGGTTGGTGTTGTTTCAAAAGAGAATTAAAATTTACAATGGAGCGAACGCGGAGCGAGGTGTTAATAAGGAGGGCGTGGGGAGGGAGCGAGGAGCGGAATATTGTACACCCAGAGCGGAGCTATTATGAAATGCTTTGAGCGCGGACGCAAATTCTTTCCACTCCACTCCGCTCACATACTCTGGTGCACATGCATATATTTAAACATGTTTATTTCAACAGGACTACTGTGCAGCGCTTCTGGTCTTTTGCGAGAGTATCAGTACATAAACAGGAATATGACATGGACAGATGCTCAGAGTTACTGTAGAGAGAGATACACTGATCTGGCTACTGTAGACTCGATGGGTGATGTGAACAGGATCATCAATTTAGTGAATGCAACGGATGGGTACCGAGGATCAGTGTGGATTGGACTGCAGAAGGCAGCACAGAATCGTTGGGTTTGGTCAAATGGAGAAGATACCATTTCACAGTACAGTCCATGGGGCACAGGAGAACCCTTTGGAAGAGGAGATTGTGTTTCAAATAGCAATAATGCTTGGTACGATTGTGGGTGTGAATACTTCTTACGTTTTGCATGTTACAATGGTAAGTCGGTCAGTTTACTGGCTAACATTCAGCTTAACTGAGAAGAAGAGCTGAGATCTGTTTTTATTTTGCATCTCTCAATAGAAAGTACTGGATATGTCAGAATAGATAATGCGACACCCTGGACAAAAGCACAAAGGTACTGCAGACGGTATCACACTGATCTGGCCACTGTCCACAACTTTCAAGAGCAGCAACAGTTACATGCAGTTGTTGGAAAATGGTTTAGCTTCTGGATTGGTCTGTTCAAGGACTCTTGGCAGTGGTCTGATCAGTGGAACCTTACCTTTAAAAATTGGGCAGCAGGACAACCATTGGAGAGTTATGGTGACTGTGTTGCCATGTTGGTTGCTGATTCTGGGAAATGGGTTCGAGACAGTTGTGACCAACAATACCATTTCATCTGCTATGGAGGTGAGTTTAAGAAATTAATTACTAAGGTCATTGGTTAAAAATAACAGTGAACACATATAATAATACAAACCAGTTTAACTTAAATACACAAATCCTTTCTGCCAAAGTGTAAACCACGTAAAGCAAACAATAACTCTTATAAACTGATATCACATATAAAATATTAAAAAAAAATATATATATATATATATATATATATAATAAAGTTTCCTTTTTATTTCTGTAGAGGCCAAGTTAGTTAAAAGACAAACTGTCAGACTGAGATTGTCCAATGATGGAAGATACAACTTGAATGATCCTTTACTGCAGACTGCCATTATGAATGAGGTTTGTCTCAATCTTGTCATCAATTAATGTTAATGTGTTAAAAAATAACTTACCCATCTATTTTCTTTGTTGTCAATTTGACCCCAGTCAAAGTTTAATGTCTGTAAATACACGATTGACATTATTTTTGACATCACGTTTTCTAATTTACTCATTTCTTGCTTGCCATTTTTTGAAAAGTTGCCCGCCAGCATTTTTTAAGGATTTTCACAAAAGTTTCACAAAATGCCTTCCAGGAAAATGTTCTTCTTAAAATATATAAACATATAGATATATCAAATGAAAGAACAGACCCTCTGCTTTCAAACAAACAATAAACAAACAAAACGGGGAAAAGGTTTCATTATTTCAAAGATGAAATAATTCCCTTTTTTGAAGGAATTTTGTTAGAGATCAGATTTAGAACGATTATCAAAACATACATAGAGTTTAAATGTAGTAAATAACATTTTGGCTTTAGTTTTTTTCATAAATTGTTAAGTGGATAATCTAATGAATAGGCTATTACAGATTAACATAAAAATTCATCAGGAACACTTTTTTATGCAAATGTTTTTGTCAATGGCGGGGAAAGAGTTAATGAGGACAACCTAAAACATATTTACATTACAGTTCTTTATGAGTTAAAGGCCGAATCATTGTGGAAATGTCACTTAGAAAGAACATACTAGTCTCAAATAAACTGATAGAGAATTTTAAGTCATTTACTTAATTAAGACATGTTAATCCAACATGATTTACTTTTTATCATGTTAAATCTGCTAACTAACTACACTAGCATAAATTATTCCCGTAGTCCTAACTGGAATAATTTAAGTTGTTTTCTACTGTTGATGATTCTCTGGGGAGCTCCATACAAAGTAATTTATGGTCCTTGCCAATCTGTGCACATGTGCACTAAAATGACTTTAAAGGTGCAATGTGTAATTTTTAGAAGGATCTCTTGACAGAAATGCAAAATATTATACATAACTATATTATCAGGGGTGTATAAAGACCTTTTTATATGGAACCGTTATGTTTTTATTACCTTATGATGAGACGTTTTTATCCACATACACCAAGTGTCCCTTTATGTGGAAGTCGCCATTTTGTGCCGCCATGTTTCTACAGAAGCCCTTAAAGGACAAACTTTTTTTACTAAGTTGTCTCCGGCGATAACATATTGTTCTGGTGGCGGTTAACATAGCTTCTCTATGCGTTTCAAAAGCGAGGGGTGAGCAGTGGACTGAGCCGTTGGTTGCAATTCGCAACCTCACCACTAGATGGTGCTAAAATTTACACACTGCACATTTAAAAAAAAGTGTTTTTAGTACAATTTGATCTTAAGAAATAGTTATGATTCAGTTAATCATGTCTGGTTTAATTGTTGGTCAGAAATATGTTGTTTAATTGTAACTTTAACACACAATTTTAGAGATCTCTGTATGAGAAACCTGCTACAATGGTGGTTAATCAAAAATACTGGTTTAAATAAAGTTTATCTGATTCTGTTAGGATTCCTCTGTGTGAAGTGTAAGTAAATAAGTAGAGTTTATATGTTCATTTCATTTTAGCTTTCAATCATGTGGAACCAATGTATACTATTAAATCACATACTGTAAATCATTTTTTATTATTATCGTAGCCTATTGTGTCATGATTGTTTAAGTTTTATTTTTTTCTTGCTGGTCTATAGATAAATAAAAAGCTAAAGAGCCTTGGACTGACGAACGCACGGATAAACTGGAGAAAGGATGAAGATGGAGAGGTGTTTCATCTGAGTAAACGTAGAGTCACAGCCAATCCAAATACTACATGTGATAGGCACCCCTGAACTGTGGTTTTTAATGTAAAACTTTAGAAAAGCTTCAAGAAAATATAAACCATACATATTTCATATTTAAGAGAGTGATGTGACCATGAGGTAAATGAAATCTCTATGGACTTAATACGGTACACTAATTCTCCAAGCTAGTTTATGCAAACGATAAATGTTTTTAGTATACAGGTGCATAATGTGAATTACATAATGTTAATAAAATGATTTAGTTCTTATCAAATACTATAATATTTTTTTTATTAATTATAATAATAAAGAAGCATGTTCAAGATTAAGCAGCTAGAATACCTTGACTACGTCTAAGGCAAGTGTACACATCTGTTTAAAAATTCCTAGTCTGTTTATATTCTTTTGTGTGTTGTTTTATGATGACTTTAAAATAGAGCTATAAGTTAAAGTTTATTATTATTATTGTAACATTATTCACATAATTAAATTTGCAGGAACAATCTGAATGTTCTTCCCATTTTCAGGTAAATCTTAGACATCTGTTCAGTACTGTGCAAAATACAACACTCTTTTATATTGATGATTTATTTAAAACTAAACATAATGCAGAATAGTATTTTGAAAATTAGGAAAAATATAATTACATTTGATCAATTCTTGTAATGTAGGGTACTATGTAATATACAGAAAATATACAGTTGTGGACAAAATATTGGCACCCTATTTTATTGATAAACATATTTACCAAAATATAAATATTGGTAAATATGAGCAAAGAAAGCTGTGAAAATGAATCTACAATGTTTCTCCTTTTGAGCTTTAATTTTAAAGTTTTACAAAAATACAATGTTTGGTTGAAGTAAAACAATTGCAATATGGGGGGCAGGGTTTATTAAATAATTAATTTTTTTCTACACACTGGACACAATTATTTGCACCCCTAGAAATTTTTGTTAAATATTTCTGCAGTATATTTACATTGATATTAACATTTTCTTAGCACACCAAGGAGACAAGAAACATAATGTTGTCCAGTCATGGCTTTCAGTTTCACAGGAGAATAAATATCAAATCAAAGAATGCGAAAAAGTCTGCACATCCCAAACACCCAGAATTGGGGCATCGAATAATAAGTCACAGAAACAACAACAAAGAAGCCCACACTGATTAAAATACTCCAAATATAATTTTGACCTTCAGGTTTTCATCAGACACGTGTCGAAATTCCTGCCGCCCATGGGATTCGAACTACCAATCTCTGGGTTACAAGCAAGTCTCGCTAACCACTCAGACACACGGCCATATCATTAGGCACACTTATTGCACTTAAGTGTGCCGTTTCCTGGACAGGGATTGGACTAGTCCTAGACTAAAATAAATATAATAAAATATAATAAAAAATAATTTTTCCAAACTGGAAACAACTTGCACTGACATATCTTAAAATACATCATTGCCCTTTGTGTTGCTTCAAAATGCACACAAGTAATGTTTTTAGTAAGGCATGTTTGTTTAAACTAGTTATATTTCCTAAATAAACTAAGTCCTAGTCCTGCCTTAAACTAATCCCTGTAACCATGTGTCCCTCTGGTTAAACACTGGCCCCTCCTTGGCCCCCCTAGTGAAATTTGTCTAGAACTGCCGCTGAGCCTTGGCCAGGAGGGGTTGATGTCATTAGGCGGTATCCATCGTTCAATGGGTGTTTCGACCCATATCCACAACACCCTCCTGATGATGGGTCGACAGTGGTGGCCAAGTCACTGCCGATCTTCTCCTCCTGGCTTCTAGCTCAACTCCTCCCTCTTGCTCCATAACCAGTAAGAGGCTCTTTCCGCAGCCTCCCTCATCCTGTGAGCTGCTGCATTCCTTTCCTTCCCTGTCATTCCAATGGTGATGCGCTGCGCAATCGAGTTACCCCTCCCACTTCTGAATGTTTTACTGAGATTTCTAATCCCATCCGAATTGACCATAAATATTACAGACGTCCTGTGGTAAAATTACATTATGCCATAAACCCCTGTAAAACTAATCCCGTCCAAATAGGGCTTTAGAAACATTGCAAGACTACGTCCTATGTTATCTTTTACGGTGGCAGAAAAATTGATGAACACCTTTGTTTTCTCCCGCATTGATTACTTTAATGCTCTACTGGCAGGTGTATCAATAAATACTCTTAATAAATAACAGTATGTTCAAAATTCCGCCGTGAGAATCCTGACAAGGATGAGATCCAGGGAACATAATCACTCCTATTTTGGAGTCCTTACATTGGCTCTCTGTCAGGTTTCTTGTAGTTTTTAAAGTTCTTATGCTCACTTATAAGGCTCTTCACGGCCAAGCACCTCATTATATATCAGAACTCCTAACAGTCTACACACCAGGACAAGCGAGAGAGAGCGAGAGAATCTAACTGCAAGTAGGTTTATTAGTAATATTCCAGAAGGGCAGGCAAACAAATCCAAAGGGCAATCCAAAAGCGCAAGGGTCAAAACCATAAACCCGGGTCGCGAGGCAAGGATGGGCCCGGGTCCAAGGGCAAGGACGAGCCTGGGTCGCGAGGCAAATGTGGACGATTCAACACATTGGCCATGTCCTCTGTGTCCTCTGCCTCCTCCATGCATCCAGGTACTACCCTCCCCCAAAAAATACTAAGGGGAGCTTCAACCATCCTGGGAACAGGAGACATTGGACACCAGGGTGGTGCTGGTGGTGCTCTAGACCTGCAGACAGAGAGAGAGAGGCTGGCATAGCCAGGTGGGCAGACAACATGTCAGTGAAAGCAGATAATTCAATAATGTCCATCTTGAGCCAGGCAGAGAGTTCAGAGTCGACCATTATAGATAGGGCTAAGAGTGTATATGAGTCGTGCATGGCTTTTTTGGTAAAGGCCGAGGGTCTATGGCGCTTGAGAATGACAATACTAGCTGACCTACAGGACACAGGGATTTCAGGGGTAACCATTTTGCCCTTAACATGAAACTCAGGAAACTTGAACACAGGCCTCATGGTCATGACAGAAAATTCAGGAGACTTAGGCTCAACAGACTTGGTCGAGACAAGAAGTTCAGGGGACTCAGATTCAGACTTTCTAACCAAAACAGGAAGTGCAGGTGAACCAGGCGATTCAGGTAAGCTAGGCAATTCAGGTGGCTCAGAATGTGCAGGAGGCCCAGGTTCGAACCTTCTAGCAGTGATAGGAAGTGTATCAGATGATTTGGATGATTCTGTTTCAGGGTCTTGAAAAACATCACAGAAAACAGAAGAGTTGAAAGCAGACCACACACACCACAGAGCCAAAAAGAGATTAATCACTCTTAATTATTTGGGTCATTCTACAAAAAAGGTGGAAATGCTTGTCCCTTGCTTTTGCAAACCCCTTAATAATTTAATTTGACCCAAAAATCCCATAATGATATATATTTAATAAATATAGACTGTCCTTAAAATGATGAGAGAGTTTATTTATTTAATTTTCTTTTTTCCCTTTTTTAAACTTTTTTTTTTTAAATGTCTGGTCCTGAAAATTGCCCTGTCCCTTTGATCATACATGGAAGTTGAACTGTGTACTTACTATTTAAAACCATGTTTTTTATAAAACAAATCTAATTTACATTTACCTTTAACCCTGTATGAATTTACTACAACACTGAAATGGTAAAAAAATACACTATTAATATGAATAATATCAAATTAATATTTGTCCACCAAATTTATGTCATTGGTGTTACCCTACCCAACGCACCTTGATTTTGAAACAATGCATCCGCTCTTTGAAGTTTTTCTTGGGGCAAGAGGTCAGTGGAAGAAGTGCAGTGGAGGAAGGCAAAAGGTTTGTGAGATGTCTTACCTTATTTGTTTAAAATATCATGATATATCTAGATAAGATTTTTTTTGGATATCATTAGTGTTACTCTTTTTTATAGCTGGGAGTGTTAAGATCTTTACATAAAAATATGTTATACTGAATAAGTATGTGATTGTTACATCTCTGATGAAATAGCACATGGCTAATGGCAGCCATTTTGTAAAAATGTTAGTTTTTTGTAAATTGTCATTGGTGTTACTGTCATTGGTGTTACTTCCCTAATGAGTACTTCCTAAGCATTATTCCTTTAACTGACCAACATAAAAGCATAAAAACAAAACAAGATGGAAAAATGTTTAAGTTTTATCATATTCATTATCTATTATTATATTCTAATTTTGTCAGGTATTGAAGATACAACGTCATGGATTCTTTATTAAAATGTATTAAAAAGTTAAACGTAGATTAAGCTCTCCATTTTGCGGATTCATAGATTTGACAAGTTAATTATTGTTATTAAAGAAGTTTTGGGTATGTTGAAAGAAGTTCATTTAAGCAGATTTCCATCACCCGAATTCCACCTTTTCTGTAGAATGACCGATATATAGTTTTTCGTTAAATTACAAAATCAAAAGTGTATTTTCTAGATTTTCCACAAAAACAATTACTTTTATAGCAATGGTCTTACAGTATTGATAAATTATTTGACAAATAAACAAATGTGGATGAAACTATCTGGAGCAAAGTTAACACATTATGGATACCTCTAGAAAAAGGACATTCATAATAAATTTTATTTAATCACTGTGTTTGTGTTTGCGTGCTGTCCAGAATAGAATTCCGGTGATACTGCATCAATTTGCTCCTCATCTTCAATGTAGACTGGCACAGGCTCCTTCTGGGCAGAATGCTTGGAATAAGCGTCAAATCATTTACAGTAGTAAATAAAAAAGTAAGAATGAAATAACTGAAAATCTATTTACATCTCTTTAGTGGGTCATTGAACAAACAAGCTACTGTTTTTTGTCAGCCAAATCGTCATAGATAAAAATATGTAAATAAGAGTGCAGTTAATCATACATATGGGATTACATTTCTTTTTGTCTGTTGATATATCAAAAACAAAAACAACTAAGGATATAACTCTTACATTATCTTAGAATAATAGAAATGAAAACATTTTACCCATCGCACCATGACCTTTAAAATTATACCACACATGAATATAAATATATACATAAGATCATATTCAGCCGATACCCATCGATGTGAGCCTGAAAGCTTGGGGGAAGTTTTAGGCTGAGAGAATTTGAGTTGAAGAGATCAAAGGAGTCAAATGCATGTCAACAGCCCCACCTGAGGGTCAAATGTAGATGAATGGAACCAACTGAAGTTTTATTGTTTTACAATGTCTCTTCATAAACAAGCCCAAAGTTGATTAACATCCGGTCTTACAGCAGAATATAGATGTCCTTAAAATTAGCCACAGAGATTGGCCACTATGCTGTTTGTAGGTCAGCAGATAGTAAATACAATAACATGCATTATTTTATTAACTATATATTTATATAACTGTATATATAATCAGTTATATCCAGTGTTATCCAGTGAGATGAGTGGCATGGCTATACATACTTTCATCCTTTACACGTTTCTCGTCTTCTATCAGTTTTCCTGACCTGGACACGTGGTGTCCTTTATTCTCAATCTAATCTATCTATCATGTTTTTGTGTTAATGTAAACTAGATGTTCTCTCGCTCTCTCTATCTCTCATTTCTGCAAGGTCTAACTGACCCGGCATCATCTCGCAGTTCTGAGTGAGATGTTAGTGTCACGGAGTGACTTTTAGGGCGGAACCAAAAGTGAGAAGAAAAGTTCGCACGGACCGCATTGTACAAACACCCACCACTTCCGGAAAATCCCGGACAATGCAAATCAAGCATAACTCGCAGCAGGTGTGCCAAACAACGTGGCGATCGCCGATTGGGCGGTTTGAACACCGAGGGGAGTATAAAAGGAGCATTAACGATACAGGAAGTGCAGTTGTTTTGGGAAGAAACGCTACGAACGAGACGGAGTGTTCGAGTACTGCGGTGGGGTGAACAGGCAGCGGCATCTTGTGGATTCACTAAGCGAATGTGACGATTGGGAACAAATACCAAAGCAGGTTTGACAAAAACGAAGTCTGAGAAGAAGTATACTTACCAGTTGTGTGTGTTACATTAAAGGCTTTATGGGAAGACGATACCAGGGCGAAATCAAAGCATCACTTCCGGGCATCTGGTGAGTTGTCGGAGAGGAGAGAGAAACGGAAAAGGAGGATTAATATTACTAGAACAGTGAGTAAATTGGATGACTTACCTTCGTTGTTTACCTCTGAGGATGAATGCATAGATTTCTGTTGGAGTGTGTAACAGCTGTCTAGCGGCCCCACCGTGGATGACGAGACGAGTGGGTGAGCTGAAGCATAGTAGGGCAGACGGACGTTATTTGTGGTGGCAACAAAGTCAGCTGGATCACTGACCGTGCCAGCGACCGCAATCCCCTCTAGGGCAGATCCCGACCAGGTGTGGAGTACCGATCTTATAAAGTCACTCAAGTGTGTGTAGTGCAGTGGGTGAGTCTGTCCTTGACGTGTGTGCACCTGAAGTCTTACAGTGTTGTGCCGTGTCTCTTGCTGTCTGTACTCTCCCTCCAGGTCGAGAGGAGCCCTTCTGGAGAGATCGTAAGCTGCCGCGGTGGTGGCCATCTATTCCATACCTGCCCGCTCATAACTCCGACCCCCGCCTGCAGCCTGAAGAAAGCAGAGTGAGAACGCCAGTTAAGGTACTGTGGGAAGATTGTGGGGAATACCATATTGTTGGAGGGAAGTATTGAATCGTCATAAGAGAACCTGACTGCTGTGTGCATCCCTGTATTGTGGAGCGAGTCTAGCTGTTCATACTACTATCTGGATTCCTGCCCTGCCTGTAGAAGAAGGGAAGCGGGCGTGTCTGCCCAGCAGCACGGACCAGAGGCAACCAACCTATCTGGACTCGTCTACTGAGACAACATCGGCCATACTCTGCCCAACGCGCAGCAGCTTGGAGTTGATAAACCCCCCCTCATCCTCGAATGAAGACAAGAGGTGACGTATGGTTTCTTCATCTATTTGTTAGGACCAGTCTCATAAGCCATGTAAAGTCAGACCTAGTGACGCTACTGAATACTTACCGTAAAAACGAGCTAAAAGCCAACGTACCTTGTAAGCCCTGTAACCCCAGAGTGAAGATTCAGCGACTCAATAGAATACCTGCCTGTAAGAACGAGCTAAGAGCAATTTACCCCACATAAGCCCTGTAAGCCCAGAGTGGAGATTCAGAGACATTACTGCATACTAACCTGTTAGAACGAGCTAAAAGCCAACTTACCTTGTAAGCCCTGTAACCCCAGAGTGAAGATTCAGCGACTCGATAGAATACCTGCCTGTAAGAATGAGCTAAGAGCTATTTACTCCGTATAAGCCCTGTAAGCCCAGAGAGGAGATCCAGAGACGTTATTGCATACTTACCTGTAAGAACTAGCTAAAAGCTAACCTACCTGGCATAGGCCCTGTGAGCCCATGGTGAAGATTCAGCAACGTTAACGACTACTTACCTTGAATTCTCCCTGAGTGTCCAGTAAATAGGTCTAGTCGCCGAGGAGGTTACCTGTCCGTCATACACGATGACCCGGCCCCCAGTGGAACTACACTTACCTCTGTCACTTACTTGTGCCTTCAGGAACTCCTGTTCGCCGAGAAGTCCACTGGAGTGGAGGTGTTGTCCTGGTGCCCCGCGAAGCTAGACCTGAGGAGCAAACTACTCCCCAGTGACAGGTAGTCGTTCTCCGCCTTCTTCATTATTCATCGTGTGTTTCTGTCTGCCTTCAGGAGAAGAGAAGGGCGACACAAGGAAACAAACTCACCAGAAAGAATCAAGGGTCCATTGGGAGTTGATAAGAGTCCTGCAAAAGGGACGAAGGAGCTCCGTCCCCCTCTCCCCCTGTGGGCACTTACCCTTGACGTCCCGCTTCCTCAGGCCCAGTCTCCTCCTGTGGAGAAGAGATTTTATTTTAGATTCCCCTTTCCCCTCCCTGAACTTACTTTTAACTAATTTAAATAAAGCTTGTTTTAATTATACTTATCCTTCACGTGTGTCTGGTCATTGGGGTGCTCTTGGGACCTCCTCGAGGTGGAAACTAGGAAGGGGCGTGACTCACAACGTTAGTGGTCCGCTCCGACCTGTGACATTAGGTGTGTTGACTTCACACTGGGATTTGTAGACCCATCAGTAACTTAACTGAGTACATGGTGACATAAAACGATTGGGTGCCCCGCACATGCTGTCTCAAACTCGATCCATTTGGTTGCATTTGATCTGGAGCCATTGTTTCCCCTCTTATTGCCTGGTGCCCCAGGGCACTTGCTCAATCCCATCTATGGATAATCCGGCCCTATTTAGATCTCTTTTGACTACAAACTATTTAAATACCAAAACAAGAGCCCTACAGTGACAAGTGATGTGAATCAGTGTGCAAAATCTCTGTGCCCCTGGAAATTATTTAGTCATTTCTTTTGATGCCGCTTTGTCTTTTAAATGTCTTTATTACAACACATTAGTTTGTGTCCAGGTGACTCAGTCTCTATTTTATTTTCCCAACGGGTTTCTATGTTGTTGATGCACCTTTCCCTTACAATGTAATATACTGTAATCAGTGTAAATATATCACATATCACTTCATGGCCAAAATGGTGATATGCATGATGATACTTTATGTTGTCTTTAATAATTTATAATTTCTGGTAGCCTGGGTTTCCCATACTGCCTTGCCCGCAAATGTATTCACGTTGCAAGTCTAGCATGGAAACTATGGACCTTTTGTGCCCCTGAAAGAGGGAACCAATCACAGAACGTGTGAGTGGGTAGCAAGAAAATGACGACGTCTATGCAACACACCGAAGCAATGCGTGAGCAGACGAAAAGTTACTTTTCAATGCATCCTTAGACAGTGTTCAAAGTAGTTTTGAACGCAAGTTTATTTAATAAAGAGCAACTTTTGGCGTTAAACAATTTCATATCCAAGAAGGATGTTTGGATATGGCAAGATATGATAGCGTTTTTAGGACCAGAGTTTTGTAGGACCAATCTGCTAGGCATCGTCATAGATGAAGTACAATTAACTTGGTAAGTGGTATTTATTCATATCATATTGTCATTATGCCTGTACTGTGTTTGTCACAGTGCCAATAAAATGTGTTGCTTTTTAAAATCAATATACAGCTACCGGTTCAGTTGCATAGCTTTCAGCTGTATGCAAACGTAAAGATAAAAGTCGTTTACGTTTGAATTGATGTCGCTCTACATACGTCATCTGGTATAATTGATATGATTGGCTATGAGCTACGTACAGACGCATTTGATAGACATTCGTAGCGCCCAATGAATGGCTCTGGGCATTCCTAAACCATGCCTCAAATACGAGAAAATGAGCATATGGTTCCCAGACCACGTCTTATTCTTTATGAAACTGGTCTGATGTTAGCCAGGCTACATTTCTGGCGCCTTTTACATTTATTTTTTTAAGACATGAGAAGTTTGACACTTCATTAGTTAGGGTTAAAGAATTTGTTTTCAGTTGAAAAACCATTTATACAGTATTAATCACAAATATTAATCATAGATCAAAAGTACAGCTTTGCCCCTAAAGAGTTCATATTAATACCAAATGTATAGATATCTGTACCTAATGATACATAATAGGATCTTTTTAAAGGGTGGGGGTGCATATTTTTTTCTAACAGTGGCCAATCGTGTACAGATACCTGCTTTCTTGTTGTTTAGGGGCTGGGTTAGGGAGGGAGACCTGGGAGTGTTTACTATTAGATTAGCCTATTAGAAATTGGCAAGAGGGATGAAATCACTATAACAGTAGCCGTCTCAATTGTTTCTATAGCATAACATAAAAGATAGAAGGACAAAAACTATTTTAAGGTAAGAATTTTATTTCTGACAATGTTAATAAATCAATTAATCAACCAGTTTTACTTTAGAAAATACTGTATCAAACTGTATATACAAGCTTTTTATCTTCACATTTAAATGTCTAGACATTTGATGACATTTGAAAACAGATGGGCTTTAACACTAGTTAAATTGAAACGTGGCACAAACGGAGACAGTAGCAGATTTGAAACAATAGTGACAAATACATGAAAATGCCTGTTGTGCTTTAAGTTTGCCTATATGTTTATTGTTAACTTTGTATTTGTTTCTGTTTGATTACTGCCATTTTTATTTCTGCATAGGTTAGTGTTTTTTACAACCCATTTGTTTTTACCAATTAATTTATATTATGGAATGTCAACCTGATCTCATTGGGAATTTGTATGTATTTTACAAGTTGTCTTATTTGTATGAATTTGTACCAAGTAAATCATACAAAATATATATGTTTATTAGAAAAACAACAACAATAATACCCTAAACTAAAAAAAACAAAATCCTCATCAGTTGAACATATTTTAATTGCGTAGCAAATCTCCATGTAAATAATTACATTAAATCAATGTGATTTTCTAAACATGATTTTATTATGTTTACTTAATGTACTTTTCTTTCAAATCAAACACTACACCAGATGAATGTATTTTAATTACATGGCAAATTTCCCCGTAAAATAATTACATTAGTATCGTCGTATCTTATCATTTTTGTTGGATACAATTGATACAAACTTGGCATTATTAAATTGACTTTAAAGCAACACTAAAGAGTTTTTGCTCTTTGCTCCCCCTACAGGTTAGAAGCAGAATTGTCCATTACCTCTGCCGTAAATACTGCAGCATAGCTGGCTCTGATTGGATTGAAGGTCTGCCGTAAAGCACATTTTGTAATTTTCACTCGAACTACAGGACCGCGACCCGAACGTTGGAAATTTCTTTAGTGCGGTTTTGGCCGATAAAGGGCTGCAAAGCGAATGTGAAAGTGCCGTTCACCCTGTTTCGAGTGGATGAATGACTAAAACTTTTTTGGAAACGTTATTTTAAGGTAAAAAAAACTCTTTGGTGTTGCTTTAAAAACAAACTTATCTTTATTATATTTTTATTCAAATTAAATGTATCTTTCTTATATTAAACCAATGTGTTTTTGCCCGCATGTCAAGCTTAATACATTAAATCCAGTACATTGACCCAATCCAAAACTTTCACATTAATAAAAAATTTTCTTGAATATGTTTTAACTTAAAAAAATACTTTTTCAAAATCAGATTGTTTACTTGAAAACCATAGACATTATATACGTAGACTAGACACCTCATGACGTGCTGGGAGGGTTTGTGGTGACAGAGTCGTCAAAGAAGAACAAGAGGGAAAACTCTGATTCGTTTTTAGCAACAGTCACTAGATGGCGCTTCAGTAGCGCGGCCGCTATTTGGAATGAAAGTTCTCACAGCCAATTCATTCTCAATTCATTCATATTAAAATTAATTTAATACCTAATTACATAAAATACCTAATTACGTAAAAATTACATAAAAATTGTGTACTACAGTACTTTTTAAGTAAAAGTTAAAAAGTAGATATTTAATGTACTTAAATATAAACCAAAAACTTGAAATTATGAAGTGGAGTAAAAATTATGATAATATGCTTTGGAATATAAGTTTTCCAAAGAAAAACACTGATAAAATACAGATACTTGAAAATTTACTTTTATGTAGAAAGTAAAATACTTAAGTAGTGTCTGCCTCTGTCAATATGCCATACTTAAAGAGCATAATACAAAGTATTTTAGCATGAAAGCAGTATTTTTCAATGTGTGACAGCGTCCTGTATCATAACTAAATATCTGCCGCTTATAAGGGGAGTTATGATTATTCCTCATTAGAAATGAATGCAAGGGAGCGCAGTGGAAACCCATCCAAGATGGCGGCCGTGCGATACGTCAGCTCCAATAGGCAGCTCGGTCTACAAGGTGTCTACATATATAATGTCTATAGCCATGTTTCCATCCACACGTTTTTATCCGAATTAAGTGATATCGAATGAAAAATGCGTTATGGAAACAGTAAAATTCGATTGAATTTCATGAATATCGACTCAAAAGAAATACGTTCGATCTCATCGGATTTTATCTTGATCGATATATGGCTTATGCGATAAACGCTGATGGAAACGTTATTTGCCGAATAAATAATGATTTGCGATTAACACTCTGGGGTCGACGGTGGCGCGGGCGCCGCAAACCCTTTATTTTTCAATCACTCCGCAAAGAGAGTTAGATAACTCTGCTGATTTTGGTCATACAGATATGATTTATACATCATTTAAAACGTTAAAGTGTCTAGTTTTTTTCTGCCCACTCCCAATAAAAACAGAATGTTGTGCTTTTCGCAAAATTAAGAAAATAAACATGATGCGTGTTTTGTTCTCTCTCCCTCAGTGAAGTCCTTTCAGAAACACGTCAGAAAAATTAACTGTAACTTAAGGAATACTTGTCATATCAACAAAAGATACATATCTACATAATGCTTGGAATGTCTGCTTTTGGAAGATGTAAGTGAAATCGAAATAAAATATTTTAATTCGTTGTTAACTGTGTTAGAAGAGGGAGATGTACCGTCTTTCTCGTGTTCCTGCATTATCTATAATGAGCCACGCCTCGCTCCATTGAAGAGAAGAGCAGAGATCATCCATATTCATTAGTCAACCCCAGTCAATGGAGACTCCGTCTCTGTAGCCATTCAGTCAGTGGCAGTGCTGTGTTGAGTTTTAATCCAAGTGTTGGTGACATGACATCTACTTGTTTACTCAGACTGTAACTTAAGTTATCTCCAGACGCGAGTGTGTGTGCTTCATCAAACAGACGCAATCGACGTCCAAACGCACACACAAATACCTCATATTTGACGCGCTTTGTGGTATCATTATAAGATATGCGATTGTAAACATCACATATACTTGTTTACTCGCGCCTAAAGTTATCTCCAAACAGACGCGAGTGCGTGTGCTTCGTCAGTGACGCGATGTCCAAACGCACACACAAACAATATGCCTCATTTTGACGAGCTTTGTGGTAATATTATAAAAGGTGTCATTGCAAACATCACATCAACTTGTTTACTCGCGCATAAGGTTATCTCCAAAAAGAGGCGAGTGTGTGCTTCGTCAGTGTGACGGGATCGAGGTCCAAACGCACACACAAATACCTCATATTTGATGCGCTTTGTGGTATCATTATAAGATATGCGATTGTAAACATCACATCTACTTGTTTACTCGCGCCTAAAGTTATCTCCAAAAAGACGCGAGTGTGTGCTTCGTCAGTGTGACGGGATCGAGGTCCAAACGCACACAAAAACACAAGATGCCTCATATTTGACGCGCTTTGTGGTAAAATTATAAAGTATGCTCTCTCGCCTGTAAATCTCCATGCGCTTATTTTTTCTTTGTGATTCCGTCAGCCTCTGTTGACGGCCAAACGCACACACAAACACACAATGCTTCATATTTGACGCACTTTTGTATTAAGACGGATCTAAACACATCTAAAACCCTGTTTGTTCGCGTATATCTCTGCACGGTAAGTTTATTTAACGCAGGATCACGCATGGGAAGGCATTTCTTTTGTGTTGCTTTCACAAACAAACACGTAACAAGGCGTCGTCTTACTGCCCAAAGGCTCATTAGCCTATGCAGCTCATTATGCGTTTAGTGTTTTGTTCTTCAGCTGTCAATCACAGACTATTCAAGAGCTTCCAGCCTCCTTGCATATTGCCTTCCTAACCAAAAAGTGACTTTGAAATTGTAAATCAATATTATTGTCTTATGTAAATGAGTAAGCAGAATGATTTTCACATCATTTTAAAGAAAAAACTCTAGACTACTAGATCCTGTTTTGAAAAGTCTTGGGAAAACATGTTTAGTATGAGTTTTTTTTACTTATATCAGTCACTTAAAAATTTAGCTTTTTTAAAAACCACGCATAAACATTTTTTTCTCAAAAATACAAACATGTACATACATGTTAATCATATAATATAGTAGCCCAGTTTGTGCTGAACACAGTGTTATAAGACTTTTGCCATTATTATGTTTTTAAGCAACTGAAAAAAGCACAAATGTCAGTGCATGTCAAAACTTCTCCAGGGCCTAAAAACCCCTTAGACCCCAGAGGGTTAAGGTTTAGGTCCTTTTATGGTTGCAACCCACACACAAAACAAGAAGAAAAAGTTTTAGGTCATTTCCGCTCTGGTGGCACAAATGGCGTGTGTCAACAAAGTCAGATGTAAGTGGACAAACGACGAGACGAGATTCATTTTAAATTTAATTTAGCAGAGAAAATAACGGCTATAGAGCTGAAGATCTTTGCCCGAACCCGATGGGTTCGGTCGGATTCGGCCTTCATTTCTAACATTTTACACGGGCTCGTGCTCAGCCTTTGCACGGTAAATGAGCGGTCAAGTTCAAAGCTGCTGAATGCCCTATCAGTAAGCGCAGGACCACGCTAAAGCCATTTACAGTGGATTTAATAATTTCCTCAACAAAAATGCCTAATCTTGGTGAGTAAAGGTTTTTTAATTTATAACTAAATATTACTTAGTCTTAAATACATAATTTAGACTAATGTTGGCATTAATGTAAAGAAAGTGCCGAAGCAAATACCACAGAACCTTTATCCTAATTTCGTTATTCCCAAATAACCATCTTATTCAGAATGTATTGTCTTAATTTAATTTGTTAAGAAATAATTGTTTTTATTGGCATGTTGGCCTATAATGTATTGCATATGCCTATTTAGAACGAGATGTTACGATGTTACAGATGACTTATTTTTTTCTTTGTTTCAACTTCCAAGTGACGTGTAGCCCAGTTAGTCATTAATAAATAATGTTAAAACCTGTGTAAATTACTCATTCTTGATAAAAGCTGTTTGCGTGCGCAAAATTAAATAATGTATGGCTATAAACGGGTTCGGGCTTTTAAAAAGCTGTCAATCTAAATATACTTTCGGGTTCGATTACAGCTCTATTTTAGATAGGAACTCGAGAAGGAAATGTCCAACAATGGTTATGACAAGACGTGGGACGTCCTCCGGAGTAAATGAGGCGCTCAAACAGCGATACGTGTTTCAAAAAAGAGAGTTCTCTCGCAACGGTGCCGGAGGGAAAATAAAAGCAAATTCGACCTTGATGAGATGGATCCTCGGCCAAAGAACCCTCGTAGCTTTATTGGCTTATTAACAACTCTAAAGATATTTTTTCGTTCTCATTTACGTTAAGAATTGATCCGGACTATCATTTCAGGTTAATGCCTCCGTTGTCGTTGGGCATTTACATGCATCTGCAGCATCATAGCAATTTGATGTTAACGTCATTTTCTTATTATTATAGCTTGATATGTCGCTATCAGCTCAGCTGGCACATAAGCACTTATAACTTGTGAAATGCCGCAAATTTGTCTAGCAAAACTTTGTTCGCAAATGTTTGCTTGAATATTGTGCGATTCAGTGCGAAAATGAATGGAAACACCTTCAAATGTCTCAAATCAATTCGATATACCAATTTGATCGCAAACCAGCATGTGACGTCATTACGCACAGGTTTTGAAACACACTTTCACCAGCTTTATTCGCATAAGTTTTTTAACCGAACTTCAGATAATTCGATTGACAAGTGGATGGAAACTTAGCTTATGTTGAAAACAGGGTCGGCGCCAGAGAATAGCCTACAGATGGGCCTCCATGTTCACCTTATTATTTTATAATTAGTAGTAATAGTATGTTGTTGTTTTTTATAAAAATGCTTGGTTCTGATTGGCCACTCGCAACATTCCAAAATATTTTATTCCAAGATAACAACCGCCTGAAACTTACACAGCCTCACCTGGGAATTACCAGCGAGACCTTAACAGGGACAGTTTAATATCTACAAATAATACAGTTTAAATATGCATAATTTAAAACAAATAAGAGATTTTATTTTAAATGATTAAACCTAATGTTAGTTTTTTGACTGGTTTTGTGGTGTCTTGGCTTCACCCATTAGGAAACGTTTTTCCCTCGAAGAATGTTTGTATTTCTTAAAAATAGCTAATAAAAGACATCAAATCAAAATGTTATGTCTATATATTTACTCGTATACCAACTAGCTGTGGAATTAGAGGGCTTGTACAGCCAGCCAGGTTGTTATCGCAAAAAAATCCCTGACCCTTGCTATAGTAAAACCATATAACTTATCATGATGCTGAAGTCCAAGACTTTGCATGGATAACTCACGCAAATCATAACCAGCACATAACTAAAAAAACAGCAAAAGAAAACAATGTCACCGATACTGTCAGTGTAATGTGATGACTTTGGCTGGGTTTGAACCCGGGTCTCTGGTGTTCTAAGCGTGGCGTGTTATCTGCTGAGCTAACTCCCAGACATGCAGTTGTGTTCAAAATTATTCAACCCCCAATGCTGTTAAGGGTTTTAGGGAATTTAGTGTACATTTGTAATTGTATTCAGAATGAAATCCTACAATGACTTCTTAAAGAACCATATGCAACTAAAATGACATCAATTGGTTTTGTAATATAGTAGTAAATGTTTCTTTTGTGAATTCTTCATTGACACAATTATTCAACCCCTTAAAGAACTACCACTCTGAAGAACAGAGGTTCATTGAAGTGTTTTCAATCAGGTTTTGAAAACACCTGTGGATGTCAGGGTACAGCAATAAAGCCTAATAAGCACCAATTAGGCAGCTTTAAAATGACTATGATACTCAACTCCTTCTAAACATTTACTGGTGTGGTTACAAACATGGTGAAGTCAAAAGAATGGTCCAGGAAGACAAGAGAAGAGGTGATTAATCTTCACAGGAAGGGCAATGGCTATAAGAAGATTGCAAAGATGTTAAACATACCAAGAGACACCATAGGAAGCATCATTCGCAAATTCAAGGCAAAGGGCACTGTTGAAACGCTTCCTGGTCGTGGCAGAAAAAAGATGCTAACTGCGACTGCTGTGCGCTATCTGAAGCGTAGAGTGGAAAAAAGTCCCCGTGTGACTGCTGAGGAACTGAGAAAAGATTTATCAGATGTGGGTACTGAAGTTTCTGCTCAGACAATACGGCGCACCCTGCGTACTGAAGGCCTCCATGCCAGAACTCCCAGGCGCACCCCCTTGCTGTCTCCAAATAATAAGAAGAGTCGACTGCAGTATGCCAAAAGTCATGTGGACAAACCACAGAAGTTTTGGGATAGTGTTCTGTGGAAAATTAGAACTGTTTGGGCCCATGGATCAACGCTATGTTTGGAGGAGGAAAAACAAGGCCTATGAAGAAAAGAACACCTTGCCTACTGTGAAGCATGGTGGGGGGTCAATCATGCTTTGGGGCTGTTTTGCTTCTGCAGGTACAGGGAAACTTCAGCGTGTGCAAGGTACCATGAATTCTCTTCAGTATCAGGAGATATTGGATGACAATGTGTTGCAGTCCGTCACAAACCTGAGGCTTGGGAGACGTTGGACCTTTCAACAGGACAATGATCCCAAGCATACCTCCAAATCCACTAGAGCATGGTTGCAGAAAAAAGGCTGGAACATTTTGAAGTGGCCATCGCAGTCACCAGACTTAAATCCGATTGAGAACCTCTAGTGGGACTTAAAGAAAGCAGTTGCAGTGCGCAAGCCTAAGAATGTGACTGAACTGGAGGCTTTTGCCCATGATGAATGGGCGAAGATACCCGTAGATCGCTGCAAGACACTTGTGTCAAGCTATGCTTCACGTTTAAAAGCTGTTTTAACTGTAAAAGGATGTTGTACTAAGTACTAAGATTGAATGTCACTTGGGGGTTGAATAAAACTGAAAATGATGTGAGCACAGAAAAGACATTTGTGGTTATTTCATTATAAATGTTATGTTATATTTGTCTGACCTACACATGCCTCTTTGATGTAATTGTAAGCAGGATGACTGAATGATCAAAATCAATGTCAAACCGGCCAAAACAATCAATTTCAGTTGGGGTTGAATAATTTTGAATACAACTGTATTTGCTCTGCGTAACAATATTCCTTGGAATGGAATACACCCCTTTATATCAACTTCGTGGACTTCAGAAAGGCCTTCGACAGTGTCCACTGAAACACCCTCTGGGAGATACTGCGCTCCTATGGAATCCCATCAAAGATCATCTCAGTCATAAAAACATTCTATGAACATTTTAAGTGTAGTGTCATTATGGGAAATGACCTCTCTGAATGGTTTTCCGTGCAGTCCGGAGTGAGACAGGGGTGCATAATCTCCCCTATCCTCTTCCTAATCGCCATAGACTGGATTACAACCAACACCATAGCAGACAGACCCAGAGGCATCCAGTGGACTCTATTCTCCCAGCTAGAAGATCTTGACTTTGCTGATGATCTTGCTCTCCTATCAACCAACCAATACAACATGCAGGCCAAAACTGATAGGTTAAACCACTTTGCCAGGCAAGTTGGGCTCAGTATTAACACCTCCAAAACAAAAGTGATGCGTGTCAACTACATCCCCACAGCACCCATCCTCGTTAATGAGGAACCACTTTAGTTTGTGGAAGAGTTCACTTATTTATGCAGTCTCATCAGCAAGGACAGCGGGGCATCTAATGATATTAAAGCAAGGCTGGGAAAGGCTCAGGGTGCCTTCTCCGAACTCCGATCTATATGTATATCAAAACAATATAGCCTTAAAACGAAGATGCTCCTATATAACTGCAATGTAAAGTCTGTTCTGCTGTACGGTACAGAAAGTTGGCAAGTTATCAAAGCTGATATGAGGAGAATTGAAGTGTTCCACAATGGATGCCTTCGGCGAATATGCCAGATATTTTGGCCTAATAAGATCTCCAACAACGATCTGTAAAAGAAAACAGGAAGCCGGAGCATCACCAAGGAGATTACACACAGACGCCTGAGATGGCTAGGACATGTGTTGAGGATGGAGCAGGACAGCATCACAAAAATCACCCTAAGATGGACACCATCTGGCAAAAGAAAACCTGGGAGACCCAAAACCACCTGGCGCAGAACTGTGACAAAAGAGCTAGAACACATGAACCTGTCATGGGGAAAGGCACAACATGAGGCCAGGGATCGAATGCAATGGAGAGGGCTCATTGAAGCCTTATGTCCCATAGGGGACGAAGAGAAATGATGATGATGAACTCCCAGACAGTGGAACCCAAAAGCAGAAGAGCAATGAGTCGAGAGACTTCAGTTTCCAAAAAATAAAATAGTCTTTACTTGAGAAATCAAGGAACAAAGTACAAAAAACTAGAATAGCAGAGCTTCCGTAAAACAGTGAAACACAAAGTAGACACAAGGGTCAACAAAGGTACAAGATACAAACTATTATCTGGAGATCTGTAGTCTGGGGTACAATGGCTCAAGACTGAACAAGATGGCAAAGAACAAGCACTCTTATAAAGGGCAAGACACAGGTGAAAGAAATCAAGGCGAATGAGGAGAGAACAATCACACACAATATTGCAATCAGTAGGCGTGGTGAGCACTGAGCTTGGGGTTACAGTGCCATCTGGAGATGAGGAGGGTGTCCAACAAAGAAACTTTAATGGGGCGCCCCACTGCAGGCCAGCAGTGGAACAACAACCCAAAGATTGAATCTTTACAGTCAGAATGTACTGAGGCAAAAAGGAATTTTACCTTCAAAAGAGCTTCAGGGGACGAGAGGACTTTTTAAAACTTTTTAAAAACAATACTCTTAATGATACTCTTAATTTTGATCTATTCATTGTAGCCGGGCCACGCCCCCTGGGGCCCGCTTGTGGCGCAGATAATGTTTGAGAATAAGTTCATTAAAATGGTTTTAACCAAGACATTTTAAACTGCATTTCTTTACAAATTGTATATATTTTATATTATCAGTAAAACAGCATCCTCAGCTCCACAGATGAGTTGCCACCTTCTGGACAGGTGCCGCGATCGGAATCTGATCCGGAAATGATGGCTATGCTTGGCCGGGCAGCCAGGGAGAATCTGGCTCGAGTGGTCTCCGACACCAGTGCCTGGCCCCTCCAGATTGGATGATTGGTTCCTCAGAGCGGCTTGCACTGTACCACACCACTCCGGTGCCTTTCTTAACAGTAGTGCATTAGGAGCTTACGAGATCATGGAAGGCACCTTTAACTGCCCAAAACGCATCTCCTTCCCTCTCACCACCCTCCAGGGTGGGGCAGTTAAATGGTACACGCCGGTTGCCCCTGTAAAGTGGTCGGACGTGATGCAACTGTGTCCAGTCACCACTTCTACATGGCGGTATAAGCCGGTGCTCCCCTCACAGGCCTGTCAACATTTGTCCAGATTAAGTGGCAGTGCTTATCAGAGCTGTAAGGAAGCTGCCTCTGTTCTGCATGCCATGGCATTATTGCAGGTCTACGTTGCAGTCCCTGGGCTGTGCGATGTCCTCCTTGGTTGTCCAGGAATGCCATCTCAGGCTGTGCCTGGTGAATATGCAGGACAATGAGAAGACCTGCTTCCTGAATGCCCCTGTATCCCAGGCTGGCCTCTCCGGTGACTTGGTTCTCGGCCGCCCAAAAGCAGACTGTGGCCATCTGTCAAATCCTGCCCCAGCGGAAAGCTGCTGCACCCCATTGTCCGCCAGCCACAGTGCCTCAGCAAACATCTGAGCAGGGTTGTGGAGCTCAGTGTTGAAAGGCAGCATGTTTAACCTGGTGGCAAATGCAAGGGAAAGCAGCCCTGAGACCTAAAGATGATGAAGACTGCTCTTTGGGATGTGGTGATTGGAGGGCCGGGTGGAAAATCCTATTGATTTTTTTTCTGTTCCGCCATTGGCTTTACAGCCGGTGGTACCCAAATTTTCAAGAAAAGAGCAGTTTCCCCAGTCTCTAGGTCTGAAGAGGGCAAAGAGAATGATGGACAGTATGGACCTGTATCATGTTTATCCACCTCTCTCGCCAACGGACATGATTGCACGTTCAAGGATTTAACTTCATCTGTCCAAATACAGGTAGTGCCAAAACAAACACTTACACTCCACCTTGGGCATCTACAGAGAGCCCCGAGTCAAGCATCTGTGCTCCGTCCAGCTGCCCCACTGCAGGTACATCTGTGGTGCCATTGGTCCTGCTGGTTTGGTATCTGGGGGCGTGGTTAACCCTTCCCAGCCCGTCCCGCTGGCTTCTTCACATTGTTAGACTTTTCACCCGGCGCCTGCCCAAGTTCAGGGGCATCCAGTTCACTTCAGTGAAGCATGCAGTTCACGAAGGTTGCTGCGGTGGCACTTTATTGCTCCCACGAGAGAGCACGGCATTCACATACTCAACTACCTCGACAACTGTCTCATCACTGTCTCGAAAGCAGTTATGCGTCCACAGGGACCTGGTGTTCAGGGGCCTTCGGTCAACTGGGAGAAGAGCAAACTTGCATCTGTGCAGCAGATCTCTTATCTCGGTATGGAACTCACCAACAGCTGTTTTCCTCCCTGACCAAGTTTTTTGGAGACAACATAATTTGTAGGAATTCTGTAAATTAAAATGCACAAGCCAGAAGCAATAATAGCCAACAAATAGATAAAGGAAGACTCATTAATATAACATTTAATATTTATTTGAATTTTGTATGCGCATTTATGGGAAGAAACAACGTTATGAATGTGGTTGATTTCTCCAATCAAATATTCTAAATTCTGAAATGTACACTTAAATAGGATTGTTTCTTTAAACTTTAACAAAGACTTTGCATCAGTATTTAAACCACAAAAAAAATGACACCTGAAATATCAGTATGGTGAAAAACGTTGGGTAAAAACTTTACTTTTCTTGATAACTTTGACATTTGTGTGGAATTACAGAGGGAAGTTCTTGACCATACAAATGAAATCTACATTTATTCTTTTAGCAGCAATGAACTCACAAACAATACATAAGTGAAGATTTAATAAGAAACTCTATAAACTGTTAAAAAAAGACCATAAGTTAAATAATTCTCAGCACATTTTAAACTCTCTAATCATTTCACACTTTGATAGTTGATCTTCCTCTCAGTGTGCAGTGATGGTGAAACATCAGCAAGGAGCTGTGACAGCAGTTATGAACATGAGTTTGTTTCTGCTGCCAGGTTGGCGTCATCATTTTAATCTGTTTTTTACAAGTATATGTGTGCACATGCATACATTTAAACATGTTCATTTTAACAGGACTTCTGTGCAGCGCTTCTGGTTTGCAGAGACAGTATCACTTTAGAAATGAGAACATGACATGGACAGACGCTCAGATTTACTGTAGAGAGAGATACACTGACCTGGCTACTGTAGACTCGATGGATGATGTGCACTGGATGGTAAATACAGTAAATGATGGCTACAGTGGATCAGTGTGGATTGGACTGCAGAGGGCGCCACAGAGTCACTGGATTTGGTCAAATGTGGAAAGCACAATCTCTCAGTACAGTAACTGGTTCTTTAATCAGCCAGATGGAGAACTTTTGAATGAATTTTGTGTATTAACAATTAATGGATTTTGGCAGGATGTCAAATGCAATAAAGTTCTATATTTTATATGCTACAACGGTGAGTTTCACAACCATTTCAATGTCTAAATTTACAAATTCAAACAAGAGAACTGATAACAGATTTTTATCTGCTAATAGAAATGACTGGATACATCATGATAAATAGTTATAAAAACTGGACAGGTGCTCAGAGTTACTGCAGAGAGTATCACACTGACCTGGCCACCGTCCACAGTGATGCAGAGCAGATTCAGCTTACAGCAGTTGCTGGATTTCTGGAATCGGTCTGGATTGGTTTGTATTCTGACGCTTGGCAGTGGTCTGACCAATGGAGTCTCTTCTTTAGAAACTGGGCAACAGAATACACATCCAGGACTACAGGATTTGGTGATTGTGTTGCCATGTCAATAGTTTCTGAAAAATGGGTCCAATCACCCTGTAATGAACTGCACCATTTTATCTGCTATGGTGGTAACTCATCAAATTAAAAGATCTGAATATTTTGTTAAATGCATTAAAACATTTGTGATATATTTATGTATTTCTATTTAAAGCATATTGGAAATTGTATTTTTTTTTCTAATAGATGTTAAAAAACAGACTGTCAGAATGAAATTGACCCTTGATGGAAAATACAACTTGCATGATCCATCACTACAGACTGCCATTTTAAATAAGGTATATCTGATTACTGGTTGCATACATGAATACAGTGGCGCCCCTCCAAAGAAAATGTATGACATAACTAATATCAGACACCACAATGATTCTTTAAATTTGTCAAATTAATTTAAATTATTTACATCACATCTCTGTGTTATTAACTGTTAATTTTGGAACAACACACTTTGGGTGTGTCTCAATTAGCTCCCTTGTTCAGTAGTCAGGGCACTGATCAGGGAGTCGGCCATTTTAAGGGCTATCTCAATCACTGCACTGGAACGTTCGTTCCCTAAAAATTCCCAGAATGCAACGTAAAAACCAGTGAGCATCGATGGTCTCTATGTTCCCTTACTGGAAATGACGTGACCTTTTCTGAAGCTTGCCAACTGAAAATCACATGATCCAACTAAATAAACTTTATGAAATGTGACAGAACTTTTATAAAGACAAACTTTTGTTTTATTTTTAAATATAAACACACATCCCTAGACTGTAAGGGACCACAATCTACTCAATATTTTAAATAATAATATTGGTTTGTAAACTGGTAATATATGTGTGTATTTAAAATGTAATTTATATATTCCTCCAATTTTATGCACGGATATATAAGAAAATAATGACAGCCTTTTCACAATGTACTGTTTAAAATTAAGTCAGAGAGATGTTGGTTTTGCCGGTTGTTGATGAGTAACAGCTGTGAGTGATCACAGCGCGCTTAAGCAGCCACGTGACAGAAAAATAAGAACAGTGTCCCCAATGTCCAGTGCCCGAACCTGTGTACACGATATACTGATTCACGACCTCGGGAGATAGGGAACGAATTGAGACACAGGGTTGGTCTTGTGTTGTCCCTTGTGACACCTTGTGTTGTCCCTTTTCTTTATTTGAACTAAAAATCAACATGAAATGATATATATAATGTGCTAAAATAACATAAAATGTGTTAAATAAGATAAGATAATAAGATAACACAAAACAATGTTTTAATTACCCCATCCTTTCTTAGGGCCTTTTACACCTGGTCACTTCATGTGTTTTCTCTGATCGGATAGATATCTGATTTGTTAAAACTCCCATTTATATTTGGCCACATATGCGTCTTGGCAAAACGGATATGAATCCAATCTTCAACTCCCGCGCAAAATGCAAACACACTATTGATTACTCCGCCTTAAAAAAACTTAAGACGACGTTTATGCAACAAAAAGCAGCACTTACTGTATGTTGGGCTGGGGATGCGCGTCTCCTTGCTGGGCATTAGCTGGACCGCGCAGTTCAGAGCAGCAGGAGAGTGACGGCGCGGTGATTTAACGCATAGATCCATGACGGGGAAAAGCGTTCACAAAACTCTCTCTCAAAGTTTTATTTCTTTGTTTAATATTATTCGAGATTTTCATTGGACTCTTTAATTGGTTCTAGGAAGCTTTTTACCCACTGTTGTCACTCCATAAAGCAACAAGAGTGTCGTCTTTGTTTGTTTGCCTATTTGACGGCTAACTTCCAGGTGACGTGTTTGCATTTGGGAGGAGTTATGCGCTGACATATGAGGTTTCATCAACCAGATGTATTTACACTTGTCCAGTTTCGTCTGAAATGGTTCGCAGACCACCTCCTGAAGTGGTTTGAGCAATCGGATTTAAATCAGTCTCGAAAATGTTTCGGAGGGCATTTACACCTTTTCTTTTTATGATCAGATGGCTATCTGATCAGAGAAAATGCATGGAGTGACCAGGTGTAAAAAGCTCCTTAGAGTGTAGGGCTGCCGATGTGTCTTGAATATATGATGTTGTGATTTCTTTCTGCTCTTTCAGATAATTGAAAAGCTAAAGATTGCTGGACTGAACAGTCGCAGCACGATAAGATGGAGAGCCGATGATAGTGGAGAGGTGTTTCACCCAGAGAGCAAATCTACATCCAATTTAAATACATGTGATTCAAACTAATCTTCAATGGATATCTTTAAAGTAAACGTTATAACATAATGATAGATTATATAGAAAATTATCTTTAAAATATATTAAATATATTTGTGTTGTTTTGTTGTAATTGTTTTATCCATTTATGCAATGATATGATTATAAAGGAAATCAGCTCTTAATGCTGATTCCTCATACATTATTTATATTATATTTTTCGTGTTTATATTCATATTACACTGAGTTTTTTTCTTAAAGCTTTCCTCTAAATTTTGCAGGGTTATTTTTAACCCAATGCTGGATAATATTGGACAGAAAACCTGTAAAGGTGTTCAAAGTGTAAAGGAGTAAAGGAGCATGTTATTATTATATGTGTAAAATGAGTATTTTTTTAAATTAAAATTATTCACTTTAAACAATGCTCAGTTAGTTCCAGCCTAGCATTGGGTCAAAACGGGACAAACACAGCAGTTAGATTAAATTTACCGCCTAAAAGTACGCATAATAAAAAAAAATTCTGTATAAATATAAATCACAACAACATGCAAACAAACCCATGCTGCGTCCGAAAACTTAGGCAGCTGACTTGAGAAACCCTTTCGGACACACTTCACAGGCAGCGTGTTTGAAATATAAACAGAGAGTGTCTTTGTGATAACTAATCACATAAAACTACAATACTAATTTCTCGCTTAATGCAATTAAAATGTGTAAAAAGTGAAAATATACATTTATTTACACTAAATTTGTGCTTCAGCCGCATTTATTTTTTCGAACTCGACCAGGCTCGACCAATCACATTTCCCATGAGCACACACGCATAGACAAGATGGGGACAAGATCTCAGGAGTCATGAAATAAACCTAACATTGGATTCATTCAGACATGCCTTGATGGCTTCCTGCCTTGGAATGCTGCCGCAGAAGGCAGCAATTTAGAGTTTCAGACGCAGCCTAAATGTGTGTTCAATGGCTGCACAGATCGGTCCGCGAAAAACATAAAGTACCGTGAGAGCGTTTAGAAAGCTTGCGAACAGTCTTCTCTCGCAATACTTTGATATCATACGCCAACCCCATCCATTTGCGTATCCCTTCAGTTCACAAGCCTGTTAAAATGTATAGCTTTGGCTGCTGACACCACCAACTCATTTAAATAGTAGTACAATGTCCCAATTTATATCGTGTATGTAAGTTCAATTGTTTAAATGACATTGTACTGCGTTATGTTTTGAAGCATAGTTAACATATCTGTATCCTAAAGAAATCCGTTGTTTTGAATATAACTACAATTATTTATTATTTGAATGAACAAAACCGGCTTAACTAAATGCTTGAGTGTTAAATCAATCAAACACCTGTATTTTTTAAAACATAACCATACATTCCAACTTTTGCTTTTGTTAATAGACATCTGCTGTTTTCTTAAAGCTGAATTTTTAATTTACTTACAAGAAAGACATTTAGTAATTTTTCAAAATTGCTTGGATTTATACTAACATGTAAGATTAGCTGTGTCACATTAGATTAAGATTAAGTTAAAGTTCATTAGCTACACAGGTACAGGTACTGAAATGTAAACTATAACTGCATATTTGTATAATTGTAGTTTGTGTTGCTGTCAATATATAATTATATATGATAACAATAGCATTTTAATAAAGTTTTATTCTAGCACATACTATAGCTGTTTGCATTTTTTTTATCTAAAGAGGGCACCACAGTAAAAGTCCACTTAGGGCACCCATTTGGCCAGCAGTGGCCCTGTTAAATTAAAATTAAAACAAAGGGTTGAACGTAACCCAGCATGCCCCTTTTCAAAAAACCCAGACCAAGCAGAGCAATTGTTTTTACCAACAGAGGGCACTGGAAGCTACACTGTGTACTTGAAGATAAAGGGGCAGTTTCCCAGACAGGGATTAGTGCTAGACTAAAATAAATGTAAGAGCCATCCAAATTGAAAACAAATTACACTGACATATCTTAAAATACATCAGTGTTCTTTGTTTTGCCTCAAAGTGCACACAGGTAATGTTTTTAGTACGGCATGTTTGTTAAAACTAGTTTTATTTCCTAATTAAACTAAGACCTAGTCCTGGCTTAAGCTAATCCCTGTCGGGGAAACCACCCTAAAGAACTTAAAGGCGCAAAAGAGGATGTTTCTGCCGACTGAGAATCCAAAGACCGTTACCGAGTTTTTTAAATAAGCGCATGCGTAAGAACAGCCTCCCTCCTTCACAGCTCATTTCTAGGGAACACCTTCCAAAACTTGTGCAGGAGTATTTGAACACGAGTGTTTGTTTACCACCGGCATATGCTGTGTCGCATCAGTGGATTCATTATGTGAAATTATATGATAATAAACACATAAGACCTAAAGTTAGATCAGTCGACGCTACTCCCATTTCAACTAGCATGTAGCAGACTGGTCACTGCCTTACAACTACAGTACAATAACAACGTCAATATACCTGAATAACAGTACAACAATAATTATTCCACAAAGAAAGAATAATCACTGTTACCTGTCGAGGAGAATTTTTGTGAACTGCGCGTCTGTCTTGACACCTCTCTGTTCCTTCATTGCTATCCAGCGTTGAAATGTTTCTCCAATAACGACTGGTTAGATTACGTTATTCTGAAAAGTCTTTCTTTTACGTCCTCCTTCGGGTTTCTTCTCTTCCATGGTGCAAATTCGAGGAGGAAAGCAGGAGCGACAATGAAAACAAACCGAAACTAAAGACGGAGCTTCACGCATGCGTCACTCATGTAAAGTTACTGGAGCGTGCACGTCTCTCACAAGAAACGTAATGGCAGTGATTGACAAGCTAGAGGGCCAATGATGATTGCGATGATTGCGTCAACGATTAGCTGATGTTTTTAAGGCCCTACCTTATGCACAGATGACATATTAATTTTTGTTACTTTCAGTGCACCTAATAAATAGTCTTTTATCATTTAGTGAAGACAGTTTCAAGTAATATTGCAAAAATGTATTAAACAAACATCCTCTTTTCCACCTTTAACCTGGGCCCAGTTGTTCAAAAAAAAGTGTGTTTACTTGAAGAGACAATAAAGCAATATTAACATAACCTTCTTTTTATTTATTTATTTATTTAAATTTAAATGTATTTAAAGTTCTGCTGACCAACAACAAAAACAGATCATACACAAATAAACTGGAACATGCAGTATGTTGTATGAGAAGTAGTAAACCAGTAGTAAACACTTGTAGAGATAACAGCTTTAATGGATGCTGTTACTAAAAACACTTTTGACTGATTAATCTCTAATGACTGTGTGATACAGTCATGACCTGAGTTACCATCTATTGTTTCAGCCAGCGCCCCCTAGTGGTCAAGACATTTGAGGCTATATCTCCGTTTTACCGTATTTACACCAAATTTGGTGAGTGCCGTCAGTGCCATGATCTGAGGCACCATCTATTGTTTTGGCAGAGCGCCACCTAGTGGTCTCAAGATACAAAAAAGAGCTATTTTTGCCTAAAGCTAATGCAAACTTAAATCATGACAGTCATCACGCATGATTCATTTTGTATCCTTTTCAGCTTGACCCTGGTATTGCTGCTTGCATCTATATTTAATATTATTATTATTATTATTCTGAAGACAGTGCCACCTAGCGTTTATAAACTATATAAAACAGCCTATAACCTATATCGCTGGTTTATGCTGATTGCAACGATATCTCATTTGTCAGTTTTCAACATTGTTCATGTCTTATTTCAAAGCATATGTGAAGTAGTTTTTTCGCTACTACTTTTGCAAATTAAGCATATTTTATGCCAGGCTCTGGTCACATAAACTTTGGCGCGATCCACAAAGAAATTACCAAACATATTTTTGATATTCTCTGACCTTCCCGAGAAATACTTGTCCAAAGTTGATTGTCCTTGTGACATTGTCTCTTAAATTAAATTATTATGACTGTTAGGGTGACCATACGTGCCATTCTTCCTGGACGCATCCCGTCCAGGATTTTGGGTTCGTCTTCCGGAAGTCGTATTTGTAAACCGCACACGTCATAGAGGATTATTATTATTATTACAGAAAAGCAACCATTACATTTTAAGGTAAGAATGAAACTACGATTGTATATCTTATGTTTTTAACTGAATGGCGTATGCGGTCAACAAATACGACTTCCGGAAGACGCACCAAAATCCTGGACGGGATGCGTCCGGGAAGAATGGCACGTATGGTCACCCTAATGACTGTATTATGTTTATGTATTATGTATTATGACTGTGCTACATTGCATTCTTCAAGTGCATGTCCTTTCAGCTTCATGGTGTGTTGCAGGACCATTGTTGCTTGGCCCCGCATCTCTGCTTGCAGCTATATTTTTTACCATATTGCGCAGGAGACAGCTAATCTCTGCAAGGGACCAAGATTGCCCACAGCTGCTACTCTCTGCTATGTTTGTTGTTTACCCACAATATAACACCTGGCTCACGACCAAAGCCCAGTTGCTTAAACTTGTAATTGATCCGGTCCAAGGTTTCACACCACAAATGGGCAGCACCAGAGTTCGTCGACAGCCACTCCGAGACCACCTGTATAGAGCGGTCTTGGAATAGACATTTAGTGTGCACCAAAGTGCGGCTGTTGTGTTCACAATGACCCAAACAAACAAATTTTTTCTTCATTGACAAATGCAGTGGTGTAGACCAAGGCCGTAGCCAGGATTTTTCAAATAGAGAGGACAAGTGTGTGTGTGTGTGTGTGTGTGTGTGTGTGTGTTAATTAATTTGTAATATTTATAACACTAGCTTAATACCTTTATTTTTTATGAAATACAGCAAAAACAGTGTCTGGTTACTGGTTAGAGACAGCTGAAGGTGTGTGAGTGAGCGAGCAGAGTAAGACACAGCAACACAATACATCTGTATGTGTGTAGGGGAGGGGCGCTGTTACTACTAGCCTATCACAGAACGCCGACACAATCAGCTACCCAATGATGATTTTCATTTAATCCGAGCACAGATATTGACTCATATTACTCGTATAATACTCGTTTTCGGCAGAAGTGCTTTATCCGTACCGGATACTCGTTTCAGCCGACAGTTAACTCTACAGTAAACCTCCTTTGTGTAGAAAATGTATGGTTTAAAATGTGACCGTCTCGACGTTATTGTCACGGGGTGACTGTTTGTATCCGTGTTTTCCTGTTGGAGATGGCAGAGGAGGAGGAAGGAGTCCCCGGTTCGTGACCTTAAAATCCTCTGTGTCTGTCACACGCCTAAACTGCACTATTGACCAGGACTCAGAGCCTGGGCTGGATACGTATCACTGGCCTTATATCACCGTGAGTGTGTGGAGTGCGTTGGGTGATTTCTACACAAGGAAGATTGCAGTGCAGTGCTTTTATCAGTGTTTGTCAGTGATTGTGTTCTAGACCGAGGGAAGAGCTCTGCCTGAGAAGAGCAGAGTGCTGGTGCTTGACAGTATCCCAACACATGTCCATGACTGGGGGACTGGTCGACCTTCCTCATCGTCAGGTGGTGGTGTTGTGGCTGTAGAAGTAAGAGTTGGTTTTGATTACTGTGCCTTGGTTTAAAACAGGGAGTGTCTTTACTTGCATACTGCTGTTGAGATATTCTCAGGTTACCTTCACGTATAACAGCCCAGATGCCAGTGCATGCTATGACACAACACTCAGCTGTGTGAGAAAAGGAGATTGGATGTTGCTTGCCTACCTCAACCGAAAAGTTAAAGCCTCCACCCTTATATATCGCCGTGTCTCCTCTCATTGCTACCAGCCACTGGTCTGTAGGTTTGCTTGTACGCTGACGAGCTAAATCTCTGTGTTTTTGCCTACCTCCTTGCCCGTATGCCAAAGAGCTAAAGTGCTGAATCTTCCGTTGTATGCCCATCTGAGTCAATACTTGTGTACTCACTTGTGTGTCTTCCACCAGTCTGTATGCTAAAGCTCTGCATCTTTACCTACCTGCCCTCCTGCCTCTGTGAGCTAAAGTTCTGAGTACTCACCTGTATATCCACCTGTGAGCGAAGAGCTAAAAGCCTTATATTCTTGCCTGTACATCCTCTTCAGCCACCTGGAAGCAGAAAAGCTAAAGCTCTGTGTCCCCACCTGCACGTCCACCTGTAAGTCAAAGAGTTGGAGCCTGTGTACTCACCTGTTTACCTGCCTGTACACCCAAAAGCTAAAGCCCTGTGTACTCACCTGTATACCTACCTGTCCGCCCAAAAGCTAACGCCCTGTGTACTTGCCCGTATACCTACCTGCAAGCCCAAGAGTTAAAGTCCTGTGCCTACCTGTATGCCAACCTGTGAGCCGAGGAGACAAAGTCCCGAACACTCACCTGTATACTCATCTGTGAAGTTGAAGAGACCAAGTCCCGTGTACTCACCTGTACCTCCCACCCGCAAGGCAAGGAGTAAACGCCGGTGTCCTGAGTTGCACGTTGTGTCCTCCAGCCACGGAAGCTTTTAGATAGTTCATCTCCCCTTACCTTTTCCTTTAATTTAAATAAAGCTTTGTTACAATTTTATCAATCTCTTGTCTGTCTGTTCATTGGGGTGTTTCAGGAACTCCTCGGGATGGAATAGAGGGAGGAGCGTGACCCGCTGTATTGGTGGTCCGCTCCGACCTGTGACATTATATTAGTAGATTTCTAGATTCATCTTGGTACAACGCCAAAGTTCGCCAGAGTAAAATGTAATGCAAACATCCGTTCCTCTAATAATTTTGTTTAAACATATTTTTTTATCATTATGAACTTTAAACTCAATCACGTGGCTATAGCTTATGTAAAGTTCATTGTTTATATACTTTATGATTTTAAAATTACCTTAATTTTATAGGATAATGCAGTTGTTGTACAAAATGCATTAATGACACAGTTAAACAAGTCATTAACCAAAACGTAAATAAACAAAACATGCCGTTTCAGTTGCAAATATGATGCCAATATGAAATTATTCCGATTGAATAGTATTTGATATAAAAGTTAGTCAGCACTTTTTTGGGGGAGTTTTTTGCCTGAAGTCATGGACACTGAAATTGTTAGAAATGTAAGTGCCATAGAAAAGTTTAAAAGCTCTATAATATTTTGTTTGATGTCTGTGTATGCACAAATTTCTGTGAGCTGTGCACACTGTGCCCCCTTAAAAAAATTGGTGCATGATGCCCCTGGTTCCTTGCCACTGGATTTCAGCATTCCAGGAGGATATACACTACCAGTCAAAAGTTTGGGGTCACTCACTCGTTCTTTATTTATATTTTTTCCATATTGCAGAATAATAATAAACTCGTCCAAACGGCATATCACAAATGTAAATGTGTCTGTGAGAATTATGTTGGTGACTAAAAGCATCCAAAATAAATTAAAACTTACATTCTATCATCTGAAGTGCAGTCACCGTTTGCCTAGAAATGGCAAAACCGTGTCATTTTTTCTTAAATTTTCAATTTATGATGAATTTTAAAGAGTATAGAAGGAGTTCATATATAATCTGGACTCTTATTGGCTGCTTTTTCTTCAATATTCAGTGTAAGTCATTTTTGTTTTTTAATAACAAAAAAGAATCTGTTTGGCACAGGTATAATTTTGTCTACAAAAGTAATTTCAAGCATTTTTATCACACACCTTCAGAAAAATAAATAAATAAAGGGGCGGGGAATTTGTCAATTTTATTGTTTTATACTGTTGTCTGATGTCTACTTATGATGTCCGCGTGGTTTTTACATTCAAAAACATCAAAAGCAATAAGTAATACGCTATTTTGTAACATCGATTAGTGGCTGTCTTGGGAAATGGTTCGTTTGAATCTGAATCAGATAGGGTGGATATGACTTGCGGAGTCCCACAGGGATCAATTCTCAGACCACTTTTGTTTAATCTTTACATGTTACCTTTAGGTCAGATTCTACAGAATAATAAAATTAATTATCATAGTTACGCTGATGATACTCAAATTTATATGGCGCTTGAATCAGATGACAATAGCTCACTTGACTCTTTGTTCCACAGTATAGAGCAAATAAAAATCTGGATGAACCAAAATTTCTCACAATTAAACCAAGATAAAACTGAGGTTATTGTATTTGGTAACAAAAATAAAAGAGCAAATATTATTAAAGAACTAGATTCTCGTGCAGTTAAAACTAGGGATCAAGTTCGTAATCTTGGTGTTCTGATAGATTCAGATCTCACATTTAAAGGCCCTGTACGTAACGTTTCTACTTAAACTAATCCATTTTCAATTGCCTTTGTGCGAATGTGTTGTAATCTCACATTAAAATGATCCACTTTGCGGGTTTTGCTATTACCTCTGAAAAAAAATATTATTATTTTTATGTGAAAGTACCGGGCCGGATTTGGCGCGAAATCCAGTGACGTCACCTGCATGCGCGCTCCCGAGCCACTCGCCTCGTCTACTGACTTTGCGCTCAACAGCGACGACACTGTCTGATAACAGACTGAAACGACATGCTCCCAGCACAACACAGACTCCAACACAAACTCCACATATTGTGAAGAAAAGTTATCTGCTGAAGTTCGTTAGGCCAAACGTGAATCGGATCAACCAAGGACAAAAACACGGATTAACATTGGCAGGGCATATGAATTATGGAGAAACCTCCGCTTTGTTTTGGGTATAAAAACGGATCCGGAGTTTGCTTTCATCCTTTTGGACAGGTAAGCTAACATTACTACAAAGCATGTCAAATATATTTTGATTATCTGCTTTAGTTTTTTAGACGTTATTTCGGTTTGCTAGCCTTCGCTTTAACGTGTTTGCCCAGCCGTCGTCGATCGATGACGTAAAACTGCGGACGCGTTTGTTTGCATGCGTCCGCTTTTTAAAAGTCTTTAAACTCGTACGGTCTGACATTGATGGAAACTGAGATTATACAGTGTGACATGGACTAAACTACGATATTGATCGCACAGTGTGGCAAGCAACAACCCTAAAGGACTATTTTAAATAGCACAGTATATACCGGGCTTTACTGTTTATACTGAAATTGTTCAGTGTAGTTCACTAATCGTTTTCGTTATCTTACCGTAAATGTAAGTAACACCACATAACAGGCTAAATGCAGTCAATTAAACGTTGCAGTGGGAGTTTACCTGAGTTTCCAGCATGTTGTGTGATGCTTTCTCCGGTGTGTTAAATGTCAGTCTGGCCGTCGCTCATGAGTTCGAGGACGCGCTTTTAAACTTATTGGTTGCAATCTGAAACATCACCGCTAGAGGCCGCTGTAAACTACATACAGAACCTTTAACAGTCATATCAAAGCGGTCACCAAAACAGCATTCTATCATTTGAAGAACATATCTAGAATCAAAGGCTTGGTACCTCAAAAAGACCTAGAGCCGCTAATTCATGCTTTTATTTCTAGCAGGGTCGATTATTGCAATGGCCTCTTAACTGCACTCCCGAAAAAAACCATAAAGCAACTGCAGCTTATTCAAAATTCAGCTGCTAGATTACTAACCAGGACTAAGAGAATAGAGCACATTACCCCTGTTCTAAAATCTTTGCATCGGCTTCCTATCAGGCACAGAATAGTTTTTAAAGCAATGCTCTTAGTCTACAAAGCACTGAATTGTTTAGGACCTGAGTATATTTCTGAAATGTTTGAACAATATAAACCAAACAGGAATCTGAGATCAACAAACTCAGTTAGTGGAACACAGAGTTAAAACAAAATATGGAGAAGCTGCTTTTAGCATCTCTGCCGCACATGATTGGAATAAATTACCAGAAGAAATTAGATGTGCTACAAACGTATTGATCTTCAAATCCAAATTAAAAACATTTCTTTTCTCTTGTGCCTATGACTGAGCTTTTAAACATAGCTATACTGTTTAGCATCACAGTTTTTTATTTATTTTATCGTTATTTTATTATCCTTGAATCAACTTTGTGTCTGTGTGTTTCCTGTTTTTTTTATTGTGATGTTTTTATTTTTTTTATTAGCATTGTTCTTTTTGTAAAGCACACTGAATTGCCTCGATGTACGAATTTGTGCTATATAAATAAAATTTGAATTTGAATTTGAAAGGGCGGGCCGTACTGAAGACCTGGACGTAAACGCCCACTGCTATGATTGAACAGCTTCATTCCCCGTCATTACATGTGGGCAAATGTTTTAAAAACATTAATGTGTAAAAATAGCATATGTTTGAGCCACAAAAGATTCTGGGTGCTAAAGATGATACACATAAATGACAATATGTATAGTAAAGTAGAAGCAAAAATTTAAACTCGACGTGACTAAATAAATTACCGTATACAACACAGTAAGCGCGCATCAGAATCTAAAACAGACATATCAAGCGATCTCTTCTAACAAAGCAATAGTGAAATTCAGTAACTTAAATAAACTTACTGTGTATATACTGCTGTGTCATTTTTGTCAGATCCAATATTAGTGGTATTTTTAATCACAGTCTCTCTGCAAATCCAGCATCGACTTCTTTACAAATGAATCCGTGTACACAAATTAAACAAACGCGAGCTGGAACTTCTTCAAAAGCAAACTTTATCCACGCATTCCTAATGTTGAGTCTCCGTTATCCAGCATCTGTGTTTTTCCCATAGACCGTTCTTCCACAACCGAAAATGCGTTTCCATGGTTACTTCAGATCACCGCGTCAAAATAAAAGTCTTTCTGAAAAAAATGTATTTAAAAGTCATTATGGTTACATTTGGCAGTCTTTAAAGACATGTTTACTTATTGTTGAGACACACATGTGTCACGCGAAGCTGTGGGAGGGGCTACAAAAGTGGTCCTTGTATTTGGCTATGGGGAGGTGCTTCAATTCTACTTTGACGTCATATTTTTCCGAATTCCACACTTGGTCGTTATACTGGCTTGGTGCCAAAAACTGTTATATTTCAGTAGCACGGACATTTTCAGTTCTGAAACTTGCAGGATGTTCATTTAAGTATGATGACCTCTTATATAACAAATTATCAAGTTAAAATTGAGTATTTGATTCACCGCTCCTTTAAGATCATAGTTAACATTTTAGTAAAGTGACCCTAAACATTTGCATCTCATTGTAGGCTGCAAGCCTGCAACACCATTAACTTTCTCACCTTCTCTCCTACTCTTTTGTCTGCTCATCTTCTGCTGGGTTTCCAAATGATAATTTTGTGTGTTTTGCAGCCTTTTCATTTGAATGAAAATCACAGGCAGAAAATCACATGGCATCAACTTTATTTTGAACAATAGATTTGTGGTTATTGAAGTTTATGTGAGATGTGCGAGACACTGCGTTGAGATCTTTAAGTGGTTTAGGAAACACTCCGCTATAGCCGACTACTTTCGTTTTGAGATGGTAGCGGTATCTGCAGCTACGTGTCACGTGTCGGTCCGTAGATTTAAGGATAATTGTCTTGTCGGCTAACTAAACTTCAAGAAAGAATGTATAATTTAACTTTTATTGAACTGTATACAAGATCAATAGAAACTAATAATGCCAGAAGAATGTTTTAACCTGCTAATAAAGTTTTTTGTCTTTTATTAATGTTTGTTAATGTCAGTACAATGGTTCATGTTAGTTCACTGTACATTAACTAATGTTAACAATCAATTTTGATTTGAATAATGTATTAGCAAATGCTGAAATTAACATAAACTAAGATTAATTAATGGTGTAGAAGTATTGCTCATTGTTAGTTAAACATTAACTAATGTTAACAAACAGCCTTCATTGTAAAATGTTGCCTGGAATGCAATAAAGCGTGTTTAGGTCCAATTATTTAGTTTTCTTCTGTAACTCATAACTGATGAACCAACATCATGTGATGACATCTTCAGCACTCTTTTTGACTAGAATTTTAATACACAAAATAGGGCCGCGACTAGCGATCCTGGTGCCACTGGAATTAAATATTTGACTATAAAATGTCTTCTTGTTGTTAGAAATGTACATTTATGTCTTCTCTCTGCGGCATGTTTAAACATTTGGTTTTTATAGAGGCGGGGTTATCTGAGAATAATTAGAAGGAGGATCTTGGAGTATTTACCTCTGAACAAGTTGTAACAGCATCAAATAAAAGAATTGAATATTAGATACAGGATTATAGCAGTAGCTGTCTCTGTGTATTCAAAGGATAAAAAACAGTTTTAGGTAAGAATTTATATTTTTCACTTAGGGAAAAAGATGAAACTGTTAAAGGAGTTATAAAAAAGGACTAATATGAATTTAAGAAAATTTGGGGTGACTTCTTGATATTCTTTCTCTTATTAAAGCAGATCAGAGTGCAGTGATGGTGAAACATCAGCGAGGAGCTGTGACAGCAGTTATGAACATGAGTTTGTTTCTGCTGCTTCTGCTGTCAGGTTGGTGTCATCAATTAAATCTGTTTTCACAAGTATATGTGTGCACATGCATATATTTAAACATGTTTATTTTAACAGGACTTCTGTGCAGCGCTTCTGGTCTTTGGCGAAATTATCAGTACATAAACATAAATATGACATGGACAGACGCTCAGAGTTACTGTAGAGAGAGATACACTGATCTGGCTACTGTAGACTCGATGGATGATGTGAACAGGATGATAAATTTAACAAATGGGTACAGAGGATCAGTGTGGATTGGACTGCATGGGGTGAACCAGACTAGCTGGGGTTGGTCAGATGGAGAAAACACACTCTCTCAGTACAGTAACTGGGGCAGACCAGTAGTTAATGACTTTACAAGTTCATGTGGATATAGCTATAACGGGAATTGGTATAAATATCAATGTAATGGCTATATGTATTTTTTATGCTACAATGGTGAGTATTACAATCTTTATTATATTTTTTAATACGTTCCTGATAAACATTCAGGAGAAGAGGAGCTGAGCCCTGATTCCTTTATTGTATCTCTCAAATAGAAAATACTAAATGCATCCTTGTAAGTGTGCTAAAAACCTGGATGGAAGCTCAGAGTTACTGCAGACAGTATTATACTGATCTGGCCACCGTCCGCAGTGCTCGGGAAAATAGCGAGCTACTTGCAGTTGTTGGATCTGCGCCAACGCTCTGGATCGGTCTGTTCTTAGACTCTTGGCAGTGGTCTGACCAATGCAACTTCACCTTCAGAAACTGGGCAGCAGGATACCCATTACAGAGTTTAGGAATTGGTGACTGTGTTGTCATGTCAGGAGTTACTGGAAAATGGGATAAGTCTTCCTGTAATGTAACATACCCTTTTTTCTGTTATGATGGTGAGAATAAAATACTTCATTGAATGCATTATAAATATCTGTGATATTTTTATGTATTTTAATTTAAAAGATAATCTTCTGTATTTTAACAGATGTCAGAGTTCAAACTGTCAGACTGACCTTTTCCCTTGATGACAAATACAATCTGAATGACCCTTCACTACAGACTGCCATTCTCAATCAGGTATGTCATTGTCCTTAATACAGTGTTCAGTGTCATCATTAGATTCTGGAGTAAAGAGAGTGGCTAGCCGCACACTGATCCACTTGTGACAAAAAAGTCTACAAAAACATAGTTTTTTATTTATAAAGTGCAAAGTGCAAGTGAATATAAAAACAGACAATGCGAGCAAACGTTTCAGCTCTTGCTTTCCTCAGTGCTCGATTGACAAACAAGATTCACCCTTTTTAACAAGTCAGTAATTGAGGTCAATCAGCTGAAAGCAATTATCTCAGGTAAGTAATTTGTAAACAATTATCTCAGGTCAGTGATTACCTCATTGATCACTTAAGCAAAATTCACAACCAGTTACAACAACATTTTGAAGGAAATATGAGAAATCACCTGTAGAGAATATTTAGAGTTTTACAAAAAACATGATAGTTCAAGTTCTTCATTCATTCCCTCAGGAAATAAAGATTTCAACTCAAAAATCCAAAAAGCCTCCCTTTGGAGTAATTTTCTGTCTCTATCACCACCTCTCCTGTGGGGGAGAATCCTCTCGATGCCCAGGAACTTCATGTCAGCTGGAGAGTGGTTAGCAGACTTGAAATGACGAGAAATTGAAGATGTATCATCCTGTCTTCTAATAGCACTAGTGTGTTCAATTATTCTTGTGCGTAATGCACGTGTAGTTTTGCCAACATACAGTTGTGAACATGGACAAACGATGATGTAAATCTCACGTGTGCTTTTGCAGGTAATCAATTGTCTAATCTTGTATGTTTTTAGTGTACGAGGATGTGTGAATGATTTACATTTAACATACTTAGTACAAGAAGAACAGTTGTGACATGGGAAGTTGCCTTGGGCATCGATGAGAGTGGTTGGAGACGAGATATGGGTATCAGCATGAACCAGTTTGTCCCTCAAATTAGAGCTCCTGGAGAAAACACAAAGTGGTTGATCATTAAATATGTTCAATAGTTGAGGATCACTTTGAACAATATGCCAATGTTTCTTGATGATGTTTTTGATATCATTGCTCAATGGACTATATGTGGATTTGAAAGTACATGAAAAACTCATGTTTTTTGTATCTTTGGTCAAGTTGGTCTCCTCGTGTCTTTGTATTTTAGAGACCTTCTTAAGAGCACTATCAAGCCACTTGTTAGGATAGCCCCGTGATTTAAAGTCCATGTACATAGTCTGGGCTTTCGACTCAAAGTGGTCTCTCCTGGAACAGATACGATGGAGTCTCAAGAATTGACTATAAGGTAAGCCACGTTTTAAGGGCGTTGGATGAGCACTATTGGCATGAAGAAGACTGTTCTTGGCTGTATCTTTTCTATAGAGGGAAGAGACTATATGGTTATCTACAATTGAAATAGAGGTATCTAAGAAATTGACATCTGTGATCCCCACATGATAGGTAAATTTGATAGAGGGCCTGAGACAATTCATATATAGGACAAATGCTTCAAAGTCACTTTCAGATCCCTTGTAAATAACAAAGCAGTCATCAATGTATCTCTTAAATAAGATGATGTTGTCAAGGAAAGGATTGTTATTGAAGACATACAAGTCCTCCAAAAAGCCCAAATATAAATTTGCATAATCAGGAGCCATAGTGGCCCCCATGGCTGTGCCCTCAACTTGTAAATAGTATTTGTTTTCAAATAGAAAGTAGTTTTTAGTGAGCACCATTTTGGCCATATCAGTGATAAATTTTGTCGGAAGACCCTCATCATCATAGCGGAGGTCAAGAAAATGTTCTAAAGCCTGAAGGCCTTGGTTATGTGGAATGTTAGTGTAAAGTGAGGTCACATCCATGGTTGCCAGTATAACATCACATTGAACATATTGTAGAGTTGCTATACATTGTAAAAAGTCAGCAGTGTCTCTTAAGTAGCTAGGAAGGGAAGTAACCAGAGGTCTCAGCACAAAATCGACAAAGTTAGAGAGTGGTTCAGTCAGACTATTATTTCCTGCAACTATGGGTCGTCCCGGTGGATCAACCAAGCTTTTATGTACCTTGGGTAAGATGTAAAAAACAGGTCTGGTCGGAGAGCTATTCAGTAAGTATTGCATCTCTTTATCAGAGATTAGCTGATGAGCATGTGCTTCCTGAATAAATATCTCAATCTCCTTTTGAAACTGAGTCGTAGGGTCTGATGGCAGGACTCGATAGTAGCTACTGTTATTGAGTTGGCGAAGAGCCTCATTAATATAGAGTGAACGAGGCATAACCACCAGACCACCTCCTTTATCAGCAGGTTTGATGATAATGTCTTTGTTCTGACATAGTTCTTCAAGAGCTTGTTTTTCAGAAAATGTCAAGTTTGGTTTTAAATTCTGGGATGATGTCTGTTCAAAAAGGCTAGACACATCTCTTTCCACTAACCTACAATATGTCTCTATAGAAGAATTAGACACAGGTGGACAGAAAGTGCTTTTGGGTTTAAATTTTGCTCGACCATAGTAGTTATATGCGTTCGGTTGATTCACCTTCTCATTTTTGTACCAACATTTCAGTCTTAAAGTCCGAAAAAACTTGAACAGTTCGATTTTTGTAACAAAAGGATCTGTGGTTCTAGTGGGAACAAAGCTGAGACCTTTATTTAGAAGACTTACTTCTTGTGGACACAGTTCTTGACCGGTAAGGTTGAAAATCAGCTGGTCTTTTGGCGTGTTCCTCTCCTCAGAGTAGGTTGTAAGGTGTCTCCTCTTCTTCCCACGTCTCCCCCGACGGGTGGTGGTGGTCTTCTGCGAAGTGGATATTGACGTGCCATTCTGGGATGATGTTCTGGTTCTCTGGCGTTGTCTAAAAAAACTTTTTTGGTTGGAGCGCTACATATCTTCCTTAGTTCCATTAGTAAACATTTTTGTATGCTGCCCTTCCATATCAAGATGTCGTCGTTTGCTGAAATCAATCTCATCACAGACTCCAAGGCCACTACATTCACCTATAATCTTGAAGATTCTGAGAATATCCTCTTTCCTAGAGCTGAAACCAATGTGCTACAATCAGAAACAATTCAAAACTCCATGAAACATTACAAGTACCTTTTGGAGAAAGAGATCAGATACAACTTGCATGGTTCAACTCTAAGTGAGTATTGGAGAGCTAGCAGAATTCCTAGAGGTCTCAGAATACAAAAGGCACCAACAATCGGCGGCGGAGATCCTGAATTCTGCAAGAAATGGTGTGAGATCATGAACAAGGCCTCACTGGACCTCACTCTCCTTGTAGTTGAGTTCACACAGAAGGAATTAAATAAGGTACGAGAAGAAATTGAAGAAACCAAATCCTCTATTACAGCATCTCATGGTGAAGTCAACTTTAACCAACAACTGGAATTACTTAATACCTCTTTGGGAGAATTCAAGAAAGACATACAACAAAAGAAGATTCGCAAATTTCGTAGAGATACTTTAGACTATAAAGAAAACAGAGTCTATCCTTGGCTTAACCGTAACAGTACATTCTCAAGATCCTCACGGAAGGTACGGTTTGAGGACGAGACTCGACACACCTCTGCATCCAGTGGTGACAGTGAAGTGGATTTTTTAGACAACGCCAGAGAACCAGAACATCATCCCAGAATGGCACGTCAATATCCACTTCGCAGAAGACCACCACCACCCGTCGGGGGAGACGTGGGAAGAAGAGGAGACACCTTACAACCTACTCTGAGGAGAGGAACACGCCAAAAGACCAGCTGATTTTCAACCTTACCGGTCAAGAACTGTGTCCACAAGAAGTAAGTCTTCTAAATAAAGGTCTCAGCTTTGTTCCCACTAGAACCACAGATCCTTTTGTTACAAAAATCGAACTGTTCAAGTTTTTTCGGACTTTAAGACTGAAATGTTGGTACAAAAATGAGAAGGTGAATCAACCGAACTCATATAACTACTATGGTCGAGCAAAATTTAAACCCAAAAGCACTTTCTGTCCACCTGTGTCTAATTCTTCTATAGAGACATATTGTAGGTTAGTGGAAAGAGATGTGTCTAGCCTTTTTGAACAGACATCATCCCAGAATTTAAAACCAAACTTGACATTTTCTGAAAAACAAGCTCTTGAAGAACTATGTCAGAACAAAGACATTATCATCAAACCTGCTGATAAAGGAGGTGGTCTGGTGGTTATGCCTCGTTCACTCTATATTAATGAGGCTCTTCGCCAACTCAATAACAGTAGCTACTATCGAGTCCTGCCATCAGACCCTACGACTCAGTTTCAAAAGGAGATTGAGATATTTATTCAGGAAGCACATGCTCATCAGCTAATCTCTGATAAAGAGATGCAATACTTACTGAATAGCTCTCCGACCAGACCTGTTTTTTACATCTTACCCAAGGTACATAAAAGCTTGGTTGATCCACCGGGACGACCCATAGTTGCAGGAAATAATAGTCTGACTGAACCACTCTCTAACTTTGTCGATTTTGTGCTGAGACCTCTGGTTACTTCCCTTCCTAGCTACTTAAGAGACACTGCTGACTTTTTACAATGTATAGCAACTCTACAATATGTTCAATGTGATGTTATACTGGCAACCATGGATGTGACCTCACTTTACACTAACATTCCACATAACGAAGGCCTTCTGGCTTTAGAACATTTTCTTGACCTCCGCTATGATGATGAGGGTCTTCCGACAAAATTTATCACTGATATGGCCAAAATGGTGCTCACTAAAAACTACTTTCTATTTGAAAACAAATACTATTTACAAGTTGAGGGCACAGCCATGGGGGCCACTATGGCTCCTGATTATGCAAATTTATATTTGGGCTTTTTGGAGGACTTGTATGTCTTCAATAACAATCCTTTCCTTGACAACATCATCTTATTTAAGAGATACATTGATGACTGCTTTGTTATTTACAAGGGATCTGAAAGTGACTTTGAAGCATTTGTCCTATATATGAATTGTCTCAGGCCCTCTATCAAATTTACCTATCATGTGGGGATCACAGATGTCAATTTCTTAGATACCTCTATTTCAATTGTAGATAACCATATAGTCTCTTCCCTCTATAGAAAAGATACAGCCAAGAACAGTCTTCTTCATGCCAATAGTGCTCATCCAACGCCCTTAAAACGTGGCTTACCTTATAGTCAATTCTTGAGACTCCATCGTATCTGTTCCAGGAGAGACGACTTTGAGTCGAAAGCCCAGACTATGTACATGGACTTTAAATCACGGGGCTATCCTAACAAGTGGCTTGATAGTGCTCTTAAGAAGGTCTCTAAAATACAAAGACACGAGGAGACCAACTTGACCAAAGATACAAAAAACATGAGTTTTTCATGTACTTTCAAATCCACATATAGTCCATTGAGCAATGATATCAAAAACATCATCAAGAAACATTGGCATATTGTTCAAAGTGATCCTCAACTATTGAACATATTTAATGATCAACCACTTTGTGTTTTCTCCAGGAGCTCTAATTTGAGGGACAAACTGGTTCATGCTGATACCCATATCTCGTCTCCAACCACTCTCATCGATGCCCAAGGCAACTTCCCATGTCACAACTGTTCTTCTTGTACTAAGTATGTTAAATGTAAATCATTCACACATCCTCGTACACTAAAAACATACAAGATTAGACAATTGATTACCTGCAAAAGCACACATGTGATTTACATCATCGTTTGTCCATGTTCACAACTGTATGTTGGTAAAACTACACGTGCATTACGCACAAGAATAATTGAACACACTAGTGCTATTAGAAGACAGGATGATACATCTTCAATTTCTCGTCATTTCAAGTCTGCTAACCACTCTCCAGCTGACATGAAGTTCCTGGGCATCGAGAGGATTCTCCCCCACAGGAGAGGTGGTGATAGAGACAGAAAATTACTCCAAAGGGAGGCTTTTTGGATTTTTGAGTTGAAATCTTTATTTCCTGAGGGAATGAATGAAGAACTTGAACTATCATGTTTTTTGTAAAACTCTAAATATTCTCTACAGGTGATTTCTCATATTTCCTTCAAAATGTTGTTGTAACTGGTTGTGAATTTTGCTTAAGTGATCAATGAGGTAATCACTGACCTGAGATAATTGTTTACAAATTACTTACCTGAGATAATTGCTTTCAGCTGATTGACCTCAATTACTGACTTGTTATAAAGGGTGAATCTTGTTTGTCAATCGAGCACTGAGGAAAGCAAGAGCTGAAACGTTTGCTCGCATTGTCTGTTTTTATATTCACTTGCACTTTGCACTTTATAAATAAAAAACTATGTTTTTGTAGACTTTTTTGTCACAAGTGGATCAGTGTGCGGCTAGCCACTCTCTTTACTCAATTACTCATTTGGCTCCACGCACCTGAAGTACATGGACTTATAATTAAGTACACTTTTTTGGTTGGAGCGCTACATATCTTCCTTAGTATCATTAGATTCTGGAACATTCAAACAATTTTGGGCTTTTCACACTTGAAATAGTTAACCTTGGGTTAACAGAATTCTGGGTTATCTTTTCACATTTCACACTCTCTTATAAATATTAACCATGTTATTTGTGGTAAAAGTGTAATAACTATGTTATTTTGGTGTATTGATGACCATTAGCAACACAATGGTTTTACTACAGTTTACCATAGTTTATTTTCGCAAGGGCTGTTCATACTTAACCATGGGTTAAGGGATAACCCTGGGTATTCATAATCTGACGTTTTACACTTTGCATTTCTAAACCCCGGGTTAACTTTTTTATTTGAATATTTGCAGTGTCAAAAAGCAAAAAAGCAATGCCTATCTGACTGAATTAAAATAGCCAACTGCCGCTTTAAAAAAGTGCTTGTCTCATGCTTCCGCATAAGTGACAAACCTTTCGTAACTTAAATCTCTTTTGTCTGTTTTAAAGAGCCCCTATTATGTTGCAAAAAACAACATTATTTTTTGTATTTGGTGTAATACAATGTGTTTGCATGGTTTTGGTTAAAAAAAACACATTATTTTCCACATATCGTACATTATTGTTGCTCTGCCCTGCCTCCCTCAAACGCATTAATTTTGTATAAAGATCATCTTTCGGAAAAGCGCAGTGTCCTCCAATTGGCCAGCTAATCTGTTTGTTGTGATTGGCCTAACTACCTCTGACGTCAGTCGGAAATGTGATGCTTTTTATCCAACCTGATTTCACAAAATACGTGAAATAGTCACGCATAGAGCCCTGCATTTCAACCCGAGCCCGACGGGGCCCGACCTGTTTACGCCCTTCGGGTCGGGTTTCGGGTCAGTTTTAACGTCCCAGCAGATACGCGGGCCGGACCTCGGGCTTATTTAGGCTTCTCCATCTTTTTATAGTTTTCAATTTAATTAAAAGAATCTTTTGACAGACATGATTGCAAAACAAACATTGGAAGACGTTTAACCTACCGCATGAGTCCGCTACGCACAGCCACACATTTACAATGCAGCTGTTGCGTATATATAACAGCAGGACCTTCAGCGCACCAGGAAAAATTATAAATGGAGTACTAGATTAAAACCTTGGATACTGCACATAATCTATGCAGACAGCATCCAAGACATAATCTATTAAAGACTTCTCCCTGTATTCATTTCGTGTAAGAAGGCTGTCTTTATTTCTTGTTTGTGTATGGATCGACTTTTTTTCTTAGTTTAACTGTTGGATGGATACATGAATAGCCATGTTCGGTGGTAAGTCCTTACATTAAAAAAAAAATGTATATGCAAAAGCGAAGTTGTAAGATAAGGTAGCATGCATGTATATTCTGTTTCATGTTTATTTCGTTTCGTTTTGTATAGCCCTTTTTTTTTCTGCACCCGTTGCAACTGCGAGCAGCAGATCAACCTGCCTTCGCTTTTTAAAAATAGTGTGTGTTTATAATAAACGTTTAAACTAACATTGTGATATGCTGAAAATATTTATTTATATAGTTGTTATTATAGGCAAGTGAAGTGTTGATTTGAGAGGATCAATTCATCAAACATGTCGTCAACTTGCTGTCGGCCGCTAACCACTTGGTTATCATAAAAAACTTTACAAAAATGCTCTAAAATGTAAATAAAAAAGAAATATAACTATTTTGCCATTTAAAACAAAACTGAACTGTTTTAATTGCTGCAAGAGTACAGCTGTACAAGCTGTGTAAGGAGTTATTTTTTGCTATTTCTGCGGATTTCTTTTGCAAAATCTTTGCGGAATTTTGCAGAATGATTTAAAATGTTTTAAAATGATCCGAGAGAATGTGCGCTGTGAATATTACAAAAAAAATAAATATTTTATAACTATATTATACATTTTATTAAAAGATTACCCTGAATTAAACTGGACCAACATGAACCAATGACTAATGGATAATGTGCTGTCACGACCATAGTTTTATATAATATACATATATTACTGTCTACAATGTAAGAGTAAAAAGAAAAGGCTTCTCATAATGAATGTAGCGTATATAGCAAGATAATTTCATCAGTTTAACACAATGTATATATATATATATATATATATATATATATATATATATATATATATATATATATATATATATATATATATATATATATATATATATATATTTATCTTGTAAACGGATTTGAAATAATAAATAATTGTCGCGTCATGTAGCAAGAGAGACGATAGAGATCTCATTAACTTCTCCGCAGAAAGTTTTATTTCAAATTCAAGTTTTACATATTAAATAGGCTATTAAAAAGTTTGTGCTTCTCTCATAAAAACCTCACAGCAGACAGCACAGACATCTACTCACAAACACACGCGATGCAGTGACTATATCTGCGGACACAGATTCCTAATGGGGAGAATTAAAAAGTTCGGACTCGGGCTGAGAATTCTGATAAGCTGTCGGACAAGGGCCGGGCTAGGGCCTAAGCGTCTCGGGCCAGGGCCTAGATTTTTGGCCCGTGCAGGGCTCTAGTCACGCATAATTTTGCTCAGTTTTGCATGACATTGTCACATATTTCCACCATTTTACGTGCCCCTGACACGACTTTCTTTTCTGTGACAGTTTCACGTATTGGTTACTCAACTGTTTTTCCTATTTCCTATTAATTGTCGCTTCGGTTTGGGGTTAGAAGAACTTTCTGTTACATAAAATGACATTCTTATCCAAACCCAACCCTAACCCTAACGTCAGGTGACGATGGTTTAAAAAGCATACAAAAAAATCGTATAAACCAATACATTAAAGGTAAAGCGGAAGATTTTCCAGGCATTATTTAAAAGAACCGCCCCTCCATATTTTTAAAAAAATGAACACGCAACACTCTCCCTCCTCCCGAGAGGGAACGCCTGTTAAACGCGTGCACGAGACAGAGAGAGCATGCAGGAGCGTAGTTCTTCTCTTCGCTCTGTTTACAAGTTGCTGTCGGCATGTTTACCGTGTCTGTGCGGTTCGTGACTCATGCCAGGGCTAGCATCGCTAATCATAGCTTACATCAACTTTTACTAGCAGTGATTTTAAATGGATTTCTCCAAATACCATTACAAAATGTACCTTTCCAGTAGAAACTTCGCGTGGGAAGCCCAACCTGTCCTTTTAGCTCACGCCAGCATGTGAAATAGTCTCCCATAAACACTCTGGTCTTGTTGCTTTCTTTATAGTCCTTTCTCTTCTTGTCATACAATTCGTAGACACTTTTCTCTTGTGACCCTCAGACATTTTGAAAAAAAAAACACAGCAAGAACGCGAGCTTCAATGAATGGTTGAAACCTTAGCACAACACACATACACGTGAAAGTGCGCATGTGCAGCAAGCGAACCTAGAGGCGAGCACGTACGACGGTTATACGTCAACATATAATCAGAATGATTGACATTTGGGATGACCAATAGTCTTGATGATCCACCCGGAAAACGAAAATCTTCCGCTATACCTTTAAGTGTCATCCCTTACACAAACAGCAAATCTAACCCCAAACCGAAGCGACAAATGTGTGAAATGCCTGTTTATGTGCTTTGTGAAACAGTTTAGTTGATACATCCAATATACAACCTGATCTCACGAATTTCCGTGGGATAGTCACAGGTTTCTTTTTCCTAATTTTTCTGTGGCATTCTCACGGATTGGTTACTCGATTGTTTTGTCCTATTTTCTTACCATTGTCGCTTCGGTTTAGGGTTAGATTGACATAAAATTACATCCTTACCCAAACCCAACTCTAACACCAACGCCAGGTGACAACTGTTAAAAGTTTAGAAAATATAAAAGAATAAATCAGAAAAATAGTATAAACCAATACTTAAAGTGACATACTAACGCAAACACCAAATCTAACCCTAAACCGTAGCGAAAATGGCTTGAAAATAGGAGAGGAAAGACAGTCCATGGCTGGGCCATGGAAAAATACGGAGATCCGTGAGAATTCCACAGAAAAATTTGCAAAAAATTCCCATGGAACTTTGTGAGATCATGTTGCCAATATCAGACCTAATGTAGTGGTGGAATGTGTATGAGGCTCATGTTTGTACCTAAACCCACAAATTATCATTTAAAATTACAGTCTGCAATTTGCTGCAATTCATGTAAAGGAAACACATTAAATTAGATTAAATTAAATCATTGGTCAACAGTCAGTTAACAATAGTCACATTAATAATTGCATTGCACGAAACTTATATGTCAATAATGTTTTGTACAGTTTGCGCACACATTTTAGCCGCATTGATGAAATATTTCTACATTGATATAATCACAAAGACCTTAAAGTCTGAAGCTATATCTTTGAATATTTCTTGTTTCTCTTTAAGATAAGTGAAAAGCTAAAGAGCGCCGGACTGCAGAATCGCAGCACAATAAGGTGGCTAAGAGATGAAGGTGGAGAGGTGTTTCACCTGGAGAGCAAACCATTGATTTCAAAAGATGCGTGTGATAAAACTATTATTTAATGAATGCAGTGAACTTTAAAACATACACAATACAAATGCTGTAAATTAATATATTTGCTTTTTGCAATGATGTGTGCAGTAGGATATGATATTTTAAGTAGTACATTACCATACAATTTTCACCAAATTTCTTAGGAAAGTCGTTGCTTTTTTGTAATTACAGCACTTAAAGTAGAGTGAAGTAGGAATTCTGCATCAGGAAGGTAACCATTTACTACTGTATGTACTATTAGATTAACTAAGATGCAATGTAAAAAAAATGCAAATATAAAATTCCTGTTAAATTGCAGTTAAATACTGGCAGCTAGATTTGCCAGCATACAGCTGTTGTATTTTAACTGTTTACATACTGTAACCTGAAACATCATATTACAGTATTGTGCTGTGAAAACATGGCTGCACAGAATATTATTGTGAGGTGTTTGGTTGCCGTTATATTGTTATTTTTATGTCTCTGCTGTATTTAAATAAACATCATAACTATAGCGGCAACTATAACATTTATTATAGACTTTGATCTTTATATTATAATACTGTTATAAAGTGATTTAACATTTGCATTCTAAAATAAAAACACTGAAAATACATTCTGAAACTTTTATTGAAGCTGTTAACATATTCAATGCTTTCAATAAATGACACAATTTCTGCTTTTCAAGTGAGACTGGACTGAACAAACATGACGTCACATGAAAATCATATTGCAAATTGCAATGCTGTAACTTCAGATAAAAATTAGTTAGAGAACACACAATGATGTGACTTCACAAGCATCTGGTTGGAGAACACAATGCTATGAGTTCACCTGATTAAATTAAACCTTGCTCAAAGTCCATCAGGATTTTAACAAGGGTGGGCACACAGGGATTCACAGTTGCTTGCCTTTCCTGCAAAAGGATTCCTGTCTTCTTGGACACATTCACCTGGCTATCTTCTGTTCTCCTCTCGATGTTCACACCAGTTAAGCATCTAGAAATGTACATGAAGAGAAGTAAAGCTTAACTACAAACAAGACAGGCCATTCGTCAGGATGTGGTCCTAAAATTTAGGGGTGCAAACTTGTCACCTTTCTGCAAAATTCACCATTTTGGATCCAAAATAGGTAATTCTTGTGATTCATCTCGATTGTAGATCTGATTTTTTGAAAACATGCATTATTAAGGTAACAGGGTCACACGCTGTACCTTATGCAGCATTTATGTCTTTCATAACATTTTACGCAGACATCCCAACCTGCAAAAATTAATTTCAGGAAGGTATCCCGAAGCCCCTACCCCCCCCCTCAAAAATAGAAAAAAAAGAAAAGGGGACAAGGATGACATTTCAAGCTATAAAAGCATAACATTTATTTCTAAAGGCCTATGCAATTATTGGTAACACTTTACTATAAGGTCTCATTTGTTAAAGGGGCCATTAATTTGTCGATTTTATTGTTTTATACTGTTGTCTGAGGTCTACTTATGATGTTCGCATAGTTTTTACATTCAAAAATATCAAAAGCAATAAGTAATAGGATATTTTGTAACATGGATTAGTGGCTCTCTGGAGAAATGGTTCGTTTGAAGGGGCGGAAGACCTGGACGTAAATGCCCACTGCTATGATTGGACAGCTTCATTCCCCGTCATTGCACCCTGATCTCACAAAGTTCCGTGGGATAGTCACGGAATTTTTTGCTCATTTTTCTGTGGCATTCTCAAGTATTGGTTACTCAACTGCTTTTTCCTATTTTCAAACCATTTTCGCTTCGGTTTAGGGTTAGATTTGTTGTTTGCGTTAGTATGTCACTTTAACTATTGGTTTATACTATTTATCCTGATCTATTCTTTTATATTTTCTAAACTTTAAACAATTGTTGCCTGGCGTTGGGGTTAGAGTTGGGTTTGGGTAGGGATGTCATTTCATGTAAATCTAACCCTAAACCGAAGCGAAAATGGTAAGAAAATAGGACAAAACAGTTGAGTAACCAATCCGTGAGAATGCCACGGAAAAATGACTATCCCGCTGAAATTCGTGAGATCAGGCTGGTCATTACATGTGGGGAAATGTTTTAAAAACATTAATGTGTAAAAATAGCAGCCGAACACAAATGTGTTTGAGCCACAAAAGATTCTGGGAGGTAAAGATGATACACATAAATTACAATACGTACTGTAAAGTTTAAACAAAACTTTAAACTCGAGGTGACCTTTCTACCTTTAAATTACAGTCGTATTGTTAAGTGTTGCACCTTTATTAATCGTTTAATATTTTTAGTAAATTAAAACAGTCAAACACGTGTTTAGACACGGATGGTACAACAGGAGGATCTCTTACAAAGCAATAGTAAAACGCAGTAACGTTATCTTAAACAAAGTAAAATGTTTTACTTACTGTGTATACTGCTGTGTCATTTTTGTCAGATCCAATTTTAGTGGTGCTTTTAATCACAGTCTCTCTGCAAATCCAGCATCGACTTGTGGCTTTTTTGAATGAATCCGCGGTACACAAAGTAAACAAACACTCCCCACGCAAGCTGTAACTTCTTCAAAAAAAAACTTTAACCACGCATTCCTAATGTTATGTTCCGAGCCTACGAATGAAGGTATATAGCTTCTGTGTTATTCCCACTCGGTTCTTCCACAACCGACGACTACGTTTCCATGTTTACTCTATCATAACAGATCGCTGCGTCAAAATAAAAGTCCATCTTAGGAAAAATGCATTTAAAAGTAATTTTGGCTACATTTGGCAATCTTTAAAGACATGTTTACTGATTGTTGAGACACGGCATGGTTTCCTTTGCCCCTGGCCCCCACGTGTGTCATGCAAAGCGGTGGGCGAGGCTACAAAAGTGGTTATTGTATTTGGGTTTGGGAAGGTGCTTCAATTCTACTCTGACGTCATATTTCTCCAAATGTATTAACTAACATGAACTAACCATTAGCAGTACATTTATTACTGTATTTGTTACGTTAATAAAGTTAATACAAATACAGCTGTTCATGGTTTGTTTATTTTAGTTCACAGTGCATTAACTAATGTTAACAAGATTTGAATGCAGTATTAGTAAATGTTTAAATTAACATTAACAAAAATAAAATAAAAATGCTTTATAAGTGCAGTTCATTATTAGTTTATGTTAACCCTCTGGGGTCTGACCATTTTGGGACACTGGCAGAGGTTCTGATATGCTCTTACATTTGGCATTTTTTCAGTTGCTTTAAAACATATTAATATCACATAACACTATATTCAGCACAAACTGTGCTACAATAATATGTAAGTAAAATGTATGTACATGTTTGTATTTGTAAGTAAATGATGTTTATGCATGGTTAGTAAAAAAAAGTTGCTGAAATAAGGCCAGGGAAACCACATCCTAAATATTTGTTCACAAACAATACATTTCTTTACCCTTGTAGAGTTGAGAATGTGCTACAAAAAGATGTAAAAACCATTTTACCCACTCATTCACATTAAACAATACATCGATTTAACTTTCGTAAGACACTTTTTGCTGTGTTCAGCACGTATATGTTTGCAAAAAAATGTTTCTTGCAAAGCAAAATAAAGTTTTGCAAAAGAAAAATGAAGTATTGAGCAAAAAAATTTATTTTACAAGAAAAAAATTAAGAATCGCAAAAGAAAATAAAGCATTGAGAGAAAAAATACAGTATTCAAAGGAAAATTTAATTTCACAAATATAAATAACGTAGAGCAAGAATACAAATATAAATGAATGCAAAATCAATGACTGCTGTTAAAGAATATTCACTCTGCAATACAACAATGATTTCGCAAATCAATTAATTCCTTTGCAACTCTGCTACAATTCTGCGTTTCAATCAACTGTGTGTTTGCAATGCTGTTTTTCATGTGCGCTTCATTTTTCTTGTTTGGCGTCTGGGCGGAGTCAAGGGATTGGGGGCTTATACAACTCGCCCACGTGTGTTGCATCATATGCTTGAGTCGCAGACTTTGGTGAAGCTGAATCAGGAAACACGGACATGCTGCTGGATCTGTGGTATGTGTAAATGATTGTTTTCTTATAGTTTGCTAGTATTAATATGACGTTTATGTCACGGTCAAGCCGTGACAGGTCTTGTTTCTGTTCTGATTGTCGTCACCTGGACATTTGTTAATTAATCATCTGATTCATTCCACCTGTTTGTCATTAGTCTGTGTGTATTTATACCCGTGTTTGTGCAATACTTACTGCCGGATCATTGTTGCTGAATCCATGTACTGTTCTCCGTTTTAGTGTTCCCGTGTTTACTTACCTGCCTGTTGTTTGATTCTTGTGTTTTGTTTAATGTTTATCATTAAAGGGGACATTCCACAAGACGTTTTAAAGATATTAAATAAATCTTTGATGTCCCCAGAGTACATATGTGAAGTTTTAGCTCAAAATACCATATAGGTAATTTATTGTGGTATGTTAAAATAGGCATTTTATGGATCTGAGCAAAAATGCACTGTTTTTGTGTGTATCCCTTTAAATCTAAATGAGCTGCTCAGGTGGGCGGAGTCTCAAGTGCTTGCACTGTATCAAGAGGGAGATTCTCTCATGAAAGAAGTTAATAAGTATTATGTTATGTTAAGCATTATATATTTGAACAAGTTTAAAAAGTCAATCATCTTTTTTATGCATACTAAATACATGTTTATCAGCAGATGGGGAACATTGTGGAAAAAAAATAAAGACTTTTAGGTCTCATAGGGTTTTAAACGGGCACAATGATTTTCAGCATGTTACAATAAATTTCACTTCCACAAACACTCAGAATTTTACTTTTTGACCAAACCACATGAGCACATTAAAATGATCTGTAATAAACAACACATTAAAAGTGCCCATATTATGAAAAACTTTTTCTGGGTTTTGGGGTGTTCATTTGTGTCTCTGATGCTCCCACACGTATACAAACTTGGAAAAAATATCCATCCATGCTGTTTTGAGTGAGATACACGTTTCTAAATGTCCTCTGCCTTGAGTCTCAGATTGCACGAGTTCAAACTCAGCGCCGTTGTGACGTAACTAGCCGTTTCGTCACATTCCTTTTGAATTCCACCCACCAGGTAGAGACCACAGAGCAGTCACTTCGCTGATACCCTCTATGCTGTTATCATGTCTCACGGAAATAACAGCGCTATTTGGATATTATGGATTATACTCCCGCCTACTTTTAAAAACAAAGTTTTTAACACGTGTTTATTTAAACCTAAAATGTGATCTCATATACAGTGTGTTACGACGCAAATAGTCCTCAGATTGTAGGCGAAAAGACGTTCGTGTGAAATCTGATGTAACAGACTATGTATCTATATTTCACGGATTTTACGTATTTGTGGACAAAAATAGTCATTGGATTTTTTTGGACTTTCATGGATTATTCACACATCTGAAACAGACTTGATTCGATTCGCGATCGTTCACACAAAACGTAAGAAGTCACGTTATATTTTGCATGTTGTCATCTTCTGTCACAAAATACTACATTTACGATGCTAGAGCATCTGTATCTCAAAACAGAGACCATACATTGATGTTAATCCCGTAAATTATAACTTTTAAATGTATAGTAATGTAAATAATTTGTAGACCGTAGGCTATTTAGATATTTTTTGTAGGCTAAATCGTTTGCGGCGTGGTTTCAAAAGTTAAAAAAAATATTTAACGGCTTTATTTTACAATTCCACATGAACTAAGTAATAGTGCTTTGCCAAACTATAAGGGGCGGTTTCGCAGACATGGATTAGCTTAAGCCAGGACTAGGCCATAGTTTAATTAGGAAATATAACTAGTTTTAACAAACATGCCTTACTAAAAACATTACTTGTGTGCATGTTGAGGCAAAACAAAGAGCACTGATGTATTTTAAGATATGTCAGTGTAAGTTGTTTTCAGTTTGGACAACTCATACATTTATTTTATTCTAGGACTAGTCTAATCCCTGTCCGGGAAACTGCCCCTAAGTGTTTTACCAAACTAACCGAGACCGGGCCTTACCGACCCGGCTTTTCTGATGAGGCTAACGTACCCCCGAGTCTCTATCACTTTCCCAAGATACGGTTCGGACCTCCCGCTAGCTTCTAGCAATTAGCACGTGGCCCACAAGCAGTATACATCCCCCGCCGTGTATAAATTTCTGTCATTTGCGAAAATAATGCATTTGAAAATGTTTTATAACGGGAATATGTTAGCATTGTCCAGGGAAATCGAGTGTATTGTTGAGACTGCTACATCACAATTTACTCTGGAATCATTATGTGTCTGAGAAGACATTGAGAAGACATTGTCAACATCAATACACATTGTCAACATCAATACTAACGCATGCTTATTTACGGTTTTGCTATGACCCGGTTAGTTTAGATAAATGCTTAAATGAGTGTAAAATGTTAGTGTCAATCGTCGTTTGTATTGTTTGGATTAATGATGAATGATGTGTATTAAGGGTGTCACGATTTCGATTTTAAAATCGAAAATGTAACCGAATCGAGAATTTGGAGAATCGTGACACCCCTAATGTGTATTGATGTTGACAATGTCTTCTCAGTAAATCATGTTAGCACGAGGTCAATACATGCTGCACTGTTGTTGGTCATGAGTTTCTTCTCCTGGAGTGTACTTATTAGTGAAACTTTTTTGCTTGATTTGTCTGTTGGCAACATAAACCGTTAATAATAATATATAAAAATAACACAGTATGGTCTGTACTGCTCACGATTAGTAGTGGGGCGTGATCAAAGGAGCAGCAGCTCATAAATATGTAATGACCACCTAAAAAGAGCACAATCTGAAATGCACTGAAACAGAGGCTACTAGAGATGGGTAACAATCTTTTCCTACAAGCCATTTCGAGCAAACAACTTTTGAAACATGTTTTATGGAACTCATACACCTATTTAACTTGTGGAAAAGCAGTCATAAGATGGGCACTTTAATGCTTAAACTTTAGAGAAACAGATCAAATGACATTGAACACATTTGCGGTTCTGTCAGTTATCTTGTAACTCCTCGTATTCATTTGAAATTTCAGAGAAACATTAAACAACATATTTATGCTTATTGAGTATGATAGTGAATACGCGTTGTTCCTCACTCTGTCTCATGCAGTGCATTTATCCTCGTGTTCATTCGAGAAACATATTAAACAACATACTTGTATTGATGAAAGTGAACCGTTGCGTTGCTCTCTCTCTCTCTCTCTTGTTTGTTCGCTCACTTGCTCTCTCTCTCTTGCACTAAGGTAACGTTAATCCTTTAGAACGTAAATTCAACCTTTAGAAAGACGATTAAAACTACAAGTTATAAGATTGTAGGCTACTGTTTGTGTTTGAGGGAATACAAACGCGTTGTGCTGTCAGTCATTCTTTCTCTCTGTCTCTTGCACTTGTGAGGCCGCTTCATGGTTGGATAGCGCAGATAAAGGGGTGGTATCATTATAATAAGATCCCCTTAATACGTCATGGGGGAGCGAAATCCGAATTACCTATATATTCACATGCTTGCAGAGAGAGCCTTACCAAAACAAAGTTAAAGGGTTGCTATTTTTCGTGTTTTCTGGGTTGGTAAAAGCACTGTGGACCCGATTATAGCACTTAAACATGGAAAAAGTCTAATTTTCATGGAATGTCCCCTTTAAATGTTATTTATTCATCATGAACTCTGGACTTGCGTCCTCACTCTCTTTACCAGTCGTGACAGTTTAGTTAACTAAATGTGTATTAAAACGTTTACTCAAGTTAAAGAAGTTATAGACTAATTAATTTTATAAATTAAGGATTTTATAAACAGTACATTTGCACGCTACTATATGCAGACAAGATCAGTACAAATACTTTTATGATAAAGCCATGTTTTGTTTAGCATTTGTATTACTGAGTTTAAACGATCCATGTCGCACAGTGTGATAATGTAATGATCGTATAGGAGTGCAAAACTCCTGCAGTGTATTCTGGGCTTTAAGTAATGACTCACATAAGTCACATATTTCAGATGAAAATGAGGAATTTTGAACAAATTAGATAACTGAATTGTTCAAAAAGCAGAGAACGAGTATAACAAATGTAATGACCATCGTGTTGCTTTTTGAAACAATTAATGTCATGAGAACATTCCTGCTGTGCATATGTTTGTATTTTCTTTCGTACAACAATTGATTCTAAATTAAAAACATTGATACAAACCTTGATACAAACCTTGCAAATAAATCCCCCCTTGGGGCGTGCCATGGGAAGAGCGAGTCATGCGCAAGCAACACTGGATAACTTATGATTCACTACATGTTCATGTCATTTACATTATATGCACTTACGTGCGTAACTCATCACCTGGTTGGGGAAAAAATCCAGCATTAAACGAACACACACACACAAAACTCTCCTTCTACCTTGGATAAACCAACTACGTCCATTGTTTCCATAAGGCTGGCTTACTTCTCCTTACATCCAAAAACACATGTCTTCTTTCATGCCATTGTTAAGTCTTGATATAAAGTCATGGCCAAAAGTGTTGGCACCCCTGAAATTTTTCCAGAAAATAAAGTATTTCTCACGAAAAGCATTGCACCTGTTTTTGCTATACACATGTTTATTTCCTTTGTGTGTATTGGAACAACACAAAAATCAGGAAAAAAACTAATTTGAATTAGTTTAACTAATTGACGTGTGGGTGTGCTTTTCCGGGGGGAAGTGCTCATAAAAGAAATGTAACGTAAGGTCTACCAATGCTACGTATGATGTACCCATGTTCGAAAAACATTTTCAGAAACTTGTACAAATCCTGGCGAAGTGTATTCAGCACAGAAATACTCTGTCACATGTCCAACTGCTTTTTTACACTTTGCCTGTTTAGCATAAGGACCCCCAGTTGAAGACCCATGCTTTAGATCAGTTATGAGCAGGCTAGTACCTTGCCGTTTCCCAGGCTAAAATGCATGTAAGAGCTACCATAATTAAAAAAAAACATCTTGTACTGACATATCTTAACATACTGTATATCAATGCCATTGTTTTGTCTTAAGATGCACGCCAGTATTGTTTTTTTATAGTTTATAAATTATTTTATCACTACAAAATACCAACTTTGGAGCAGACAGAATTTATGAACAATTTGCTAGCATGGGCTGCGGTATACTTTCCTGGCTTGATGTCAGGACAACAATTTAATAAAAAGAAATGACTCTATTAAGTCATATCATAAACGTTGTTCCAATGGCTGGATGATATTGACCAAAATTAATCTTTTATTAATTTTTGGGGGAATGGAGATGTGCAACATATACCTCAGTATTGTCCACAAAGTGAAATAAGTGTGTACATGCAGGTCAAAGGCTTATGTGACATATCACAGTCACATTTACATGTATTTAAGGGGACCTATAATGTTCTGCCTTTTCCATGTTTAAGTGTTATAACTGGTTCCCCAGTGCTTCTATCAACCTAGAAAATGTGAAAAAGATCAACCCAGTAACTTATTTTTGGTAAACCATTCTCTGCAAGTATGTGGAAAAAAATATGTAATTGAAATTTGGCTCCCCTTGTGGTGTCGGAAAGGGATCGATTACACGCGCGGCCAATAAAAACGGGGCATTCAAACAAAATAGACGAAGAGTTTATACTCTGAATTCCTGGAGCTTCTACAGAGACATCGGAAGGAAAGCCGTGTCATGGAAACACGTAGCAATTCAAGTTGGCATGTCAGGTGTGTTTTAAGTCTAGTAGTTTGTTGTAGGTAGGCAGATTAAAGTTACGTGAAATGGAGACGGGCAACATCATTCCAAAAGCTTTTTCTTGGTCTAGAGATATCAGACCAGCACTAACATTATACATTTTTAAATAATCTAAAAGATCTCTCATTAAAAACAAATTGTCATTAATACATCTTTTAGGAATACAATAGGATTGATCTTCGTGAACCAAAAATCCTAACACCGTTTTAAGACGGTTTGCAAGTGTTTTAGACAAAATTTTATAGTCGGAATTGAGAACGGCAACAGGTCTCCAGTTCTTAAGCAAACTCAAATCTCCTTTCTTTGGAAGAAGAGAAAGGACTGCCCTTTGACAACTTTTTGGCAATTCCTCCCGTTTATAACTTTCCTCAAGGACTTTAAAGAAATCCTGCCCAATTATCCCCCATAACGATTTATAAAAATCTGGGCTAAGTCCATCGAGTCCTGGTGCTCGACCAGTTGAGAGTTGTCTTACTGCATCAGTGACTTTTTTAAATGTAATTGTTGCACCTGCATGTGAGAGTCTTTTTGTTGATTTAACATATGTTGCAAATGTTGTAACTGACTTTCCAAAGAAACCATCCTATTATTTTGCTCATGTAACTCTTGATGCAGACCTTTAAAATGTTCAATGGAGGAACTTTCCAATGCATCTACTTTAGCCTCAATTTTATGCATTCTGGATGCCATGATCATTGTTAACAAACTTTCCTCCTCCTCGTCTGGAGGAGGTGGTGGAGGTAACATCAAATCATCATAATCACATTCCTGTTCTTCATTTTCAAAATATAAACTACTGAAGGACTGAATAAGATCCTGCATGGGTTCACGATGAGTAGTGAAAGGCTCGGTAGAGAAATCTGTTGGTAAAGGTTGTTCACCCTCTGTCTCCTCAAAGCAAGTGGCCATTTTTTTTTATCCAATTAACACAGTGTGTTAAGTAATTCTAGCTTCCAGAACCCATACTATTTTGTTGGTTATAAAACTATGACCCCACCAAACACGACTCACATAAGTTAATGCATGTATCTCATTCAGATCTAGTTGGTTTACTAATTATTCAACTCAGGTCCCTGTTTGGGCGCCATATTTTATGTAAGCACTGGTGGTAAATGGTTCTTTCAGGTGTATTATTTTTGGTAGCATTTTCTTTGCTTCCAAGGCCATTTTAAGGCAAAGCGTGATGATGGCTGCACATCTTTCCTTGGAGGTAACCATTGCTAACAAAAACACAATGTTTAGAAGCACTCCTTCCCACAGGTGTGCCATAGGCTGGCCACAATAAAATGTCACTCTAAAATCTACAGTTTTATCACACAGCACAATGCCCAGTGTTGGGGGTAACGAGTTACAAAGTAACGGATTACAGTAACTACATTACTTTTTTGGGTAACGAAGTAAAGTAACGCATTACACTAATAATATTGGTAACTACACTACTTTACTAGACTATAGGAACGCGCTTTCCTGCGTTACCCAAGCAGTGTTTGCCTGGGTGTAAAGTTCTGTCTATTTAAGTGGTGCGTGCATGCGTGTCCCTGTACGTGTGCCGTTGCCATAGAGATTGATTTGACGGAGCTGCTGGTGCAAAGGGGAGCGGGATATGAAGACGGAGGGTTTCAGCCACCGGGGCGATATTCACATTACTTTCAGCGTATTGCTCGAAAGTACAAAAATATTCGTGTGAAATGCACACTATGCCCACACGACAAGTGTCTTTCAACTGCTGACAACGCGATGAGCAACCTGTCTGAGCATTTGTAAGCCCAGCATGGCAATACAACACTTGTGGCGAAAGATAATGCTTACCGGTCAGGGATCGAGAGGTCCGAACCCGAAGACGGAATTAGGTAATGAACCTCAATCGAGTCAGAGCCAGAGCATAATTCTTTTAAAGAAATTATTTGAACGTAACCCGAACAGCAATGTCGCGTGCGCTCAATTTATAGAAAAAAGCCAGGAGTCAGGACCGCTGTTTTCTACATAATCTTACTTCCAAATCTAATCCTATAAACTTTTCCGTGTTTGATGTATCGCTGTTACCGCCCTGCCAGACTGTCTTAAATAGAGAAATAAGTTAATTCCTTGATTTGCGTTGTTGATTCATTTATAAATAATTCCCCCAAGGGTTTAGTTTATGCGCAAAAAGCATTAAAATGAATAGAACGTGATGATTACGTCTTTCTTCGGTGAAAAAATAATAAAATTAAAGTAGCCTATATGAAATGTGTTTCCCTTAAATAATTAGCAAATTAACAAAACGAATTCAAAAGTAGCCTATAGCCTATATGAGTTTATTTTTTGTGTGACGTCCTCCCAAACCGATGCAGCACAAAACACTTTTTACCTATTTAAAATAGCACAATGTTTTGTTATTATTGCGAGTGTTACTTTACATAAATAAATTTACACATTACAGTTTTGAATGTTGTTTTACTTTTATTTGTATGACCATAATTTAAGGTAATTTAAGGTAATGCAAAATGCAAGCTCCTCACGCGTTTCATGCCATCACCCGCGTGGGTTTACACAGGGCAGCGAGAAAGAGACATTAAATTTAAACATTTAACATTCTACTTGAGTTTTTTTGGACATCCCTTTGGAATCACTGCAATCATATCATCAATTTATAAGGTAATAATAAATATAAGCGCAGCGCTTATGAGTGTTCAAACACTGCTGACCGCTCAGCTGTCAATCTGCCGACCCTCACAAAGTTTCACATTAAATGATAATATATTTGAACAAGCATGGTCCTGTGCTTATTTCTGTCAATGTTCTGCATGAAGATCTTTAAAGGTTTCTACTTACATCACGATTTGCGGTGCGGCCGGTCGCAGTCTTTATGTAAAACGGGTATGAAATAAATTGATGCTGATGTCGGATAACGGGTCAACTGTTATTTTAATCGCGCGGATGCGGGTTATCAAACAGGACTGTGCATGATTCGTATAAGGAAAATGGAATGACAACATGAAAATTATAAAATAGCCTACATGTTTATATTCTGTATGAAACCACCATGGGCGCTAAACTTGCGGTGTTAAAGGGACAGTTCACCCAAAAATAAATTATACATTTTGTTACAAACCTGTATAAATATCTTTGTTCTGATAAACACGAAGCAACATATTTTGAGAAATGTTAATAACCAAACCAAGCATGAGCCCCATTCACTTCTATAGTAGGAAAAAATAATACTATGGAAGTGAATGAGGCTCATGAATGGTTTGGTTACAAACATTACTCAAAATATTTTCATTCATGTTCACCAGAACAAAGACATTTATACAGGTTTGTAACAACATGAGAGTTACAAACCTGATTTACAAATAAATTATACAGAATTTTAATTTTTGGGCGAACTATAAATCCGATGGGGTCAAAAATTAGGGTGCACCTAACTTTTGTGCTGGTGCACCTAAGAAAAAATGTTAGGCGCACCAGTGCAACAAGTTAGTCTAGAGCCCTGGCCGGTCATTTAAAGTAGTCACTCATCCTCAGCCGACCCCGCCCAAACCATGTCCATGTATCTATGTGGTAAATTAAGAAAAAGGAAAGTAAAGTAATAAGTAGTGAAGTTACTTTTCAAATGCAGTAACTAGTAAAGTAATCTCATTACAATTTTAAGAAGTAACTAGTAACTAGTAACTAATTAGATTTTTTGAGTAACTACCCCAACACTGACAATGCCACAGATGTTACAAGTTTTGAGGGCGATTGGCATGCTGACTGTAGGAATCTCCACCAGAGCTGTTGCCCGAGAATTTGGCAGTACATCCAACTGGCCTCACAACCACAGACCATGTGTAACCACACAAGCCCAGAACCTCCACATCCAGCATCTTCACCTCCAAGATTGTCTGAAATTGTTTGCATAATCAAAGAATTTCTGCACAAACTGTCAGAAACAGTCTCAGGGAAGCTTGTCTGCATGGTCGTTGTCCTCATCGAGGTCTTGACCTGACTGCAATCTTCGTAACCATCTTAAGTGAGCAAATTCTCACATTCAGTGGCGTTAGAACACTTTGGAAAGGTGTTCTCTTCACAGATGAATCCTGGTTTTCACTGTACAGGTGCATTTTATTGATGACATTTATAATGCACTGAGATATAGTGACGAGACCCTGAGGCCCATTGTTGTGCCATTCATCTATGACCATCATCTCATGTTGCAGCATGATAATGCACAGCCCCATGTTGCAAGGATCTGTACACAATTCCTGGAATTCCAATATACTCACAGGATATGTCACCCATTGAGCATGTTTGGGATGCTCTGGATTGGCATATACGACAGCGTGTTCCAGTTCCTGCCAGAATCCAGCAACTTCACACAGCCATTGAAGAGTGGACCAACAATCCACAGGCCACAATCAACAACCTGATCAACTCCAGGGGTTAAAGCAAAAAAAAATTCTGAGCCTGAACTTTTGCCGGGGGCGGACACATTGTTGAAACTAACTAGTAACGTATCTGCCATTAAGACTTGACAAGCTTAAAATACAGATTATGATGGGCTATTTGAAACATCAGTACAAAAGAAATATATTTCACTAAAATATGGTGCAAACACAAAAATTGTTTAACTTTTTTGTCATCATTTATTATATGCCCCAAAGTAAACCATCGGACTGAACAAAATCAGTCACTTTGTGCATTTAAAGGTAAATACATCAATGCGGTGCATTATGAGAGTAAAAATAAGTCGCTAGATCTATAAGGAATTTTATGTTCTTATAAACAATTTTGTGCTCTATTAGTAAAATCTTTGGTTGCATATATGTATGGTAATAATAGGGCACACAAGCCACATACACAACATGTTAAATGAGATTCATTGTTGGTCAAAACATGTTTAATGTTTATATAATAATTAGAGTAAGCATTTAATAAATATTTATTAGGGGTGTGACGAGACACGAGATTGGGTTTTTGAAAAGGAGACGAGATTTTTACACTTTTTAAAGAAATACTCAGTGATTAAATGGGAAACTGAAATCACATTATTTTTAAATGATTTAACTAATCTAGGACTGTCCCAGACAATTATTTTGCTAATTGATAGTGAAGTAATTTGATATTTTTCATAATAAAAATAGACTCAAGTGAGCAATAACCTTTAAAATTACATAATAATTATGATCCAATAATAATTGTAAATAAAGTATCAAAACCAAGTTACGTTAAACAACATTACAATAACAAACACATTACATTTATGTAGCCTGTGTAATAAACCAGCTTTATGTATTATAACAAATGCCTGCAGAGGGCGCTAGATGACTCATCTCGCGGATGTTATCTACACTTTCACTTTAGACGGAGAAATGCTTATTTTTAGCCAACGTTTAAATTCATTTGAATCTTTAATATTTGTAAAATTCTTTACACTAGAAATGATACACCCACTGTTATTCTTGAGCAAGAGCATACAGACATTAAATCATATAAACTCAGATAAGGGTTTAATCTCCTGACTGAGACAGCATATGTTTAACAGACAATCACAACGCGTCTCAGACTTTATACGATTTGATTTCCCAAACAAACATTATTGGAAACCCAAACAAAAGCGCACATGCAGTAAAAGACATATATAATACAGGCACTGTGAAATGTTCAAACAGAAAGCTGCATTCTCCGGACGTCGCATATGCATGCATACGTCATCAAGGTTTATTTATGTTAACTGAGCATTGCATTCGCAAGTCATAAGCATATTACAACAACGTGATCAACTAAATACATTTAGTAAACTTTATAATTCTTAATATTCCCTAATAAGACAGTCTTTATGACGTATATGCAGTCTACTAATTAATTTGAGAAACGGCCAGCATTTCACCTCCACAAAAAATCTTGTGACATAATTAATTTCGCGAGATCTCGTCACACCCCTAATATTTATTATTAATCTAATATTTATTACACAATCTTTGCACCCTTCATTTGAAGTGGATAATGTAACATTAAAGTTACTTAATTCTAGGCCTGGCAAACTCGACTCTTTTTAAGGATCCGGGTTATTGTGAGTCACTCACTAAAGTGATCCGGGTTGTGTGAGTGACTTGAATCACTTGAGTCAGTATTGCTAAATCGCCAAGGAAACTCAGTACAGACCCACTTTGTAACCGGCTGATCCACGCGACTCGAGATTCTCAGAGCCGGAAACATTGCAGACTCGCAGACCATGGGACCCGCTCTACAGATCCACTAACCGGCTGATTCGCGTGGATCTATAGAGCGACTGAAGTCGCCTCAAAAGCAAATCCACAACAAAAGCCTTTTACTTCTGAGATAACATGCTTATAGGTTTTAGGTTTGGTGTGTGTATGGTCGACCATTTAAAAAAATAGGCCTAATAATAGCATAATAATATAGAAAAAACTGTGTCCTGCTTATGCAGCCCCCAGAGGCGGAGAGACGGTTCGCGCTGATCAGCCGGTTACGGATCAGCCGGTTACCAGTTGAAAGATTCTCGAGTCAGAGCAGATCTCTCGAGTTTGCAATGTTTCCGGCTCTGAGTGAGAATCTCGGGTCAATTCTCGCGCAGATCAGCCGGTTACGAGTGGATCTGTAGTGCGAGCAAGTCTCATCAATAATGTTGAAAGAGGTTTGTGTGTGTGGTGGCGCTGTTTATGGTTTTACAATGAATTGTAGTAGGACTCAACTGATCCGGGTAAATGACACTAGAGACTCGCGACTCATGAGTTAATTTAAAGAACCGGGTAAAAGATCCGAGTGAGTCGCGACTCATACAGGTCTACTTTATTCAAATGATGTTGCGACTTAAACATTCCTAGGTGTCTAGAAAGCCAGTCAAGTGCACTTGTCTTTTGCATCAAGAGCTCCGCGTGCTTCTTGTCATCATATTATTCTGTAATCACATGCACTAACGCATGCACGCACCAGAATAACGAACCATCAAGAGGCGCGAAAGTATGCATGTATTCAGGATGATGGTTTGCGTGGATGCGTGCGTTAACGCGTGACAGAATAATATAATACAAGCAAACATTTAGACACAAACGCAACTTTATACTGAAATCGAGAGACAGCATTTCAACTCGACGAGAATTCCTGTAACGCTTTTATACACTCCTTATATTTACATAGTCAGATCTATGGTCAAAGCAGCAAGCAAATGTCTTCGGTCTCCGCTCGGCATCTGCAGCTGGCTTTCAACCACACTTCAAAGACCTGCCCCATCCTACTTCTGATTGGCTAGTTTGTTAGAGTGAAATATGTGTGGCTCTCATACTATTTGTAGGCGAACGCATGTACTTAAACAGATTTTTTTTACATTCGTCCCCAACGCCGCACGCCGGAGATCGACTTTAAGCCCTGCAACTCTATGCGAAGGAGATGTGTTGCACTGCATAAGACAATACCAGTCGACATACCAGTTTTTGGACCCCCCAATACAGTAAGAATTCACATTTTAAAGTGGCCTTTTAGTGTATCCTGCCTAGGGCACACCTGTGCAGTAATCATGAAATGCCATTAATTAAAATATAACACAAGTTGTGTTAAAATGTGTTGTTTCAATAATAACAGAGATGGGTTGATTCTGGGACTACACTAATGTAATGTCTTGTTTTAACTAGGGATGCACCGAATCCAGATTTTTTAGGTTCGGCCGAATCCCGAATCCACCGTTTAAGATTCGACCGAATCCTACTCGCATCCTTATTCCAACACAGTAAAACACATTAATGAAGTAAAAAACGTCCACAGCAGTGTATTTTTCATTTTATTTAATTTTAACTGTACATTATGCCAGGATGACAAGTTGGAAAAACTATTTTGACAATTACCATAAGCCTATGCATAATGAAAGCGATGCGTTGCGATACGCTCGTTTTTCCAATAAGCAAGCAGCTCCGCGCTGAAAACTATATTTAACTTTGAGTGAGAAGCTCCGCTCGTCAATGTCAGTCTTCACACGGCCGTCCAATTACAGTGGAGGAGGGGCGGGACATTACCACAGCAACCAACTGGCTCACAGCTGAAGCATCACAGCCATAGATATATGATCACAGCTACCAAGCGCTCGGCTGAAAAACAGCTGGCATTTGGGGTCCTCAAGGCGTTTTCAGCGGTGTTTAAAAGTTTTCGTGTGTCCAGCTGACCGAAAGAAAAAGCTCATCTCCACGTCAGCACCCGATGTGTGTAATCAACGGCTGCGTGACGTCGACCAGCGTAGCGCAAGCCTAGGGTTCGGTTCGGTGGAAAAAAAATCTAGGATTCGGCCGAACCCGAACCCCGCCAAAAAGCCCAGTATTCGGCCGAAACCGAATCCTGGATTCGGTGCATCCCTAGTTTTAACACATTTGTTCTAAGAGTGTAGTGCTCAGTGGCGGAACTAGAGTTTTATACATGGGGTGGCCATGGGGTGGCCAAGGCAACTTTAGGGGGTCCACAGACTATGCCACAAATCACCCTAACAAGGCAGATGGATGAATCCCATAATTGCTCAGAGTTAGAATATACCTCTCATAATCCATTTTATAATACATATTTATTTTTATATTGCTATATCAGAAAATAAAGATTAAGCACCAAGGAGATAAGAAAGCATTTGTGTAACATGAAGACCAAATTTTATTTAAATATACATTGTATGTTTAATGTTTTTTTGTAAATTAATATACTAAGTAAAGTATCAGAAATAGCAGAAAATGACAAAAAATGTTGGTAATATTTGGTGCCTATCAATTTTACAAACATAAATAAAAATACAAACATGAATACAAATTAAGAATTAAAAAAGCATAATTCTGCGGTTCTGGTGAGACTGTGCAAAATGTTTTACAAACTCATCCATGTTGAGAGAGCGTGCCCTCCTTGATTCAACACTAAGGATTCCAAGATGACTTAACCTGTCATCAAGCATTGTTGTCCTAAGGTGAGTTTTACTCAGTTTTAAAGCTGAGAATCTTCTCTCACAGGAAGCACTGCTCACTGGTGTGACAACAGAAATCTTACAACGCCGAAATAGCTCATGGAAGACCTCTTTATAAGGTTCTAGGAACACAACAAATTCAAGGAGATTAGATGGTCTATCCCTTCCACTTTTTTCTCTCCTATCCAAAAGTCGCTTAGTTTGATGAACCTCATGTTTGAGGTCCTCTAAATTTGACTCAAAGCTCTGAGCAAAGGCAAACAAAGGCCCCTTGTTTAAGAATGTTGTACTCTTTGGGTTGAGAGACTGGATGCCTAGCATTAGCTCACAGTTCTTCTCTGAAAAACGCCGCTGCAGCTCAGCTGTGAGACTGTCAAGCACTTGATAAAAGATAGCTCTTTGGAAGCTCTCACCATCACTATGGTCACTGTTTCTTTGTCCTACAGAGCTCATCATCAATGAATCATGAAATCTTAAGCTTGTTTTAGGTTGTCTTTTACACACTGTTTGTATGCTTATTTTGCAGTGTTCTGCAATCTCTTGAACCTCTCTCCACAGTTCCTTAAAAAACCCTCATTTCTGTAGTCCTGTAATGTGTCTGTTAGGGCACCTACTAGTTCCACATCAAGAGAGCTTGATTGGAGCATGTCAGAAAGACATTTTGCATCACCAAGAATTTTACAAAAGATAACCAAAAGGCCTATGAACTCAATCTGAGAAAGAATTCCCCTTGCCTCCACTGATCTATCACCACTATTTTCAGATGCTATATCCTGTATCACTCTCAGAACTGCTGGAAGCCTGTCTCTCAGATTGCGGCATGCCAAGTATCTGCATGCCCATCTTACATCTGTAAGTCTCTGCAGTTCCCTTGGCTGCTGTTGTGGATACAGCTCTTTCTGAACTGCAAGCCACCCGAGATGAACATACGAGCCAGACACAAAGTTATAAAGCTTCTGCACGAGAGCAAAGAAGTTAACTGCCTCAGGCACTGATTTTACAGAATCTACAAGAACCAAATTTAAACAATGTGCATTGCAGTGCACATAAAATGCAAATCTTGCATTGTTTTTAATTCTCGCAGACACACCAGAATGCTTTCCGCTCATGACAGATGCACCGTCATAGCCTTGCCCCACAAGATTATTTTTGTAGTCCAGACCATGTTTTTCAAGGCAATCTATTATCATTTTTGTGAGACCTGCTCCATCTAGGCTTTCAGCTGACTAAAAGTGTAAAAAGCTTTCGTTGATTGTAGTTGTAGTAGTACCTCAAGACTAAAGACAACTGTTCTTATTTTCAAATCTTTGGTTTCGTCTACAATTACACTAAAAACTTCACTATCTTTTACTTCTCTTATTATTTCTCTTTGTACCATTTCAGCCAAGACCTCAAGAATTTCATTCTGGATTTGGTGGCTTGTATACTTTGCATTACCACATGCATTCATCCTTTTATCTATGATAGGGTCATGTTTTGCTATTTCTTCTATGATTGCCAAAAAATTGCCCTTGTTTTGAGAGTCGTCAGACTCTCTATGACCTCTCTGTGCTATATTTTGAGTTGCAGTTAATAGTAGCACATCTGCAATGGTTTTTATGTAAGCACAGTTTTCCTCCACTTTCTTTTTACGGTCCTGATTTATGACATCTAGCATTGATGAGTTGCTGTCAATAGACTTTTTATACTGATTCCAAGCATACATGGCATTGATGTGATGCTCTGCCTTTGAATGAAGCTTAAACCCATAATCTTTAAACAGTGCCTTTTTCCAGTTAGAAAAACCTGACTGTGATGTAAAGGCAGATTCAGGTGTATTTGGCAAAGAAAAATGCAGACAGGCGAAACAATAAGTCGAGTCTTGACTTACAGAATATTCAAGCCATAAATTGTCCTTATACCAGGAGCTGTTGAAAGCCCTTTTCCTTGTACCATGCTGAGTTCTGTGAAATGTTTTCAAACACGGCTGTACAGGACCCTCATCTCTGGATCTTGAAATATCTGAAATGCATGTGTTAAACATTGTGTCATCTCTATGAAAAAATAAGGGATCCACAATATTACTAACAGCTGCTTACTAGTTTATTAGTTAAAGTAGATTCCTGGCCTATCATTGGGTCCTTCAGGAACAGCATATCTTGTGCTTGATGTGGATGGTTGGGGCTCTATTTCATCTCCTGGCACCTCTGGCTCACTGTCCTGCTCAGAGTCAGAATTCTCTGCGTCAATCCCTACACCTATTACAATAACGCAAGAACCATTAGTGTATAATCACAATAAAAATGCCATAGCTATATCAAAACCTGAACACACATGAATCAACACCTAATTAAATGTTTTTGTAAAGCCTAAACTGATGAAACCATCTATAAAAACACTCTTAGAAAGGATGTGTACATTTTTTACACATCTTTGTGCGTTAAGCTTTTAACACATTATGTGTAATTTTAACACATTATGTGTCATTTTGTGTTGATTTTGTGTTAAAATATAACACAAGTTGTGTTAAAAGTAACACAAAACTTTCAATAATAACACAGTAATGGGTGAATTCACACTACAATCAACAATGAACAATCAACACTAATGTGTTGTTTTTAACACATTCGTTCTAAGAGTGAAGCTAAACTTAAATTCTGGACTGGACATATGACTGACTGACTACGTGACTGACTGCCTGGTGGGTTCTCAAACCTGTTGGTGGTTCTTGTGAAGTCTGACTACTAGGATCCGGCAGGAAGCTGCTCTGGGGTACTGGGGTGATGCAGGGGCTGGGGGCTGGGCTGGGGTTTTATTGACCCTATGTACAAATATGACACATAGATATGATACATTTAAGCATTAAATACAGATTTTTTTATTTCAATCAACTTTAATTACAAATCCCACTATAATAATTGCACCTTAAAATCAACTGTCATAAGTTACTACTTTAATCATGGGTAGCCCTACTGTGCAGTAAGTAACTTTGCAACCTGTATTTTTACACCTTTGCGATAGCTAACAGGCTGTCTGCAATTGCAGTAATCTTTTGAGTAAAATTATTACCAGATACATAGTTTAATAACAACATTAAACACCGACAGCTGTAAAACTAGTTACCCCATATTAGCTAAACAGTTAAAGACTACACACAGACACTGCACTGTATACGTGTATAACGTTAACTTGCACACATTTAAACGTAATGTATGGACCGAACCGATCTCTCGTCTGAATTTGTTAATAGCATCTAACGTAAATTTCAAAATAGCATCTAACAGCGAGGTAACTTTCGAAATATTTTTTTCTGGAAAACTAAATCTTGATCATTAATCAAAAAACTTACCGAAATGTGATGTTATCTCTTCTCCTCTCAACTGGTTCTTGTCATTGATTGATGGATTTGAAATGTTGAACAGCGCTGCGAAGACTTCTTTTGATAGGTGAAACGAGATGTCAATCATCATCAAACTCTCAAGGTTATCAAATAAAAATTCGGGGTGGCAGGCAGTTGTCATTGATTGATGGATTTGAAATGTTGAACAGCGCTGCGACGAAACGTCAAACGAAGACTTCTTTTGATAGGTGAAACGAGATGTCAATCAGCATCAAACTCTCAGGTTATCAAATAAAAATTCGGGGTGGCACCTGGGGTGGCCAATTAGACGTCAGGGATATCCAGTGCCACCCTGGACACCCTTCTGGCTCCGCCACTGGTAGTGCTCTTTTGACTACAAACAATTTGATATTTTGATACAAAACAAGAGCCCTAGAGGGACAAGTGATGTGACACATATAGTGCCAAAATCTACCTTCTAATTTAATGCAAATTAATGATTTAAATGTAAAAGCTATTTCTCATGATCATATTTTTTGGAAATGTGAAGCAATCCTTATAATGCTACAACAAATACCAGTGAATTGTCCTAAATCATTTCTTTAACACAACACAGTTATACAGATATTTTTATTAATTAATTATACAGTTGGTCCTGCATTTAAACACAGTAAACCTTCCAGACTATCAAAAAATAAATTTTAATGCAGACTGAAGGCCCAAGTACACTTACATGTATGCAAGTATACCCGCACAGTCGAACACACAACATCGCAAAGCATACTTCAATTGACCCGAACATGTACGTGCATAGGCATTGGATTCGTCCAATACCTACAGTAGCCATTTGGTTCTTGTCGGTGCATAGTGCTCTTCTGATTACAAATAATTTTAATATACAAAACAGGAGCTCAACAGTGATGTGATGCAATGTGCCGAAATCAAAGATGCCTTCTAATTCAAATGAATTATTTGAATATATTTTTCTTGGAAAGTTTGTTTGTGCAAGCAGCTTATTATCACGTACAGTTTTGTGTCATTAAAGGACAAGTTCGGTATTTTACACTTAAAGCCCTGTTTTCAGATTGTTTATGATGAAATAGAACGGTTTTGACTGAAATTTCGACATATGCGGCTGCCCCGAGAATTTTCGGGTGTTTGTGTTTCACCTCCCACCTCTACAATGGGTTTAATGGTGCACTGGAACAATCCTTCCTAAAATGCATTAAACTTTCGTTTACAAAGACGTGAAACTCACCGAGTGGACAGGGGTATTCACTGGTATGCTCACACAAAAATCGCTGCAAAATACACATTCCAACAGGTTTTATCGTAGTTTTTGCCAACTCCATTGACTTGTGTTAGATGTGCTGTGAGGTACGGTATTACTCCGCACCGGGAACTTTGTTTCTATTCTTGCAATTGGCATTGGCGGATTAGCGCCACCACCTAGGCTGGAGTGTCTATTATTCAAGCTCTAAGCAGAAGAATGTACGGGTGTGAGGCGTTTGGAAAAATAGGTCCACAAGTTAACAACGAATGCTAAAACAGCCGTTGGAAAGCATCTTTGGCAGCAATTTTTTTGTGAGCATATCAGTGAACACCCCTGACCACTCGGTGAGTTTCACGTCTTTGTAAACAAAAGTTTAATGCATTTTAGGAAGGATTGTTCCAGTGCACCATTAAACCCATTGTAGAAGTGGGAGGTGAAACACAAACACCCGAAAATCTCGGGACAGCCGCATATGTCGAAATTTCAGTCAAAACCGTTCTATTTCATCATAAACAATCTGAAAACAGGGCTTTAAGTGTAAAATACCGAACTTGTCCTTTAAAAAAACCCTCTAGTGGCCAACAGCTTATTATAACCTATGGTTACGTTTAACTTCTAAGGTTGTTTGCATTATGCCTTATTAGATGCATTTAATTTTCTACATTTGAAAAATTAAAAATGATTTTATAACCATTTATGATTGTAAAGGTATTTTAGATCATCTAACCCCACCTGACCCTAAACCCAAGCACTTCTCAACCAAATAAAACATAAGTAAAATTAAAGTCAAAGGTATCTATTGCATAAATTGACCAAAGCAACAGTATAAAACTATTACAAATCACTTGTGTTGCAAACCTTGGAAACTGAAAGCATACAATCACTTTATATGAGGAACTCTGTTAATGCAACACATACACAGTCAGATCTCATTCAAACATGAACAGAACATTAGAACATGACGCAATTGGTCATAAGCTGACGTAATGATACAATCTGTCACCAGACACACAAGAGCCAATGATATTTCATAATCAAAAATGACGTATTGCTTCTTCTGGTGGAAGTTTTTGAATGAGTGTATAGCCTACCCTTATGAAAATTAACCATGGTTTTACTACAGTTAAAACCAAAAACCATGGTTACTGTAGTAAAACCATGGTAACCACAAAATAACCATGGTTTTGACAACCATAGTTTTCAAAAACCATAGTTAAACCATGGTTAGTGTAGTAAAACTGATAGTAATCAATACACCAAAAAAACATGGTTACTACACTTTTACCACAATGAAAACAATGGTTAATTTTCATAAGGGCACACCAGATCTAATCTAATATATAATTTCATACCCCAATATACATTGAGGAAAATAAGTATTTGAACACCCTGCTATTTTGCAAGTTCTCCCACTTAGAAATCCTTGAGGGGTCCTGAAATCCTGAAATTGTCATCATAGGTGCATGTCCACTGTGAGAGACATAATCTAAAAAAAATCCAGAAATCACAATATGATTTTTTAAACAATTTATTTGTATGATACAGCTGCAAATAATTATTTGAACACCTGTCTATCAGCTAGAATATTGACCCTCAAAGACCTGCCTTGAAAATGTCCACCTCCACTCCATTTATTATCCTAAATTAGATGCACCTGTTTGAGGTTGTTAGCTGCATAAAGACACATGTCCACCCCATACAATCAGTAAGAATCCAACCACTAACATGGCCAAGACCAAAGAGCTGTCCAAAGACACTAGAGACAAAATTGTACACCTCCACAAGGCTGGAAAGGGCTACAGGGAAATTGCCAAGCAGCTTGGTGAAAAAAATGTGCACTGTTGGAGCAATCATTAGAAAATAGAAGAAACTAAACATGACTCTCAATCTCCCTTGGACTGGGGCTCCATGCAAGATCTCACCTCGTGGGATCTCAATGATTCTAAGAAAGGTGAGAAATCAGCCCAGAACTACACGGGAGGAGCTGGTCAATGACCTGAAAAGAACTGGGACCACCGTTTCCAAGGTTACTGTTGGTAATACACTAAGACGTCATGGTTTGAAAGCATGCATGGCACGGAAGGTTCCCCTGTTTAAACCAGCACATGTCCAGGCCCGTCATAAGTTTGCCAATGACCATTTGAATGATCCAGAGGAGTCATAGGAGAAAGTCATGTGGTCAGATGAGACCAAAATACAACTTTTTGGTCATAATTCCACTAAATGTGTTTGGAGGAAGAAGAATGATGAGTACCATCCCAAGACCACCATCCCTACTCTGAAGCATGGGGGTGGTAGCATCATGCTTTGGGGGTGTTTTTCTGCACATGGGACAGGGCGACTGCACTTTATTAAGGAGAAGATGACCGGGGCCATGTATTGCAAGATTTTGGGGAACAACCTCCTTCCCTCAGTTAGAGCATTGAAGATGGGTCGAGGCTGGGTCTTTCAACATGACAATGACCCGAAGCACACAGCCAGGATAACCAAGGAGTGGCTCTTTAAGAAGCATATCAAGGTTCTGGCGTGGCCTAGCCAGTTTCCAGACTTAAACCCAATAGAGAATCTTTGGAGGGAGCTCAAACGCCGTGTTTCTCAACGACATACTAGAAACCTGACTGATCTAGAGAAGATCTGTGTGGAGGAGTAGGATCCCTCCTGCAGTGTGTGCAAACCTGGAGAAAAACTACAGGAAACATTTGGTAAATGGACTGCATTTATATAGTGCTTTTAACAGACCTATGGCCGTCCAAAGCTCTTTACAAGTAGCCTCACATTCACCCACTCATTCATACACCCACGGCGGTGTCAGCCATGCAAGGCACAATCCAGCACGCCGGGAGCAGTGGGGTTAGGTGTCTTGCTCAAGGACACTTTGACACTTGGTCAGGTGGAGCTGGGGATTGATTCACCAACCTTCTGGTTGTAGACAACCTACATGAACCACTGAGCCACTGCCGTCCAGCCATTTGACCTCTGTACTTGCAAACAAAGGCTACTGTACCAAATATTAACATTGACTTTCTCAGATGTTCAGGTGCTTATTTGCAGCTGTATCATACAAATGAATAGTTAAAAAATCATACATTTTGATTTCTGGATTTTTTTTAGATAAAGTCTCTCACAGTTGGAAATGCACTTATGATGACAATTTCAGACCCCTTCATGATTTCTAAGTGGGAGAACTTGCAAAATAGCAGGGTGTTCAAATACTTATTTTCCTCACTGTAATAAGTTTCACCTGCTGCCTTTAGAGGCGCTAATTTAGAAAATGCATGTTTGTGTGGAATGTGTGGAAATGGACAAACGACCTAAACAATCAAATGTATTAATAATAATAATAATAATTTATTTATTTGATTGGGACAGTGCATGTTAATGAATAAGCATGACAATCATACATGTAAACATGCCGGATTGTAGCGAAACGCTAATTTCCATCCGTAGAACTAAAATTGCACGTCTCAAAACGTTACATGATAAAATTTACATCTACAATTATTCATCATTTAATAAAATTAGCTAAACCCTATACAATATTCACTTATTGAAGTTAATGAAGTTGACTTAAAAACTCATTCAACTTAAGAGGTCCATATACAATAGTGATAAGATAGTGTTTTTTATCTAGAATTTTTAAAGACTTTTTATAAAGACTATTCATTTTTGCAAGAGTTGTGGGGCAAGCAAGAGACCAGGTGGTCAAGCAATAGTCAAAGTGAGAAATAATCATAGAGTAAAAATATGTTTTGGCAGCATCCATGTTTAAATTATTTCGGATATGTCGAAAATTTCTAATATTGAATTTAACTATCTGTGGTATTTTTTTAAAATGACTTTTGGAACTAAATGTTGAATCAAGAACTACCCCGAGATATTTAAATTCTGAGACCACATCAAGTTCCACTCCATTCAGGAAAACGTTTGATCTAATTACTTCGACCTGACGTTTGGAGAAGTACATACAGACTGTTTTTTTGGTGTTCAACATGAGGCATGAGTCCCTGAGCCAGTTCTGCAGATGAAATAAGGCAGCTGTAAGATCAGCCGCTGCTTGTTGAATTGTTTTTGCATGGGTGTAGATTACTGCGTCATCCGCGTACATCTGCAATAAAACATTTGGACATGAGTTTGGTAGGTTATTAAAGGACTTCTTCATCCAATTGAAATTTGAATATATTATTAAATTGTGTCACCTATGTAGTAGAACTGTGAAGTTATTTTAGAAATTGGTGCCTTCTAGGCCGAGAAAAGTCAGAAAATGTGGTTTTTGGCTCATGTGGATGAAAAACACCAAGTCCCAGAATGCATTGCTTCGCTGCTCTACGAGGCCACTCCCTAGTCACGCCTACCGGTTCAAGACGGCAGGAGGGAGGGAGATTCAACTCGGCTAAATACAACTTTTACAGACACGTCTGCAACGATTTAGTTGATATATTATTATAAATACTACCTTTTCCACATTGAAATGATGATACGTTGCGTTGTAACGGGATGTTCAACCAAAACCGGGAAAGGACAAGCAGTAAGTTTTCATCATTTGCCGCGGTGTAAACAATGGCTGCGGGCTATCAACCACGCAAAGTTCAGAGAAGACAACGATGCGGTAAAATTGAAAAACCTGAGGGTTTGCAGTCTCCATTTCAAGCTGGAATATATCGAACCCAATGTACTCGGAATGAAGCGAAACACGCTAAAGGACACTGCGATTCCGTCTACATGTACCTTCACAGACACGACGAACAGCCGGGGCCATCTGGTATCAAACGCATTCGTCTACGTTAGAGGTAAGACTTTTGCTAATACTTGTTTCTGATCACACAGTAGCCTTTACATAGTGATACAGTTGTAAGCAGTAAAGTTAGCAAAGTAACGCTAGATAGACAATGACATATAAGTTGGCTGTTCTCAACATAAAACAACTGTTAGCTACCGAGCTACTTCTAGAGTTTTACTTTACCACACAAGCCTGTTGCTGTAAAGTTATTTGAGATAACTGCAGATACATTTGTGACCAGTCACGGAAAGTAGGGACACAAGTCGGATCTGGGCCATTTTGAGTTATTCACAGATTCTGAACGTGCAGTTTCTAAGCTTTCCAACGATGTGTAACACATGGAAATCTGATAACATATGGAGAAGTTGTGGCCATTTGAATATAGGAACTCAGAAATACTCAAACCGAGAAAATCGAGACGAAAGAGACTCTTCTTTCCAACTGGAGGAGACAATAGGGCTCATTTACATCTCATTAAGCTAAGCCATACCCTCTGTAAAGCCGTTTTGAGATACTGATGTTCTAGCATCATGTAGTATTTTATGACAGAAGTGACAACATGCAAAAATAAACATTGACTTTTTACCTTTGTGTTGATCACAACTCGAATCCAGTCTGTTTCAGATTATCCAATGACCATTTTGTCCACAAATGTGTATAATCCGTGAAATAAAGATGTAAAGTCTATATTGTTGACATCAGATTTCGCATGAATGTCTAGTAATACAACATAATATACAATCTGAGGACTATTTACATCGTAACATGTAAGGGTATATGATTACACTCCGTTAAACACGTGAACCCGCCTTCAAAGTTAAGTTTTTATTTTATAGGTAGTATAACAGATCATCCAAACAGCGCCGTCGAAAACGTGACGTCCTTTAACGATGTTACCAATCGCTCGCTCGTTCCTCCATCAGCCAATGACTTCATGGAAAATATTGATAGACAAAACATGTAGCCAATTATATAATGAATTCAACACTCTTTATGTAAATTCTGTGTGTTTGGACTCGTGCTGCGCTGCAGGAACTGACAAAGAGATGACGACAAAGTACCGCGAGAGCGACTCGAAATTAAACTACTCCGAAAGATTTCTTGAGGAGCTCTCGCGGTACTTTGACGTCATCCGACTGCGGCGCCGCATAAAGTCAGTGACGCGGCTGACGTACGATGCAGCTGACTGTTATTTGTTCCGCCCCAGCTTCTTTTATTTTTCTTTCGTTTTGTGCGCCCGAGCTTTACAGTCTGGGGAGACGCACGCTATACGCTTGAAAAAACAACAACTTAGCAAACATATCTGAGAAACAGGGCAGCCGCGTCACTACAGTCACGTGACTTCGCGCTCGAGCCGGAAGAGAAGACAATGCTGAATAAAGTCGTAATTCTGCTATTTTTGGACCAAACTGTATTTTCGATGCTGCAACACGTTCAAACTGACCCACTGATGTCACATGGACTACTTTGATGATCTTTTTATTACCTTTCTGGACATGGAAACCATACATAGATTTTCAATGAAGGGGACAGAAAGCTCTCGGACTAAATCTAACGTTAAAACATCTTAAACTGTGTTCCGAAGATGAACGGAGGTCTTCAGAGTTTAGAACGACATAAGGGTGAGTCATTAATTAGATTATTTTCATTTTTGGGCGAACTATCCTTATTTAGTAGTCACGCTGTTCCTTTTGGGGGCGGAGGCGAAAACACAAGCTTATACAGTATGTAAATATACACAGACAATGACGCCCCCCGCTGCACACTAGAATCTCTGGAAAAACAAGCCAATTTTAACCGCAAAATGTACGCTTTTAAATATATAAAAACTGCTATCTCAAACATGGAGAGGCTTCTTCGTGATCTCAACTAACAGATTCTCCAATAAAACGAAAATCACAAATTTTGAAAAAAAAACTTTGTTTCTCATTTTCTCGGAACTTGTGCTGCCGACTTGTGTCCCTGGTTTCCGTGACGGGTCACATTTGCGAGATGTATGTCACCAGGTGACTACAATAGGGCGGAACCAAAAGTGGCGGAGAAGGGTTCCGCCTGAAAATGGTTTCCGCCCGGGCCCGATTTTTAAAGCACCTTTCACTTTCTAGTCTCCCTAGCAACACAGATTATGAGGAAACGAGCAACAGGTGTGGCGAATGAAGCTGGCAATCCATGATTGGAGGAGAGGGAAAAGGCAAGACACATAAAGAGGCCAAAAGATGCACGAAGGGGCAGAGTTGTTTCGGGCACGAGCTCCTTTTACTGCCTAGGGCTGACCTATTCACACGCTCCGTCCTTAGAGGAGCCGGAGGGCGCCGTTGATCCACGGAAGCGCTTATAGCGCGAGGAAAGAGTGCGGCGGCCCAGAAAAGCGAGAAGGACGGAGCGGTGGAAATTAAAGGAGCACTACACCGGAGCGTGTGGTTGGTGGCACTTTGTGCATACGTTGCTTGTGCTCGTTGTTACGGTGGAGATCGGCTGGGTTGACTCACATTTATCCCTCAGGGAAGACGAGAGGTTGAAGACGTTGGAATAAGGAAGTTATCATGTGATTTGGATGTGGAGAAGCAAACACGACGCTGGTGGATGTATATTGGGAAATCGGCTGGACAACCAAGCGTGAGTAAACAATCACAACGAAACGCTCTGTGTTATCCAGAAGAGGAGTTACTATTATCTTTTTGGGGGTGTTGAAGGTTACCGGCCCTGCGGAGATTGAATGCGTAGGCGAGCCGAAGAAGTAACCGGAAGACATAGAGGGGCGTTGTGAACATATTTACCTGTGAAATCTTTTCTCTTTCTCTGGTGTGTACAACGCCCAACCCGCCTCTCAAGCAGCCAAGACCTAGGCGGCCCAGCCTTAACTTCACGTCAAACAGTGTCAGTAGTGAGAACCCATTACCTCTGTCTCCACAAATGCTTGGAAGGAACCAAAGGCCCCAGTGTTGTGAGTAACATTACCTGTGCAGTGTATCACTTACCTGTGTTTGCAGCAACGCCTCGAAGAGGACCAAGCAGTGTCAGCAGTGAGAAACACTTTACCTCTGTCTCCACGAATGCTTTAGAGTGTATTAAAGGCCCCAGTGTTGTGAGTAACCTACCTGTGCAGTATATCACTTATCTGTGTCTGCAGAAACGCCTCGAAGAGGATTTAACAGTGTCAGTAGTGAGAAACTCTTTACCTCTGTCTCCACGAATGCTTTGGAGAGAACCCCAGGGCCCCAGTGTTGTGAGTAACCTACCTGTGCAGTATATCACTTACCTGTGTTTGCAGCAATGCCTCGAAGAGGACCGAACAGTGTCAGTAGTAAGAACCTCCTACCCCTGCCCCAACGTATGCCCTGGAGGCGAGAAGAGGAAGATTGTTTTAAACTGCCCTTCCCCTTTCCCCTTATGTTTTAATTATTTAATAAAAACTCAGTTTTGTGGTAATTCACGTGTCTGTCTGGTCATTGGGGTGGTCTTGGGAACCTCCTCGAGGTGGGAACTAGAGAGGGGCGTGACCCTTTAGTTATCTTGGGTCGGCCCCGGCCGTGACATGTACATTATTAATTCAATAATATTTATGCTTGCTACACGTACCATATTCTTATTCAGACTTTATTGATAAGGTGGTGTTGATAAATTCAAAAACTACATGCAAAGTCAAACTTCTGCTGTTATTTTTGTGAAAGTAATGCAAAAGTATTGTTCTGCATTTACTCACAGGTTTCCGGAAGACGATGCAGAAGAAGGGGAAAAAAGAATAATGAAATCTTCCTTGCATGGACCAGGTCAGTGTTGGTTTGTAATGTGGGAGACTTTACATTGGTTTGCAAGGTTCAAAGTTACTAATTGTATTATCTTTCATAGGTCTGTCATAATATGTGGTTTTCCTGTGCAACTAGTAAGGGGGACATCGAGGTAAGACATTTGATTCTAATTTGTTTCTTTTTTTAGGAAAAAAGATTTTTCTAGACTTATTGATAATAATCATATTTTCATGCAGGTACTGAAATGCCGGTGGAATTCAGTCCATTCTACACCATATATTAAACATAATATTATATTACTACTCTTATAATGTTAGTTCCGGCACTACAATGGTACCACACTGCCCATAGCTGTACATATCTTATCTATATGGTTCTTGCTGAATATAAATATTTATTGTGTTTTTCTTATAATATATTCTGTTTATACACTACATCAATATTATTTATACTACTATTAGGTTACTGCTACTAAATCGCACATATCTGTACATGTTGTTCATACATGCTTCATATTACAAATCCATATTTATTCTGCTCTTACAAGGTAACAGCTAATAAACTACACACATTTATATTTTGTTTATATTACTCTAACCACCTTCTGTAAACAAACAGTATACTCCTGTCTATACTATACTATATTTTTTTTGCAGTTCTGATTGGAAACAAATTACACTTCGTTTTTTTTTTTGTACTTGTACTCTGCATAATGACAGTAACGTTGAATCTAATCTAACTTCCTACCCTTTACAGGAGAAGCACGTTTCAACCAAATGTTCTGCAAGAAATCCAAGCAGTGGGTCTTGAAGAAAAGCTTCATACCACACACCACACAGTTTGTAGACGAACTCATCCAGAAGGCCATTGACAAGACTCAATCCAAACATTGTGTTCAAAGTGCCAACAGCCTCACTTGCCCTGCCACAGCCTGCGCTGCCACCCAACATTGCACCAGTGCCTAAACCATCAAAGGAGGCTGCCACGACTTCTTTCAAAAGTCGCTTCTGAGACTGACACTTTCTAATAATAATAATAATAATCACCTCTTCCCTGAGTCCTATTGCTGTGTCTAATCAGATTCTGCCACCACTCTTTATATTTATATTATTATATACTGTGTGTATATATACACAATGTTTTTGTATATACTTTTTGCTTTGTTTTTATTTTGTGCAGGACATTTTTAGATGTAAATTATGTCATTGTTTATTTTAATGTGTTCTTTTCACTGGTGACACAATATTTTTCTATTGTGAATAATAACAAATACATTTCTTCATCTAACCCTGTCTTTTGTACACCAAATGTATACATTACTGTACTGTGCAAATACATCCACTGATGCTACTGGACACATCTTCAGTGATGTTCCTGGAATCATTGGGTGTTTTGGGTCTTTCAACATCAGACACCCTCATCCAGGTGACCCAGCTGTGGCTGATCAGACCCCAGCTTGTGTCCAGTTGGCAAATTGAGCTACATTGACCCCCATGGATCTCCTCTCTTGAGCCATATCCATCTTGAGGCTTTCTCTGCTGCTTCAGTGGTATTACGGATGGCTCTTCTTCTCTTCGCTCCATTAATGCCTAAAAGACTGAAGGCTCTGTACAGGGATCGGGCTACAAAGCCCCTGCATCCTACCTCTATTGGGAGACACTGTGGTCTCCATCCGGCTTGTTGACACTCACTAACCAGTCCCTCATACTTGGTGAGCTTCCTCTCAAAGGCCTCTTCCAGTCGGTCTTCCCAAGGGACTGTAAGCTCCAGCAGAACTATTTGTTTGGTGGAATTAGACAAGAGAACAACATCTGGTCTTAAGGTGGTAGTCACAACGTGGCCAGGGAACTTGAGTTGCCGCTCCAAGTCCACTAACAGCTCCCAATCCCGCGCCGTGGCCAGGATGCCTGCAGTTGTTTTCACGGCTTGTTTTGGCTGCTCTCCCGCTCTGACAAAAGCAATGGCTTGCCTGGAGGGGAGGGAGCGCTTGGCCCCCTCAACTCCTGTAGCAATGGCTTCAGTGATGGCCTTTAACACCTGGTCATGCCTCCACCGGTACCTTCCCTCTCCCAGTGCCTTAGAGCAGCAACTCAGAATGTGCTCTAGGGTTCCACACTTGGAGCACAGTGGGCATGCTGGTGACTCCACCTTGCCCCATATGTGAAGGTTTGATGGGCTGGGAAGCACATCATATACCGCCTGGATGAGAAATTTGATCCGCTGTGGCTCTGCCTTCCACAGCTCTGCCCCTGTCACCTTCCTCTCTATCGCATTCTCCCATCGTATCCAGGCACCCTGTTGCCTCATTCCTACTGTCCTGCTGGTTCTCTCATCCTCAATCGACACTCTCAGCTCCTCCTGGACCTGGCAGCGCTTCTCCTTTCTGTTGCTGGTACCTATGTGGGGATTTGGAAAGGAACCCAGTCCAGCCCTTCCTCTTGTTACAACCCCCACCAGCCTTTTGTGGTGTAATCTTGCCTCGGCTTGTCGAACAGCTTCCTCAGCCTTCCACTTCCGGCCAGTCCTCACTTCAATCCCAGCCATTGCCACCATTAAATCACTCGAGTCTCTGTATAGCAACACTTCCCTAGCTCTTGTTACCTTGAACTCCTCTTCCAAGGACTTGAGCGGCAGTTGCAATTTGTTACGGTGCCCATAGAGTGCGATGCTACTCAGACTTTTTGGAAGCCCCAACCATCTTCTGAGGTGGCTGCTGACTTTCCTCTCTAAGGTTCCCACAGTTGAAATTGGTACCTCGTAGACAAGTAGTGGCCACAGAATCCTAGGGAGAATGCCATGCTGGTATAACCAAGCTTTAAACTTCCCTGGCAAACCAGACCGGTCCACTGACTTTAGCCATCTGTCCAGCTCACTACAGGTTGCCTGGATGGATGCAGAGTCCCTCATGGTGCTGTCAAACACCTTGCCTAGGCTCTTGACAGGCTTCTCAGTGATGGTTGGGATTGTTACACCTGCGACACTGAACCGAAATTCGTTGTCCACCTTTCCTCTTCTCAGCACCATTGATCTTGACTTGGCTGGCTTAAAATGCATCCTTGCCCACTCCATTAGCTTTTCGAGACCCTTGAGAATCCACCGGCAGCCTGGGACGGATTCTGTGGTGACAGTGAGGTCATCCATAAAAGCTCTGATCGGTGGCTGACGTTGAGCTGACTTCGTCTTGGGACCTCTACACTCTGATTCAGCAGACTTTGTGAGCATATTCATAGCCAGGGAAAACAGAATTACAGAGATGGTACAGCCTGTGATAATTCCAATCTCTATCTTATGCCAGCCTGATGTCACTGCTCCTGCAGAGGTTCTCATCCTGAAATTGTCGTAATAGTCAGCGATGAGGTCTCTGACTCTGCTGGGGACGTGATGTTTTGTCAAAGTGAGCTGCACCAGCTTGTGTGGTATTGAACCATATGCATTTGCCAGATCGAGCCACAGCACTGACAGATTGCCCTTGTTCTCTCTGGCCTCTCTGATGAGCTGTGTTACCACTCCTGTGTGTTCCAAGCACCCAGGTATTCCTGCAACTCCACCCTTCTGTACTGATGTGTCGATAAATCTGTTCTTTGAGAGGAAGGTGCTCAGTCGGTGGGAGATAGCACTGAAGAAGATCTTGGCTTCAATACATAACAGGGAGATGATGCGAAACTGGTCTATCTTCTTGGAGTTCTCCTCCTTTGGAATCCAAACCCCTTCGGCAACTCTCCACTGTTCAGGAATCCTACCCCTCCTCCAGATGACGCGCAGGATCTTCCACAGGCGAAGTAGGAGTTTAGGACAGTTCTTGTAAACTTTATAAGTGCCGCTTGGTCCTGGAGCAGAACTCGCTCGCGCCTTCCTGACAACCTCTCGAACCTCCTTTAGCTGCAGCTCTGACATATTGAACTGTACACTTGGCTCAGGAGGGTCTATCAGGGTTCTGCACTCCCCCAGTTCTTGCTCTTTCTCTGGGTCGCTGTATGTTTCCTTCAGGTGGTGATCCATGTCCTCCTGAGAACAGACCAGCTGGCCACTATGCTTCTGTCCTAGCAGCTCCTTAGTAAATTTAAAAGGGTTGGCAATAAATGCCGCTCGCTTCTGTGCTCTTTCACGGCGGCGCCTCTGATGCCACTCTGCCCGCCGGAGGATCCTAATCTTCTTTCGTAGGATGCTCATCAGCTGTGCCAGGCCGATCCTTTCCTCCTTTCCTGCCTGCTTGTACTGTTGCTTCAGGGTCTTCATCTCCTGTCTGATGTTGTGGATTCTCACTTCTCGATGGTTCTTTGTGTAAGGTCCTTTGGAGCCTCCTTCCTTCGACTCTTCGCCAAACCATCGATATCATTGTCAAACTGCATCCATAATGAGGTCATGTTAGCTGCCGGCCACTTGATCCACCCCCTTTTAGACTTAATGCTGGGGGATTCATTTGCAACACTTGGAGGTTCCGGGCACTGTGGGGTGACTCCGGGCTCGGCTCCTCCTACGTCTCACCAGGTTGTACACCTGTGCGTTGTGTTGGTCCTGTCCCCACCTAACACTTCATCCTTCCTTGGTTCGCTCGTTCTTACAGATTTTGCCACATGTACACTGCTTACTCGTAGTTGTTTGTCCATTGCCTTGTTCTAAAACCATTGTATCTGTCCAGTTGGGGTGCTCATCCTCCCCCCCTCCCGGGCACCCCTGGAGGTATTTTTCCATTAGGTTCATCGTAGCTTGTTGTGGGAGTCCCCCTCACAGAAGACACAGATTGGGTTGCCAGCCCAATCTGCCCCAGTTGCCGTCTCTCCGAGCTGTCACCAACTCTCCGGTAGTCACCACACTTTTCGTGGTTGTCAACCAGTCTTTCCTGGTCGTCACTGATTGAATCAGGTTAAAGCTGTGCAAATACATCCACTGATGCTACTGGACACATCTTCAGTGATGTTCCTGGAATCATTGGGAATCTGGAATCATAGACTTGTAGAGGCGCAATGATTACTGTTACTGTGATTTAGCTGTCATTACTTACTTTACAAAATCATTTGGGTTAAAAATAAAGCCAAATATTATGTTTGTTACACAATTTAGACTTAAACTTTTAAAAAAAGGCAAGAATGCTTTCCTCAAATTGCAGTCACTCTAATGTAGCAGCAATAAGGACTATAACACGAACCACAATCAATGTGAGTTTTAACTTTTTATTAAAAAACATAAACAATTCACACTTATAGCTCATCCAGAGCTTCATCCATTTATTTATAGCCGCTATAATGTCCGTGAGGAGCTGGATATCTACGTCTGATGTCCTGGAACACGAACACAGGCAGGTAAAACAAGTCGATGTCTTTTCCCCAGTCTTTCGCCTTGCAAAACTGATTCCAAGAAATGACGATAGGATGTAAGTCGATTGTCTGAAAACAGCAAGCACGACGTTAGCAATGCAAGTTATTTTCACATACAATAGGCTAACATAGGTGTAAATATACCAACCATAGCTCAGCTGACGGACGTGAAAAACAAAATACTCACTTTATACTCATGCCTCCGTTTCTCCTTGCGGGATTCAAGAAGAAATTCCATCGCTGAAATTCGCGACAGCAATATGATTCTCTTTCGGTGTCCATAGGCGCACAGCGAGATCGCTCACACCACCAGACCGGCACCACCTCGGCTACAGCAGCCGCGGTGGCAGCCTCTTGTTCCTCAATCATCCGTAACTGTTCCTCATTGTATTGCGGCTCGTACAGGTACCACGACCATCAGATTCGAGCAACAGCGAGGAGCACAGCGAGAGCACGTAAAACCACCAGACCGGCCCACCTCGGCTACAGCAGCCGCGGTGGCAGCCTCTTGTTCCTCGATCATCCGTTCTGCTCCTCGTTGTATTGCGGCTCGTACACGGAACCACGACCATCAGATTCGAGCAACAGGTCATCCTGAGCAACAAAATCCCCTTCTGCCATCCGTTTTCAAAACTACACTCTGCCGTCGTGGTTTGTTTTTCTCTGCTTTCTCCACAAAGCAAGATCCAGGCTAGCTTAGCTTAGCGAAGATTAAAGATGGCTGACTCTCGTTTTGATTCAGGCTTTTCCGAATGGACTCGCAGTCCAACCCCTATGGGCGGGGAAAAAAACATGCGGAAGTAGCTCCTAATACTGGCTGTAGTCTTTGCCTCTGGCCAAAATCTCCTCTGATGACGCAAAAATCTTCATTTTGCGTCATCGGAGGACTTTTTTGCACAACCAGAATACAGATATCTCTCCTCTCACAGGGACATGAGGTAGGGAAACACGGTCATTCAGAAATACTGCCAGGTTTCTACTGATACAAAGCTGAATGCTAAATTGGTGAAGTATTCCTTTAATGAAAAGTGAAAACAGAACTGGCCCAAGGACAGACCCCTGCGGAACACCAACTCCAGAGTCTAAACAAGGAGATTTGACACCATCTACTATCACATACTGTTTCCTGTGAGAGAGAAAAGATCTAAACCATAAAAGTGCTTGATCAGAGATGTTAAACTCAGTTTATCTAGAGATTAGGATCTGATGGTTTACAGAATCAAAAGCCTTTTTCAAATCTAGAAAAACAGCCCCGACACAAGGATTCTTGTCAAGCAAGCCTTTTATGTTCTCTGTTAACACACACAGGGCACTATCAGTGGAATGATGGGTCTGAAAACCAAATTGTAATGGATGTAGTGAAGGTTAAATGTTTTCCAAATGGGCCGTCAACAATCTGACTGCCCACTTCTCTGCTATTTTTGATATAACAGGAAGTATGCTAATAGGTCTATAATTGGACATTTCAGTTGTTACCCCTGTTTTAAATATTGGTGTCACTGCAGCCACTTTCCAATCTGCTGGAACTATAGAATGATTAAAGGACATATTAAGAAGATCCGTAATTGGACTCTTTCAAAAGATATGTGCTAAAACCAAATGCATCGAGGGCTTTTGAATTTTTCATGGCAGTGATAATTTTTGTTACCTCATAGTCTGAAATTTCAACGATTTCGAATACAGGCTGGTTTGAATCAGTAACATTATCAGAACACATAGGTGGAACTAACTGTTGCTTAACCTCTTTCACAGAGTTTATAAAAAAACGATTAAAATTAGGGGCTTTGGAGAGTGGATTTTTAATAATCAAGTCATTAATTTGAAGCTCCATTTTCTTATTATTTTTCTTTAATTGTCGGCCAAGCAGTTTATTTAAGTTTTGCCATACAAGCTTTCCATTGCCATTTGCATTCTCTATTACTTTAATAAAAAAGTGAGCTTTAGCCCGTCTTAGACTTTGTGTTACCTTGTTTCGCATAGAAGTAAATTTCTGACGGTCTGTTGTTAAACCTGATTTCAAGGATTGCTTTAATAGCAGGTCTCTAGCTAACATCAGATTTTTACATTTTGTATTCAACCATGGCAAGTGGCACCTATCTTTACATTTATATCCCCCTCTACTCGAATGTGTTGAGATAACATCCTTCAGAGCTGTAATAAATCTACTGCTACACAATTCAGGATTATCACCAGACAGGATTGTGTTCCAGTCCAATGATGCCAGGGCTATTATCACATTTTGTTGTTGGCTATTAGGTATAAATTCGCGAGGTAACCTTTTATTTGTAGAGTTCGAAAAATCGTTACAAACCCTTGCCTTGGACAGTTTCTTTGAAAAAAGTATAATATTGTGATCTGAAAGACCAGTCAGAAAATTATAGTATCTATTTATCCTATCAGGTCTATGGCTAAAAAGTAAATCTATTTTAGTTTTAGAGTGTTTCGTAATCCTTGTTGGTTGTTGAATTAATTGAGAAAAATTTAGATTGTCCATTATGTGCTCTAGTGTTTTCCTATCTTTCTTGCAGTCCCAGTTCACATTAAAATCTCCAATTACAATAATTTCATTGGTCTTGTTGTGTATTGTGTGATGTTTAAGTATTACCTGCAGTTGTTCATAGAAGTCAATTTTGGTTGATGGAGGACGATAAATGCAAACCAAAGTAAAAGTCATCTCTGCAGAGAGAGAGTGACCTTTACTGAAACATTTTCAATTTTGACATCATTTGGTACACTTAATTGTGAACACTTCAAATTGTTCTTCACATAAGCAATACACCTCCACCTCTCCTTGTACCTCTGTCCCTTCTAAATACATTGTACTCCGGAATAACAACACCAGCCTCAGGAGATGATTCCTTAAGACAAGTTTCTGATAGGCCTAGTATATCAGTGTTTGAACTCCTGAGGATGTGTTCTAGTTGTTCACGTTTAGGGAGCATACTACATATGTTAAGATGAACACAAAGAAGCCCTATTGGCTTATTTGTATTGTCCCATACTGTACTAATTTAGCCTGATTTCATGTATTAAAAATATTTGTCTCCCGATATCTTCTCATTACATAATTTCTGATCTTTTTAATAACTTGCCCGGAGTTAGGTGTAGTCAAAATTTAAGGTACAAACCCACCTTGGATCCCTGGTACCATTTCCAATTCAGCTGTCGTGTTGACATCCAAAGACATGTAACCATCGATGCACAATGCAGATGTTTGTAGCCTCCTCGTTGCTACGCTAGTGTTAACAGCCCCTGCGGCCACCATGCTAGATGCATTGGGGGCCATATTGCATACCAACTACCAGTCCCTCCATGGTCAAACAGTCCGTGGACGCCACAGTCACAAACTCCGAAGCACCCACGGCAATCCCCCCGGGTCCTCTATCCCACGCCAGCGTGCACAACATCCCGCCGGCCTCCTCCGGGTCGCCCATCATTGATGGACCCACACCCAACGCCCCTCCAGCGAAGCCACCCGACGCAATTGAGCCAGGTGAGCCCAGTCCAGTACCGCAGTGGCCAGAGTAGCTGCCAGCGTGATGGTAATCTTTTGTCTTTTGGAGGGACATTGATGTACATCCCCGGACAAGAGAAAGCAATGGCGATTTTAAGAGTATGGCTTTGAGGGATTTGTAGAGTGTGTATACTGCTTTTCCTGCTTTTGGTTAAGCAGCAGTAGAGAGATGGGAAAACAAATGCCGTAGCAGCGACATGTCTCCCAAATCTGAAATGTTTACTATTGTTCGGAGTTTTATGTGGAACTTGTAAAGTTATTCCCGGATACTTTTTGCAGACACTGTAGTACTTGCATTGTGTAGAAAAACAAGCAGTGTCATTGAATATGTGTCTTAGATTATCCAGAAACAGCACATATACAAGGAGTGCTATGATAACTCCCGTTGTTCCTGCTGCCGCCATGATACGTCTCCACGTGTCCACATACGTGTCTATTGGAGGATAGGTTGGTTTCTTGTGATCATATTATTAGAAATGTGTATTTATGTTTACAGCTAAAACAAATGATGCATCCTCATTACAAAACCGAAATTAAACATGAAAAACTTAGTACTCATAACTTTTCAACCTCTACTTAACATATTTAGTATGTGCTACACAAAAATTTAAGTTACCAGGTGAACTTAAATGTATGCAAAAATAAATTGAAAAAACAAGTAATGCCAATTACTTTGACAACTGCGTCAAAATAAAGTAAATCTAGCATAATATTGTAACTATAGAGCCACGTGATATGCAAATATCCCATGATGCCTTTCCAGACAAAAATTCTGACATCTGTCGTAGCCATTTTGTGAAGCACATGCACTGTAAAAATAATCCAACTTCAAAATGTTCTTTCAACCAAGATTAATTAAGTAATTAAGTAACTTGATCAAATATTTTTTGTTAAAGGGCATCAATTCATTATTTTGTGTTCACTTAATTAAATAAGTATAATCATCCTGCTAACAAATATTATTTTGTTGACTGGATGTAGATATGTATGTTTTTGTCCAATTCGTTTACCCAACTTGCAATTTACCCAACAAGCAATTAAAAAAAACAATGGTCTGATGGGTTCACTTCTTTGGTTAATATTTACTAAAACAGATGACTGTTTTAATGTTTGCTGGTTTATTTATGTTGATATGTCGTTAATGTTAGTTATATGTTGTAATTAGAGTTATTTTGAAAGAATGATGTTGTCATTGTTACCATGATTGAGAACTGTGTGTTCAGTGTAGAGGAAGGCACAGTGGAATAGCACGCATCATTGTTGCCTCACAGGAAAAAAAGGCCTCTGGTTCAAGCAAGAGCTAAGAATTTGTTCAGGAGACCTTTCTGTGTACACTCCCATAGGGCAGAACATGCAGATTAGCTGAATTGGATATACTAAATTGCCCAACTTCACTTAAAAAAATTATGTGTAGGATTTACTTAAAATATATATGCACCATTTTTGCATCACACTTTTTAAGTAATCCCAACTTGGAATAATTTTACTTAAAATTAACAAGAAAATAGGTGTTATATGAACTTAAATATTTAGGCTCATGTAACATTCTTTACTTAAAAATGTAAGTAAATAAAACACAGGTTTTCTTGTTAATTCTAAGTAAAATTATCCAAGTTGGTATTACTTAAAAAGTGTGATGCAAAAATGGTGCATATATATTTTAAGTAAATCCAACACATTTTTTTGAGTGTATAGTACAAGACATTTTGTTCTCATTTGCATCTCATAATGTATACCTGTATGCTTATATCATGAGATGACATCAGTAGAGCTCTTTTGACTATAAACTATTTAAATACCAAAACAAAAGCCCTACAGTGACAAGTGATGCGATTCAATGTGCAAAATCTCTGTTCCACTGGGAATGATTTAGTCATTTCTTTTGATGCTGCTTAATTTGTCATTTAAATGTCTTTTATACAACACATTGGTGTGTGTCGAGGTGACCTATTTTATTTAGTTTCTATGTTGGTGGTGCAAATTTCACTTAGATGGTGATATACACTATAAATATATCACATATATACAGTACTTCATGGCCAAAAAACAATAGTGACATGCATGGATATTTTGATTTTAGCCCAGTTTGTATAACATCACGTCTGCAATGAAATGGTCATAAGTTTAATCCCAGAAAAGCATTTATGACCACAAAACCAGTCATAATTCATAAGGGTATATTTGTAGCAATAGCCAACAATAAATTGTATGGGTCAAATATAGATTTTTTATCCCAAAAATCATTAGGATATTAAATAATAATCATGAGAATATTCCATGAAGATAACTTGTAAATTTTCTACTGTAAATTTATCAAACATTTATTTATTATTAGTAATATGTGTTGCTTAGAACTTTATTTGAACTATTTTAAAGGCGATTTTTGACAATGTATTTGGTTTACCTCTAAATCCAATATTTAATTTTCTCATTTAATGTATACAAGCCATCTCAGGTGTAGTCTCAATAGGGTTAGGGTTTGATAAAATGAAGCTTTTTATTTGTTTGTTTGTTTCTGACTGTGAAAACAGACCCCACACTTTACATAATACCTGGTCCACACTCACAAACTCTGTGCATTTCTGTTTGGGACACACATGGCTTATATGCATAGGCTTTTTATTTCTGTTAATGCTGCTATGATGATTAAAAACATACCATTAATAAATAAAACCACAGTCTGATGGGTAGTCGTGTCCTCTTGTAGCCTCTTGTACTTGTAGTAGACCATTATTATAGCTATTGGTAGTCAAATTAGAGCCACTGTCCCTCTGCCCTAATCGGCTGGCAAAAAATACTGGCAAAGCACTGAGACCTGGGACAACAACTGTTGTGTATCCTGAATGAGCCACTCAATAGCTCCGTCTCGATCGCCAATCTCCCACTCAACTTGAACATCAAAGACAGCTGCGACTTCATCACTTGGAAATGAACAATGCTCTGATGCTTCACAGGTAAGGCATTCAACAACACAGGCATTTGCACTTATCCTGAAGACATCTTGGATGACACCTTCCTGAACTTGCCTTGCTTCATCCAACAAAGCTCCATATAGTTCAGACATCAGTCTTTTACTAACACATTCACAGACAAAAGGTTGCCTACTCAAAGCATCTGTAACAACGTTTCTGGGGCCAGGTATGTATTGTATGCTGAAACTGTAAGGGACCAGTTTGGACAGCCACCTTTGCTCACATCCGTCGAGCTTGGGTTTGGTTAAGATATATGTTAGCAGATTGTTGTCCGTCCAAACTGTAAAATCATGCCTGTCACAGTGTAGTATGAGGTTGAGGCACTGTGACTAGCCTCATACACAGCTATTATTATTACACAGCCACCATTAACACCAAGCACGATTCGAATGCCAGCATTTAATGTATACACGGATCTGTGTTAGTGGTGTAGTGTATTGTGCATCTGTGTTTAATGTTTTATGTTGTTTATCACTGTTTGTTACTTCCCAAAAAAAACTACATTTCATCTGCCATAAAACATTGAAATAACCACACACATATTCTTTATCTACTATCATTTATTGGCAATAAATACGCATACAAAGATTACAAACACTCACCAGTTTCCATTTTCCAGAACCAAACCTGTGCAATATACAACCTGGGACTTTTATACACTTACCATGCTGGGCAGCCATTTTGGACTGTGACATCATATGGGTCACCAGTTCATGCCTGTATAAAAGTGTTCTGTTTTTCTGTTTAAAGTCTTAATGGTTGTTTGATGTGTGTGTGGAATGTTGTGTTTGTACTTACTTATTTATTTTCATTAATGTATATTTTGTTGCCCATGTATGTTTTTATAGTTAGAAGAGAAACCCCCTAACAATTTTTTGAGAATGGTTTGGTCCAGGGGCGGAGCTAACAATATAAAATGGCTCCACACAGTAAGTCAGTGTGGGTTGTTGTAGGAGTTGTGTTTTGCTTTATACAAAGTTTATTGCGGATTTCTTGTTGATGCAGTTCAGATCAGTTGATTTAGCTGAACTAGCATGTAAATACTTTGTATATAGTGTATATTTTGTACAGTTTATTTTCTTTTTGATTATTTTTCTACTTTTACACCGTGTGTCATTAATAAATCACCCTTCACCTGAATCCAAGCGGCTTCTGTGTCACTTTTGCCTCCTATCCTCCCGGCAAATCCTAACAATGCCCCTTCAGCCAGTGACTGAATTTGTTACAGACGTACCATTTAAGAGCTAAAAACTCCAGGCGGTGTGCGGGACATCTCGCTTGTGCAAATGGGGCGTGCCTTGGTCTCACCCACCGATATTTGCGACAGCACAGCTCCTATTCCATCCATGGATGCACCTGTAGACAAAATGAAAGGCTGAGCAAAATCAGGGTGGGCCAGGACAACAGATTCCAACAATGCTTCCTTTAACTTCCTGAATGCCTCAGCATGCTCTGGCTTCCAGTCTCCAGGGTTTAACTTTTTAAATGTTGCAGTGCCTTTGGCAGGAGCTGTTGTTCCTTTGATTGTAGCTGTCAAGTGAAATAAGGGCTTTGCAATGTTGGAACAGTTGGGTATGAACTAGGGCTGGGTGATGTCCCCTAAATTGGCAGTTACATTAAACTATTCCGATGGACGATGATATCGTTAGGAGGGGGGATTAAAATTTTTCATTATTCATTATTATACTTTATTACTTCCACTTAAGAAGAGTTGTGCACTTTTTATTTTAATATATATTTTTACATAAATACTATTTTGTATTTAAAAGTTAAAATTTTGTTATTTTACTAACCCAACTATTGACTCTTTCCTATAGGTTGCACATGAGGGGAAAAGTTGCTTTATTCCACTAAAGAAGAGCACTTTTTTTAAATATCTCTTTACATAATTTGTTTTTTTTTCAATTTAAAAGCTATAATTTCGTTATTTTACGAACCCAATGACGACTCTGCGCTTTCCAATAGGTTGAGCTTTTCCAGCACTTAAACCCGCAGCTTATTAAAACTAGACCAAGAACAAGTTGGTATTTCTGATCAGAAACATCAAAATTGAAACATGGTCTGTGCATGTAAATCCTGCGTTTCGGTCGGAACTTCACACTCCTATTAAGAAAATGGCATTTTTTGGGGGCCAGCTTCAATCCATGCTCACTACACTGCAAAAAATGACTTTCTTACTTAGTATTTTTGTCTTGTTTTCAGTAGAAATATCTAAAAATTATTAAATCAAAATGTATTTTCTTGATGAGCAAAATGACCTAAGAAAATAATACTAGTTTTTAGACAAAAAAATATACAATTTAAGTGAATTTGTGCTTAAAACAAGCAAAAATTACTGCCAATGGGGTGAGGAAATTTTACTTGAATTAAGTGTTTAAGAAAAAAGAAATCTTATTTCACAATTTTTTTCTCACCCCATTGGCAGATAATTTTGCTTGTTTTAAGGACAATTTTACTTAAATTGTATATTATTTGTCTTAAAACTAGACTTATTTACTTAGGTCATTTTGCTCATCAAGAAAAAGCATCTTAATTTAAGAATTTTTAGATATTTCTACTGAAAACAAGACAAAAATACTAAGTGAGAGTCATTTTTTGCAGTGTAAGCCTTGAAAACACCAATTCAAGCTGTTTGATGGCTTCCTCTTCAATCGGAGCAAACACGAGCAAGTCATCAAGGTAGCATAACAGTGTAGGAAAGTTCTGATCTTCAAAGATGTTGGTCATGAGGCGCATGAAACTAGCTGGACTGTTACAAAGGCCTTGAGGAAGACGGTTGAATTCAAAAAGGGCCATGGGAGTTGTGAAGGCGGTGAACTTTGTGTCTTCCTTAGCCATTACAATGTTATAAAATCCAGAAGTTAAATCCATCGTGCTGAAGATGGCATTACCCCCTAAGGCCACCAAACAGTCTGCCTGATGAGGCAAGGGGTGGGCATCCTTGACAGTCCTAGCGTTCAGCCACTGATAGACCACACACTGCAAAAAATAACTTTCTTACTTAGTATTTTTGTCTTGTTTTCAATAGAAATATCTGAAAATTCTTAAAATAAGATGCTTTTTCTTGATGAGCAAAACGACCTAAGTAAAGTAGTCTAGTTTTAAGACAAATAAGCTATTTTGGGGATTTTCGCCTGGATTTGGCCTACCCAATTTCAAAAAACGTCCCATACCCACATGCAGAGGTTTACATACAAAAGTTTGGTATCATTTTACAGGAAACCCTTTGAAATGACATAAAACACTGTTGAAAGTGCTAAACATGGTTGTATGTGATGTCAGTCCTCTAATAAACATAAAAATAAATAGGCGCTTTTTGATGTTTTTTTTCTAAAGTTTTTATTTAAAAGTGTATAACTCTGGCCCTATGTGCCTCAGCTACCTGCAGACAGTTTTGTTTGATTCCAGCAATAGTCAGCTTACAGATAAAACACTTAATTTTCTTTTTTTATGTTGCTGTCTTTGATAGTGTATAACTCTGGTTCTGTGTGCTCTAGCAGACTGCAGACAGTAAACACCCCAAAAAAAATGATCTCTTTAGCATGTCGCATTCAAAGGTTATTCTAATTTTACTGACGCCTGTGAAAATACATTTTTCATGTAAATATAAATTTTTTGTTTTGCACATATAATAAATATCAAGGGATTATTAATGAACAAAAACAAAGAAAATGCTGTGAATGGACTCATTGTTTAGAGTAGGGCCTAAGATAAAAGATGGTGTAGAATTTGTGGCTATCTGTGCTATCTGAGGCAGCTCACGCTCAAGTTTCACATAAATTTACAAGAGACCATTTTTTACCTTATTATTCATTCAACGATTGTTGGATATGTGTTGATAATAGAACAAATATAACACTGTAGCCTGTAGAGTGAGGGCTTTCATTTGATATAAGACTTGTCCATGTTTGTCATATTTGAAAAATATGAAATATGTGAATATTAAATGATATAAAAAAATATGGCGGGGGATAGTGTAAATTAATTGTAAATAATTTTTTTACAGTAAAAGATATGTCAAAGTGATGCATATCTGCAGAAAGTAGAGACTCTAAGCTTTCACACAGTATCTCATATGTGTTACTGGGGTCCATGACGGACCATTAAAGAATATTTTATATTAAGTCAAAATACAAAATTTTGGACCCGGGACAGGGACCTCAGGGTTTAAGAAGTGAAATTGTTCTTACAACAAGCAAAATTATCCAAATTATTTCCAAACAATATTATTTCCAAATGCTGTTGACAGAGCTGTATAATAGTCAGCGTTTGATTACTTGCATCTTTTCTTGCACTTCCACTTTCTGAGGAATCATGCAGCTGTCCTCATTTGAGTTGCACCTCTGTCTGCGATTTGATTCGTCATCTATAGGGTTTTTAATACAATGTATATTATATTACACAATATGATATACAGTATAAAATGGATAAGATATATATTAGTGAAACTTATTCAAGTGCTTGCACAGTACCAAGATTGTTTATGGGATTATCAAGACAGCATACTTAAATGGTATATAAGTATAAATATACACTGGTAAAAGTTAATGTTGGATCAAATTATTGTTAATGCCTAAAAATGTATTTTTTTTTACTTAAATTTTCTCAGTTTAAGTTAAATAATTGAAGTTAAAAATGTTTAAATATTAGATGTTACCAATTGAAGTAAGTTTTTTAAGTAGATCCGCTTTTACGTTTTACATTTTATGATAGGTAAATAAAATACCGTAAAATGTAAATAAAATTGTGAAGTATCTGCAAGATAGCAGTCACACTATTACTTGAAAATTGATATTAATGGAGTATAAAACCCTGACCCAAAACATAATATTACAGTAGCAATGTTAGCAGTGAGCAAGCCAAAGGCGACAGTTACAAAGATGGCAAAAATTACAATGGTTTTTAAGTAGAGTAAATCAATTGCGAGAAATCCAACTTAACTTGATCATCTTGTTCAGGCTTAATCATCAAAGTATTTTTTATCTAAGTGTTTGCAAACTTTAGTCTAGTCTCTATTGCAGATACAGCGGCAAGAAAAAGTATGTGAACCCCTAGGAACAAACTGATTTTCTACTAAAATAATAAAATGTGATCTGATCCTCATCTAGGTCACAACAATAGACAAACACAATGGGCTCTTTCTTACACCCGGCTCAATGCAGCGCAATGCGCGACGCAAGTGTCATTTGCTATTTTCCACCCTGCGCAATTATAATTTTAACGTTTAGCGCCGCGTTGTTTAAATAGCAAAAGCATTTGCGCCCCACTTTGCGCCCATGGGCGTTCTGGTCTGAAAACGAGGTGTGTTCAGGCGCATTGTTGGTGCGTTGCTATTTTGAGGCGACTAAAATAGACTACGCCATTGACCAACAAAAACCTGGTCTAAAGTCTAAAGTCAATGGCGCAATATATTTTTTTTGTTGTTTAAAGAGCGCATTAGTAATATCCGCCTAAACGGTACGACAACGCGGGTTTGCTTAACACATACATGAAATGGCAGCAGCACAAAAACGCTTTTAAATATGAAAGATTAAAGGATTGAATGTAAAAGATTATTATTGAGTCTCTTGGAAATAAATGAGGACTAATTATGAAGGCACAAAGAGCTGCTTCACCTGCAGCCTGGTAAGTAAATAAATGCTTTGCTTTAAACAAATGAATCTGTTTTTAAAAAAAATTTAAATGCTACCTCACGGATTTATAGTATATGATGACTCTGTACCTGTGGATATGGTGAGATGAGAAACATTTTTAAGTAATGCTTAAAAAAATCTCGTGACGCTGTCCAAGTGCTGAAAGGAGAGCCGTTTGTAAATTCTTTATCTTCTGTTTGTTACACACAAAGTATTTTTAGAGTACAAACCTTTTCTTACATACTTGTAAATTCTTTTTAATGATATTGGATAGCCATACATTTAAAGCAACTATAAGCCTGCTTTTTTACTTCCATGACTAAAAGAAAACGGGTTTTAAAGGTTTTAATCCAAAAAATAACAATTTCAATACAAGTGAAAACAACACAATTATTTAACATTAATCTTAAACTGGGAATCTTCTTCCTCCACTTAGTTTTCAGTTTACAAAGTCCGTAATCTAAATAGGGATTAGACATAGCGCCAGCGCAACAGGCTTTTAAAGGGGATGAGAGCTGAGACTCTCATTGGTTTATTGCACGTTACGGCCAAAATACTTCCATTAATCATTAAAAAAAATGTACCAACCCTTTTCGACCATGCGCTCGGCACACAAACCACTTTTCCCGTCGTTAAGTTAGCAAAAGTGGATTCGGACACGCCCATTTAGACGTTGCGATGTGCACTTTAGACAATGCGCTTGGATCATTAAAATAGGGCCCAATAATTCTAGTTTCTTGTGTCTTTTTTGAGAACCCCCATTAAACTTAATAGTGCTGGAGGAAAATGTAAGTGAACCCTTGGATTTAACAGCTTGTTGCGCCTCATTTGGCAGCAAATACTTCAAGCAACAGCTTTCAGTAGTTCTGAATCAGACCTGCGCATTGTTCAGAAGCAATTTTTGCTCATTCCCCTTTACAAAACCACTTTAACTCAGCCACATTTGTAAGATTTTTGGTGTGAACTGTTCTCTTGAGGTCATTCCACAGGTTAAGGTCTGGGCTTTGACAAGGCCACTCCAAATGGCCATTTTGTTTTTCTTAAGCCAGTCTGTGGTGGATTTACTACAATGCTTAAGGTCATTGTCCCGTTGCATTAACTAACTTCTACTGAGCTTCAACTGGTGGACAGCCACCCTGACATTATCCTGTAGGATTTTTTTTAACTTAATAATTCATTTTACCCTTGATGATGTCAAGTGGTCCAGGCTATGATGCAGCAAAGCAAGCCCAAATCATGATGTTCCCTCCACCATACTTCACTGTTGGGATGATGTTTTGATGTTGGTAAGCTGTGCCCATTTTGTGCCATACATTTTTTCCCCAAAAATTCAACTTTTGTTTCATCAATCCATAAAATATTTTCCCAGTAGCACTGGGGTTTGCCAAGGTGCTCTTTTGCAAACTTCAGGCTCACAACAATGTTTTTCAGGGGAGCAGCTTCCTCCGTGGTGTGCTGTCATAGACACTGTGCCTGTCCAAAGACTTGCGTATGGTAGACTCAGGAACAGAGCTGTGTGCCCGTTCCAATGATGTCTTCAAGCCTTTAGCTGTTACTTGCGGGTTCTTCTTTACTTCATTGAGTATTCTGCATGGTGTCTTAGGAGTCATCTTGACGTCATCTTGACTGTGCGCCCACTTCTAGGAAGGGTAGCTACAGTATTTAACTGTCTCCATTTATAGACAATTTGTTTAAGTGTAGACTGATGGAGGTCTATACATTTTGAGATTGTTTTGTATCCCTTTTCGGCCTTATGGAGTGCAACATCTCTTGATCAGATATCTTTATAAGAGCATGGTTCAGAAGAGCTGATGCTTCTTAAGGACAGCAATCTTAAAATGTGTGAGTGTCTTAATATCAAAGTTGCACTAAACCACACATTTAAACTCATTTTATTAATTGGACTCCAGTTTGCCAGCTTCTGACAAAAAAAAGTTTTCAATAAAGTAATTAGTCCATGGGCTCACTTACATTTTCCTCCAGCATTGTGAATGTTTAATGGGTGTTTCCAAAAAAGACACAAGAAACTGGAATTATTTATGTCTTGTGAGCTTATGCACACCGTGTTTATTGTTGTGACCTAGATGAGGATCAGATAATATTTTATGGCAAATCACTGTAGAAAACCAGTTCATTCCTAGGGGTTCACATACTTTTTCTTGCCACTCTAGATGAGAAGTCGTGGTTTAAAAGTGCATATTTTTTATTTTTCTTGTCAAAAATGACAATCATTTGGCTAGATAAGACCCTTATCACTCGTTTTGGATCGTTTAGAGTCCTTTGAAATTCCATTGAAACTAAATTTTATACTGCATTAAAACTGTTAAGTTTTGGGTCCATTAAAATGAGAAAAATCCTGGAATGTTATCCTCAAAAAACATAATTTCTTCTCGACTGAACAAAGAAAAACATCAACATTTTGGATGACACGGTGTGGAGTAAATTATCTGGATTTTTTTTAAAGAAAATGGACAAATCCTTTAAAGAAAACATTACATAAAATAGCACAATGTTATATGTACCATTTTGTTTTTGAGGTCATCCTGTTCTCAAAATCGTTTCTTCAGAGCAAGCAGGGAGGTAGTATCTTGTAGTGGCAGCTTTTTTCTCTCAAAGGGATCCTGCCCACGAGCAGGTTCACCCGTTTTTGGCATAGTCATCAGAATAAATCTGAGATGATCCATCATCATTTCTTGATTCGTAATAACTTGATGCAAAATGGCTAAAAATAAAGACTATTAACATATAGATGACTCTTTTCCATCTGATGAAACAAGTTTTTTTACAAGGCTGACTGATTCTTTTTTATTTTTTATTTAATGCATCTGTTAGAGAGGTATGTACTATGTGAGTATATACAGTCTTGTTCAAAATAATAGCAGTACAATGTGACTAACCAGAATAATCAAGGTTTTTAGTATATTTTTTATTGCTACATGGCAAACAAGTTACCAGTAGGTTCAGTAGATTCTCAGAAAACAAATGAGACCCAGCATTCATGATATGCACGCTCTTAAGGCTGTGCAATTGGGCAATTAGTTGAATTAGTTGAAAGGGGTGTGTTCAAAAAAATAGCAGTGTGGCATTCAATCACTGAGGTCATCAATTTTGTGAAGAAACAGGTGTGAATCAGGTGGCCCCTATTTAAGGATGAAGGCAACACTTGTTGAACATGCATTTGAAAGCTGAGGAAAATGGGTCATTCAAGACATTGTTCAGAAGAACAGCGTACTTTGATTAAAAAGTTGATTGGAGAGGGGAAAACCTATAAAGAGATGCAAAAAATGATAGGCTGTTCAGCTAAAATGATCTCCAATGCCTTAAAATGGAGAGCAAAACCAGAGAGACGTGGAAGAAAACGGAAGACAACCATCAAAATGGATAGAAAAATAACCAGAATTGCAAAGGCTCAGCCAATGATCACCTCCAGGATAATCAAAGACAGTCTGGAGTTACCTGTAAGTACTGTGACAGTAAGAAGACGTCTGTGTGAAGCTAATCTATTTTCAAGAATCCCCCGCAAAGTCCCTCTGTTAAAAAAAAGACATGTGCAGAAGAGGTTACAATTTGCCAAAGAACACATCAACTGGCCTAAAGAGAAATGGAGGAACATTTTGTGGACTGATGAGAGTAAAATTGTTCTTTTTGGGTCCAAGGGCCACAGGCAGTTTGTGAGACGACCCCCAAACTCTGAATTCAAGCCACAGTACACAGTGAAGACAGTGAAGCATGGAGGTGCAAGCATCATGATATGGGCATGTTTCTCCTACTATGGTGTTGGGCCTATTTATCGCATACCAGGGATCATGGATCAGTTTGCATATGTTAAAATACTTGAAGAGGTCATGTTGCCCTATGCTGAAGAGGACATGCCCTTGAAATGGTTGTTTCAACAAGACAATGACCCAAAACACACTAGTAAACGGGCAAAGTCTTGGTTCCAAACCAACAAAATTAATGTTATGGAGTGGCCAGCCCAATCTCCGGACCTTAATCCAATTGAGAACTTGTGGGGTGATATCAAAAATGCTGTTTCTGAAGCAAAACCAAGAAATGTGAATGAATTGTGGAATGTTGTTAAAGAATCATGGAGTGGAATAACAGCTGAGAGGTGCCACAAGTTGGTTGACTCCATGCCACACAGATGTCAAGCAGTTTTAAAAAACTGTGGTCATACAACTAAATATTAGTTTAGTGATTCACAGGATTGCTAAATCCCAGAAAAAAAAATGTTTGTACAAAATAGTTTTGAGTTTGTACAGTCAAAGGTAGACACTGCTATTTTTTGAACACACCCCTTTCAACTAATTGCCCAATTGCACAGCCTTAAGAGCGTGCATATCATGAATGCTGGGTCTTGTTTGTTTTCTGAGAATCTACTGAACCTACTGGTAACTTGTTTGCCACGTAGCAATAAAAAATATACTAAAAACCTTGATTATTCTGGTTAGTCACATTGTACTGCTATTATTTTGAACAAGACTGTACATTATACACACACACACACACACACACACACACACACACACACACACACACACACACACACACACACACACACACACGTAATTTATATACAAACAATACCAAAATTGCATAAATCGCTTACTAACAAGACAACTTTAGGTAGATGTTACTGAATCTCTTTGACCTTCATTTTCTCGTTGTGGTTCAGAACTTCCCACAACAGCTGGGTTCAGGACTTTTTGACTGTATGCACTCAATGTTTCAGACTCTTCAAAATCAGGACTCACCAGGGTGCATGTCCGCTCAGGGCTTCTCACAGACATTCTGGAATCTGGGCATGTCATTTGTGTGTGTGATTCAGGCTTTCTACACTGTCCCTTTATTGCAGATTGTATGTCAAAGTTTGGGCTTTTATTTTGGGCCTCAAAGCGACGGTTTGGTCTTGTAGTGGTGTTGATAGAGGGGACAATAAATGAAATCATAAATGATTATTAACAATTTTACAGATCAGTTTCTGTATACTCTGGTAGTGTTTCTGAATTGCAATCTGGTTTAATATTTGGATGCATTATGCTGTGATCCAAGTTAGCCAATTTTAGTGAAAAATACTTTAATCATTTTAGCTGCTATGTTCCCATTTTTATAAAAAATACTTCTCTCTTAAGATAAATAAAAATTCTGTTAAGGAGTAGAAAGGACCCAAAAGCAGTGATAGCAGTCAATGTAATTTAACAGCTTGCCACAGGAAAGCCAATAAGCAATTACAAAGGACAAATAACAGAGACGTCTTCAGATCTCAGATAATAACGGGAACATAAATATCCTCCGTGGCTTTGCCAAACAAAAGGGCAGCAGGATTTACTGGGCACCCGGAGAGCGGGAGGTGGCCGATGCCAGCCAGCAACACCACACAGGTACAGTCAAAGTTTCTCTCGAGCCACAGTTCTGTGTATGACAAATAAATGCAGGGGGTAATTCCAACAGCAAACAATGTTTTCCTCACACACGAGACAGGACAAGACAGGGAATAGCTGGAATTAATCCAGAACAGAGGTGAGCACGTCTGCTTTGCACAACAATCTGACAAAAGACAAAGACAGGGCACGAAAGATAAAGCTTAAGTTAATGAGAGAAGATGAGGAACACGTGGAGAGAGGAGTGGAAACAGTTGCGGCTAAGAGTAATGAGAGCGGGCAATGTGTGTGTGTGTGTGTGTGTGTATGAATGTAGAGAAAGAGAGAGAGAAAGAAACTGGGTCATGACAAATTCAAATTGTATCTGAGAACCTTAATAAATTCATACAGGACTCAGCATAAATGATTAAACCCCCCTTAAAAGTTAAGAAAACCAATCATTTAAATAGGGGGTAAATATTTTGATTTGATATTAGATATTTAGATTGCGATTTATCAAATCGCTCATTCAAATTGATAAAAAAAAATGTGTGATGTGCATACCTGCTGTGTATAAAATTCTGACATGATATGTATCCCATGTGTGTCCAGGCTTTTCCTCACGTTGTATTGATTTTATTAATTCATCTGATTTATAGTGAGATGGCCATTGGCACATTTCATCATCTTGAACTCAAGACTGCTGGTACCACTTCAACCTCTTGGGTTGCTAGAAATTCAACAATAAAAACATTGCCTATAAACAGAAGGAGGCACAAAGTTAGTAGCAGTAAGCTGTGGCAGTACAGCAAATTTGCCACAATTTATTTATTTTTTCACACTGTAGCACTAAGGAAAAAAAAATTATTATTTTTTCTAACCCGGGAACTACTCCATGAACCGGAAGTAGAGGACGATAGGGTATAAAAGGGAGACGCACGCATCCGGAAGTGCTGCGCCATAGTCTCGTCTATTGCCTGTGTGTCACCTGTGTGGTCTGCCTGCTGTGAGACGGAGTGTTTGGTTCTGTGTACATGCCGAGTTTGGATTTCGAAGATCATAGCGACACGAAGTTTAGTTTCAGATGTGTTTGCAAAGGATCTAAAACGGCATTTGTGAAAGAGGATCGAAGGGAATGTTTCCGTTGGCTTGGTAGCCCTACGCATGCCTATCTACGGATTCGGGTTAGTTGCCTGGTGATTCTTGCCACATACACACACATACACACACACGTTTACACAGACAATCGCATCTTTATGGCCAACTTGAATATGGTAATATTTGTTGTATGTTGTTTGAAGTTTAGTGTATATATGTAATATATTTACGAGTGTGTGTAAGGGATCTCAGGTTTCGGAAGGAGAACAAAACTGCAATCGTTCCCCGGTTTCGGACACAATATGTCTGAGAGCGTTGCTAGAGTACAAATATATTGTATTGCAATATGGAGCGTTTAAGTATTAACTCTAAATCAAAACTAAACAACAGATTTGTAAATGAAAAAGTTTAATTACAGTACTGACTTAAAGTTACAGTTGAAATGGTTACACTATAAATGCATAAAATAGTAAGTAATACAAACAATTGACTGTTTCCAAGGTATGTGAGATATTACCTGATAAGATAGAGAACAGAGAAAGAAAGTTTAGAAGAAAGAGATTCACACTTGAGAACTGAAATCTAGGCCTAATGGCCCGAACCCCAGAACTTAGGCGAAGAAAGAAAGGAAAGGGAAAAAGGCCAATGCAAGGCAAAAGCTAAAATGCAAAGGCCCAGAGCTCATAAAAACCTTGACCTTTATCCTCTATCTCTTGACCATGTGACTAAGCCTAACTTGATACATTCAAATTGACCAATCAAAAGATCACCTTTAACCCCCACTGTACTTGACCAAACCCAACATAATACATTCAAACTGACCAATCAGAAGACCATCTTTAACCCCCACTGTATTGGATAAACAGCTGTAACAATAGTCTTTGATCACTTTCGGCACAGGGGGTTGTGACAAGTTGAATACATTCCTATATTTTTAATCTTACAATCCGCCCTTTGGCAACATGGGCTACACGTAAGAAGATCCATGATGACACAGTTCATAAGATTATGCTTTCAGTTGTGTGCAGTGGTCATCTTCAGACTTATTGTCCAAACTGGTTGCTGGTTGATGAGACTTGAAGACGTCCTTCTCCTTTCAGCCCTGCATGAAAGGCTTCACCGAATGGAATTGCACTTTTCATAGTTATGCAGATTTCCATCGATACTTCACACTTTCACAAGAACAGGCCCTGAAGGGGGTTTCACTTTTGTCCTTCTCTTTGAGGCAACACCCAAGATGTGAAACAGCAGGAATACTGTGATTCAAGCAAATGGCACAACAAAAAGCAAAGCATATGGCATTTGTCACTGAAGTTTTAAATGGTCAGATTGGTCTTTATTTAGCCTAAATCCCTGTCAAATACATTAAAACATGGTCAAGGTGAGAATAAAAGGAAAAAATAATAAAAGCTCTAACATTTGTTTTTGGAAACAAAATAAAATGCTTTTTTAACTTAGTAAATGTTATTTTTAACAATCCAGTTTGTCACTAGAAGCAACAACAACAATATAGTGTAACCAAATGCATGTTATTTAAAGATCTTAATTTTCCAGTATAATCATTATTAATTAAATGAACAAAATGAGAACAAAGAACATGATAGTTTTAAATGTCTTCCATAAAGAGCAAATTAAATGTAAAACATAATAGCAAAATTAATGATATTATTACACATAGAAAATAACTCTTTATCAAGATTTCAGTATTTGAGACATAAAACTAATCAAACTTTTTTGAAAAGAAACCAAAACAGATGCTTAAAATCAGACCGTTTGAAATAATGACTAAAGTGAGGCTAATTGTGTTTGCTATGTGAATGAATTTAACTGAGGCTATGTGTGAATACCATGCTGCAAGAAAGGTGAGGAAGTTAAGATTGTGATGCAAATTTGGTCCTGTTGTTAAAACAGGGAGCCATTTTGATATAAGTATGAGATTGTAATTTGGCTCTGTAAATCTTCTCACACCTGTGTTTTTAGTTAAGCATGGTAAAAGTGCTACTGGATCCTGTTGAGTAAAACATTTTCATTAATGTAATTATATAACACAATGTAGCCACATGGCATTTTTGTGCTCCTCTTTAGGGTCTGACTGCAGCTATACAAGGAATAGCAGAGTTTACCACTTAGGAGACAAATCTTTCAACATAGAAACACATACAACTTGAAACTGGTAGACAATTTCAAGAGCAAAAGTTATTCCATTAACACAAGACAACTGGTCTAGAATACATGTAGCTTCAACAACCTCTCACTTAAATGTTTTGTCTAACACTTACAGTGGAAACAGTCAAGTGTTACAAGAAATTAACTTCGTTAGCCTATGTGTACATATAGTACAACAAACAACTACAATTTGTGTTCTATAGAAACAACAATGCATTACGAACAATTACAAATCAGGAAATGCAAACAGGATCATCTATGAGAATGTTAAACACATGCTAACTGGCTGCTAAGCCACTAGCAAGTGAGGTTAACAGCTGGAGTCCTTGCATGAACAATGCAGTCAACTCAGCAAGAGTTTTACCTGCAAAACCAGATTGCTTACATCTGTCCTTAGAAAGTGATTTCCTACATTTTAAATAATAAGGTGGAGGTCTGCCCCTGCCCAGTGACCAGCATTTCTCCTCTGTATGGCCTATTTTATGACAGGAATTACAAAGCCTGTTCATTTTGCCACCGGGTCTGTAGCTTGGTTCTTCTGGAGTTTCAGGAGGTCTGTGACTCTCTAATGCTTCATTCACATCGTGCTGTTCTTTTCCAGCATGTTGATGCATCACCCCAATCACTGCGATAGGAACACTTTTCTGGGTTCTGGAAAATACATTCTCTTTAGTACAAGTAGCATCTTTTTTAGTCCCATTGCTGTTAAGCGTTTGGGGAGACTTAGTGTCTCGCAGAATTAGTTTAGCCCTTACATCTGCAATAATGTCTTTATACTTCTCACACTGTTTAGCCAGGGCTAACTGCTCAGATGATAGTTGATCTATCTGAGTTTGAAGATTTTGGATCTTTGCCTCTGACTTTTGTAATTCAGCATTTTTGGTATTCAATTCAACACACTTAGAATTCAGGATAGACTTAACCTGTCCAGCCATTTTACTTAGCTCCAAGCACTTCATGTAATTCAAAGCCTCAATGATTTCAGCATGTTTGGATTTTCTTTGTTCACTACCAACCATGCGCCACCATGTGAGAATATCATTAGTGGTAGCGTAGTAATCCAGACCCTTTCTATATAATTTAGAAAGTGTAGGTTCAACTTTCTCGCTCCATAAATCAAACAATATATCATTACTGGAGTTATTCCCTTCCATCCCCGAGGAGATAATCTGAAATAATCTCTAACTGTACAACAAATAGGATATTTAAGGTCCTTCTTATTTCTGTTTCACACAATTCAAGAAAATGGAGATTTCACTAACCATGCCATGAAACAATGAAAACAGACTTACCCACTGTGTGGTCAGAAGGCCTTTAATCCATTCACAGGATTAACCATGATAAAGTCCTCATTCAGTTGATCAATCAGAGTAAAACTCAGAAAACTCACCGCAAGGGATCCCCGTACGGGCCACCAAACTGTAAGGGATCTCAGGTTTCGGAAGGAGAACAAAACTGCAATCGTTCCCCGGTTTCGGACACAATATGTCTGAGAGCGTTGCTAGAGTACAAATATATTGTATTGCAATATGAAGCGTTTAAGTATTAACTCTAAATCAAAACTAAACAACAGATTTGTAAATGAAAAGGTTTAATTACAGTACTGACTTAAAGTTACATTTGAAATGGTTACACTATAAATGCATGAAATGGTAAATAATACAAACAATTGACTGTTTCCAATGTATGCGAAAGATTACCTGATAAAATAGAGAACAGAGAAAGAAAGTTTAGAAGAAAGAGCTTCACACTTGAGAACTGAAATCTAGGCCTAATGGCCCGAACCCCAGAACTTAGGCGAAGAAAGAAAGGAAAGGGAAAAAGGCCAATGCAAGGCAAAAGCTAAAATGCAAAGGCCCAGAGCTCATAAAAACCTTGACCTTTATCCTCTATCTCTTGACCATGTGACTAAGCCTAACTTGATACATTCAAATTGACCAATCAGAAGATAACCTTTAACCCCCACTGTACTTGACCAAACCCAACATAATACATTCAAACTGACCAATCAGAAGACCACCTTTAACCCCCACTGAATTGGATAAACAGCTGTAACAATAGTCTTTGATCACTTTCGGCACAGGGGGTTGTGACAAGTTGAATACATTCCTATATTTTTAATCTTACAATGTGTATTCTTTTTTTTATTTTTATGTGTATTGTGGACGTGGATCTTCGGGATCTATGGCGCAGTCTGTACGTAGTTTGTATGCAGTGTCTTGGAGACCTGAACGCGCTGTGACGTCTTTGTGTGTACACCTTGTTCTTCACCTGGAATAAACTGTCATTTGCACTTCAACTACAAACAGTACTGGGATCGTGTTTTTGTTTGTTTGTTTGTTTGTTTGTTTTGTGGGTTGGTGATTTGTGTAACGGATGGTTCGTTTGAGCTATACCGGGTTTAAAACCATGCTCAAAATTTGACAGGATTAAAACCTGTCTGGCGCCCGAAACTCTGTTATTGTTAATTTTTTTTTTATACTGAAAGTTGTTCATCACCGCAACATGGGACAATAAGAGACTGTCTCTATCACGTGACCCTTGTGGGTTAGCGGTGATCTGAGGACCTGGGTTCATATCCCGGCAAAGTTGTTTTTTTTTTTTGTAATTTGCTGAGCATGGCGACCACCGTTACAAAGCGTATAAAAATTTTCTTTTTAGTGCTTTCCACACATAGACTTGTGTGTGCCGCCCACACAGCTGTAAAGTACTCAACATTTTTTAAATTTTCAGGTAAATTTTTCAAGTCTTTGTACTTTATCAGAGTGTTTCACTTTTACTTCTATACATTCTTAGGATAATATTATACTTTCCACTACATATTACATTAAATATAATTTGAAACTTAATTACATAACAAATGAACTAATCCAGATCAATTATTACAGTTTAATTTACAGTGTTTCTGAAGTGAAACGTTTGTCCAAAATGGAGCACATACTCAAAATGTGACCTCTGCATTTAACCCGTTCCAGTGAGTAGTGAACGCATGCAATGCAAGTTGTGAACAAACACACACCCAGAGCAGTGAGCAGCTATCCTACAGCACTCAGCAAGCCACTAGGGTTAAGGTGTCTTTATTAACTCTTTCGCCGCCATTGACGAGTTATCTTGTCAATTAATAAAGCAATAAGCCCCAAGAAGCAGTGGGTTACCAGAGCATTTTATAACAGCTAAGGGACGTTGTTAGGCACGACGTGAAGCGTCTGTAATACCACTGCTTTGCGGGGCTTATTGCTTTTATAAAATGGTTACTTCATATGCACAGCAGGATTTCATAAAGTAAAACACAAATAAGTCATAATTATATTAGTACAAATATTACTCTTGCGCCAAAAAAAAAATAGTTCCTCAGAATCAAGTGTGGCTGCAACAGGGCGCGGTGCTCAAGCAACACAGACACAGCAAAATGAAAATATGATTCAAGACTATAGTGTTTATTTTCATAAATTAACATTCAACATTTATATCGTGCAACTGTTGTAGTGATGATCAAATATGCTTGGAAGCATGCTTAACTCTTTCCCTGTCAGCGTGTTTTTTTAAGTTGCCACCCAGTTTTAGTTTAATGCCTTCAAGAAAATGTTCTTATTTAAATAAACACAAAATATATCAAATGAAAGAACAGACCCTCCGCTTTCAAACAACAAAAAAAGTCATGCTACCTTTATTTGTTCTCTTATCACCTCAAAAGTTTTCAGCTAAATGCTTAGATAATTCCATTTTTGCAAAATGCGTCAGTGTTTAAGTTGGGTAAGATTGCCATCCAGTGGATAATAGCGAAAATATGAATTTGAGGTTAAAGAACTCCTTAAGAAAGCATTTTCTCTTTATTGATGAGACGCCTCAACAGTATTTATTGACATGTATCTGGATATCTCCATTAATTGTGCACTTGTTGAAAAATGTAAAATATGATTGAAGACTGTGGTGTAGGGTTGGGCGATGTCCCCATAAATTGGCAGTTGACGATGGTTACGTAAACCATCGCGATGGACGATGATATCGTTAGGCGGGGGGGGGGGGGGTATTTTAATATTTCGTTATTATTCGTTATTATATAATTATTATTCGTTATTTTACTTTATTACTTCCACTTAAGAAGAGTTGTGCACTTTTTATTTTAATATATATTTTACATAAATACTATTCTGTACTTAAAATCTATAATTTTGCTATTTTACTATCCCAACTAATGTCTCTTTCCTATAAGTTGCACATAAGGGGAAAAAGTAGCTTTAATCCACTGAAGAAGAGTTGTGCACTTTTAAGCACTTTTTAATCTCTTTACATAAATATTTTTTCTATTTAAAAGCTATAATTTCGTTATTTTACTAACCCAACGACTCCTCCGCGCTTTCCAAATTTTGCACGTAAATATCTGTGCATATGTGCCACCAGTACTCCGTCAGAGAGCGGGTCTTCAGCACCGCGGGGAGCAGCCAGCACTTCAATCCGTAGCTTTAAAACTAGACAAAGTGAACAGGGCCAGACACATCGAAATTTAAACATGGTCTGTGTATGTAAATCCCGCGTTTCGGTCGGGGTGTTGTTCCCGTTTTCTTGTTCTTGACGTTCGCTGAATTCTGGGTTTATATCCTAATCTGCCACGTCAGTGCAGTATAGCCTCAATGTAACAATGAGCACGATCTCCCGAGACACTACAATAGGCTACTAATAAATGATTAATATGGGCTGTTTTCTTGTACAAAATTAATTATTTTAAGATAAATGTACAACATGTAAAAAGACAAGATTCTAGCAATGTCAAGATTAGGGATGGGCATTTTCCAGTAACTTACTATTACCAGTAATTTACTATTATTTTTAATATTTAATTTTTCGAATATTTAAGCTCTTAAAGAACGAATATTTGTTTATTTAAATTATGTTAATTAAGACATGCGTGTTTTGTATTTTTCATTTTGTCATAATTTCACAGAAGGCTTATAATTAGGAAATATCCACAACAAGCTAAACTTATATTCTGTATGTATATATATGTATGTATTTTTAAGTAGAAAACATTGTAAAATATATATATATATATATATATATATATATATATATATATTTTAAATTCTTCTTAAAAAATATCCTACAGAAAAAAATGCGTTAAAACATAATGCGGAGCGAAGTCTAGTCAAATCCTTAGTTTCAAGTCGGTCGTTAGTATTAATTCATTACTGTTTGATCTTACATACATTATATTATACCAAATATTATACACTAACCCCAAATCTAAGCGAAGTTTGAGGACTTGCGAAGTTTAAAGTTTGAGGACTTGACAAAGTAGGCTATCATCATTTAAACAGACTCAAAACACCAAGAGCCCGGAGCAAACGAAAAAACACATCTACATAACCGACTGCTCAGTCGTCATATAAATATCTTCTCAGTTTAGTTTGACATGTATTTGTGAATAAAGAAAACCTACCTGCTTCGGTGAAAGCCCATTCTTCTGACTAGATACAATAGCCTAATGCTGGTGCTGCGGAGAAAACTCTTCCTCGTGATAATGATTATCCGATAAAAACAACAGACGGATTGAACAAGATTGAATATCTGTATTTAACATTATTTTACAAATAACGCAAGCGGCTCGATACCTTATTGTTGACTGTGCAAAGTTACTAACGTTAGCTTAATTTAACAACATTTCACAAAGACGGAGCTTTGCTTTTACACAGCCATGTGCAGTTATCCGGTTCATTTTTGAAAGAGCACCGCATATAATAAATGTTCTCCGTTTCATTTCGTTCTCCGTGTCTGTCTCCTTATTAACAAAATAAAGTAGACTTTATAACAGAAAGCTTACAAATCTCTCATGATGTGTTGATTCGGGCGGCGGAGAACCACGTTTAATAACACGTGAGCCCTCAGTGAGCCAGTGGCCAAATACGGCGCGGCGCGGACAAACCCGGAGATAAAAGGAAAAACTTAAATTCGTCTGCAATCTGCATTGCCAAACAATCAGAAATACATACAAATTAATGTTCATGTATATTTTACATTTAAGTCTGTAAAAGACAGTATAGATGAAGTGAAAAAGCATTAAATAAGTTGTTACCCTTTGGTGGCACATTAAAAACAAACAAACATTCGAATAGCATTTTTTAAATTCGAATTATTATTGCCATTCGAATATTCGAATATCCGTGCCCATCCCTAGTCAAGATCAAATGCCTGACAGGATATTTTCACAGACTAACACACGTCACGTCTCAGGCATAGACTACAGTATTTAAAATAGCATATATGCATTAGTTATATTTTCTATTTAATTTATAGAGCAATTCACGCAAAGATATTAGGTTAACTATAGTCTATATAGTCTAGAAGAGAGTAAGTGTATGACGACTCGCAGCGGAGTGGGGAGGGGGCGTGGCATCACGATGGTGTCTCTCCATCGGGATGTCAGTCAACCATCACAATGGACGATGATATCGTCTATCGGCACAACCCTACTGTGGTGTTTATTTTCATAAATCAGTACGTAGCAACAGTGGCGCAGTGATACTTATGTAATGTGGTCTGAACCGTGGGGTTACCGGGGCTTAGAACGCGTTTCAACCAATCAGAATGAAGAACCAAAACGTGCCGTTTTATAAGAGAAAACTTTTCCTGCCAATGACGCTTTCCTGATGAGTTTTTATCGGTCATTTATAATTACTCTATTATGCACCAGGTATAATAGTTCATTGTAACATTGTAAGCGCTGTGTATGTTTTAATCATTCTGAATCTAATCTCTAACAAAAGTTATTTACAAGAATGCAATTATTTCAGCATTTTGCTTAAAATTTGGTAGTTTTGAAGAAACCTGCCCATATTTGAGAAACAAGAACAAATGAAGATAGGATAAAGCTTTTTTCCATTTTGTTAGTTAGTTAGTTTGAAAGCAGAGGGTCTGTTCTTTCATTTGATTTATTTCCGTGTTTATATATTTATACAAGAACATTTTCCTGGAAGGCACTTGTAAAACTTCATATTTAAAAATCACATCATATTTGGTGACAGATCTGACACAAAACTAATTCCCAACTCTATAGAGTCTATGGGATAATAAAAAACACTTTGCAATGTGCCTGTGTTCTTGGCAAACAATGTATTCTTCATCCTCAAAGACAATTATATTTTGAACCAAGACTATCTTATTGTTCATCCTGATACATCTGTCCCTTTCTGATGTGTTAATGACAAACTCATTAATTGTTGATATAGGGAGACCCCTCCTGTAAATCCGTGTGGAACAGGTCCATCTGAGTGCAGCTCCTAAACTCTTAGACTTTTTAAATCAAGTTCTGAAATTCTGCGCACTACTTGCTGAAGTGGTGAGCTCGGTTTTCTAACCATTCCTTTAATTTTGTAGGTAGTTTTCAAAAGGAAACCCTAATATTAAATCTAAATGGCCATGCACCTTCACATCATCACTGAATGAGTAAGGCCATGTATGTTGTACACTAAAAATTCTTTCCCATAGAGCTCCCCAAAATGCTGTACAAATGATCTTAGCAGTGTGTTTGCAAAGTCATTTAACAGCAAACAATATGTTGGACTTGCCAGGATGTATATGCATACAGAAAACATAAAAAAATTCATACATCTCAGACCTCAACACATCCCTCATAACTTCAGGACCAGTGTAGACTAAGAACTGTCTCAGTTCTGTTGCTTTCCATCGCAATCTCTCATCAAGGGTCCTTGGCCTCCTAGCAAATTCTAAGGGTATGTAACGTTTCAAAGCAAGCATTTGCCTAAAATTTGCCTAAGACTTGTCTGTATGAAATACGATACTTCAACTTGCCACAAGTTCCCATCCAAAAATCAAGCAGACGCACCACACCTAGGCAGACTAAATGCATATAATCATGTGGAAATCCACGAACCATAGGAACACCTGTTTCACAAAATGGGGATTGTCGTACATGATGGTCTTCATCCTCTCCATTTGAAAAAGATGTATTATATAGCATTGACTTCTGGGAATGTCATGCGATTATTAATGTAAACGCCAGACTGTACACATTTTTCACAGCCACTGTACCCATTATGTGACTTAATACCCTTAATAAAGGCCCTGGCAGGAGCATCACAGATTACAGAGCACACAGTCAAAAATAAGGTCTTTCCATTAACAACAAAACCAGAGCTCAAGGATTTCAATTCGCAAACAAGATCCTTCAGATATTCTGAGAGTGACTGGGGCTTTGAGTTCCCACTGTAAAGAGCAATCAGCACAGGCTTTCTATTATAAGTCTGTAGCATTCCTAAAATTGGGCAGAACTGAATGCCTGAACTTTTAAAAATGGGAAAACCATCAATGTTTAGTTGTAATTTGAAACAGTGATGACTTCGGACAACTGACGAAAGCTTCTGAAATATGTGGCTGAACATTTTCTGTATACCAAAATAATGGAATGATCTGCTCGCCAAGAAAGCAATACTATAGCAAGTCTGTGTTTGGAGTAATGTTCTTGCATCTTTTGGCAAAGTAGGGTGATGGGCTTTCAGTATAGACAAAAGGGCAGACAAAGCAATCAATGAAATGCCAAAATGTGTTGCCCAGTCTCTCAAACAACCCGCTAAATCTTTAGGAACCACTTTCATTAACATTGCTCTCCTCATCACTTGTCGATTTACTTTCCCAACTATATTATTTGCAGTTTGGTGGCAAAACAAAGCTTGAAGCATTAACTTCATGTTTTTTGTTTGTTTTATCCTTACTGTAGTATAATCCATAACACTGCTATCTTCATCATTCAAGTTTTTAAACAATTGGTTGACTCTTGTAACAGCCCTTTTCCTTAAATTGCTGCGAGTAAAATTCCACTTTATCTTTCCATGACACAGAAATTACATAAAAATTACTGAGAGACAGTACAATGTAAATAATGCTGTTGTCATGACACGGGAAGTGAGTCAAGACGCAAACGCTGAGTTCAGAAAATAAATAACATTTAATGATAAAACTGGAACAAAAACACGAGGAGTACACGATGAACAGGTAAGCAAAAACACAGTAACATCCAGAACAAGTAACACGGGAAACAGACATGGTTAGCAATGACAATCATCCGGCGACTCGAGTGACACAGAAAGCAGTTTAAATACGCAACACTTAACAAGGAACAGGTGTGATGTGGAATCAGTCCGTGAATTGTCCAGGTGACGTAAATGGAGATACAAAAAAAAAAACATGACACGGACTAGCCGTGACAGCTGTGGAAAAGAAATAAGAACCAATTCATTGATACGTTCACACTTTATACGCTGTACTACACCCAGTTTTATCTGCTTAACTTATGGGTGATGGTGAAAAGAAGATTCTGTATTTTATGGTCACCAGGAAATTTCTGTAACAAATCACATTAAATTTTAAGGAAAGTATAATGATCAAGATGTCGAGCCAGTTTACTGGTGGGGAAATGCACGTCATATTACAGACAAAACTGATTGAAGCACACAACGTCAGGTTAAAGCTTCCACGCTCTCACTGGCTTTTACAGCTATCGTGATATGTACACGTACTGTAATGAAACATTAACTAATATGTTATGTAATGTAAATGTAATGCCTGGTGTCTTTGTGTTTGTAGGTAACATTTTATACTACCTCATAATTATAGGTAATGTAGACTGAACCCCCCCACACACAAAGTATTTGTATGTCCTTCAGGGATAATCAAGTCAATAGTAAATCCCCCAGCGTTTTTAAGCTTACCTTGACTTTTATTCAGGCTCAGGGGCTCCGACACTCCGTCCTCTCTTTAAATGACAATTCTCTATTTTTTTTCTTTTTTGTGCCTTGACTGCGGCTACATTTAAACAGAGTTTCGCGGAGATGACGCATTTTGTAGGTGTCCCCGGAAGTTAGCGGAACACTGGTTCCCTCATCAAAAACTCCAAAAAGTGGGGAGTATTAAAGGTCCGTTTTATGTCGTAGACTAAAATGTGAAAATATTTTATTTGCTGCATTCAATTCCACTCGAAAACCTACTTACTTCAGTTACCATAGTGCCAAAAAAAACAAACTCTTCTCTTTTAGCTTTTTAGCGCCATCTATGGCATTGCGTCTCTAGCTCACCCAGAATGCAAGCAATATTCTCATTTCTTTTGAGATGTGAATTAACATGAGCAAAAAATCCCTCTCGGACAATAAATTGTTACAAGCACAAACGTGGCAACTGAATACTGCACTCTCTTTGGAGGCAAACTGTGTGAAGTGGAATTTATTTTGGTGAACAATGAGGGCATTCCATGTCTTGAATGTGCACGGACAGTCTAGGTATGTACATGGAAACTGAGTACTACGTCCAAAATGGGGATGCTTTAACTTATAATGATGTAATAGCTCTGACCTACTTGAAACTGTTTCTGTACACCCCTTACATTTCCACATTCCCACAACCTAACCTTGTAACATACTGTATATGAACAGGGTCGTTGGGTACATAATTAATGATTCAATCTGCAATTCAGATAAACAAAATGGTCTAATCTGGACTATCATCTAGCCCAGGGATGGGCAACTTCGGTCCTGGTCTCCAATCATAATTAAACACACCTAAAGCAGCCAATAAAGGTCTTACTAGGCATACTAGAAACTTTTAGGCAGGTGTGCTGAGGCAAGTTGAGTTGCTCATCCCTGAGTTAATTCGTCAATTAAGAGAAAAAGCTTCCCTGGCAAAATTTATGATCATAAACTGGCTGGCAACTTTAAAAAAAAAACACTGAAAGCAACAGGGCATCAGAACACATCAAAAGGGCGGCCATTATTACAGTGCAGACAGTTAGTGAAGCAGTACTGTTATCAATTTCAGTTGTAGTTTATGAGGATGAACTCTTTGTCCTTGCTTTAAAACTTTGAAACACGTTTTTACCCTCATGACCAATGTAATAATAGCCTCCCATTCTGATCCTTGTTGCTTTTAGTGCTTATCTTTGTTTATCAGTTTACAGCTGCTTGTTTTTATATTATTTTTTATCTATCAAGCTCATTCAGGACAACCAACCCCGTGACGTTTGTTACAGGCTACGGTACTGCAAGATGGTGGTGCCCTTGCTTTGAAAACTAATGAAACCTTCCCTTTTCTATTAAATAATTACATTTATAGTATGTTTTATATATAAAACAAGTACTAAATTTGGCAAGGCCAATAAAAATCTTAATCACTGTAGAAAAAAATCTTAGTGTTGAGCCCTGCTTAGTAACCACAAATGTACCATGATCTCGACACAGTAATGCTGGTTTAACCATGATATTTGTAATAAAACTAAACATAAATCTGCTAACAAACATAGTTATTGCATTTTGGACGATGATGAAACCACTGTTTATTTGAGTAATGCATTGTTGGGTATGCATGTATGTTCCTAAGAGGAGTACAAAATTCAAAGAAATGACTTACCAATATAATGCTTTTGAACAGATCTCATGCAAAGCTGATGCATCTATAAAATAAAATATTCAGTTAGGTGAACTCAACGCATAGCCTCAAGTTTTTTATACAGCACATACACAAAGCAATAATGAAATTATCAGTAATTTACCATACATTACAATGTTGGACAAAATAATGAGTTTAAATAATTAGGCACTCTTGTGAAAACATTAGGGCACTTCACAAATCGATTTTCTTTCAGTTAATTAACAACATATCCACACCACTAATCTATATAAATGTCTGGGTTGCGCATAGAACTCTTAACTTAACAAGAGGTGAAGCCACTAGAGGAGTTCGAGTGGCTACATTGGTATGCCCACCTGGCATCATTGACTCAAAATCATGATCAAAATCATGTTCCAAATTCACTTGGTTAACATCAGTCACACAGGATTAGATTTTAGGATATGTTTATTAGGGATGTGCATGTATGCCATTTTTCATTTCGATTAATCCATAGGTCTGAAAAACGAGTAGTAGATTGACTGGGGGTGGGGCAATCAAGGGTTAAATGTTTTTAACAGAAACCTCTAACAGGAAAAGCTGGGTGATGAAGTGAAACTAAATGGTTAAAAAACAGAAACTGAACCGCTTTCTATGGCCTGTCAGCATTTGTCCAGTTTAGGGGGCAGTGCTTACCAGGCTTGTGGAGAAGCTACCTCTGTTCTCCATGCCGTGGCGTTATTGCAGTTCTATTTGACTAAGGTGCTGAAGGATCTGCACAAGGGTGGTCAGGACTCTGCAGCTCTGGCTGACCTGGCACTCCATTCAACCAAAGTTACGTCACAGTCCTGGGCTGTGCAATGTCCTCCTTGGTTGTCCAGGAATGCCATCTCTGGCTGTGCCTGGTGAATATGCAGGACCCCAAGTATACCCGCTTCCTGAATGCCCCCGTTTACCAGGCTGGCCTCTTCTGCGATTTGGTTCTCGGCCGCCCAAAAGCAGATGTCACATCCTGCCCCAGCGGAAAGCTGCTGGACCCCATTGTCCGCCAGCCACAGTGCCTCAGCAACCATCTAAGCAGCGTCGTGGAGCCCGGTGTGGGAAGGCTGCATGTTAAACATGGCGGCAAATGCAAGGGAAAGCATCCCTGAGATAGGCAACCTAGAGATGACGGAGACTACTCTTTGGGATGTGGTGATTGGAGGGCCGGGTGGAAAATCCTGTTGATTTTATTTTCTGTTCCGCCATTGGCTTTACAGCCGGCAGTACCCAAATTTTCAAGAAAAGAGCAGTTTCCCCAGTCTCTAGGTCTGAACAGGGCACAGAGAATGATGGACAGTACGGACCTGTATGATCTTCATCCGCCTCTCTCACCAGTGGACATGATTGGACGTTCAAAGGATTCAACTTCATCTGTCCAAATATGGAGTCAGGTAGTGCCTAAACAAACACTTACACCCCACCCTGGGCATCTACAGAGAACCCCAGAGTCAAGCACCTGTGCTCTGTCCAGCTGCCCCACTGCAGGTACATCATTGGTCCAGCTGTTTTGGTATCTTGGGTGTGGTTAACCCTTCCCAGACCATCCCGCTGGCTCCTTTACACTGTCAGACTTGGCTATGCGTTTCAGTTTTTATTCCCTTCAGCCAATATGAGGTAGAGCTTTTACAGCCCTTACTTCATTGTACCCAAGAAAGGCAGTGGGTTACGACCGATCCTGGATCTGCATACGTTGAACAAAGCACTTCACAGGATGCCGTTTAAAATCCTGACCTGGGACATTTTAAGTTATTTATAGTTTCTGAAAGTGTAGTCTCTAAGCTTTCCAACGATGTGTAACACATGGAAATCTGATAATATTTTGAGAAGTTTTGTCCATTTGAATGTAGAAACTCAAAAAACTCAAAGCGGAGAAAATAGACTCTAAAAGTTACTCCTTTTTCCGGCCGAGAGTGACAATAGGGCTCATTTACATCTCATTTAGCTAAGTCATACTCCCTGTAAAGCTGTTTTTGAGATACAGATGCTCTAGCATCATATGTAGTATTTTGTGACAGAAGTCCGGATGACAACATGCAAAAAATAAACAAGACTTTTTACGTTTGTGTTGATCACAAGTGTAATCCAGTCTGTTTCAGATGTGTGAATCATCCAATGACCATTTTTTTCTACAAATGCGTATAATTCGTAAAATATAGATATATAGTCTATTGTTTACATCAGATTTCGCATGAAAGTCTGGTAATAGAATATAATATACAATCTGAGGACTATTTACGTCGTAACACTGTATATGAGATAACACTTTACGTTACGGTAAACACATGAACGCACCCTGTAAGTTAAAAAAAAAACCTTTGCAAATATGTCTGAGGAACAGGTCAGCCGCGTCACTACAGTCATGTGACTTCACAGGGTTCACAACAGAACCAGAAGAGAAGAAAATGCTGAGTAATTCTTGCTATTATTGGACCAAAATATATTTTCGATTGCATCAACACATTCTAACTGACCCATTGATGTCACATGGACTACTTTGATGATGTTTTATTACCTTTCTGGACATGGAAACTGTACATAGATTTTCAATGGAGGGACAGAAAGCTCTCTAACGTTAAAACATCTTAAACTGTGTTCCGAGGATGAACAGAGGTCTTACGAGTTTACAACAACATAAGGGTAAGTCATTAGTGACATTTTCTTTTTTGGGTGAACTAACCCTATTAAGTAGCCACGCTGTTCCCTTTGTGGTTGGGGGCAAAAACAACACAAACAAAAGCCGCTTATCCAGTATGTACATACACACAGACAATGAAGTTTGACATTTGCGTGGAATTACAAAGGGCAGTTCTTGACCATGCAAATTATATTTACATTTACTCTTTTAGCAGAAATAAATTCACAAACAATACTTAAGTGAAGATTTTATAAGAAATGATATAAACTGTTAAAAAAGACTATAAGTTAAATAATTTTATATAAAGTAGTTTAGGTAGATCCCCAGTACATTCGAAACTCTCTTATCATTTCAGACTTTGATCGTTGAACTTCCTCTCAGTGTGCAGTGATGGTGAAACAGCAGTTATGAACATGAGTTTGTTTGTGCTGCTTCTGCTGTCAGGTTGGCGTCATCATTTTAATCCGTTTTTTTTTTTACAAGTATGTCTGCACATGCATATATTTAAAGATGTTAGTTTTAACAGGACTTCTAACTGTGCAGCGCTTCTGGTTTGCAGAGACAGTATCACTATAGAAATGAGAACATGACATGGACACAAGCTCAGAATTACTGTAAAGAGAGATACACTGATCTGACTAATTTAAATTCAATGGATGATGTGAACTGGATGGTAAATACATTGAATGATGGCTACAGTGGATCAGTGTGGATTGGACTGCAGAGGGCGCCACAGAGTCACTGGATTTGGTCAAATGTGGAAAGCACAATCTCTCAGTACAATAACTGGTTCTTTAATCAGCCAGATGGAGAACTTTTAAATAACTATGAATGTGTTTTGGCGTGATGTCAAATGCAAAAAGGTTCGCTACAATGGTGAGTTTCACAACCATTTCAATGTCTAAATTTACAACTTTACAACTGATAACAGATTTTTATCTGTTAATAGAAATGACTGGATACATCATGATAAATAGTTATAAAAACTGGACAGATGCTCAGAGTTACTGCAGAGAGTATCACACTGATCTGGCCACCGTCCACAGTGATGCAGAGCAGATTCAGCTTACAGCAGTTTCTGGATTTCTCGAATCGGTCTTGATCGGTTTGTACTCTGACTCTGACCAATGGAGTCTCTTCTTTAGAAACTGGGCAACAGAATACACATCCAGGATTTCAGGATTTGGTGATTGTGTTGCCATGTCAACAGTTTCTGAGAAATGGGTCCAATTTCCCTGTAATGAACTGCACCATTTTATCTGCTATGGCGGTGAGCTCACCAAATTAAAAGATCTGATATTTTGTTAAATGCATTAAACATTTGTGATTTATTTATGTACTTCTATTTAAAGCATATTCGTATATCTCTATATTTATTTTTTATTATAATCACCTATTTATTACAATTTAACATTGAGTTTGTTCTACTGACCAACAACGAAAACAGATTAAATGCACTGGAACATTAAGTATGTTGTATCTCTGGTAGTAAACACTTGTAGAGATACCAGCTTAAATGGATGCTGTTATTAAAAATCACTTTTGACTGGTTGATCTCTAATGACTGTGTGATTGTAATTAATATATAAAAATGTAAATATTTTGTTAAAATCAACTCAAATTTTTGTTTTCTATTAACAGCTGCTTGAAGGATTATAATCTAATCGGACCGCACCAGATCACATTGTATCATTTTTCAGTTAGGTTTGTGTTCACATAAGTTGTTTTTTTTACCATACTCGAAACGACGCACCGTATACCGTTGCTTTAACGCAGCATTGCGCAGGAGACAGCGAATCTCTGCAACAAACCAAGATTGGCCACAACTGCTTCTCTCTGCCATGTTTGTTGTTAACCCAAAATATAACACCCGGCTCATGACAGAAGTCCAGTGACTCAAACATGTGGACTCAAACATGAGCCCCAGAGTCCCTGCAGGTGGGCCGAAAGTAACAATTCACTACTTATGTTTAAGGTGAAATTATACTAAATCCGTTTTACATTTTTACAAAATTCCACTTTTTATTGATAGACCACACTTGTGAGTTGTTGACCACAGCAAAAATATATCAGTGTATTCACGTGTTGCCCTAACCACATATTTCATGTTTTCAAAACAAAAACATGCAAGGTTTTTGCATTTTATATATTTTGTTAAAAATACATAACAAAGCCAGGACTGCACGTATTGGTTAGACTGAATGACGACTTCAAGTACTATGTTGTTCAATCTGCAATATAACCAGATTCTTATAGTCCAATCTTGGCATACTTGGTATTGAGAAACGGCCAATGTAGTGACAAAAAGCAATAAAGCAGTTTGTATATGATGGTAAAATAATACCAAAAAGATTTGTATGCGCAGGATAAAATTTGTGAGAGTGTAGTTGACATTGCAAGCATAAAATAAATTTGCGTGCACTAAAACAATTTCGTAAAGGTGTAAATCAAGTTGCAAGCGTAAGAAAATATGTTTTGCAACATGGTACTGTTAATCGTAATGTGTAATTCATGTCTTGTAAAACTAATACTTCATATTTACACCAAATAAGTATGCATCTGTCCTCAGTTTTTCCATGACATGTTTTTTGCGCTGAAATACTGCCAAAAGCATTGCAAGTCTGCAAACAGTGGTGTGCAAACAAAAATTCAGTTTCAGAATCTGTCTCTCTGTGTAAAATAAACCAGTTGTAAATAACTTGTTACGTACGGAGGGAAAAGTATTATCTGAAATAACCTGACATCTACTGGTCCCTCTGCGCTTGCAGTTTTGTCACTATTCTGTGACTCATTTGAGTTCGAAGTACGTGTGGGAAGGCGGGGCTATCAAATGAGGCTAATGATGACTCATTGTTTTCTCTTTTCTGATTGGTTCAATAACGGCAGTAGTTCTCTCAGTATAGTGTTTCAATCAATCAATGTTTATTTATAAAGCACATTTAAAAACTGCAGAAGCAGACCAAAGTGATGTACAATGCATATAAAGTTGATGTCACAGGTCACAGGTTTGTGAGGGCGGAACCAAAAGTGTGGAAGACGGGTTCCGCCCGACGATGGTTCCGCCCGGACGTTTTACTCTGAACACCGGAAATTCCGGGGTTTCCCCGAAGACGAAATCAAGCCTGATTTCGCCCAGGTGAGGATAATTTACACAGCGGTTGCTGATAGGCTGATGAGGAGAAGAGGTAGAGGATATAAAGACCTTTGAAAACATCGAACGGTGTGCTTGTTGTGTACCTTGTGTACGCTGTGTTGCTGCTTTGCAGATGGACTACGCTGGTCTGATCGTTCTCCTGGGGAAGAGAGAAAAGGAAAGTCAGCTGGGCGAAGGAATACTGGGTGATTTCACTTGTGAGTGAGCGGATACAGAGCTATTGAGTTTGCAGATACAGGAAACTATTGACAGCGAAGAGTGAGTAACAGTTGTAGTATTTCTCTGTGTAATACTTGGAAGAGGAGTTGCTTGGTGTGTGTTTTCCTGTGTTTGAGGTCCCTGGCCCCACTGGAGAGGGAAGCGTGGGCGAGCCGCGGGTTGACCGGAAACACGGACGAGATATTCGGTAAGAAGCGCCGTTTACTAATAGAGCAGTGGCCCTGCGGGAAAAGGAAGCGTGGGTGAGCCAGAGGAGTGATAAACAACACGCCGGGGCTGTGAATAACATACATCTTACACTCATCGGTGGCCTAACTATCGCCCAACTATCCTCTTGAGGGAGTCGAAGCAAAGTGGCTAGGTCGATTAAGAATCACGTGAAGTGTGTACAAGAGTGCTGTGGGTGAGTTTCACTTCTTAATGGTGTTTACGCTATGCTTGCTGTGTGTATGCTGTGCTTGTAGCGACCAAACTGCCCAGCCTCGGACGAGTCGCGAGATGACGACATCTGTTGTGGCCTGAGCCATACGGAGAGAGAGGAAAACCAAGTCTTTGGCCCCGGGTGTGTCAACGAGAGCTCACTCCTCTAAAGAGCAGACAGTGGTGAATAGGAGTGAGTATTGTAGAAAGTGCACCGTGCGGATTGAGGGTCATAGCTGTGTGTACTGACCTTTCCAACAGAAGCTCGTGGTGTGCGAAGCCTCGACGAAAGTTCGCCCCAACTCGTGACCCTGGTCGTGGAAACAGGAGGGGGAGTTCGGGAAGCGTTCGGCTCCGTGCCACTGGACCCATCAGTCCCTACGACCCCCGGAAAGCTTGAGTGGACGGGTGAAGGAATACGGTGCACCAACGCAGTAGCGTAAGTCCACTGTCTCGAATGCTCTGTGTAAACGAAGATCCCCAGTACTGTGAGTAGTCCATCCTGTGTAGAGATATTGACCTGTGCTTATAGCATTCACTTACCTGTGTTCCAGCGAATGCTCTGTGTAAACAAAGATCCCCAGTGCTGTGAGTAATCCATCCTGTGTAGAGATATTGACCTGTGTTTAAAAGCAATCACTCACCTGTGTTCCAGCGAATGCTCTGTGCGAATGAAGATCCCCATTGCTGTGAGTAACTTATCCTGTGGAGTGAAATTGACCGGTGTCTGAAGATATCACTTACCTGTGTTCCAGTGGATGCTCTGTGTAAACCAAGATCCCCGGTACTGGAAGGCACTGTGAGAACCAAGACCCCCAGCGCCGTGAGTAACTGACCTTTGTGTAGTGACACTTACCTGGGTTCGCAGCAACCCCTATCTGTATTCCAGTGCACGCTTGGTGGGAACGAAGACCCCCAGTGCCGTGAGTAACTTACCTTGGTGTGGTGACATCTACCGGGATTGTGGTAACTGCCTACCTGGTGCCAGCGAGTGCTCTGTGGTGTCCGAAGCCCCAGTACCGTGAGTTGTCTCCCTGAACGCCTCTCTAACGATTCTCTGTTTCCAGGGTCTAAAGATTAACGTACCTAAGGCACAGAAGAGAGAGAGAGAAAATGAAGAGTTAGAGAAGTAGTGACCCGTAACAAAGTACAGCTGGATAATTCTCGTTTGATTCTGCCTCCAGGAAGAAGCGGAGCGCGCCACGGATTCTAGGACCAGAGCCCCACAGGAGCCCCTGTCCCCAGTCCTTGTCGCAAGTGGCCCTGGAGGCGAGAAAAAGCCACATCAGTTTTAATTTGCCTTTCCCCTTTCCCCTTTCTTCCTTTTTAAATATTTAAATAAAGTTTATTTTAAACGTAGTTTACTCGTCTGTCTGGTCATTGGGGTGGTCTTGGGAAACTCCTCGAGGTGGACGAGTTGAGAGGGGCGTGACCTTTAGTTTATTCGGGTCCGCCCCCGGCCGTGACATTAAGACAAATAAAAATAATGCAAACATCCATAAAATCAGAGAAAACTTAAAAATAAAAACCAATAACAAGATCAGAGAATGTTAAAAGGCATAGAACATTTTTAGGAAAAGTTAAGTTTAGTTTTAAAAATAACAGATAGAGGGTGCGGCCCTGGTGGTGGTGGGGGGTGTCTATGTTCTGAGCAATGTTCGGTCAAGAGATCCTTCTAAAAGTTACACAATGCACCTTTTTAACAGAACCAGACTGGGAGAATGATGCAATCACGTAGGCCATGACACTCAAACAGATATAGCATGATTTTAATTTCATGTTTCTGCTGGATGTTATCCAAGCAATGTTTGAACACACCAATGTTTTGTTCCAGGTTCTTCAACCATTTCTGTTGATTTGAGATGGTCGTTTGTCTACGTACTGTAGATGCATTTACTGAAAACACTTTATAGTGACACAGCATTCCAACACGACAATACTATGACAAAGGATTTAACTGTAACGACCATGACGAACATCCAAGAATTAATTACTGATATAAAATGTTTTTTTTTACATCTACAGTATTTTCAGACTTCGTTCCTGGTTTAGAACTAGGCACACCTGTAAAGTTACTCCTTTTTGACAGTAAAAAATGAATGATAGCTATATGAATATAAGAGTTTCCATAAAGCATTGTCATACACATGGTCAAGCAAATGATCATACACAACGATTTGCATAGCACCATGTCAGAACTGCTGAAATTGCTGCAGTTGATTCTAACAATTCCAGTAACAACCGTGCCATCTGAAAGGTCTTTCTTTGGCCTGGATAGTGTGAAAATGTGTGTTCAAGGTAATGAATTATCTGTTTCCCTTTCAAGGGATACTTGACGCTGTGTCATGTAATGACATTATGGGGAACGCTATGCAGCGTGACGCGCGTGAATATTGTGTCAACTAGGTCTATATATAGACGCCGGCGGATGACGTCAAGAGTGACGTGGCAACGCGAGGCTATAAATAGGCGGAAATAATATAGGTCAGACAGCTTCTGCTATTTCAGCGAACGCTTGTGTGAATGTGAATGTGTCTAAATCTATATCTAGTGAGATTAGATTAGATTAGTTTAAAAAACTAGGGAAACATGGATAAGAGAAAGGGATTTAGAAGTGTGTTACCCCCTGTCCTAGATTATTATTGACGGGGATAGCACGAGTTTTGTGTGTTTGGTGCGGACTACACGCACGCTTTCCCCGAGGGGGAGGCGTGCGGGCATTGTGAGGAAATACCATTCAAATGCTTCGCTCTCGATGGGTTTTCGCAAGCGTGGTTCAACGGGTGCCCGTGAGCGGCTTCACCCGTTTTATCCGCGAGTGTTGTGAATTACTCTAGTTCTGAGGATCTAGATGTAATTAATGTTTATACAGAAAACAAACCCCGCAAGCCTTGTGGTTCAACGGGTGCCCGTGAGCGGCTTCACCCGTTTTATCCGCGAGTGTTGTGAATTACTCTAGTTCTGAGGATCTAGATGTAATTAATGTTTATACAGAAAACACAAAGCTTACTGATTTATACCCTTTCTCCATGTTACGAAGAACTATTATGTTGTGACCCGATCGGCTGTAACAATCTAATATTGACTTTACTGACCAGCACAAAGTGAAGGCTGCCAGTGAACTTGACGAAAGAGGTTTAACTTTCTTCCCTGATTTACACTGATAAGTTTTTAAACGGAAGACCATGCAGATATGCAGACTCCTCTCATTTATTGTTAAACACATCAGCGAGTTTCTTAACCCTTTTTGGGGGTTTTTTAAATAATGCAGATACGGCAAATGCCCGTATTGACAGTATCTCGCGGTTTATTTGTTGCGAGAGACAGCAACAATGTAAATGGATTAACAAGTTTATATGGTCGCGGGTCGCGATGGAGCATGCCTTCGCAATATTGGCATTCTTCATGCATATCAAGCAGATATTGTATGAAATAAAGGGTGAACCTGAATCCTGTAATATTAGATGAGCTCAGGAGAGCGGAGCTTCTCTCCGTGCTACTAAAGAAACGGGTTTTTCCTCGTCGCAGTTTCCCCCGAGAATCTGCATCTAAACAGTATTAACACAACATACAGATAACAAAAACAGAGTGTTGTCTCTCGTGTCCCCCCTCTCCCTCAGAGAGCTTGGGGGACGAAACAACAACCAGCAACCAGAGAGGCATAAGGCTGATCTGAGAGCAGTCATTATCTCAAATCATAAGGCTGCGTTAAAGGGGTCCTGTCGTTCACAAGTGGCCTCTTAAGGCACTTCTCATGGAGCACAGATAAAACCTGTGCCCGATGTGCCCTCACATACAAAATAGTTTGTTAACCCCTTATGTTCTGTCTTCATTAAAGAATACCTAATTTTTGTCTCCATTAAAAAAAGACATATAAAACAGAACAATAGGGCATTTTTAGTAGCTCAGCTGTGCCCTGCCGGTCCTCCGCTTCAGGGCAGTGAGCATTCTGGAGTCCATCCCCTTTTTAGGGCATTTTTTCCATGAGTGAAAAAAAAAAAAAAAAAAAAAAAAAATCACAAAATGGCTGCTAGAGGTTATAGAGAGAGGCTACATAATTCAGTTTGTTTCCCATCCTCCCAGGTTCGGAGGGGTTTTACCCACCGAGGTGGGCCCCGGAAAAAGACCACCTTATTAAAGGAGTAGGTCATCGCTTTATAGCCATTATTTTATTGTACCAAAAAAGGATGGAGGGCTGAGGCCTATTTAGATCGATCTCTGAAGAGATAAAAATTCTAAAACTGACATTTCCTTTTATTGTGGCGTTAATCAGCTCTGAGGACTGGTTCGTCATGATACATTTTAAGGACCCCTATGTCCATATATCTATCCTCCTGCAGCATCTGGAAATTCCAGGTTTGCTTTCGGGGGCAAACCATACCAATATCGGGTTCTGCCATTCAGAGTAGTTCTTTCACAGCGCATAATGCATGGATTTAACCCTTGCTCCTCTGAGACTTCAAGGGATCCAAATACTTAATTACATAGACTTTTGGCTTGTGTTAGTCCAGTCTCGAGACATGGCAGTTCGGCATCGAGATGTCGTCCTTGCCCATATGAAGCGCCTAGGGCTACGGAACAACGCCAAAAAGGGCATTTTAACCCACTAGCAGAAAATATTATTTCTTTGGGTAGCTTGGGACTCAGTGAGGATGTAGGCACGTATGTTTTCCTACACACACAGAGTCAATCCTGGCATCAGTGTCTAGGATCAGATAAGGCCAATTTTACACCGTAAAGCACTTTCTAGAGTGTTAGGTCCGTTGGCGGCAGCATCTAGTATTAGGGAGGCCTGGGGTCGCGCCCTCTATACAGACTGGCGCATCAGGTTCTCCTTTGGTCTCACGGAAAAAATTTTTTGTCATTCAGACATCCCCAGGGTCCAGAATGTGAGAGCAGACACCCTGTCGAGGCAGGGGCTGAGGTTGTAAAGCCCATACTATTCGAAAGATTATGGTTTAAAATGGAGATTACTCCAGATTTAAGATCCACTATTTCTGTTTTTATGCTCCTATTACTAAGGGCTCTCTTTAGTGTTTCGAAAGCCCTTTTCATGGCCTCTTTCAAACACATTTGACTTGTGTGCAGATACATTTCTGTCACTGAAGTTAGCCTTTTTATTAGCCATCATAGTTCAACAGGTGCCCGCAAGTCGGCTTCATCCGTTTTAACTGTGAGGGCTGTGAATTACTCTAGTTCTAAGGATCTAGATGTAATTCATGTTTATAAATAAAACACAAAGGAGCTCCACACGAAATTAAAACTATTTTAAATGGAGACTATTCACTACTCGGTTTAGTGACAAACATTTATTTCCAAACTGCCCAGTGGCTTCAGTTCTGGAATTTTTACAAAATCGGTTTTCATCCGGTTTATATCCATTTACTATCAGAGTATAGGCTGCGGCTATCTCTGTGTCTATTCTCCTATTTCTAAGGGTTCTATCTGTAGTGCTTCGAAAGCCCTTCTCATGGCCTCTTTCGAACACATTTGACTCATGTACAGATACATTTCTGTCACTGAAGTTAGCCTTTTTTATTCGCCATCATGGTTCAACGGGTGCCCGCGAGTCGGCTTCACCCGTTTTAACTGAGGGCTGTGAATTACTCTAGTTCTGAGGATCTAGATGTAATTAATGTTTATACAGAAAAACACAAATGAGCTCCAGATGAAATTAAGGCTATTTTAAATGGAGGCTATTCACTACTCGGGGTAGTGACAAACATTTACTTCCAAACTGCCCATTGGCTTCAGTTCTGGAATTTTTGCAATACCGTTTTTTCATCCGGTTTATATCCATTTACTTCCAGAGTATAGGCTGCGGCTATCTCTGTTTTTTATGCTCTTATTACTAAGGGCTCTATCTGTAGTTGTTTCGAAAGCCCTTCTAATGGCCTCTTTCGAACACATTGATTCATGTACAGATAAAGTTCTGTCACTGAAGTTAGCCTTTTTATTAGCCATCACTTCTCTGAGGAGAGTGAGTGACTTCTTATTCATGCCTGGAGTTCGCTTCAGACGAATTAAGGCTATTTTAACTACCTGGTGTAGTGACGACCATATTTAGTTCCAAACTACCCAGTGGCTTCAGTTCTGGAATTTTTACAATACCGGTTTTTATCCGGTTTATACCCAGAGTATATGCTGAGGCTATCTCTGGTTTCACACTCGTATCCCTGAGGGCTCTATGGGTAGTAGCATCACTTCTCTGAGGAGAGTGAGTGACTAACAAGCTTATCAGCTGCTTCTTCATGCCTGGAGTTTCGCTCCAGGCGACATTTAAGGCGGTTTTAAATGGAGATTATTCACTACTCTGTGTAGTGACAAACATTTACTTCCAAACTGCCCACTGGCTTCAGTTCTGGAATTTTTACAATACCGGGTTTTCATCCGGTTTATATCCATTTACTATTGGAGTATATGCTGCGGCTATCTCTGCCTTCACGCCTTATTGCGTGGTACATTTAGGATGAGGCCTCCTGCTCAAATCAGAGTTCCAGTATGGGACAGTAGTAGTTCTGAACCCATTAACTTGTGTACAGTTAAGTTCTGTCACTGGAGTTAGCCTTTTTATTAGCCATCACTTCTCCGAGGAGAGTGGGCAACTTCCAAGCTTATCAGCTTCTTCTCTACCCTGGAGTTTGCTTCAGGACATATTAAGGCTATTTGCACCCAAGACCGGGTTATGTTCCCAAGGTTCCTAGCAATGTTGCTAGAACATTGGTCTTTCAGGCTTTTCATCCTCCTCCTCAAGAGTCGGCGGATCAACAGAGGCTACTACATCTATGCCCTGAGGGGTTTTTAGAGGTTTACATTAATAGATCTTCCACCTTAGAAGATCCGACCAACCTTTGGTCTGTGTTTGGTTCTCCAAGAGAGAACATTCTTCCTCTAAACAAACAATCAATAATTGATTGTGGAGGCTATTTTTATAGCGTATGAGGTGCACATTATGTTTTCACCTCTGCGAAAATTAGGGCACACTCGACTAGGAGTATGGCGTCTTATCTGGCCCCTTTGTCAGGGACCTCCGTGCTTTGTGGTGTGGCGGGATAATCTCCCCCACACATTTTTATGAGGTATTATGTTTTTAGACCTCCCTTTTCTACCGGGATCTCAGGTCTTTATGTCTTAAGTTGTGCGTAGACACCTTCACACTTACAGACAGTCACAATTAATTATGGCGTAGTGGGTATCTCGTTCCCCATAATGTCATTACATGACACAGCGTCAAGTATCCCTTGAAAGGGAACGTCAGGTTACGACTGTAACCGTGGTTCCCTGAGATAGGGAACGAGACGCTGTGTCCCTTTGCCATAACTCCTTGTGCCTGTAGCATTCGCTTCAATTTTAACAGAAGCTGTTTGACCTATATTATTTCCGCCTATTTATAGCCTCGCGTTGCCACGTCACTCTTGACGTCATCCGCCGGCGTCTATATATAGACCTAGTTGACACAATATTCACGCGCGTCACGCTGCATAGCGTTCCCCATAATGTCATTACATGACACAGCGTCTCGTTCCCTATCTCAGGGAACCACGGTTACAGTCGTAACCTGACGATCTGTACTATGAGTAGGCGGGGCTTGAATTGAAATGGGCGGGCTTTAACTGGTATGTTAATTAAAGGATGCAATTAATATATGGTTTGATGAGAAATTGTTATATTTATTGCGGATTAGAAAAATATTTACAGGACAGCATCTGGATTGAGCTTCAGATCAATGGTTTTGATCACAATAGCAAACGAACTATATTACAGAACAAGTTTTGCAACAATGAAATCAAAACAATGCAGTGCTGCAGTATGCAATTATGAAGTAAAATGTAATGAACAACATAACTTTCTTTTTTAACTTTTAATTTTTTTATGATCAGTGTTATTTTTTTATTTTTTGGTTCTTTTTTATTTTTTTACTGATGAGAGGGATGCAGACCTGTAAGAGAGTTATAAACAGCTGTCAGCATAAAATGTCTACAGAAATACTCTTACATACATAACTGATGGGTAAATGATAGCACTACATTCAGATAAACTATCATAAACTAAATTAGTATCTCAGATAAACATCTGCAATGATTAGTTATATTAAAAGCTGTTTTCAGATGACTGTTTTCTAGGGGTGTAACGGTGCGCAAAAATCACGGTTCGGTGCGAACCCCGGTTTTGAAGCCACGGTTCGGTTCATTTTCTGTACAGTAAGGGAGAAATGCAAACATTAAACTGCAGGTTGTTTATTACTTTAAACTTTTTTTTACAATTTGTTTACACTTTTTTAAACACTTTATTAAAATATAACAGATAAAATATATATAAAATGAAAAAATAATAAATAAAATACTACTGCAAAGTTATTTTTTACATTATTTTATAACAGAAGGTAACTCTTATCTTAACCTTCTCTTAAACTTTTTCTACTAAAACCTTGAACTAACAAATTCAATTCCTGAATACATTTATGAACTATTAGCCTACATTTTTGCCACTAAAAATTTTCTGTTTTGATTTATTTTGGATTGTTTAACTCACAGAATTGAATTGGCTATGTACCATCTCTGTATAAAAATAATATTACTGCTCTATGTGTAACAGCATAGCAAGCAACATGATGATATACTTATTATACATTCATTTTGAGATTAGTGAGCTGCATACATAGCCATCTTTGATCTTTTGCACGTTTCTCCTAATCTTTGCTTGTGTCATCAATGTAAGCTGTGACTTTACTTACGAACCCCTCCGCAGCTGAGTAACAGCTGAGTAAGCCCGGGTTACAGCTCTTCTCTGTCCCGACCAGCTGATCGCATTGTGACAATGATATGATTGACGTGAGGTGCAGATGAAAAATCTGATCACGCATTCCTTATTCTTGCTGTCACAAGAAAGCGCGTCTCATGAATGCGTAGCAACGAAAGACGTGCATCCTCTCACGCACTTTTGAAAGAACAAAGCAGCGCGTTGACACGCGTTTAACATGCGCTTTTAGATACGACACGTAAACGTTTACATCAATAATCAAACGGATATACAACTAGTATATATATAAAGTAAATAAAAATCTTGCTGCGGGCCGAATTATGTTATATGTTTGACAGAAGACTTGCGCTGAACGCGGAGACTTCCGCCACTTAATATGTTCGTGCGGAAACGCACGTATTATGTTCCGCACAGGCGCACACAAAAATGCATTCGGCCTTTCGGTGCACGTGTGCACCGTGCCGAAAGCCCTGAACCGAAACGGTCCGGTTCGAATACACGTACCGTTACACCCCTACTGTTTTCAGATGCCCATCCCCGTATCGTCTAGCTTCTGTTTTAAACGCGTTTCTGTAAGCGAGTATGAACTTTAAAAACACATCGCAAATGGATGTGCGCAAGCTCGCGTCTCCATGTAAACAACGCGGAGCTCATAATAAAACGGTGTCGCGTGTAGAGCGCAATGTATGGAATGCGTTGCATGTAAACAATATCATATTGCAGCAGATCCCCCAGTGCAGTATTACTCAAAGTTGCCATGAAGGATACGAAAGTGAATAACTGTGTCTAACACTGTACAGCATGTAACAATGAAATCCGCCATTACGTGAAATCACGCGCCCTCGTTTGTAAACAATGCTAAGTTTTTAATCCGAAGCGTGCCGTCTGCTGAGGTTGCTTATGTAGGGTGAACTGCAAAAGCCATAACATATTAGATGATAGCAAATATAAATGAAGACAAATGACTTACAGTTTCTTCAGGAATATATCCTTATCCATTGCGTCTTCCATTGTTCTTCTTCTTAGGTAACGTTAAACTTAGGAAAGTTCTTAGGAAACGCTTCTCTTCCTCAATGTCCAGACATAAATGAAGATATTCCTCAAGTGTGTGTATAAAGTTTATAATCCAAACATGCGGTAAAGTCTTTCAATCTGATAAAACTTTACAAATATTATTTTCAACCCATTGTTGGGTCAAATATAAACAAATTTAGGGTTAAGTTTGTCTTTTTTGACCATGTGCTGGGCTAAAAAATAATCCAGGAGTGTGTTAGGATTAATTGCTAAAAAATGAATTTTGTCTGTTTACTGCACCCTGTACTTAATCTTTGGCATCAGAAAGTACTTCCACATTGAAATACAAGATCTTTTTTGGACACTTTTGTTTATTCTTCTTTTTGCGAATCTGTTTTATAAAGCTGTATCACACCTGCAATTGTGCTGTGTAAGGCCGTAATGCAGTTCTTGTGATATTAAAGCAGCATGCAGGGGATTTTATTTTCAAAAGATTCAACTATATGTTTTACATATTTGCAAATCAGGTTGGAAACTGATTGAATGTTTAAAGAATAAACCTAAACCACAGGCTATTTTTGTAATGTAAATTTAGTAGGGCTGAAAACATGTTCATTGTTGGTATAGAGCTCTATAGTGACCGGTGACAAGACACATGCAAAAATGTAAAGGAAATTAGCAATTTGAATATAAAAACAGCATACGTTCTTACGTAAACTGAGCTGTGAACACATATGGATTGACAGGTAGTGTACAAAGCACCTCAAAGCCGGGATGTCATAAAAGTGGACATGATTTCTTGGGACAGTTGTTACATTTTGTGATATCTTAAAGTGAGTTTAATCAATTTATGCATTTCTATAACAACTTTATTGATGAATAAAAACTTACACTTCACCCCAAAAGTCGTATATTATAATTGTTTACAAGGAAAGGTAATGGGTAAAAATATGCAACATGTCAAATTAACATATATTTGTATTACTTTAACAAAAAAGTTATGTCAACTTTTCTCAAGCCAAAACGTAAAATAGTAGGTTGAATTGGCTTTGCAAAACCAAGTTGTTTTTATTTCATGCTGCATTTTTTAGGCAAAACCCGGAAGCAAGTTTACATTTTGGCACTTCCAGTTTCATCGTCTCAAAGCAAATGGTTTTTTTGGATGGGTTTTAGTTGAATGCCTTTTGGGTTAACATAAGCCCAAGATGTTTTGATGTTTTATTCTACGACTCCAGTAATATCCCCACACATGACATTTTAAAGCATTTAAGTGTCTTTAAAAGAGTGTTTGCTAACAATTTGCTACATATGCCTACAGAATTAGTTTGTCTGTCGGAAGCTGGGGGTGAAGACGTTGATTTCGGGAGACTGTGGTGTTGTTCGATCGCAGCCTATGGTGAGCTTTTTATTTATAGTAAACGCATTTAGACTTCAAAATTCATAAATGTTGTGAAGATGGTCTTGTTGGACAAAATGTGTAAGTATTATAAACTTTTGTTGGGTTTAAACACAGAGCTTACCGTTGGGGTCATAAGTTTGCATACACCTTGTAAAATCTCGAAAAGGTTGATAATTTAAGAAAATCAAGGTGATCAAACTGGTAAAGTATTGCATTAGCTACACTTGTCATGGTTTCGATACCAGGAACGGACATACAATAATGCATATAATATTACCTGGCTAATCAATGACTACAATTACTACAATTTAGGCCTACACCAAAAACGTGATTATTTCGTCGGAGCCGATGGTGTAGTGGGAAGCGCTCCGACATATGGTGCAAACGCACTTCCGGCGACCCGAGTTCGAATCCCGGCTTGAGGTCCTTTGCCGATCCCATACCCCTCTCTCCACCCTCTACTTTCCTGTCATCTCTAAAATCTACTGTCTATCAATAAAGACAAAATGGGCCCAAAAAAGGGAATATTTCTAATAATCAGAGTAAGGACATAATCACAGTAAGATGTTTACATGACTCCTGTTTTCATTTTCAAGTTTTATTTTCAATTTTTTTGCTAATAATTGTGGTTATTATTCACACATAGGCCAATTCACGGCAGAAATGATGAAATCCCATATATTGTTACTGTCCACTATTTTAATTTATTTATGATAAATGACAAACATTTTCAGACATATTTCGTTATTCGGTGATGTGATGAAGACAGAAATATGCCTATAATGGTTTTATACACTGCTGATGTGTTATTTGCAGTGTTGGGAAAGTTACTTCCAAAGTGTAATACATTATATATTACAAATTACTGTCATTTGAAAGTAATTAGTTACATTACAATATTACTGTCTCTGAACTGTAATGAGTTACACTACTTTTGCGTTACTTTTGAGTTACTTTCATCAAAAGAACAGAAGTATGACCAGGCATTATAAAATGTTAAAATGTAGTTTATTGATGCTTATACAGGGTTTCCGCGGGGTTGTAAAAGGTAGTAAAAGGTAGTAAATTAAATTATGCCAAATTAAGGCCAGTAAAAAGTAGTAAAAAGTAGTAAGCGTCATCTGACGAGGTAGTAAATTTTCGATTGCCTTTTGTAATGTTATGATGCCTGGAAATTAGTTAAAATCACCTGCATATCTGGGCAAATAATCAAAGATCTTTCGTCTCTGGGATGTGATCAAAGCTTGGAGTGGAGCCAAATCACGTTCCTCTCTCCGCTGTAAGCGTTCTGTAATCACTACGGACCGGATCCACTCCGGGTTTTCTGACTGTATCACGTTGAGGTAAAACTTTTTCAGCTAGCATGGTCAAACTTATAATGCAGGAAGGCTCCGATGTTTTGAAGATCGATAAAGGTGTAAAAGACGATTGACTTGGCTTAGCGAAATAATGAAGATTGGCAAGCCTTTCAGTTCGTGGGATAAGAAAACCGGTAACAGGTAATTGCGTGTCTTTGCACAGTATGACTAACGTAAGGGGTCCTGTATTTTGGAGGTAACGTTAAATGATTTCTCACGTTACTGATGCTATGCTGATATAGCCAGTGGCTGGTACAACGGGTTTGTTTAACTCGTGGGTAAACTTCATGTGGATCCACAAGAACCAGGAGGCGGATGACATCCAAATCCTGTGAGAGCGATTGACGAGGAATCATAAGAGGAGACTGCTTCCGAAATGCTCTCGCAGGACTTTGATGTCATCCACCTGTCGGTTCTTGCAGTTGCATTTGCGTGTGGTCACAAAAACGTAACATTTGTACATATATTTAAGCACAGCAGTTTAAAAACAGGTGATTTTAAGACATTCAAACACAAACAACAGTGCGTCCGCTGTTTCTGTGTCAGAGAAGCACGCAAGCCGCGCATTCGATTCTCATTGAGCATGTGTTGTACGTATTTTTGCCGCTTTATTGGCCTTAAATAACACATATGCGTCAAAAATCCCCTTTGCAAATATCCTTATATAAACACGACCATTTAGGTCTTAGGAGAAAGTAAACAGCAGAAACATTGCGCATAAACTAGCACATCAGCGCTGCCTCTATTGTAACATAATATTTTGTTGATAAATGTACAGTAATTCAATTAACAACTGTCACTATGGTTACAGACATCCTGTGCGAATTCTACACGAGTTTGACTCGAGTTACTCGTTCAGGGTTTATATTCATACATAACGTTACTGTATTAGAGCTGTGACTGTAAACTGTTGTGTGAACAGAACAGACTCTGGATTATTTGTTTATGTGTACTGAATAATATGATATGAAAAAGTTGTATTTGTTCACATTAGTTAATGCATTATATAACATAAACAAACAATGAAAAATATAGAGTGTATATAAGCATTAATTAATTCTTGTTTATGTCATTACAGTAATTGACGGTGGTTCATGGTGCATTCACTAATGTTAACAGTTTCAACTTTGATTAAAAAATTATTAGTAAATGCTAAAATAAAAACATTTACAATTAATAAATAATTAATAAAAGATTCATTAAAGGTGGTGATATTCATGTTTTCTTTTTATACAGTATAGTGAGTTATTTAGCTGGTTCGCCTTAATCTAAAATGCCCTGCAAACTACAGCTACCTATATGCCACATGAGACTTCAAAATGGAATTTATGGCAAAAAAATCTCCCCTTAAAATGCTATTGGTCTCGCCTACATAAAGTGTTAGGTAAAGGAATATGACTTGGCCTGAAAAATATTTCAGTCAGAAGAATTTTTTCACTTTAGTTCTTTTTTGTATGTTATATATGTCAAAATCTGTGTAAATAATAGAAAGGTCGCTGATTAACACTTGCAATTCAGTGTCGTGATGGTTTTAAAAAATATTCTGAAGGTAGTAAAAAAGGTAGTAAAAAGTAGTAAATTTAACTTAAGGATTTCTGTATAAACCCTGTTATAAATCTAGAAGTTATGTGTTGGCCCCACTGATCTATATAAATGACTGGATTGCGCATAGAACGCTTAACGTAACAGCGTTTGGTGAAGCCAGCGCAGAGTTCGAGCCGCCATCTTGGTATACCCAACCGGCAGACGGCGTCATTGACTTCCATTCAAAATCATGTTTTAAATTCACCCGCTTTACAGCGTATCAGTCACGCAAGATTATTTTTAGGATATGTGCACGTAAATTAACTGTTAATTCTGGTGTTATTTGCAATGTTTATGCTTTAATCGGGCAGGAAAATGGATTTAGAAAAAACCGTTAAGGTGAGTGTGTCTGCTGCGTTCTGTTAATGACACGGGTATAAATAAAGTTTTTTTTTGACATTCAGCTACACGGTCAGCGTTATTTCTCTAAATAAGTTGAGGTAACTTGTAAGTTAAGATAACATAAAACCAGCAAATTATTGCATACTGTGGGATTTGATTTTATTTTATTAGTCGTGCTGTTTATAATCTTAATTCATGTGTATTTTTAAAACAATGATTTCTGTGCTGAGTACAAGAGAGCTGTCTGTGTGTGGAGGGTTATTGGGGGGAGGTAGCTTGAGTGAAGGAATTTCCAGCTGGTGATGGCCGAGATAAGAGCAAAGCTTTAATGAGAAAACACACAGACAAAGAAGTGCATGCTTTTGATATTAGTTCACTGGCAATCATTCATTTCCAGATTGTTACATGTAGAGGTGTTTGGATATATAAAATTACATGTTGCTATGAATATTAATGTGTTAAAATATATAAATGATTATGCCTTTGTGCCCATGAATAATGTAGAAGATTGCCCTGTAATAAGACATTGACATGTAGGGATGAAATGCTCGAGGGCACAAAGTGGCTGTGTGTGTGTGTGTGTGTGTGTGTGTGTGTGTGTGTGTGTGGGAGCCGGGGGGCTGTAAAAAGCCCTGGAGGGAAAACACCCAGAACAGATGGTTTCAATAAACAAGTTGCTTGCTTTATAACTGTGTTACATTTAGAGAAAGTGAAAATTAGTGTGTTTAACTAATGAATGCATTTAACCAATTTATGAACAATGGAGTATTGTTGTGTTGTTGAATAATTATGTTTTACAAAGTTACAAAGATGTCCAAATAAGGACATAATGCCCCAGGGAACAGAATGGTCTGTGTATGTCTTTCTGTCTGTTTGCTATGCAACCCCCCACAGGTATGTGGTGATGGAATCTGATAAGGAAAACAGCCATCTGGGGGAGGAGAATGTTGAAGAAAGAACGACGATAAATACCCATGTTTTTGTCCTGAGCTGGTTGTTGTTGGTCGAATCTTGCTGTTAAGACTTGAGACAACCCGGCGCTGTAAACTTTTTCATATCTGATCAATAAATATTCAATTTAGATATTTGTGTCTTTCCTCCAATTATGAACATGCAGATGGACGCCTTAAAGTCCAACAATTGGTGATCCCAGACGTTGTTGGAGGGAAAAGAAGATTAAGAGAAGTTTCGAATTGCTTAAGATTGAGTAAGGGAGGGCTCCATTTCAACACAAAAGACCGGTCTTCTAAAACAAAGGTAAGCAGAAGCCTGTTTTATCAAATTCTGCTATTGGACATATACCAAATTAATTGTGTTGATAAGGAGATCCAAACTGAAAGTAATAAATAATTGAATAAAAGATCAGATTGAAAAACTTTTAAAAAAAAAATAAGGTTAATAGAAAGAGAGAGATGGGTTGAATGGTCCCTCGGGTTTTAGTCCCGTAAAGGTAAATTGTGGTTGGAGTCCATTAATGTATTAGACATTATAAAGTACCAATAGGGTTGAATGGTCCCTTGGGTGAAATCCCCATAAAGGTAAATTGTGGTTGGAGTCCATTAATGTATTAGACATTATAAAGTACCAATAGGGTTGAATGGTCCCTTGGGTGAAATCCCCATAAAGGTAAATTGTGGTTGGAGTCCATTAATGTATTAGACATTATAAAGTACCAATAGGGTTGAATGGTCCCTTGGGTGAAATCCCCATAAAGGTAAATTGTGGTTGGAGTCCATTAATGTATTAGACATTATAAAGTACCAATAGGGTTGAATGGTCCCTTGGGTGAAATCCCCATAAAGGTAAATTGTGGTTGGAGTCCATTAATGTATTAGACATTATAAAGTACCAAAGTGTGTTAAAGTCCCTCGGATGAAAGTTCCGTAAATAGTGGATTGGTGTGTCCGGATATTTTTTAATTGTTTTAAGTTTTGCTAATACTCGGGTCAGTAGTCGCGCGGGTGTAAGTCCTGAAAACTACTGGTGTATATATCCTTTTGTTAGATAAGAGTGACGTTTTGTGCTTTTTTGAAATTTTGAATGCTTGTAAATTGTGTGAAAATGGCTAAATAAAAAAAAATGTGATGAGTATGGTTGCCTAACAGTGTATGTGCAATGGAAAAAGGGCAAGTAGTTTGGAAAGGGACCAACTGTTAAAGACTTAGAAACAGATTTGAGAATTTGGACGAGATTAGCTCTGGTTGCTGCTGCCATGCAGGCTATTATATCAAAGAAAAAGGGGAAGTTGACAGTTGTGCTGTGAGCAAGCAAAAGGAAGTAGAAACAAGGAAACACTGAGCCAGTACCCTCAGCCCCACCCATGGCTCCTCCTCAAGTGAAGTCACTATACCCCTCAATGCACACACCTCCTCCTTATGAGGAAAAGTCTGTTTCGATCTCAAAGCAACAGCCAGTGTTAACAGTAAACAGTGGTGAACTAGATGCTGAATTTGATGAAATAAAGGCCATGAAAATAAAAATGGAAAGATTACAACAAACAATTATGACACAGGGAGAGATAATCACAACTCTATTAAGATTACAGAGAAATACAAATGATAGCAACATGGGAAAGAGATCTTGTGTATTACACAGACAGGGCCATAAACAAATCGCACAAACAGAACTAGTAGAGGTAGATAAGATTAAGAATAAGCTTTTGAAACTGCAGCTAGAACAGACTAAACAGGCCAACACAAAAAAGAAACAAATGCCCCAGCAGGCCCAACCAACACCAGTAGCTATCACAACTAGTGTCCCGGACAACGTACAATATCCCAATCAGCCCATAGATCCATATACAGCCCCACCCTATACAGGAAACCCATGGGAGGGATATAACGAACAGAGAAGGGGAAGGCCAAGAAGGAGTAGTAGACCAAAACGGGGAGGTTTTGGAGGTTTTGGCAGGAATACATGTTATGTGTGTGGACAGGAGGGTCATTGGGGACGAGATTGTCCCATAACATGGTCACAGTCCCAAAATTCTGGTGCGAGCCCACTTAACGGACCACCTGCGGGGGGATGGGGTCCCCGAGGAGGTGGTGCCGGGCGTGGAGCAGGTGGCTATGGCAGGGGGCCACCGAGATCGCACAACCCATCACAACCAGATTTAATGGCGCCTATGCACCCAACATGGGGCCAAAGGGAGTGGTGCGGATGAATAAGGGGGCACACAGGAACCCACCATGAAAGGAATGGCTGGACCTCTCATGGACCATTAAGAGCCCTAGTGGATAATGGGCCTAAATAGTCCACCGTAAAAAAAAAAAAAAAAAAAGGTTTCAACAACGGTGGGGATAATGGGTTTCTGGTAAAATTGAAAAGTGACTATCAACAAATCACTACCCTATAAGGTAGCAAACCAGTCTAGTTTGCACACATTTCTGTATTCCTCCAACACACTAGTTATTGATAGATAGGGACCTAGAAATTACAATGACCTGTCTATGTTGTAATGTGCCCCCGGACGGACGGGGAACAAATGAATGGCTAATTAAATTATGAAGAGATAGAGCCTTATGTCTGACCCAGGACTAGAGACTTATGTTATTTTTTTTATTTTTTTGGGCCTTATAAACAACAAACAATAGATAATAAGGTATGTACCAGTATATAAAACGGTGTTCTAGATAAAGTTTACCAAAAAATCCTGGCCAACCAAACCTGAAATTATGTCCATGAGGGTGTAAATATGGCTGATCTTATCACTGAGGGTGAGCCACATGATTGCATATCATTGACTGAAAAAGTAAACAAATTGAGAGATGGTTTGTTCGCGGTACCACTGACAACTCCCCCACCGGTAATCACACTGTTTACAGATGGTTGTTGTTTCAGAGCAGTAGATGGCACATTGAAGGCAGGTTTTGCAGTTGTTGAACAGGTTGAAAATGATTTTGTAACAAGACTGAGTGGTAAATTGGAGGGTAAGCAGTCAGCACAGATAGCTGAAATGATAGCTGTTATCAAAGCCTTGCACTACACTGGTGAAGAGAGGGTGATTATTTATAGTGACTCTGCATATGTGATTGGTGCAGTATATATGGAACTGCCATATGGCAGATAGGTGGGTTAGAAACCAGGAAAGGCCGGCCTATAATAAATGCTAGCGAAGCCTGAAAAATAATAAAGGCTGTGAAGGTACCTAATGAAGTGGTTGTTGTCAACTGCCTAATAAGCCACTTATATCCCCAACCATGGTTTCCCAAGACAAAGTTAGATCTGACAAACTGACTAACACGTACTTGAATTGACAAATAGTTTCGGGGCTGCTTATCACCCCAATGCCAGAGCAAAGCTGAAATAATGAACCTGACTTTGACATTAAAACTTGACTTGACAAAATCTGTGCACAGACAAAAATAACATGGCTTGATGCATTGCCAATTGCATTAATGTCTATTCGCTCTTCTGTTAACAGGATTTCTGGTTTCACATCCTTTGAATTGCTTACAGGTCGACAGTTTCCAGGCCCACGGAACGCCTTGGTGTAGGATCGAATCATGCCACTAACTCATAGTGTTTATTTTTACAAACTAACTGCTATGATTAAACATTTTTCCTGCCAGGCTACACGACACCGGGACAAAGACCAAGCTGTTACAAATGATGATTGAATAAAAGTGAAGGTGTTCAGACGGTGCTGGGCCGAACCGAGACGGTCCAGGCTACCCAGAGTAAAAGCAAAAACCTAACATTGTGTCCAGCTACAGGTCAAAGGCGACACCTGGTTCCATCTCTTCTTGTGTTACATGTGATTCTCCCAGCAGGTCTCTCACAGAAATCGGTGTGGACCTGAGGACTCAGGTCCAAGAGAGGGAGAGTGTTGAAAGTGAAAGTGAATCAGCTGGAATACAGAGAGAACAAACAGGAAGTGAAACATCAGGGGTAACACTCACACAACACCAACAATAAAGTCAACAAACACTCTGTAAAATTGTGCATAATAAAGCTGACATTTTTTCCTAGCCCAGCAACAGAACCTTTAGCACACTGCACAGATTGTGCCTACGGAGCAGGTATAGCCGTACAATTCAAGACCAAGTACGGTACACAAAAGGTTGTAAGACAGAACAAACACACAGGTGAATGTGCAGTTACTCATGAGGACAACGACAGACTGATTTTTCATTTAATAACCAAACAAAACTGTACTGATTTACCAACATATGAGAATTTTACCCACAGCCTCAGATGTATGAGAGATTGGTGTGAGAAAGAAAACATAACAAGTGTATCCACTCCCCGGATGGGGGTGGGTTAGATAAATTGGATTTCCTTAAGGTGGTGGAGATCCTGACAGAAGTGTTCAGGGACCTGAACATCACAATTACAGTTTATTCATTGTAAACGTCATATAAGTTTATTTTTTTTCCCCATCGTTTTACTTCTTTTACTATACTCTTACCTGTTATTAAGTTTCAATTTAAGAGTGTTTTTTGAATTAAGCCAATAGGCATAAGTGTATTTTTTCCACAGAGATGAAGCTATATGGCAATTGAAAGGTTCTGTGGGCCCTAGGGGTTATAACTGCAATTATAATCACCATAATATTTAGCATAAACAATGGAGGTAATCTGAAAATTGACAAAAGGTCCAAAACTACATCACAAGATTAGTGTGTACAGGGATATGGGGGAATTGAATTGAATTACACAAAAAATTCAACAACGTCATACACCTTTGCAGTATGATAGATTGTGGAGGGCAATAGTAACCTCCATAGTAGTGTCCATTGGTGTATTCGTGGCCATCCTGGTAACCTGTGGATGTTGTTGCATTCCCTGTCTTAGATCCCTGTGCAACAGATTAATAGTATCTGCAATAGAGAAAAAAGAGAACAATCCACCCCCATGTAGCATGCCCCTATTAGGCTTACAGAACCTGGATGAGGAGGAATAAGAAAATGTGTGACCTCTTTCAGAGGTCAAGAGAGGGAATTGTGGGATTTGATTTTATTTTATTAGTCGTGCTGTTTATAATCTTAATTCATGTGTATTTTTAAAACAATGATTTCCGTGCTGAGTACAAGAGAGCTGTCTGTGTGTGGAGGGTTATTGGGGGGAGGTAGCTTGAGTGAAGGAATTTCCAGCTGGTGATGGCCGAGATAAGAGCAAAGCTTTAATGAGAAAACACACAGACAAAGAAGTGCATGCTTTTGATATTAGTTCACTGGCAATCATTCATTTCCAGATTGTTACATGTAGAGGTGTTTGGATATATAAAATTACATGTTGCTATGAATATTAATGTGTTAAAATATATAAATGATTATGCCTTTGTGCCCATGAATAATGTAGAAGATTGCCCTGTAATAAGACATTGACATGTAGGGATGAAATGCTCGAGGGCACAAAGTGGCTGTGTGTGTGTGTGTGTGTGTGTGTGTGTGTGTGTGTGTGTGTGTGTGTGTGTGTGTGTGTGTGTGTGTGTGTGTGTGTGTGTGTGTGTGTGTGTGTGTGTGTGTGTGTGAGAGCCGGGGGGCTCAAAAAAGCCCTCGAGAGAAAACACACATAACAGATGGTTTCAATAAACAAGTTGCTTGCTTTATAACTGTGTTACATTTAGAGAAAGTGAAAATTAGTGTGTTTAACTAATGAATGCATTTAACCAATTTATGAACAATGGAGTATTGTTGTGTTGTTGAATAATTATGTTTTACAAAGTTACAAAGATGTCCAAAAAGGACATAATGCCCCAGGGAACAGAATGGTCTGTGTATGTCTTTCTGTCTGTTTGCTATGCAACCCCCCACAGGTATGTGGTGATGGAATCTGATAAGGAAAACAGCCATCTGGGGGAGGAGAATGTTGAAGAAAGAACGACGATAAATACCCATGTTTTTGTCCTGAGCTGGTTGTTGTTGGTCGAATCTTGCTGTTAAGACTTGAGACAACCCGGCGCTGTAAACTTTTTCATATCTGATCAATAAATATTCAATTTAGATATTTGTGTCTTTCCTCCAATTATGAACATGCAGATGGACGCCTTAAAGTCCAACAATACACATACGGTACAAAGTATGATTATTTATTTAAATTTCAGAATGAGCACGTTTGTCATTAATACTAAATATGCTGCAGTCTGTCTGCTGATCTGATACTGCAATGAAGATGAATGTATAATAACTGATTAAAAACTAAAATGTACAACTTTCAGTAAATAACTATGTACATGCTTAGGACGTTTGTGTTGTAATAATGTACAGGGTAACTTCAGATATAAAAACGAAGACTAGTAAAGTGATGTTTTATCATTAAAGTCTGATCACGTCCATTGATTTAATAGAACGTTTGGGTATACCAACATGGCGGCGCGGTGGCTTCACAGTTGTGACGTCATGCGCAATCCAGTCATTTATATAGATCAGTGGTTGGCCCTCGAGCTTTGAATAGGCACAGTGAAGACTTATACAGTAAAAATCACTGTCAGAATCATAAACATAGACAAATGATCTAGTAAAAGTCTGGTAAATTATGGTACACATACCAAACACAATAGAGCTAGAGCCCACTATAATGCAACCTATATACTAATAACATGGAATACAGCTCATTTCAGTACAATATAAGGATTACATGTAGACAAACATATAAAACACAGACAAACAGAGGAACACTGCTTTTTGCCAAACAATGAATATAGGCTCCCATACAAAGGCTGGTAAAAACTTTAAACAGTGATGTTTAAATGTACTATTTAGTTAACCATGTTTAAGTCTTCACTAATGTTATGTTGTAGTTTAGGTTGCTGTTTGTAATAAAACTGTAGATAGCATAGGAATATCCTAGCAATCTATTATTATGTATATGGACTGTAATCATAGCAAAGCTTACCTTGTCATTGCTGGTGTGATATGGATTTTACTGGCAACATGTAAAAGTCTCTTTACTTCTGAGGTTCAAGCAGCACAGGAGACCGATAGAAACTTTCTGTTGCTTTTACTTGCTCTTATTCGCAAAATTATGCGTGAGCGGGCTACCGGACCTGATTGCGACCACTTTAGTCAATGCTTATAAAGCCGCGGACTTCCCAGATTCGGCTCTTTAAGAAGCATGCCTATATTTGACGCGCACCGTGTCCAAATCACATTTCAAATACAAAGTTAAAGTAAAAATGAACATGTTGCATACAGCACGTGGAAACAGACATACGCTACGTCCCAAACCGCCTACTTCCATACTATATAGTAGGCAAAGAGTACGAGAAGTAGTGCTTTTCGCCCACTATATAGTATAGAAGTATGCGGTTTGGGACGCAGCCATATACCTATTTACACGCAGCTTTTTCATGTGTGGATGCTGGTCGCGCGCATTGGTCAAAAATAAAAAAAACAAAAATAACACGGTCTAATTTTGAAATGCATTGTTGTAACGCGCAACGAGTAAAATATTACCAAAATTTTATTAGTAATGCGTTATATTACTGCGTTACAGCGAAAACTAATATATTACTGTAATATATTATATTTTGTAATGCGTTACTCCCAACACTGGTTATTTGCTATGTTTTTGCATGAAGGCAGACAGCAAGTTGTGTTGAAAGAGTTCATGGAAAACTTTCTAATGTCAAGTTTACTATGAATTCTCGTTTAAGGTGCAGAACAAAAACACATGCTCATGTGTGTGCTAATGACTGTTTTCCCCCAGTTTGACAGACAAAGGCTTAAGGCTAGTCAGGGCCGTCGTCATGACATACAGAACGGGGGGGTATTTTGTTTTACATGGGGGGCACACTTCATGTAGTGAGAAGTGCAAAAGGGGGCGCAAATGCATTTGCTATTTAAACAACATGGCGCTAAACATGAAAATGATAATTGCGCAGGGTGGAAACTTGCAAAAGACATTTGCATCATGCATTGTAGTTAGGGTTAGGGTTGCCTAGTCCTGGCTTTAGCCAAGCCTTGTCTATAAGGCTTGGCGGCAGTGGTCGAGTGGTTCATGTAGGTTGTCTACAAATCGGAAGGTTGGTGGTTCAATCTCCGGCTCCACCTCATCAAGTGTCGAGGTGTCCCTGAGCAAGACACCTAACCCCTCCTGCTCCCGACGAGCTGGATGGCGCCTTGCATGGCTGACACCGCCGTCGGTGTATGAATGTGTGAGTGAATGGATGAATGTGAGGCAATATGTAAAGCGCTTTGGACGTCCATTGGTCTATAAAAGCGCTATATAAATGCAGTCCATTTACCATTTTACCATAAAAACCAGGCCTTAACAGTTTGTGATACAGCAGTTGTTTATGAGTCTCTTGTTTGATCTGAGTCATAAAACTGTACTGGTCTTCAGAGAAATCCTTCAGGTAAATAAGATATTTACATGCTTCCTGAAAGACAAAATAATCCACCAGTTTAAATAAACACCAGTACTACACCAGGACTTCTGTTTTAAAGTTTACATATTTGTGTTTGAGCTTTAGGGTCCCTCTTTTTTATTATTAACATTTTGCTGATGCTAATTCTTGTATAGATGGTTTCATTGGAAGCACGTGATACACGTCTGGATCCGAACCTTACTTCTGGTTTCGTTTTTTTAATGCTCTAACTAGTTGCTAAACTGATCTCTTGAACAAATGCCTCGTCGAAAATAACAAATGTTTTGGTTTCCTAGGTAATCTATGTGTTGTTTTTTGCTTGTTATATAAATAATCTACGTTTAAAGAACTTTGTTGTTATTTATTCTTAGCGGAGTTTACCGGAAGCTACGTGCAGCCGCTTGTTTATGTTGTTACTGCTGAAATGGTCTATAATCTTATGACCCTGACAGTAGTCTATCCAGCCTTTAATGAGTAAGTTCTCATAATTTTTTTAGAATTGTTAGTAATGTCTTAATAGCACAAATAGTATCCTACAAGAAATTTAACTCTCATTTGTATCTTGTAATGGAAATACTAATGTGCAAGCACTAGAGCTTAAACTATTTTAATACAGTAAAACACCAGCCCTGCGGCAACCAGTGAGAAAATACACGCACAGTAAGCTATTTAAATATGAAAAGTATTTATTTCTTGTATTTTACTTTGTTGAGTTTTAATGCAGCATATTTCATAATCTGATATGTGTTCACAATTACTTTCTGATCAACAGGCAGCGAATGTGATAATCTGTCATAGACATCTGGCACTGCCATTGATTTGATCAATACTGCATCTTATTCTGACCAAAATCCACTTAGATGAGAAGATACAGTCTGACCTAAATTTAAAACTTATGTGAAATAAAAAAGTGCTTTGAGGCACTTTGTACCTGACAGTAGTTTTTTTTTGTTCAGAGCTCAGAGAGCAAAAGTAGGTCGTAATATGGGCCAGACCTTCTGTTATGCTGTTTTTATATATTTGAATAGCTAACTTCCTTGACATTTTTGCAAATGTCACGTTATTGGTCACTGTAGGGCTCTCTATCAACAAAGAACAAAAGTTTACATATCAAAGGCAGGGGTTAAATTGGAATTTGTTATGGGGGTTTGAGGGATAACACATGAATATTTTAATTAATATGTTTGGCCTCTCTGTGTTATAATGTTCTTAATGGGGTAGTTCACAAAAAAAAAAACTTTAATCACCCTCAAGTTGTTTCAGACCTGTAGAAATGACTTTGTTCTGGTGAAAACAAATGAAGATAGTTGAAGAATGTAACAAAGCAGATCTGAGGCATCACTAACTTTCATAGTAGGAAAAAAATAATACTATGGAAGCGAATAGTTCCCCTGATCTGTTTGGTTACAAACATTATTCAAAATATTTTCCTTTGTTCAGCAAAACATATGTATACAGGTTTGGAACAACTTGAGTAATATTATTGAGTAAATGATGAATAAAAATGAATGAAATAATAAATAATAAATAAAACCAAACACCTTGTAATTACTGTTCACATTGCTTACAACATGGAATATCTAGATATAGGTGCAAACAAACAAGGTTTAATAGACTACACAAGGCAACCAGTGAAATAATTTATTAAGCGTATGTACACGCACAAAATGGGCATTAAAATGTGCGTAATTTTACACACATACCGGGATTTAAAATGTGTGCACCATATGGACTCTTTAGACAATAAGAAACGTATACATGGTCTAATCCATACAAATAAAAAAAAACTTTTGCATCTTTACCTGGATGGAAATATTGAAATTATATGCAGATGATATCATGCATACCAAAAAAGGCATTGTATGATCCCAATATGGATGTTTCAGGGATGAGGTGGACATGCACGTACACAAATTCTTCATCTCACAGGCATATAAAAGGAATTTTGTACGCATGGAAAACTTTTGTGTGTACGCAAAATCTGCCTTATATTCACACACACACTTCACACACAGTCTTTACTTTATAAATTAGTTTTATAAATGTTTTATAAATAAATTATAAATATGACCCTATGTTTCATAGGTTTTCTGTGTATTCACATGTTGAGAGTTTTGCTTCCAGAGAGGCTGAACTTTTCCATCTTACTAATTATTTCTGTATTGTAAAAGTAATTTGATGTGTTTTTAGACAGGTCACTTCACATGTTATTTACCTCAGAGGTTTTTATGTTACTAGTTCAGTTTTCAGTTACTACTATGAAATGAAACACTACACAGAATCTAAGGTTTAAATATGTTCTGCTCCGATTGTGTAAGAAATCTGTAAGAAACTTATTGGATTCAAATGTAGTAAAATGTATTACATATAATGTTAAAAGTAATATAATTGCAAGAGGTGATGAATGCTTTCTTCTAGCAAAGTGTTTGACACATCAAAAGGTGTGGCCCATATTTCATGTTAATCAAGATCCGCCCATCTAGAGAAAAAGAGGCTGACTGCGACCAACCGCAATTTGCTTTATTTATACAACTGTTAGTCTCTGTGTGAGAAAAGGATTTACAGGATAAACACAAATTTTAAGGTAAGAAATTCTGAATTCTTAAAAATCTGGTAATTAATGTTAACATAAATTAATACTTAAGGTAATACATATAATAACTGTAATGTGTAATAATGAATTTTAAATGACATCCTCTGAATAGCAAACACTCAAACTTTAACATAAAATACAGGCAACCTATATTTTATATAGTTTTATATTTGTTTCCAGATGGTTTTGCTGTTATGATTTGATTTTTATGAAGGTGATCAAGAGGTGATTTAATAGTGTAAAATTTAACCAAGAAAATGTGCACTCAATCCTAAAAAAGTGTAAGTATTACTTTAAAAGTAATGTTTGCTGATCTTTTTATTAAAGCAGATCAGCGTGCAGTGATTATGAAACATCAGCGAGGAGCTGTAACAGCATTTATGAACATGAGTTTGTTTGTGCTGCTTCTGCTGTCAGGTTGGTGTCATCATTTAAATCTGTTTTCACAAGTATATGTGTGCACATGCATATATTTAAACATGTTTATTTTAACAGGACTTCTGTGCAGCGCTTCTGGTCTTTGGCGAGATTATGAGTACATAAACAGAAAAATGACATGGACAGAAGCTCAGAGTTACTGTAGAGAGAGATACACTGATCTGGCTACTGTAGACTCGATGGTTGATGTGAACACAATGATAAATTTAGTGAATGAAACGGATGGGTACACAGGATCAGTGTGGCTTGGACTGACAAGAAAGAATCAGAGTAATTGGGGTTGGTCTATGGGAGATGATACTCTTACACAATACAGTGCCTGGGATTCACCAAATGCTTCTAGTGAAGGAGCATGTGGCTATAGTAACAATAGGACTTGGTTCACTACTTCCTGCTCAACAGAACTGTACTTTATGTGCTATAAGGGTGAGCTGTTAGTTCCTTATCCATTTATATTCAGTTTAGCTGAGATGAAAAGTTAATAAATGATTCCTGTTTTCATCTCTTAATAGCGGGTAATATATTTGTCAATTGCTTGTATGGAAGAAACTGGACAGATGCTCAAGCCCACTGCAGAGAGAAGTATGTTGATCTGCTCACCGTCCACGACCTTGGGGATCAGGAGAGGCTATATACTAAAGGTGTGGTCTGGATCGGTCTGTTCATTGACTCTTGGCGGTGGTCCGACCAATGGAACCTCACCTTTAGAAACTGGGCAGTAGGATATCCATCTGTGAAATCAGAATCAGGTGACTGTGTTGCCATGTCAATAGCAGCTTCTGGAAAATGGGCTCATGACAACTGTAGTCTACAACGTCCTTTTATCTGCCATGGAAGTGAGTTTCTTTATCAAATCAGTTCACATTAGATGCATTTTTCCACACTTTGCCATTGTGTCTCAATGTATTGTACCTTATCAAATAGGAGTGGTGCAAAATCAGTTTACATACTGCATGAATCAATTATAATTTTTTTCCTGTTGATTTGCATTGATTCTAAAAAAAACATTTTGAATGTTAGTTAACACAAGTGTGAAAGCAGTGCAGCACCCGAGCAGTTTGAAGACGGGAAGGTTTTTTAAGGAGTAGTTCACTTCCCAAAATGAAAATTTATTGAAGAACAGTAAATCTACATCTGAACACGTTTGGAGTTATATTAAATAATATCATGGCTCTTCCTTGCGTTTTATCGTGCATCCATCCATCATTGTGTGTGTCTTATAACTAGTCATCATATGAGTTGTAACAAAACACAGTCGTGAACCAATGCAATTTCAAGTGCTGCCATATTTGAATCTAGAGTTGCTATCAGGGCCGGCGTCAAGGGGGGCATTCGCGGGCCGTGCACCCCCAAACAGGTTGTTGTGCCCCATACACAGTTTTTTATTAATTTAATATATATCAAGAATAATTAAAATAAATTAAACATTGAATGTTTCATGACTTTTAATGTAATCAAATGAGGAAAATATAGTGGATATATGTTTTCTTTAATTTAAATAGACCAGTTTCTCTGATTGGTTGTATTGCAGCGTCTCATGCGTCTTTACGCCTTTACCATATTTGTGACTTGATACTAGCAACGTGTTTTTCGCGGCATTTTATGGATCGTGTAAAATATGGATATTAGAACATTTAGAACGCGCACCGCCTGCTTCATCTGACTTCATGCAAACACCGACTGGCTCAAACTCAAAAACTAGAGGTTGAGGTGGCATTTTCAAATCTACAGGACACTGTTTTAAGGAAATTCGTACACGCCGGCATCAGCTATTTTAAAGGTAAGTTAGCGTTGTTTTAATTTAATTAAGCTTAAATTTGAAGTGTTGCTAGACCGTTAAGAGCATTACGACGTGATTATGGTAAAGCGGCTTTTAGGACGCGGTTTGCGCTGCGCTGTGAAACCCATTTGTTTCAATAGATTTGGTCTTTTTTTAGTTGCTTTAAAGGAACACGCCCACATTTTGGGAATTTAGCTTATTCACCGTATCCCCCAGAGTTAGATAAGTCCATACATACCTCTCTCATCTCCGTGCGTGCTGTAACTCTGTCTGACGCAGCCCCCGCTAGCTTAGCTTAGCACAAAGACCGGAAATGCACGGCTCCAGCCAGCACACTGCTCCCAACAAGCGACAAAACAACGCGATCATTTTCCTATTTATGTGTTGTGATTTGTATAGTCAAACCGTGTACAAATAACAAGGTGATATGAGACACAGCGATCTTTTAACAGTATACATACTGAGAACTATATTCTCTGAAGACGAAGCACTGCCGCATGGGCGGAGTGATCTGCTCGCAGCACACGAGAAGCCCCTGGTGAGGAGCAGAGAGTTCGGTCAGAGTTGTGCAAATCACTCCGCCCATGCGGCAGTGCTTCGTCTTCAGAGAATATAGTTCTCAGTATGTATACTGTTAAAAGATCGCTGTGTCTCATATCACCTTGTTGTTTGTGCGCGGTTTGACTATACAAATCACAACACATAAATAGGAAAATGATCGCGTTATTTTGTCACTTATTGGGAGCAGTATACTAGCTGGAGCCATGCATTTCCAGTCTTTGTGCTAAGCTAAGCTAGCGGGGGCTGCGTCAGACAGAGTTACAGCACGCACGGAGATGAGAGAGGTATGTATGGACTTATCTAACTCTGGGGGATACGGTGAATAAGCTAAATTCCCAAAATGTGGGCGTGTTCCTTTAAAACATAATACAGGCAAGTGTCTCATAACACTGCGTTCAGCACAAACTGGGCTACAATATTTTATGAGCTACATGTATGTACATGTTTGAATTTTTAAGAGAATAATGTTTATGCTTGGTTTTTAAAAAGCAACATTTTTAAGTCACTGATATAAGTCCACAAAACCCATTCTAAACATGTTGTAGCCTCTTATGGAACGGCTGAAATTCCACCAGGGGGCGTATTTGTTTCTCAGACGTTGCACAATAAACGTGACATCTGAATGTATTCATTATAAATCGTGAATGAAAAGTGATATTCGAACGAATGTCCGTTAGTGAACTAATTGTATATACTATTTATATCGTGATTCGGTCAGAAACGTCAAGATTGTGAGAAGAACCAAACCATTTTGGATTAAAAGGCTTGGATTTTCCATTTCCTTTGACTTGGGGATTTATGAACAATTTGTTTTGGACCATTTCACCGAAGCGGTAAGTAAATATCCTAAATCGGCGCCGCCCGGTTCAGGTAACTAACAACTAGATTACAGTTTTATGACTGCCAAAAATAATTTTATGCTTTATGTGTGCGCTTAATGGAATCCCTAAAGTCTAAGTTTTCCAACGATGTGCTGCATGACTGTATATTTTGTAGATTTAATGCTTTCAAAGTTACAATGACGTAATGCAGCCTCAAGTGCAAGGGAGGGGGTGTACTGTGTACGGCACAGTCTTCCTTATCAGGTTAACAAGACTTTTCTAAACAGAATCTAGTAGTCTAGAGTTTTTTTCTTTAAAATGATGTGAAAATCATTCTGCTAACTCATTCACATAAAACAATATATTGATTTAAAAATTGTAAGACAGTTTTTGTTTAGAGGGGCCGTATGCGAGAAGGATTGATTGACAGCTGAGCAACAAAAGACTCGCATAATGAGCTGCATAATGAGCATTTAGGCAGGAATCTGAGAGAGAACTACAGAAAAGAATGTGAGGACAAATGTATAAATGTTTGTTTGAGGTTTATTAAGTTAAGTTAACAATATAATCAAAATAGAAATGAAGGTCAGTAGGACATTTTCAATTTATTTGGAAACAAACACTATTCAAAAACTTTGTCCTCACATTCTTTTCTCAGTACTCAAAGTGCTTTACATATGAATAGGGGAATCTCCTCAACCACCACCAATGTGCAACATCCACCTGGATGATGCGACAGCAGCCATATTGCGCCAGAACTCCCACCACACACCAGCTTATTAGTGGAGAGGAGACAGAGGGATATAGCCAATTAGTATGAGGGCCAAAGGCCAAGTTTAGCCAGGATGCTGGGGCACACCCCTACTCTTTTTCGAAGGACATCCTGGGATTTTTAATGACCACAGAGAGTCAGGACCTTGGTTTTAACGTCTCATCCGAAGGATGGTGCTTTTTTTGACAGTATAGTGTCCCCATCACTATATTGGGGTGTTAGGACCCACAAAGACCACAGTGTGAGCACCCCCTGCTGGTCTCACCAACACCTCTACCAGCAGCAACCTGGTTTTCACAGGTGGTCTCCCATCCAAGTACTGACCAGACTTCAGTAGGCAAGCTGTCTTGGGCTACAGGGTGATATGGCTGCTGGTTAACACGTTAAGCTGAGGTAAAACTTTATTTTAGCTGGCATCAACATACATAATGCAGGAATGCTCCAATGTTTTGAAGATCGATAAAGGTGTAAAAGACAAATGGAGATTTACTTGGTTTAGCGAAATGAGGAAGATTGGCAAGCCTTTCAGTTCGTGGGCTAAAAAGTCCAACAGCCAGGTAACATTAACTTGCATGTCTTTGCACAGTTTAAGCAATTAAAACACAAACAACAGTGCTAAATATGTGCAAGGTTTTCTGTGTTAGAGGAGCATGCAAGTCGCGCATTTGCTTCTCATTGAGCTTGTATTTTTTCCGCTTTATTGGCCTTAAAGGAATAGTCTACTCATTTTCAATATTAAAATATGTTATTACCTTAACTAAGAATTGTTGATACATCCCTCTATCATCTGTGTGCGTGCACGTAAGCGCTGGAGCGCGCTGCGACGCTTCTATAGCATTTAGCTTAGCCCCATTCATTCAATGGTACCATTTAGAGATAAAGTTAGAAGTGACCAAACACATCAACGTTTTTCCTATTTAAGACGAGTAGTTATACGAGCAAGGTTGGTGGTACAAAATAAAACGTAGCGCTTTTCTAAGCGGATTTAAAAGAGGAACTATATTTTATGGCGTAATAGCACTTTTCGGAGTACTTCGACTCGGCGCAGTAACACCCTCCCTCTCCCATTATGAGAGTGAGAAGGGGAGCGGACTTTTCAGGCGAGTCGAAGTACTCCCAAAAGTGCTATTACGCCACAAAATATAGCTCCTCTTTTAAATCCGCTTAAAAAAGCGTTACGTTTTATTTTGTACCACCAAACTTGCTCGTATAGCTACTCGTCTTAAATAGGAAAAACGTTGATGTGTTTGGTCACTTCTAACTTTAATGGTACCATTGAATGAATGGGGCTAAGCTAAATGCTATCGAAGCGTCGCAGCGCGCCCCAGCGCCCACGTGCACGCACACAGACGATAGAGGGATGTATCAACAACTCCCAGCCAAGGCAACAACATACTTCAACACTGAAAATGAGTAGACTATTCCTTTAAATACACATATGCATCAAAAATTCAGTTTTTGCAAGTATCCTCATAAACACGACCATTTAGGTCATAAGAAAAAGAAAACGCATGTGTAACAGTAGCGTTATTATGGATCAGCTCCTGTCTGTCACTCATGTTAATCAAACAATTAATCTCTCACTGCTCTTGACTAAATCACTTTTATACCTTTACTAAGATATATACATTATTGTTTATTATCCTTATTTCATCACTGACTGTTATCTTCAATGCGTTTGGTTTTAAGTGCATAAGTAACATTGCGCATAAAATAGCACTTCAGCGCTGCCTCAAAGTAAAATAATACTTTGTTGATAAAGCTACAGTCATTCAATTTACACATGTCACTATGGTTACAGGCATTCTGTGCGAATTGTACACTAGTTTAACTCGAGTTCCTCGTTCAGGGTTTATATTCATACTGCATTAGAGCTGTGACTGAGCTGTTGTGTGAGAACAGGCCCTGCATTATTCATTTATGTGAATAATATAATATACAGAAATTATTAGAAAATGCATTATATAACATGAAAAACAATGAAATATATAGAGTATTTAAGCATTTACAATGGGTTTAATGGTGCACTGGAACAATCCTTCCTAAAATGCATTAAACGTTCGTTTACAAAGACGTGAAACTCACCGAGTGGTCAGGGGTGGTCACTGGTATGCTCACACAAAAATCGCTGCAAAATACGCATTCCAACAGGTTTTATCGTAGTTTTTGCCAACTCTATTGTCATATATTATATGTGCTGTGAGGTACGGTATTACTCTGCGCTGGGAACTTTGTTTCTATTCTTGCAATTGGCAATGGCGGATTAGCGCCACCAACTGGGCTGGAGTGTCTATTATTCAAGCTCTAAGCGGAAGAATGTACAGGTGTGAGGCGTTTTGAAAAAAAGGTCCACAAGTTAACAACGAATGCTAAAACAGCTGTTGGAAAGCATCTTTTGCAGCGATTTTTGTGTGAGCATATCAGTGAACACCCCTGACCCCTCGGTGAGTTTCACGTCTTTGTAAACAAAGTTTAATGCATTTTAGGAAGGATTGTTCCAGTGCACCATTAAACCCATTGTAGAGGTGTGAGGTGAAACACCCGAAAATTCTCAGGGCAGCCGCATATGTCGAAATTTCAGTCAAAACCGTTCTATTTCACCATAAACAATCTGAAAACAGGACTTTAAGTGTAAAATACCGAACTTGTCCTTTAAAGATATAGACATTTGAATTTAGGTTGTCTGTCCTCTTTTTCCAACTGAAAACCTGAGAAAAATGCCTTTAAAGCTTTTTGCCCGTTTTTTGTAGATATCTTTCAAAATCCATTGCATTTATTATCATTTATAGGAATATACGATTTATTTTACAACTTAATTTGACCAAAGACATTAATATAAATGCTATTACAGTAAACAAAGAAACAAGCTTATAAATCAAACAGAATGAGGTTATTGAAAATGTGTAGTAACAGAAAGGTTTCTGTGATAGTTGGGTTTTGAGTTAGGGGAAGGGAATAAAACATGGAAACCAGAATGTGTGCTTGTGTGTGCGCGCGTGTGAGAGAAATTGAGAGAGACAGAGAGACAAGCAAAAAGAAAACAAATAATGCTTGCCTATTCAATCATATCTTTGTGTAGGCTAGTTGACAATAACAGTGTAAACAATTCAAAAAGGAGATAAATAGGACAGAAGTGTGCTGTGAGACTGACAGGAGGATGGCTGGACCAATCACGTGCCCCGGGGATTCCCATTGACAAACGATCAGCGTTTATGAAGATTTCTGATTGGCTCTAAAACAACGTGTAACACCATATTTGGAGAGATAGTGACGTTTCAAGGGATAGCCGGAATGTTCAGAGGTGATGAGAGGATTTGAGAAAAGCAATTTCCAGCGAATTTAGAAAAACTGCTTCAACTTTAATAGTCATTTAAACACCTTTACTCAATTATTTGGACTACGAAACTTTGGGAGATTATTTCATAATATTTTTACATATTATTTATGTCTGTTCTTTGAAATTAGCTAAAAAATTTTTTTGATAATTTCATTGTTTTTCCACATTATCGGCTAATATCTTAAAATAGACTGTTGCGACTTCCGACTCATTTCACCAGAGTGGGTCACATATTGAATGCGGAAGCTAACTGGGAGCCAATGTAAACTGTATAGGCTTGGGGTAATATGGGCGGATTTCTTTGTGTGTGTTAGCACTCTTGCTGCTGAATTTTGAATATATTGGAGTTTCTTTAATGAAGTTGATGGTAAACCATAGAAAAGAGCATTACAGTAGTCTAGACGGGAGGTAATGAAAGCATGGACAAGGGTCTTGGCATCATTGATATTTAGACATGGGCGTAATCGGGCAATATTTCGTAGATGAAAGAAGGCAGATTTTGTAAGAGATGAGATGTGAGAAGAGAAGGACAGAGAAGAATCAAACACTATGCCCAGGTTTTTGATAGTGGTTGAGGGTTTTACCTGACAGCCAGCGATATTAATTTGATCAATTTTAAGAGAAGAAGTACATTTAGGAGGGCCAACTAAAAGCAGATCTGTTTTTCCTGTATTAAGTTTGAGGAAGTTCTTGGTCATCCATATATTTATTTCATTGATACAGGGAGTTATAAGATCAATGGGAAAGGGGTCGGTGTGTTCAAAGCTCAAGTACAGTTGTGTGTTATCCGCATATAGGTGATAACTAAGCCAGATGATATGACCTAAGGGAAGCGCATGTATGATGAAAAGTAGAGGCCCAAGAACAGATCCCTGAGGAACACCATATGTGACCGAAGCAGTGGCCGACTGTGTCTGTTTTATAGATATTTAGTACTGACAATCAGACAGGTATGAAAAAAACCATGACAAGACAGTACCAGAGACGCCCAGAGCAGATAGTCGTGAGATGAGAATGGGGTGAGATATAGTGTCAAATGCTGAAGAAATGTCAAGAAGAATCAAGAAACAAACCGAACCACGATCAATAGCCATGAGTAAATCATTAACCACCCTAATTAATGCTGTCTCAGTACGGTGGCAAAAACCAGATTGAAAAGTTTCATAAAGGCTATTCTGTGACAAGAAGTTGTGAAGTTGAGCTGCAACGACTTTTTCAAGGAGCTTCGAAAGGAATGGGAGATGGGAAATTGGACTATAATTTGTCAATACAGAGGGGTCCTGGTCTGGTTTCTTTAGAACAGGGGTTACTGATGCAGTTTTTAATTCTTGTGGAACAAAACCTGAGCTGAGCAACTGTGAGATTAGATTTGATATAGGACCAGAAATAACAGAGGTGCATTTTTTAAGTAGGTTAGTAGGGGCTGGATCCAGATTGCATGTGGAGGGATTGGACATCTCTATTAATTCAGAGGTATATGCAGGGGTGGGAGAGACAAAGTTAGCAAAGGAATGTTGAGGTGAAACTGAAACAAAATCATCAGAGGGGGTAGGGGAGAAGTCAGAAGTGAAGTGATTACATATACTATCCGTGTGTCTCAATTCGTTCCCTAGCTCCCGAGGTCGTGAATCAGTATATCGTGTACACAGGTTCGGGCACTGGTAAGGACCCTAGCTCACTTCACATTGGGACGATGTTCACTTATTTTTCTGTCACGGCTGCTTAAGCGCGTTGTAATCACTCACAGCTGTTACTCATCAACAACCGGCAAAACCAACATCTTTCTGACTTGATTTTAAAAACAGTACATTGTGAAAAATGCTGTCATTATTCTCTTACATATCTGTGCATAAAATTGGAGGCATATAATTACATTTTAAATGTAATAAATATATTTACAATTTTAAATAAATATTATTCTTTTAAATATTGAGTAGATTGTGGTCCCTTACTGTGTAGCAATGTGTGTTTATATTTACAACTAAAACAAACGTTTGTCTTTATAAAAGTTCTGTAACATTTCATAAAGTTTATTGAGTTGGATCACGTGATGTTCGGTTGGCGAGCTTCAGAAAATGTCACGTGATTTCCGGTTAGGGAACATAGGGATCATCGATGCTCACTGGTTTTTGCGTTGCATTGTGGGAATTTTTAGAGAACGAACGTTCCAGTGCACTGAACGGATTTTGCGATTGAGACAGCCCTTAAAATGGCCAACTCCCTGATCAGTGCCCTGACTACTGAACAAGGGAGCTGATTGAGACACACAGTATGTATTTTATTTTGAAAAGTTTGCAAAAATAACTCACAATGCTCAGCAGAGCTAGTGATGTCAGGTGGAGGTGGATTGGTGAGTTTTAGGCCGAGAAGTAGCCGTATTAATAACAGGGGTGCAAACTCATCAGGGGTGAAAAAGGTGACGAAGACACAAGCGTTCATATATATATATATATATATATATATATATATATATATATATATATATGAACATACATGTATGACATACATACATGACATACATACATACATACATATTATAATTTGTCATTTATTTATTGTAAATCTTATTCATTTTAGCATTTTAATTTAAATCAAATTTGAAACTGTTAGCATTAGTTAATGCAACATCAATTACTAATACCAATTACTGTAATGACATAAACAAGAATTAATAAATGCTTATATACAATATAATGTTCATTTTTCGTTCATAATGCATTTACTAATGTGAACAAATACAACCTTTTTGTAAAGTGTTACAGAAATGTGCGTTTTTATTATTATTTAGTAGTACACATAAACAAATAATTTAGTGTTTTTTCTGTTCCACAGTCATAGCTCTAAGAATATGAACCCTGAACGAGCAACTTGAATCAAACTCGTGTACAATTCGACGTACAAATGTTATTAAAGGTAGAAAAGTGATTTAGTTAAGAGCAGTGAGAGATTTTCTCTCAATACTGTTTGATTAACACGAGTGACAGACAGGAGCAAAATTAGGTAACTTCCCCTTTAAGACCGAATTCTGACTCCGGATCTAATATACTGTTACACATGTGTTTTCTCTTTTAGCTGTTTACTTTCTCTTAAGCCCTGAATTGTCGTGTTTATATGAGGACAGTTGCAAAAACCAGGACTTTTGACGCATTTTTGTATTAAAGGCTAATACAGCGGCAAAAATACTCACAAGCTTAATGAGAAGCGGATACGCGGCTTCCACGCTCCTCTCAAACAGAAACAGGTATATAGCGCATATATCACTGTTGTTTGTGTTTCAACGTCTTAAAATCACTTAATTTAAAACTGCGGTGTACAAATGTTAAGCTTTTATGACCACGCGCACAGCAACGTGACGTGGGCGCGTAACCTCGAATGAGAAAATACTATGAGTTAAGTGTGTGCACTCAATCTGCAGACTGCTTAAACTTCAGCAGCAAATGAGGGGGCTATAAATTGTAAAACATAACCCGCCAAACTGGCTAGTAATTTGACATCGTTACCACAAGAGCTGGACATGATTTTCATAATTTCATTTACTGCTACCCTGTCGCAAACCCCCCTCACCCCTCATTTTCAAAAACTCATCGGATCTAGACGAATCACAAGAATGACCTATTTTGGATCAAAAACGGCGAATTTCGCCGAAAGGTGACAAGTTTGCACCCCTGTAATAAGGCCAGAGTAGTAGGTCGAACGAGCAGTCTATAGAGCAGATTTGTAACATTGCATATGATTCTTATAAGTACTGAAATGCACAGTTAAGCCAGTTTTCTTATAAAGATGCTCAAGGCGCCGACCAGTAGCCTTCATACTACGAAGGGCAGGCGTGAACCAGGGAGATGTATACATAGAAGGTACAAGTCTTGTTTTAATAGTGGCATACATATCTAAAGCTGTTGAAACAGACATGTTATATTTAGCAAGAATGTCCATAGGGCTATCATCTTCAGCAATAACAGACAGGTTATCATTTAAGGTGGTAGCAAACAGTAATGGATTCACAGAAGTTAGGTTTCTGTATGTAAGTGTGGATTTTCGTTTCAATTTTAGAGGCAAATCACAATTTACTTCAATAAATGAATGGTCAGACAGTCCTGTTTGAGAGCCAATCACAGAAACATTTTGTAAACCAGTGCTGCATAACAAATCAAGTGTATGACCCTTTGAGTGAGTGGGAAACTTTACATGTTGTTCATAGTTGAAACACTGGAATACCGACAAAAATTCACGTGATTCTGCACAATCAGTATCAACATGTATATTGAAATACAAAGCATACAAAACCACTGCTAGAGTCAACTGCCTGTTTTATATTGATTTGTTTATTATTTGGTATATTGTGTGTTGTAATTCTACATTCTTTTACAATTATTGTATAGTGTGTCAGTGTGATTACTTATTGCCAAACTAGTAATTTTGAAATGGATGTTTTGCTCTTGTGAGAACATTTTCGTGTGCGACACTAAGCCTCAGATGTACTATTTTGAAGAAAATGTGTTTTTTATTTTCCAGCTCAGATGAATAAGCAACAGATTATCAGAGTGAACTTGTCCTGTGAAAACTGCAACTTGAATGATTCTTCACTACAGATGACCACGATGAGTAAGGTATGTTTTTTTGTCTTAAATAAATTCTGAAAAACTGGGTTGTTTTTAGTCCAAGCCTGGATAGAGCTCCCCAGCCCGTCCCATTGGCTCCTTGGCACCATCAGACTCGGCTGTGTTTCAGTTCGTCCCGGCATCCCCTTAAGAATGAGGGTTGCATTCATAACAGAGACTTTTTATAAATGTTTTCATGATTACTCAGTTGCTTTATTTTCGGCTATTCCAGATAAATAAAAAGATGCAGAGCTTGGGGCTGGGAACGTACAACGATGTAATGTGGATGAAGGATGAAGGTGGAGAGGTGTTTCATATGGAGATAAATCGTACAGCGAAGACAAAGACTGCATGTAATGGGAACTAATCTGTTATTTACTTTATATATAAATATTTATTTAAAAAAAATCTTTAAAGTAAGTACATGCATAATGCAAACTCTTTGTGCTTATGAAGTAATTGTTACAGTATGTATCTATGTCGATATATTCTGTCAAAAACTACATAATGATCTAATGTTAAACACATTTTGGCATACTTACAGCATTCTGTGTCAAGTGTGTTGAGAAGGTGGGAGCTTTATAGTACATTTCTTAGTTCTGGTTCAAACTCAAAATTCAAACTTTGTTCTGTTTTCTCTTTATTGTTTCAAGTCTAGTTCAGAAACTCTCTCGCCATGTCTTCTGAAACAATTAGAAAATAACTGTATTTTTTTTAAACAAAAAAAGCTATTCTTAATCTTTCCATGTCCATTTTCATATCCAGGAAATGTTATTTGTTTGTGTAAATATAAAACAAACATGGTAAAGAAGGCCTTAAGTCATTTGGGGATCACATTGCATTATGTTGTGGGAAAGTACAAAATATTTTACAATATTTTGAAACACTGATTTGAGTCTTCTGTTGTCAGTGCATTACATCTACAATGTGACTCTATGTATTTCCGCTTCTGTCACTATGCATCTATTTTGCTCTGTCATTGTTAGAAAAAAATTGTCAAATTATTGTCCCTAGCCATCACTGGGGTAGTACCCTTTCAAAAAGTACTTTGTGCAGCATGCAGCACGTCGGTGGGCTTGTTCGACTTCATGCGGCGCCGCGGCGATCGACAGCCGGGTGACGTCAAACTACCGCGAGAGTGATCCGCAAAATCATACGGAGGAGTTTGCTTTTAACACTCTGGGGTCGACGGTGGCGCGGGCGCCGCAAACTCTTTATTTTTCAATCACTCCGCAAAGAGAGTTAGATAACTCTGCTGATTTTGGTCATACAGATATGATTTATACATCATTTAAAACGTTAAAGTGTCTAGTTTTTTTTCTGTCCACTCCCAATAAAAACAGAATGTTGTGCTTTTCGCAAAATTAAGAAAATAAACATGATGCGTGTTTTGTTCTCTCTCCCTCAGTGAAGCCATTTCAGAAACACATCAGAAAAATTAACTGTAACTTAAGGAATACTTCTCATATAAACAAAAGATACATATCTACATAATGCTTGGAATGTCTGCTTTTGGAAGATGTAAGTGAAATCGAAATCAAATATTGTAATTCGTTGTTAACTGTGTTAGAAGAGGGAGATGTACCGTCTTTCTCGTGTTCCTGCATTATCTATAATGAGCCACGCCCCGCTCCATTGAAGAGAAGAGCAGAGATCATCCATATTCATTAGTCAACCCCAGTCAATGGAGACTCCTCTGCAGCCATTTAGTGCTGTGTTGAGTTTTAATCCAAGTGTTGGTGACATGACATCTACTTGTTTACTCAGACTGTAACTTAAGTTATCTCCAGACGCGAGTGTGTGTGCTTCATCAAACAGACGCGATCGACGTCCAAACGCACACACAAATACCTCATATTTGACGCGCTTTGTGGTATCATTATAAGATATGCGATTGTAAACATCACATCTACTTGTTTACTCGCGCCTAAAGTTATCTCCAAACAGACGCGAGTGCGTGTGCTTCGTCAGTGACGCGATGTCCAAACGCACACACAAACACGATGCCTCATATTTGACGCGCTTTGTGGTATTCTTATAAAAGGTGCCATTGCAAACATCACATCTACTTGTTTACTCGCGCCTAAAGTTATCTCCAAAAAGACGCGAGTGTGTGCTTCGTCAGTGTGACGGGATCGAGGTCCAAACGCACACAAAAACACAAGATGCCTCATATTTGACGCGCTTTGTGGTAAAATTATAAAGTATGCTCTCTCACCTGTAAATACAAGTTATCTCCAGGCGCTTATGTTTTCTTTGTGCTTCCGTCAGACGCGGTTGACGGCCAAACACACACACAAACACACAATGCCTCATATTTGACGCACTTTTGTATTAAGACGGATCTAAACACATCTAAAACCCTGTTTGTTCGCGTATATCTCTGCACGGTAAGTTTATTTAACGCAGGACCACGCATGGGAAGGCATTTATTTTGTGTTGCTTTCACAAACAAACACGTAACAAGGCGTCGTCTCATTAGCCTATGCAGCTCATTATGCAAGTGTTTTGTTCTTCAGCTGTCAATCACAGACTATTCAAGAGCTTCCAGCCTCCTTGCATATTGCCTTCCTAACCAAAAAGTGACTTTGAAATTGTAAATCAATATTATTGTCTTATGTAAATGAGTAAGCAGAATGATTTTCACATCATTTTAAAGAAAAAACTCTAGACTACTAGATCCTGTTTTGAAAAGTCTTGGGAAAACATGTTTAGTATGAGTTTTTTTGACTTATATCAGTCACTTAAAAATTTAGCTTTTTCAAAAACCACGCATAAACATTTTTCTCTCAAAAATACAAACATGTACATACATGTTGATCATATAATATAGTAGCCCAGTTTGTGCTGAACACAGTGTTATAAGACTTTTGCCATTATTATGTTTTTAAGCAACTGAAAAAAGCACAAATGTCAGTGCATGTCAAAACTTCTCCAGGGCCCTAAAAACCCCTTAGACCCCAGAGGGTTAAATCGCTATCGCGGAACTTAGACGTCATCCGGCGGCCGGTTGTTGCGGCGCTGCATGGGGTCGAACAAGCCTATTCTCTTCTCATCAGTTCACACGCACCAGGGCAGCGCGTACACTGGCGCGGAGCAGAGCGAGACGAGACCTTAATGGATTTTAAACCCTGCATATGTGTCCGAGTCCTGATCGGGAGGTAACGTCCGATTCCGATCGAGTCTGAAACCACGTGATCGGGGCCGATTTCCGATCACGTGATCGGATCGGGACATCCCTACCTCATAGATACATATTGTTACCAAGGACTGCATATTAGTACCTCAAAAGTACATATAAGTACTAACTGTTTATATAATTGAACCTTAATATACATATTAGGGCCTTTTAAACCTTTACGAAAATGTGTAGTAAAACCATGGTTTTGCTAATAATAATAAATACATGAAAAAAAAACATGGTTACTAAACTTTTACTACTATTAAACCATGGTAAATTTTCGTAAGGGAAAGGTTATTGTCCTAGTGACCGCTAGGGAACATTTTTTACCATTTTTTCTGACAGTTTAATGTGACAGCAGTTGTGGGTAACACTTTATTTTACGGTTGCTTTGTTACACATGCTACATGTAATTATTATAGTAATAACAATATATATATGCAACTAACCCTAAAACAAACCCTAATCCTAACACCAACTTTATAGTAAGTACATTTTGTTAATGATTATTACTTAGTACTTAAATGTATAATTACACTGTAACAGTGATGCCGTAAAATAAACTAGTTTTACCAAACATGCCTTACTAAAAACATAACTCAAGAGTTATTTGTTACTCAGCTTTCTGGAACATTGATGTGCATAGACATTGCATGTTTTTTACTGTTCACTGTGGTATTGTAAAATAAAACTTTAACTCAAAACGTTTTACTTTCCTTTTTATACTGATAGCATTGGAAGCTAAAGTGATTTTAACCTCAAACCACTATCACAGCCTTGGTTTAACAAAGATGTTTATACTTTTAGGAATAAAGATTGGCTAAGAGAAAATATGAAAAAAAGATAAGCTCTGGGTATCTTATGAACTCATAGTGACGGCATTATGAGCTACCAGCTTTAGGGGCTGTCCACACGGAGACGCGTATCACTGCATACGTATAAATTTGTTATCGTATTGGCGTTTCATCCACACGGATCCGGCGTTTTGGGAGACTGAATCCGCTTTTTTTTTAAACGGGTCCTAAAGTGGATAAATCTGAAACCGACACCCTTGCGGTTTCGTCTGTACAGCCAATCCGTATATTTTGTGAAGCGAAAACGTCATCACATCACGTGTCGGAAGCGTTACACATAACAGCAACAAAAATAACGGCGGACTACGTGATTGTGTTCGTGCTACAGAAGCTACTAAATCCTACTAGCTTTATTACAGCAAAATCTATTGCTTCTATGCAATTGTGGTGACCAATAAGCGATAATGGACAACACCATACGTTGGTTATGCGCATGCTCAAAGTCTTCTTCTCCGTGTATAGTGTATATCTGTGGCAGAATTACAGCGCCCCATACTGGTCCGGCATATATACTACACCGCTTTCAGTCGGTTTCAGTGGTTTCGTGTTTACGGATTATTTTTTTAGAGCAAGGAAAAAAAAAGATCGGATAGGGAATGTAGCGGCTTCGTGTGGATATAGCCTTAATTTACAACAAAACATATGCACATTGCCCAAAGATCTTATTTAGCACAATAATTAGTAGGGCTGCACGATATATCGAAAATGTATCGCCGTCGCGATAACTGTGTATGCGATATGCATATCGCAGGGAGCTGCGATAACTTGCATTTATTTTACGTGTCTATCATTTGAGTGTTGCATGCTTAGATCGTCCAAATGACACCCATCAGAAGGTGGTTCCCACACACTTACTTTACTTGGGCGGCTCTCTCAAGTATATTAACAACTGTACACGTATATTTAGCATCAAATTTTGTCTTTTTTTCTGTCCGTGATAATGACATTATGCGTGCGAGCAGGTCGTGTCTTTTCTGATGAGTTCGCGTGCTTTCTGTTTCTCGATGGATTAGGTGCGACGCAAAGCTCAGTGTCACATTGTTTCCTTCCATGTTCCTGAACTTGTTCACAGTTGTATCCATTAGAGGTCTTCACGGAAGGACACGAGTCAATATTTTGAAAGGTCAGTCAGGTCCGAGTCGGTCCCATTTTAATTACTTCAGGTACCGGGTCTGTTTAAACCCAAGTCGATCAGAGACGGCCGTGAAGAGTCAGTCAGCGCTAACGTGCTATAGCGCATGTGCAGTCTCAAGCGTGCCTCCGGTTTCTATGGCGATGCAAACTGACTCTTGTTTATATAAAGTCACGGCCACGCGCTGCACTTTCTTTCTCCCATGTTTATAGTATTATTATCAACGAACCGTCTTTTTATATGTTGGCTACAAAGATGGTAGCAAATAACCAATGTTAATGCCAAGCCCATTGTACTGAACGAGCAGCTTAAACTGTCAAACAGTCATTATGTAAGCTGAATCTACATACTTTATATAGAGTATACTTTTGAATCTAAAGTAATGACGGATTAAGCTATTTTAATCTGCAACAGAGGAATAGAAAGAGAGGCAATTTTACTGCTTCTACACAAACCTATCACCTTTATAATCTTTAGACCTATTTATAATCCATAGACCTGCATTGTCTATCATTAATATATTATACATTTTATTGTATAAAGTTAGTCTTTCTACACCTTTCACAGTGTTAATAAATCCCTTTAAAGGGGTCATATTCACAAGTTCATTCAGCTTTGTTCATGTCAAAGAGAAAGGAAATAGAGTTTGGAGTAGTTGGATTTATGAAATTAATATAAATATTCAATAAATCAAAGTTATGGTCACACATTACTAGTTTTTTGTCACATGTATAGCATAGTTTAATTACATCTTTAGAATATGCATTACCTCTTTATTTCATTGCATATCTAAATGCTAAAATAAAAGCAAATAAAAATTTTTTTCTCTAAGTAAGACATATCGCAAGGCATATCGCCATCGCGCCCACAAACGGAACTATTGCATATCGCATATTTTCTCATTATCGTGCAGCCCTAATAATTAGGGTACATAATCCTGCTATGCTTCCATGTATAACATTCAATCTTGTATTTCCCAATATGAAATTACTTTATTTACCTACACTCAAACTAAACACTTTAATTTTCTGCGCTCTTACCTTTATTCTTTACAAAGCAAAATAAACACGTTATTTTTTAGTAGTTAGAGTATAATAAAAATAATAATGGCTTTTATTTATAATGCACTTTACATTTTTAAGAAAATCTCAAAGTGCTACAATAAAATCACAAAGGTGCTACAAAAGACATATTGAAGAAGGTCATAAAACACACAATTTATACAAACAGTAGTTAATAAAAAGACGATTAAAAAGTAATTAAACATTTAAACATTAAAAGATTTCTTAAAAAGGTATGTTTTAAGATCCTTTTTTAAAAATCTCAGTCCTTTAAATGTATTATTTTGTGCATTCTCTAAGGCAGGGGTTCTCAACTCCAGTCGGGTGGAATTAGGTGTTTCATATGAGGAGACATCTAAAACATTCTGTGAGGGGTCGATGTTAGGGTTATATTCAATTACATCCCCCCAGCTTCTTAAACACAGTCAATGGTACAGTATCCTGCAAAGTCAGTGTCAGAGTAGAATCCTTGCAGTTTTCCTCTCTGTCCACATCCAAGTTCAAGTTGCTTTATTGGCATGACATTTAGGTTATAGTATTGCCAAAGCATTTTCAATAAATACATACAAAGAATAGACATATATAAGAAAATCAACATAAATACAACAATGCAGATAATTACAATTGCCTATAAAATGATTGATTCTAAAAACATATTAATAATACAAACATGTAAATAAAAGAACATATGTTTACAGTCTTTATAGAGTGAATTGCACTGAAGACAGCAGGCAATTTGATTTGGAGTTCTGAAGGTCCTTCTATAGTTCTTTGAAAATGCTTTCCAGTTCATCACACCTGATGACAAAAGAAGAGAAAGATTCAAGTGTAAAACATCTTCAGAATTTTTTTAATGTGAAATAGTTTGGTAGCCATGTTTCTTCAAGTATTTATTCCAGGAGTAGTGTGCCACCAAAAAACAAATTTACCACCACAGCAAGAAAAAATATTAAATTACAATAAACACCCATTTTCTAAAACAAAGCATTATCTCTGTGTATAAGTAATTATTATATTATGATAAAAATAATTTTAGCAATAGAACCCCAACTTAAATCATAACTTGTGCTCAACAAAGAAGATGAAGTAGAATGTACTAGAAGACAAAAGTACAATGCAAGTAGAATAATTGTAGAATTGTCACTCAAAAGCAACCCATCAGCACAAAAAATACAGAGGAAATATAAGAAAGCAGTAAGCTTAACCAAGTTGAGTGCACCCATAGCTCACCGTAATCCTATAATGGGGCTTTTCCATAGTACCCCACGGTTTGGTTTGGGTCAGGTCGGGTCAGCTCACCTCACTCTGGCTTGGTTAAGTTTTCCATTGAGTTTAGTAACAGTTCAGAGTGGGAGGGATTATAGGCGTGTCGTTATATTTGCACTGCCTACTGCTGTGACATCGTACAAGCGTCGTTGTACATTCCCATACATTTATTTATTTCTCAGTCTGCCACAAAATAAAAATTGACCACCACAAATAGATGTTTGCACATCGCGTTTATCACTACCTCTGTCTCACATGACAGTTTCTGTACAAACACCCATGGCATCAGTCAATGCACACCGCTGAGCCTTATTTAAGTTGCATTTAAGCATATATGCGAACGTGCGTGTCGTGAATGTTTCGCCACAAACTTCAAGTCTGGACAAAACTGTTAGGTGTTCCTGATTCTCAACCTGTGGGTGTTATTTAAAGGGTGTTTGGGAACTTATATCAGAGCATGACAACATGTTTACTCGAGACTAGCGCTAAGGTAAAACTAATCTATTACATTATAGCGATGATGCTGGTAGTGATGATTCTCTCAGACCAATCAATGATCTACAGTGTTTTTGCATCACATTTTGGTATCAGCTTGGGTCGCTTGGAACTCCGACCGAGGTGGTACTAAAAATAGTATCGGGTAGGGAAGAACCGGGGCAAAAGTAACATGGGACCTGATAACATTTACATTCCAGACTATGACAGCATCTTTAGCACACAAACCCTTGACAGACCTGACAAATATCGCGTTATTTAGTTTTTCGCATGTAGATCCAGAAAGGTGTTTTCAACCATGAAAAGTAAATTCCTAAGCAGTCATTTTTTTCTTATAACGCGTTGTGTTTTTCGTTTCATGCGTTAAAGTACTGACCAATCTACAGGTTATTTAGTGCTCTAACACAGTGTTTCCCAACCCTGGTCCTCGGGCACCCCCTCCCAGAAAGTTTTAGATGTCTCCTTATTTAAAACACCTGATTCGACTCATCAGCCTCCTTCCAAAATGGTAAACATGTGTCCCTAACAAGCTGATGAGTTAATTCAGAGATGTTAAATAAGGAGACATCTAAAACTTTCTGGGAGGGGGTGCCCGAGGACCAGGGTTGGGAAACACTGCTCTAACACATCCTGAAGTTTCACTTTTCTGAGTTTTTCGAAATAAAAGTAAATTGGTTTTAAATGTGAGGAGGTCCTGTCGGGACGAAAGTAACACTTGTTATTCCCCACAACGTGATAATTACCAGGTACACACACATATATAGATACACACACCTGATGCTGCATTATTAACTGAGAAGTCAAAAACTTTTTTTCCCAACTGAAAATGCAAGCGTTTGAATCCCAGACTACCAAAAAGTTTAATTGACCCAAGCTAAGCTACGCCCGAAAACTGCCACAGGCCAATTATGGTTTAGTAACTAAGTTCAGGAGGTCTGGCAAGTTTTCGAGAGGGGGAAACATGTTCTTAAGTATTATGTAAATCTGATACCAGGTATCCTAAAAGTTTGGATGGGACGATGGATTTTTTTCCCTTCCCGAAACTTAAAACCCAAGGGGAGAAATGCCAGACATGGATCAAGCAGTGTGGAACCAGGCGCGGAGCTATGGGCGGGCCTGGGCCCGCCCAGATTGACAGCTGGCCCGCCCAATCAGAAATGTGAAAAATACTACTCTGTATAGTTAGACATGTATACTACTTTATGTGGTGTATTTTATCTATTGCATGTTATTTTAAAAACAGTAAAATTATAAGTAAGCCTGATAACTAAAAACTATTATAAAGTAGTTGAATGTTGCGTTACATTATGGTTAATGAGAAAAATATTCCCGAGCAGCTTTCAGCCATGATCACTTTGAGACCTTTTTTGCAAGCAAGTGGAAAACGTATTTTGAATAAAAACACGTTATAAATATGTGCTGCGCGCTTTCCTCTCAATAACATAAACACACAACAAATATGACAGCGGGGTAAAAAATAGAAAGAAAACATCTGATCACAGTGATGTTGTTTGATAGCCTATACCGAGAGCCATACCAGCTCTCTAACTCAGCACTATAAGTCACGCCACGTTTTTTGCTACACTTTATACAATATAGCCTATTGCTTTTAAGCAACTAATAGCCAATCATAACAACCTATAAGCCTACTGTGTAATTGAGACATTAAAGGCGGAGTCCATGATGTTTGAAAGCCAATGTTGATATTTGAAATCACCTAAACAAACACGCCCCTACCCCAATAGAATCTGGGCCTTCTGTTGATAGACCCGCCCCACACATACGCAAACCGGCATTTGATTTGATTTGATTGGCTATAAGTGTGTTTTGGTAGTCGGCCCGTCTCCTTCTCCAAACCGTTTTTCAAACATCGTGGACTCCGCCTTTAATTTAAGAAATGCATTAAAAGCAGAAAGACGTGTAGGCTGCGGAATTATAGTGGGTTCACTTCAATCCACACCACAGACGTTCTTGGTTTGCTTCTTATTTATTAAATCGAGGCAATTGTTTGATTAAACATTGATTAATATTAAGATACAATTTATACAAAACGAAATTCACTTTAAAGAAAGTCTTTCAACAAAACAAACCTATGCAGGACTCGCAAAATTGCTACCCCGAAGTCCCGGGGCTATGGCGAATCTACCCGTTCTGTCGGGCTAAAAAAAAATTATGCGCCCTGCCCGTCGGGCGGAGGAAAAAATATTGTAATGTGTTTGCATTCTCTCAGATTTAGTTAGGTAATTATATTGTATGAAATTCCGCGTCATCTTGTTAGTCATTAATATCCTCACTAACAAGTGAAACTGTCAGGAAATGAACGCATAATTAAACCCATTATTCCTTTCGTTCACGTCTGATTTGCGCGCTCCTCGGCTCCGCACTTCACGAGTAGGCTTGCTCTTGTGCTCATCAAAAAGTATATTAAATGTTTATTTATTTGTCATTTCGTTTAACCTCAGAGTCTAACATTATTCTAGCAATTCCCTTTTTCTTTCTTTATTTAGTAAGTTAACTTAAATATGTGAGAACGAAAATATATTTTTAGTGATTTGCATGAAGAGAATATGATGTTAGAAGCTTCATTTTAAGCATTTAGTAGCCGTATTTATTTAAACACTTTAATAGGCTATTTAAAAAAGTATAAGGTTTTTTGGGGTTCATTTATATTTCTTGTCACTGTGTGCAGGTTCTTTTTTGTAGGCTTTTTACCAAAAAGGCTTAATTAATGTCACGTTGCATTACAATTTAAAATATCAATAATGTCAAAAATGTGACGTGCAGTCAGGGGTCTGTGTGTATGGTGTTTAAATTAGTGTTCTGAAGTCTTGACAAATTTTATAGACTTGTTATAGTTTCTTATTCAAAAGTGACACCCATAGATTCAGGCCCACCCGGACTTAATCCATGCCCACCCATATGTCACGTTCTGCATCCGCCACTGTGTGGAACGTCTCATTCAAGAATCACAACTAAATATCAACTGGATTAACTAAAAAACATACGTTTGCTAGCTAACTCAGCACATCATTGCTTGAAAATAGTGTATATATTTGAACAGAAAATAAGGCAAAACGGAGATGACTGACATAATTAAAAAATATTTTAGCATTTTGTTAACAGACAGCCTACCCCTGAGTACCCCAATCCGATCGCAGCTCTCCCGGCGTTAGTTCTATAAGCGGGAGAATGTTATCATTGCAAAGTGGTCAGGCTAATGTCTTGTGTTTATTCCACACGACTTATGAATAAGCTGTTTGATTTGTAATAGAGTATTTTCACAAATTTCACTTACCCTGCTGTGCATGAACAAAGCTGTTCCTCAATTTGTGTGCTTCTCATTTGAATGGTCAGCATATGAGGCTGTTGCTGCTCGCACTGAGACTTAAAGGCTTTAGCTTCAATTTCGATTAAATTATATTCTAATCGGTTGTATATATTGGTTGATATATCCCTTGAATGCATACTGCAGTACCTTTTGTCTTGCTCTCTCAGACAGTAGCGGAGTGGCCATCGGGAGAGTCGGGACTTTTCCCGGTGGGCCGGTAGTGTTTTGGGGCCGCGTGATGGCCGGCCCGGTCTGATAATAATTATACCTTAAGTCGTAATGATTATGAGTTAATATTAGCAAAAGCATCTGGGGCCGCGGCAGCCGGATCTGCGGCCGCTTCCCACTGGTCAAACTGTGTGCAGCCTCTCTCTCTCTGCTCAACACAGTAATACAAGCGATCGCTCAACCCGTTCGGCAGGTCAAACCATGTCTAGGATTTTCACAAATATAGGGGGATTAGTGAGCGGCCCCTCACCAAATGGAATAGCCCATCTGCCTCTGATATAAAAAGCTGCTGAACACACCTCTTTTTCCTCGTCACATTTTGGGAATCTAACGTGAAGTCAAGTGAGTTAATGTAAGTGATGGAAAAGCAAAAAAGAAAACTGAAAGGTGGCGCTGAGAAGGTCAGACTCAAAAGGAAAAAAAGGTTGGAGGAAGAGGCAGTGAAATGCTAAAAAAAAACAGACATGTTCCGGGCATCAATGAGCAAAGATACTACTACAGGTGAAATAAACAGAAGCACATGCACAGATGGGAATTAGCACAGACAGACGACATCATCAGCATTAACCCTAAAACGTTTTTTTTTATATTTTAATTTCTAAAAAATATGTATTTATAACACTATGCTTTATATTATATTAGCTTTTTATAAGTTAATGCTAGTTAATGCTAGTTTACTAGTTAATGCTGCTGTGAGGGTTACTAATAATACAGCATCTGTGGGAGTGATCATGACAAATCATCTCACCCCCCCATTTTAAAAAAATAGTGAAAAAACTATCAAGTTTTTCTTTTGCTTTTTGAACAAATGGGAACACATAAATATATTTAATAATATATTCTCTCTCATTCATAAATAGAATTTACCCCAACTGTAATGACTTCCGCTTCAGAGAAACATGGAAATGTGAAAATGGTCTATTCAAGACATGTCCGTTGCATATGGAATTCTATCACACAAGCTTATGTGGCATATGTGCTGTCCCTGTTCTTTTTACCTCCCACAGTATCAGAACTCAGTCAGACTCAGCCCAGTGATGAAACTGGTGATGAAGAGACAGGGCTAGGAGGAGAAACGTCTCGGGTTACGTAGGTAACCCTGGTTCCCTGAGAAGGGAACGAGACGCTGCGTCGCCATAGCAACGCTTTGGGGAACGCCTCGGCGTGACTGATCTGAAGCACGTGTAACACATAATCAATAATTTGATGATTGGATATAGGCTGGATGCCGTGTGGACCAAGGGTATAAGAAGGCATCCCACACAAACACACTCGCTACCAGTGCCGAAGCAAGTGCCTACAGGGATGCAGGGAGTATGGCATGGAGACGCAGCGTCTCGTTCCCTTCTCAGGGAACCAGGGTTACCTACGTAACCCGAGACGTTCCCTTTCGAGGAACTCGAGCTGCGTCGCCATAGCAACGCTTTGGGGAACAAGATGCCCACGCTTCCATACTACCAAATGCCTGTAGCGTGTATAACTGAACACAGTCAAGGCAAAGAACATGGGACCCTACAGGGGTCTAGGTCTAGACCATAAAATCTGACGTAGGTGAGCGGCGAAGACCAACCGGCCGCATTACACACGTCAAGAGAGGCGCCTGACCCTAAGGCCTTAGAGGCAGCCATACCCAGGGTAGAGTGGGCCCTCACAGCGACAGGTGAGGGTAAGCCCTGATGTTCATAAGCCAGTGAGATAGCATCTACTATCCATCTGCTCAAAGTCTGCTTGGTCGCCGGTAAAACCTTTTCTGGGTGAACCAAAGCACACAAATAGCTGCTCGGACTTCCTCCACTGAGCAGTCCTGTGAACGTATGTGTCCAGTGCAGTGCTCGCACAGGACACAACAAATTCAGCTTTTCTTGGTCCGCGCTCCTGAAGGGGGGGAGGACAAAGGGCCTGTAGAACAATGGGCCTCGGCACATTGTTCAGTACCTTGGGAATATAACCTGGCTTCGGGTGTAAAAAAGCCTTAGCCATCCCAGGTGCAAACTCCAGACATGTCGGGGTTACTGACAGGGCCTGAAGGTCCCCCACTCGCTTTAAAGAGGTGATAGCAGAAGGAACACAGCCTTAAAGGCCAGAAACCTATCTGGCAAAGTCTCAAATGGCTCGAGCGGAGCCGACGAGAGCCCTTCCAGCATGACTGGTAGGTCCCAAGTTGGCACCCTTGTGCGGCTAACACGTCGCAACCTGCAAGTGCCACAAAGAAAGCGAGCCAGTAACATGTGTCTACCCACTGATGAGCCTTCCACCGAAGTATGGTAGGCAGAAACTGCTGCCGTTTAAACCTTAATGGTAAAAGGAGTAAACTCAGAGAAACGCTCCTGCAGAAACCTCAGCACTACGTTGACAGGCAGTTATAACTGGGTCTATCAGATGAGCTGAACACCAAGAGGTGAACATTTCCCACTTAAGGGAATAAAGTTGCCCCGTGGAGGGATAAACACAACCACGGGGGAAAGCATACAAACGTAGCCTCGGCCATGCTTGTACCATGGAAAACCACAGTGGGCAAAGTGTGGTGTCCTGGGATGCAAACAGATCTACCTCTGCGCGTCCAAATCTTTTCCAGATGTGGTTCACCACATCTAGATGTAGTCTCCACTCCCACTGGAGATGTCGGTTGTCTTGAAGGGGCATCTGCCACATTCAGGTGGCCTGGTATGTAGACTGCCCTCAGAGAGTCCAGAAGTGTATGGTAGGCAGATACTGCTGCCACCTATACCTTAAGGTGGAGTAATGATGGTCTCCACAACCTCAGTTGGTAGCATGACATTCTTCCAAAGGAGTATGGTAGGCAGAGACTGCTGCCCCCTAAACCTTAGGGTGGAAGGAGTTAACCCACAGAGATATGCTCCTGCAGAAACCTCAGTACCACGTCAAGGGGCAGTTGACTGGGTCTGTCAGGTGAGCTGAACACAAAAGGTGAAGTTTCTCTACTTTAGGGCATAAGCTTCCTCGTTGAGGGAGCTCTGAAGTAATCATCTGGTTCCCACAACCTCATTCGGGAGCATGAGGTCCCTCCAAAGGAGCATGGTAGGCAGAGACTGCTGCCACCTAGACCTTAAGGGGTGGAAGTAGTTAAGCCAGCAGAGAATTGCTGCTGCAGCAACCTCAGTACCACATAAACACGGCAGTTGACTGGGTTTGTAAGGGGAGTTAAACACCAATAGGTGAAAGATTCTCCACTTAAGAGCATAAAGCTCTCTTGAGGGTTGTCCAGACGAAATATGAGGTCCTTCCAGAAGGAATACGGAAGGCAGAAACCGCTGCCACCTAAGCCTTAAGAGTGGAAGGAATTAAGCCAGCGGAGAATTGCTCCTGCAGAAACCTCAGCACCACATAAACCGGGCAGGTGATTGGGTCTGTCACGTGAGCTGAACACCATGAGGTGAAGTTTCTCCACTTAGGGCCTAAGCTCCCTGAGGGAGCTCTGGAGTAATCATATGGTCTCCACAACCTCAGTTGGGAGCCTGACATCCTTCCAAAGGAGTATGGTAGGCAGAGACTGCTGCCACCTAAACCTTAAGAGTGGAAGGAGTTAAGCCAGCAGAGATTTGCTCCTGCAGAAACTTCAGCACCACAACAACAGGGCAGTTGACTGGGACTGTCAGGAGTAAAGTATGGTCTCCACAACCTCAGTTGGGAGACCTGAGCCTGCGAGCCTGGCCCCCTCAGAGGCCAAGCTGACAGCAACCAGATCTCTGGCAAACTTTCTCCAGAACTTCTGTGGCAGAGTGATTGGGGGAAAGAAGAGAAAACCACATTAGGCAGTGTGTGGTGTCCTGAGACGCAAACAGATCCACCTCTGCGCGTCCAAGTACTCTCCAGATGTGGTTCACTACATCTGGCTGGAATCTCAACTCCCCGGGAATGGGCTTTGCCTTACAGGGCATCTGCCATATGCAAGTGGCCTGGGTCTAAACTGTCTTCAACGAGTACAGTTTGTCTAGAGACCACAAATGCCATTATCCCAAAATCAACAATGTTGTGATTTTGGCCCTATCGGCTTTCCATAACTGTACTCCAACCTGTAAGGGATGTGCCTGTTGTCAGCAACACACGCCAGCAGCGCACACCCAAAACAGTCCTTAGGATAGAAACCAAGGTTTTCTTCACACCACCAGAGCACACAGACAACGATGCGTGACTTTGATTGCAGACCTCCTTAGAGATTCATTTAAGAAACCACCGATGTGATGTCTCTCTAGACAAACACATGATGGCTCCTCAGGTCTAGAAGGAAATGGGAGTCCAACCCATACCACCATAATTTCCAAGGCAATTTCAGTGCCATAGCCGATGATGAGTTTCAGTGATTTTGATCCTTTTGGCTTTCCATAATCGCACCAACCTGTGAGGGACGCTTCTGTTGTCAGCGTCACACATCGACAACGTGCACCCTACACAGGACCTTGGGACAGAAGCCATGCTTTCTTCCTGTTACCACAGCACGCAAAAAACGGTGCGTGACTTTGATCATGCGAGACGTGTTGAATGAAGACATAAGCTCTAATGTAAGGAATCAGTCCTTGGATCTGATTAGTCTGTCTCAGTCACAAGATAGGACTGAGCTGCTTCATTGAACAATTACAAATCCCTCCTTTTGAAACAATAAAGCAATGGCTGTAGGTCATAATTTCTCTCATGTGGAGGTTCTACAGCCTCCTGCACAAGGATGTATACATGCTCCCCACTGGAGCCGGCTTTATGCAGTTCCACCAGTGTAGGTGAAGGTTAACCCTCTGGGGTCTAAGGGGTTTTTAGGGCCCTGGAGAAGTTTTGACATGCACTGACATTTGTGCTTTTTTCAGTTGCTTAAAAACATAATAATGGCAAAAGTCTTATAACACTGTGTTCAGCACAAACTGGGCTACTATATTATATGATCAACATGTATGTACATGTTTGTATTTTTGAGAGAAAAATGTTTATGCGTGGTTTTTGAAAAAGCTAAATTTTTAAGTGACTGATATAAGTAAAAAAAACTCATACTAAACATGTTTTCCCAAGACTTTTCAAAATAGGATCTAGTAGTCTAGAGTTTTTTCTTTAAAATGATGTGAAAATCATTCTGCTTACTCATTTACATAAGACAATAATATTGATTTACAATTTCAAAGTCACTTTTTGGTTAGGAAGGCAATATGCAAGGAGGCTGGAAGCTCTTGAATAGTCTGTGATTGACAGCTGAAGAACAAAACACTTGCATAATGAGCTGCATAGGCTAATCCCACGTAGAAGGTGACGTTCTCGTGACCTTTCGCAACGTTCCCTAAAAGTTCTCTAAAGAGGATGAAAAGACCTGAACCTTTAGAGAACATTAGGTACATTCCTAAAACGTCCTTTGTAAGTTATAAAAGTCTTGCAGTTCAAGGTTCCTCGTGTGACTTTAGGGGGACGCCTTAGACATTTACAGAACATTCCCACATGGTACTATTTTGGTCAGATAAAAACGTTTCCTGATATGACTGTAGGAAGACGTTCCATATTGGTTATCCTGTGGTCACATAAGAACGTTACAGAGAGGACAACTGTAACATTAACAGAACATTCCCACATGGTACTATTTTGGTCAGATAAAAACGTTTCCTGATATGACTGTAGGAAGACGTTCCATATTGGTTATCCTGTGGTCACATAAGAACGTTACAGAGAGGACATTTGGAACATTAACAGAACATTCCCACATGGTACTATTTCGGTCAGATAAAAACGTTCCCGAAATGACTGTAGGAAGACGTTCCATATTGGTTATCCTGTGGTCACATAAGAACGTTACAGAGAGGACATTTGGAACATTAACAGAACATTCCCACATGGTACTATTTCGGTCAGATAAAAACGTTCCCGAAATGACTGTAGGAAGACGTTCCATATTGGTTATCCTGTGGTCACATAAGAACGTTACAGAAAGGACATTTGGAACATTAACAGAACATTCCCACATGGTACTATTTCGGTCAGATAAAAACGTTCTCGAAATGACTGTAGGAAGACGTTCCATATTGGTTATCCTGTGGTCACATAAGAACGTTACAGAGAGGACACCTGAAACATTTACAGAACATTCCCACATGGTACTATTTTGGTTATATCATAACGTTCCTGATATGACTGAAGGATGACGTTCCATATTGGTTATCCTGTGGTCACAAAAGAACGTTACAGAAAGGACATTTGGAACAGTAACAGAACATTCCCACATGGTACTATTTTGGTCAGATAAAAACGTTCTCGAAATGACTGTAGGAAGACGTTCCATATTGGTTATCCTGTGGTCACATAAGAACGTTACAGAGAGGACACCTGAAACATTTACAGAACATTCCCACACGGTACTATTTTGGTTATATCATAACGTTCCTGATATGACTGAAGGATGACATTCCATATTGGTTATCCTGTGGTCACAAAAGAACGTTACAGAAAGGACATTTGGAACAGTAACAGAACATTCCCACATGGTACTATTTTGGTTATATCATAACGTTCCTGATATGACTGAAGGATGACATTCCATATTGGTTATCCTGTGGTCACAAAAGAACGTTACAGAAAGGACTTTTGGAACATTTACAGAACCATCCTACATGTTCCTCTGTTGGTCATATAATAATGTTCCTGATATGACTTTAGGGGGACGTCCCAGATTGGTTATTCTGTGGTCACATGGCAACGTTACAAAAAGGACATTTGGAACATTAATAGAATGTTCTCACATGGTCCTCTGTTGGTCGTTTAATAATGTTCCTGATATCACTAGGAGGACAAAATATTAAATTACAGTTAGAGCATTTTATTTTTATAGGCAGTTAATACAAAGGATGTGTCAATGTGCAGTGGACCATACAAACAAAGTAATAAATAAATTATTTCAGAATGAAGAAAAATAAAAGAGTGATTCAGTCTGCACTATCGTACATCAGACAAAGACAAATTAAATAATTAAATAAGACTTTACATTAAATTGTGTTAACAAGCACAAAAATACTAGTAAATAATATTATACTAATATGTATTATGTTGTACTCTCTGAATATGATGATGTAGATTGCAATCATGGGCGAGGCTAGCCCCTTTTTCGGGGTGCTTCAGCCCCCCTAACACGCAGCTCAGCACCCCGAAAACTGGGGGCAAGACAGTTAATTATTCTGATATGTTCGTTCGTCTTTGACCAGGTTAAATAATGTCCAAAACATACTCCGTAGTTTGTGGTTTAAAATATATAATAAGGTAGAAAATGAAAACTTCCCCGCTTAGCAAATGGTGTCATCCTCTTCTACTCTGTACCTGCATCTAGCCCGTCCGTCATTCAGCGTGAAACACGCGCAGAGTGAGAATCAGATAGTGTTGTGATGCAACTTTTTTGTTCAAATCTTACAAAATGTTTACGTTATGTTAATAATGAGCGAGTACATCACGAATCAATCTTTCAAGTCGTGTTTTTGTCTTATAATGAATCACCATGGTACACGTATAATAAGTGTTTATTTTCGGATTATTTAAGTCCGGCGGGTACCCGCGCGCGGCGGAGTAGCACAGGACCGGGGTGACTCGTCCATAGACTTAAACGGAGAGACGTAGCGCCGGTTACAATGTTCTTCCGCAAAACGCATGCAGTGCGTCTCAGTGGGTAGTTGCATACGTGTGTCTCCGTTGTTAAAGTTTATTGTATGATTTATCGTTAATTTGAGACTTATTTTAACAATCGGGAGTCATGTAAACATGACATCACGGGCGTCTTTTCTGGTCAGTCGTCATGAAAACATGGCGTTTGGAACAGAGTGAAAACAAACTACATATCACTGTATACCACCAGTAGGCTACCGGTAAGTTATGTGTGAAATCACTAACTGTCTGACTATCAAACTAGACAATAAATATTTTTTTAGTTTGTCACATGTCTTTAACCCTTAGTGCAGGAGTCACAAGTGTTTTGTTTTAGACATATAGTAATGGTTCAATTAAAGGACTGTTAAAAGAAAAGCTGCAAATTAACAAACTATTAATAAACCTACCATATGTTGTAGGCATAAAAGTTATAAATTAGGAGATTTGTCATTTTGACAAAAGCAAACGATACACTGTATATTCACATAAAGCCATACCCACACTGCTGGTGTAGCCCACCTTTTGTCCTGAGACTTTAATATGGCATTAATGGCAAAAATGTGCTAGCTCACCATTAATTAGAAATAAAAAGGTTGGCAAAAAATGCATCTGAAAACTCACCAGATTGATGCTTTAAAATATGTAATTTAAAAAAAATTCTAACGGGGAGCATGCTCCCGGACCCTAGGGGTAATAATTTTCTCATCTTTTTCACCCCTGACCCATTTTTAATGCCTGAAAGGTCTCCAAAAAATCTTTATTTTGGGGTTAGTTGAACCAATGTTAAAATGAAAGCTATTTTACAATATACATATTATGGGTTCTGTAGGAAAAAAGAGCGGGTGGTGGCAGCGGAGCTCATTGGGTGCTCAGCACCCCTAAAGCTCTAACCCTAGAATCGCCTCTGATTGCAATGCATCTTGGAAACAGTAGTCAGTTAACAGCAACAGCGTTCAATACGCTTTATGAAAAGTACTACCTTTCCCATAATGCTACAGCTTACAAGAGGACCCGGAAGTCGCATGAAATTCAAACTGCCACACTTGACGACGCGTGATCTTTGTTTTGTCTTTATATAATACTGTAAGGTAAGTTAAGATACTTTTCTTTTTAAACCTACATAGATTTCACTCGTTGTTCTACAGCGAGTTACATGAATGTTTTTTCTGTTTATTTGCTATTCTTTTCTGTGATGTTTTTTATTTCTATGTTAGGCTATATATTCTTATTTGCCATTTAAAGTATAACGATAAACATGCAGGCTTACAGTGAGCTAAACAATTTTCATAAAGAGGATGTTAAAAAAATCTTTAAGATGTTCGATCTTTACAAAATAAATTAATGCTCAGCCCACAAAGATGCCAACCGAAGATCAAATGTTTTGTGTACAAAACAAAAAATCGACACTTTTTGGAAATACTGTTGTGAAGGAATTTAATACCTAAGAATCATAAATTAGCGTTTGTCTTACAAAAAAAATGTAAACATTATTGTGCTTTGTTTGCAGAAGTCATGTACCACACATTGTCAAACCTGAAGAAGTGTATCTTCCTGCAATCTGGGTAAAGAAGGTGTAACTTTAATACACATTATTTAAAAACATAAGAGTCATGTTCATTATTTATCTTTGTGTTATTTGATTTAAATTACAATATTGAATGTATTGAATTTGTTAAATTTTGTATGAGGTAATTTCTTGTATGGGTTAATTTGCCTAATATTAGTATTAGATACAAAAGCACAAGTGTTTTGGCTTAATTGTGACAGCATGTTTTAAAAATGTTTCAGGTACTGGGGCTTGGATTGTTTGAAGTAGTAAAGAATAATGGCAAATAATGAAGCAGGCAATAAAAAATACTTGACCAAGAAGTTTTGGAGCTTAACATTTTTGTAGTTTGTAATTGCTTTTTTCTTTAAGTTGGTAATTTGAAAATCTTTCCGGAAGTCTGAAATCTTCCTACATATTTTTTTCACATCTCGATTTGAATGTTAAAAATCTTAGTTCTTGGATTTGTGATGTTTTGTAATATGTGTTTTTGCCCTTACTTATGCATTTTATGTAAATATATTTTTAACTGGATTTGTATTTGTATGCTCTTATTCTGCAGGCTCCAGACCTGGAGATTGAAGTTCCTAAAGGTTGATGTTTATCAAGCTTGTGACCTTATCACATGGTGTTATTTTTTTTACATTTATATATCTAATACACATTTGCACATCTGTAAACATAAATTTAATATTTTGTGGGCTATTTTTTATTTTATTTAACCAGTTGTTGTATATTGAAATCTGTTACATTTTATGCACTCCAAATGTAAATGTTTTGTTTTAATTGCATCTTTATTGTTTAAATCAATTTAATTAATGTGGGTTTTTGTTAGCTTTTATGTTATTCTTGTATTTTTTGGCTATTTATTTGTTTTTGTAATTTATTATCCTTCTGTTAATTTGCCAGATTTTGACCTTCTATTTGTTTTTCCTGTAATCTCACTTCAATTATTTTTTGTGTTTCTCAATGATACATTTTTGTCACAGTCCCAATTTGTTCCTGCTTGTTTCTCCACTGTCAGGTGAGGATAATAACAAACACAGTTCAGGTGAGAGAGTGAAAAGGATTATGGGAAATGAAGTCCATTTGGACTTCATTTCCCATAATCCTTTTCACTCTCTCACCTGAACTGTGTTTGTTATTATCCTCACCTGACAGTCATCCCCCTCATCACTCCATTGTCTAAATACCCTGCTTTTCCCTTTGTCTAGGTCAGTTCTTGTTTATAGTGATGTGTTGTGTGTTTTGCTGTTTACCAGTTTCCATGTTCCTTGTTTTATATTAATTAAAGATTATAATTTTGGATTCATCATGATCTCCATCTCATCCTTTATCCTCCACCACACCAACCGTATCAATTTCCCAGTATAATTATATATTGTTTGAGTTATGGCTATGTTCTGGGGGTTCTGGATAAGTTGTGGGTGAGTCTCAAATGTTCTGGGAACTTTACTAGGCAATGTCCTTAACACCAGCGGGGTCGTTCTGGGAACATAAAATTTCTACATAAAATATGGTTCCCTTAACATTTCCAGAACGTCCTGAATGTTCCGTGAATGTCTGCCAAATAACATCCTTCAACCTTTTAAAGAACTCCACATCACGTCAGTCTCGGAACGTTCTGGGAACTTTACTGGGCAATGTCCTTAACACCAGGGGGGTCGTTCTAAGAACATTATGGGAACGTAAAGTGTACATAAACTATGGTTCCCTTAACATTTCCAGAACGTCCTAATTGTTCCGTGGAGGTCTGCCAAATAACGTCCTCCAACCCTTTAGGGAACTCCACAACACGTCAGTCTCATAACGTTTTGGGAACTTTACTGGGCAACGTCCTTAACACCAGCGGGGTCGTTCTAAGAACATTATGGGAACGTAAAGTGTACATAAACTATGGTCCCCTTAACATTTCCAGAACGTCCTGAATGTTCCGTGGAGGTCTGCAAATAACGTCCTCCAACCCTTTAGGGAACTCCACAACACGTCCGTCTCATAACGTTCTGGGAACTTTACTGGGCAACGTCCTTAACACCAGCGGGGTCGTTCTGAGAACATTATGGGAACGTAAAGTGTACATAAAATATGGTCCCCTCAACATTTCCAGAACGTCCTGAATGTTCCGTGGAGGTCTGCCAAATAACGTCCTCCAACCCTTTAGGGAACTCCACAACACGTCCGTCTCATAACGTTCTGGGAACTTTACTGGGCAACGTCCTTAACACCAGCGGGGTCGTTCTGAGAACGTTATGGGAACGTAAAATTTCTAGGGGGGATGAGCCTTTAGGCAGTAAGACGACGCCTTGTTACGTGTTTGTTTGTGAAAGCAACACAAAAGAAATGCCTTCCCATGCGTGATCCTGCGTTAAATAAACTTACCGTTCAGAGATATACGCGAACAAACAGGGTTTTAGATGTGTTTAGATCCGTCTTAATACAAAAGTGCGTCAAATATGAGGCATTGTGTGTTTGTGTGTGCGTTTGGCCGTCGACCGCGTCTGACGGAAGCACAAAGAAAACATAAGCGCCTGGAGATGACTTGTATTTACAGGCGAGAGAGCATACTTTATAATTTTACCACAAAGCGCGTCAAATATGAGGCATCTTGTGTTTTTGTGTGCGTTTGGACCTCGATCCCGTCACACTGACGAAGCACACACTCGCCTCTTTTTGGAGATAACTTTATGCGCGAGTAAACAAGTATGTGATGTTTGCAATGGCACCTTTTATAAGAATACCACAAAGCGCGTCAAATATGAGGCATCGTGTTTGTGTGTGCGTTTGGACATCGCGTCACTGACGAAGCACGCACTCGCGTCTGTTTGGAGATAACTTTAGGCGCGAGTAAACAAGTAGATGTGATGTTTACAATCGCATATCTTATAATGATACCACAAAGCGCGTCAAATATGAGGTATTTGTGTGTGCGTTTGGACGTCGATCGCGTCTGTTTCATGAAGCACACACACTCGCGTCTGGAGATAACTTAAGTTACAGTCTGAGTAAACAAGTAGATGTCATGTCACCAACACTTGGATTAAAACTCAACACAGCACTGAATGGCTGCAGAGGAGTCTCCATTGACTGGGGTTGACTAATGAATGAATATGGATGATCTCTGTTCTTCTCTTCAATGGAGCGGGGCGTGGCTCATTATAGATAATGCAGGAACACGAGAAAGACGGTACATCTCCCTCTTCTAACACAGTTAACAACGAATTACAATATTTGTTTTCGATTTCACTAACATCTTCCAAAAGCAGACATTCCAAGCATTATGTAGATATGTATCTTTTGTTGATATGACAAGTATTCCTTAAGATACAGTTAATTTTTCTGACGTGTTTCTGAAAGGACTTCACTGAGGGAGAGAGAACAAAACACGCATCATGTTTATTTTCTTAATTTTGCGAAAAGCACAACATTCTGTTTTTATTGGGAGTGGACAGAACAAAACTAGACACTTTAACGTTTTAAATGATGTATAAATCATATCTGTATGACCAAAATCAGCAGAGTTATCTAACTCTCTTTGCGGAGTGATTGAAAAATAAAGAGTTTGCGGCGCCCGCGCCACCGTCGACCCCAGAGTGTTAATTGCAGCTGCCTCTGGTACTACGCACAGCAGTGAGTGTGCCCTGCGAGGGCACTGAAGGGAAGCAGGCACCATAAATGGGGTGTGAGCTGCTTCGCTTCAATAAGAAATAGTGAGTGCCACGAACGAAGACGTTACCCGCCTCAGCGGATGAAGGACTCGAATCGTAACACAAAAGATCATATCTTGACCAAAGGACGATCAGGAGAATATGCTGTGTACAGCTGTACAAGCAACACTCAGCATAAACACAAAATCACTGTTTGACACAGCTCACACAGGCTGTGACAAGCAGATATACATACATAGCCTACACATACAGGTGTAGAAAACGTAAAAATATTATTATTTTCATTATTATGTGTATGTACATACATATAATACCTCCATACTGTAAGAAGAGAGGAGGCTTCACGTGGAGACTGCACGTTTAGCCTTAAACAGTAGGCGGATTATGAAGATGGTTCATCTCTCCAGAGATAGATAGCTGAAATATATGGCTCTCACGCAAGGCGCCTTCCCGATCCGGCGAAAGAGAGAGAGCGGACGTTACGTGCAAGCAGAGATACCGCCGCCTGCACAAAATCATATGGCGACTCCCACGAGTGAAACCGCTGCTAAGAAGCGGGATCGCAGCTGCGAGCCCAAGCTTCCTAGAGAGCGAAAGACAGATGTCACGGGTGTAGGCGGGGCACGCACGAGTGCAGTCACCGCTTTGCCTCGACAGAAGCGGGACCGGATCCGTGAGGACGCGAGCCTTGAGATATCCTTCTCTAGCGCGAAGCTGGAGCGCAACACGTGCACGGAAATTATGCTCACAGTGCACACAGCCAGGTTTCTCAAAAGCCAACTGTGCGTGCTGCGCTCCAGACACATATACATGTGTATCCTTGTCTGTGATATCGCACTGACAGGGAGATACACATACTTGAACTTCATAAAACATACTTCAGATTTATGCAAACGTACACGCAGTCACTTGCTGAGGCACTAAAAGCGAGTGTGTTTGTGTGGGATGCCTTCTTATACCCTTGGTCCGCACGGCATCCAGCCTATATCCAATAATCAAATTATTGATTATGTGTTACACGTGCTTCAGATCAGTCACGCCGAGGCGTTCCCCAAAGCGTTGCTATGGCGACGCAGCTCGAGTTCCTCAAAAGGGAACCACAGCTACAGTCACAGGTGTGCACAATGCACAATGTTATTTATGAGTGCAACACAGTAGAATGTAGTTCATGAGCAAAATGATAGAACACAATTTATATCTCTCCATATGTTACATTCATTCATTTTACTCTTTTTGAGCAAAATATAATATTGCAGAATTGCATTAATGAAAAATGTTCTCATAAAAAGTGAAACGAATGAATGTAGCATCTGGAGAGATATAGGTAAAGGTGTGCTATAGTAGAAAAATACATGTGTTAATAAATTGTGTTCTATCATAACATCATTAAGGTAATTTACTCTCAAACAACTATTGTTTAAATATTGTGAGGTTACATTTAACTAAGTAGTAGCAATACTGTTGATGATAGCTCTTTAATTTTATATAATTTAAAGCAGGTGTAGATGATCTGTCAAGCAGTGCAAGGGACAAAGACATTTCTACCTCAGGGTCCAGAATAGAGAAAGAACAAGCTGAGGACTTTGAAAGTGTAGAGCAGTAATTCTCAAAGTGTGGTCCAGTGGTCCGCCAAAAGATGACCTACACTAGGCAAGTGTTTATAGAATCATCACTTATTTAAGTAGATTTTTAATCCACTTGTGAAACTGTGATATCAGTTCTTGCCATTATGTTTTAATAACGTAAAAATGGATTGGTGGCTAAACCAAAGAGGAGTCAAAAGAAAAAATCAAGTGTCAACTGAAAGCAAATCCACATATCTATTAGTTTTGTATTGTACTAGTTTTTGTTTCATGTGTTAAACCCCTGTAATTTCAGTGATTTTGGACATTAAGGGGAACATTTTTTCAGCATTTTATTGTTACCATAGTTACAACCATAGACTTCATATACCCACCACCTCAGCTCTTGGCTCTTTGGAATGACAGCCAGTGGAACCTAGGCTGTTACAGTATGTTTAATTAGAGTGTTTTTCACATGTGCAGTTTGTTGTTCATATTAAGCTGCAACTCATTTCACATTTACTTTTTCAAATGAAATAAAATTTATTTAATAATTTCTGAACATGGCATTGCATTTGTTTTAAAAAAATTAGTTTTTGACTTAAAACAGTTGCATATTAAACTTAAATAGCTTATCCTTCCTATTATGTTGTTTTTTGGGGCGTGTTAGAGTGAGATTTTGTAGGTGGTCCTCAGAAAAAAATTGGAAAATAAAGTGGTCCTTGGGCTGAAAAAGTTTGAGAAACACTGGTGTAGAGGATGAAACAGCTGAGATGGATACAGAAAGAGTAGAGACTGAAACAGGAGAGAATGATACAGAAAGAGTAGAGACTGAAACAGGAGAGAATGATACAGAAAGAGTAGAGACTGAAACAGGAGAGAAGAATATGGAAGGAAACAGAAAAGATCATGAAGTGAATGAGGAAAGCTTTGATAATTTTGCCCGGCCCCAGTCCAAAGACCTCAGTTTATTTTTGCAGTTCCACCCCCAACAAACCCCAAAAAGAGCCCTACCAAATATTTTTTACACAAAAGATGGGCTCAATCGTAAGTGGCTGACATATTGTGAAGGAAGTCATGCACTTTATTGCACTGTTTGCCTCGCTTTTTCGAAGCCTACTGTTTCAGAAAGTCATTTTGTAAGAGGAGGCATGCAAGGCTGGAAACATGTTCATCAAAGGATTGAGGAGCATGAAAGAAGTAAAGTGCATAGGGACTGTGCAGAGGCTTGTTTCCTGATGGCAAGTAAAGGAGACATTGTAAGCAAAATAAGTGGAAACCAGCTTTCGTTACATCGACAACAAGTGAAAATGAAACGACAAGTGATGGAGCATGTTGTTAATGCCGTAAAAGTGTGCGGAAAGCGTGGGCTCAGCTACAGGGGATCAAAATCTGAATCTGCCTACACCCTTGAAGATAACTCTATTGACCATGGCAACTTCTTAGAATTGATACTTTTCCTGAGTAGATATGACTCCAGCATGCAACAGCATGTTACAGAGTGCATTGAAAAAAGTAAGAAACAACATGAGGCTGGGGAGAAAGGCAGAGGATCATTAGTCACTCTGCTCTCAAAAGACACAGTGAACAAAGTCATCACAATTATCAGTCAGTTAATTAAAGAAACAGTTGCTAATGAAGTCAGAGCAGCAGGGATGTTTTCTGTCCAAATAGACACCACACAGGACATAACATCCAATGATCAGTGTTCTGTCATCCTCAGATATGTGACAGATGCAATTCATGAGAGATTGGTTGGTATGGTTGACTGTGAGGCCTCTACTGGGCAGTATTTTGTGTAACTACTGAAAATAATTCTGCAAAAACTCAATCTAAACATGTTGTGTATGCAGTGCAACAGATGGGGCAGCCAACATGCAGGGCCAGTACAAAAGAAAGAAAGGATTTTCTGCCTTTCTCAGTGAGCAGGCCCCTAACCAAATTCATGTGTGGTGCTATGCACACATTCTGAACTTAGTGTTGTCAGACACAACAGGCATTGTACTACAGAGTGCATCACTGTTCGGTTTACTAAATGATGTTGCTGTCTTCTTACATGAGTCATATAAACGGATGCAGAAGTGGCAAGAGATAACTGCAGAATCTGGGAACCGTTAAAGTAGACTTTGTCCAATTGGGCAAACACGCTGGTGGGCAAAGGATGCTGCTCTGAGAAAGGTATTTGGGTGTTTTGGAAAGCCTGAAAGTGCCCTGTACATTGACCTGATCTTGACATTAGGAGCAATCGTAGAGGACAAAACAATGCAGTCAACTGCTAGAGTTAATGCTACAGGATTCATTGAGGGCCTCCTGAAATACGAGACCATTCTCACAGCTCAAACTTTTCTTCGGGTTTTTGAGCACACTGGACCCTTATCAAAATATCTCCAGACAAGTGGAATGGATCTACTCACAGCACAGCGACTGGTTAAGGGCACAGCAGATAGCTTAAAGAAGTTTGTGAGGGATTTCAGTGGGGCCCAAAGAGCTGCGAGCCAATTTGTGGAGTGGGCAAATGGCAAGCTTCTGGAAAAGGACTGTGAGGTGGTGGTGCAGGTAGCCCTACCTGAAAAACGGGTGAGAAAGAAGAAGACCATGCCAGGAGAGGTGGCAGCAGCTGAGAGAGACTTTGAGGTCAGAGTGTATAATGTAATAATGGACACTGTGACGGAGAGTATTCACCAGCGCTTTGCTGCTAGTGAAAAACTCTGCACTGATTTTGCCTGCCTTGACCCCAAAAACTTCCCTGAGTTAAGGGACAGGGGTCTCGTTCAATCAGCAATGCAAAACATCAGCAACTGTTTGCTGAAATTTGATTCAAGGGCAACTGCTGGAACTTTGCAGGCTGAGCTGTTAAGCCTTGCCAGACAGTGGGAAAGATTGAAACTGTCCCCTATGAAAGAATACCAGGTGAGGACATACACAGCAGATGATGAATCATCTGAAGGCAGTGGTAACGAAGACACACATGATGTGGAAGGGCCAGAGCTGGTTAATAAGAATGTCTGTATGTGTAAAAACTGTGCCATTTGTGTGTATCTTGTCCTGGCACAATACAATCTGTTGACAGATGCATACCATGTCATTGGACTGGCCTACAAATTTTTGTTGACGTTATCAACCACTCAAGTGGCCTGCGAGAGGAGCTTTTCCACCCTTAAGTTTGTTAAAAACAGACTTAGAAGCACTCTAACACAAGAGCACTTGGAAGCCTTTATGCTTATGTCAACAGAGAAAGACATTCTGATGTCCTTGGACTCTGATGGGGTTATAAACAAGGTTGCAGAGACCAGTAACCTACTGCGACGGCAACTCATGTTTTAAGGGAGTGTGTGTGTTTGTGTGTGTGTTTGTGAGATAGAGAGAGAAAGAGAGAATTACTGTTACACGCCACCACCAAATGTTTAAACTACAATGTTCAGTTTGTAATTGTTAATACATGTTGTACATTCATTACAGTACAGTTTTTCAGTGTCATAACAGTAATATATTATTCTTGTTTTGCCATGTTCTTATTTATTTATTTACTTCTTTATCTATACTTGTTATTTTATGTTCAATTCTAATGCTTTGGCATTGCAAAAAGGTACTTTGTCATGCCACAAAAACTACTTTAATTGGACAGTGCTCCAATGCCCAATACCACTATGTTTGTATATAGTCAAAGCATGTTTGTATATAGTCAAAGCATATATATTAGCAACTGTTAAATGGCCTGTTTAGGTCTGTTCTAAACATGCATATGCATAGCAAAATCCATTTTCTGCTGTTATTGTATGTTGTTGTTGACTTAAGATCTTTTAAATAATAATTATTACACTTGAGATTTCATGTTGTTGTGCAGTCATTTTATTGTAATTTTAGACTTCATCATTGGCTTATTTACAGGGAACCATTTTCATGAAACCTACAAAAACTTCACTGTTTACTCTATCTACAACGTCAACATGCATTTGTGTAGTGGCATCTAGTGGTGAGAATGCAGATTGCAGGGTATATACTCAGTAGAACGCATAGAACAACAAAACCTAAAACATGACGTGGCGTTGTCAAGGTAACAATTTCACTGGATCTAAACAAATCAATCTAACCATAGATGTGACCAGCAGTAGCGGTAGCTTTCTTAATATACTTAACATAATTTTGCAAGAGTTCTATGACGTAAGTAGTATTTTTTAGCAAATTTTTTTTTGACCACCGAGGGCCGGTGGTCTACGAAATTTCCCGGTAGATTTATTGGTCCCACTCCGCCCCTGCTCTCAGATATTCCACATGTTCACCAAAAATTATCTCCTTGGGAATGTCTGACACTGGTGCATAAATACTGTAATAGACTTGCCAGGTGTGAAAGCTTGTCCGGCATAGCAAAAGTAACTAAGGAGGGCAGGGCTTAGCGAAGGGTCAATTTCTTAATTAAAACTGAAAAAGTTCCCCACCATTGAATCCATTTTTTTCTTAGCCCCAGGGTTATGAAGATCTCTCTTTTGAGGCACGTCTGACCATCTTTTACGATAACTCCCTTTTCTGGTCTGTCCTCGTCCAGTATATAATTCACCTACACATTACACATATTACAAAGAAATGCATGCAGTGTCAAATACAAAACACTCTGGAAAATATTTGTGACCCCGAAAAGATGTTAACCACATACTATTGTTCTTGAAGAGAATGATTCAGTCTTAGTGTCCATGAGGCACGAGGGCTGAGATTTGATTTTATATTAAGAGCCTCACACTGCTCCCCACAATTAGCTACCATGTCAACATCTGTAGGAACTTCCCAACTACATGCCAATTCTTATTGAAGGGGATAGTGCTAGGGTACTTAAGGTATGGCAGGGCCTGAGATTTGATTTCATAGTCTCACACTGCTCCCACAGCGGGCTGCCCTCTCCACATCTGAAGGGACATTCCCATGCACTGCAAGAAAATGACAGTTCTTTTGACAGTAAGAAGACATTTACAAAAAAAAAGGTTTTAGATTATGGAGGCAAACATAAAAAAATGCCTAGATGCTGACATTTTAGATATCTTTGATGCCTGAAGTGATAACTGTACTAAAATAGATATTAATGTAAATGCATAAAAAATCTGACTATAAATACCCAAGATGCCTTCTCCACGTGTTTCAAGGGTGAAATCTCCATGAGAAACCTGTTTAAATTCCTCCAGTGCCTGCTGGTTAACTCTCTCATTGTGGTGATGTAAAATGTTACGCACAAGGAAGATGTGGCTTTCTGGGGACACAGACTTGAAATAGTTGTTATTTCGCATGCTAGCTGCTCATCTGTCTAAGAGTTGATCCACCCACAGAGCTCCGGCACAAGTCCAATAACTCTTAGATCATCCTTTTCATCTTTTGTGTTGTACTAATGAATAGTGCCATACAATGCATTGTGCTCTACAGAACCAGTTGCTGGATGGCCATTAGGATTAAGTGGGTCCTTTTTCAACAGCAACTATGGCAAAATCACAGCTGCATGCCCTGTTTCAGTCTTAGGTCACAACATCCACAACTACCAGAGAAGATCAATGAAACACTCCCAGGAGGTTTACAACAACAATACAGTATGTTGTGCTGTTGTGGGTGTAACAACAGTCATCAGAGAAACCTCAAACTACAATTTTATTCTGTCTCAAAGAAATAGATTGGCGGAATTGAGGATTAGCGTGCTAGAAAGAGGGATTGTTCATGCATGTTAATAAATTAAAGCCAAAAATGTTCACCAAGTTGTCTTTTATGTATAATGACACAAATATTATATTGTATGTATTTTTATGAATTCTTTAAATGTCTGGAAATATTGAATACAGAATATAACAAATAATGCAGGATCCCGTGATGTTTTGGCTATGGTGAGGGAAATGGCCCTTACCTCCTTCATGCCGTCATTCACCACTTACTGCATAGAGTGGGCAAAACAGGAAAGACGTTCCTCCCACAAGTGTTCATCATCTAGATTCTTCTCCTCACTATCACTGTCATCAGACTGTTGTTGTGGCATTTGAACTTTGAAAGCACATTTCATATTAGCAGTGTTGTCTGTAATGATATAACTTATCTTCTGACGAATACCATATTCCTCTGTGATCTCATCAAATGCAGAAACAATACGCTCCCCACTATGTCTGCCTGTAAAATGCCTACAGTCTAGCAAGTAGGATTTGAGTGCATAGGAATCTGAATCAGTTGATTTGTTGCACACATGGGCAGTCACTCCAAGGAAGGAGCGCAGGCTGCGATCAGACCAGAGATCAGTCGTTTATGAAACAGATGAGTGGGTCTCTAGCTTCTTTAAAAGAGTTTCCTTGACAGTCCTTACTAGGGTTGCCAACTTTCTGAAATGGAAATAAGCAAGGGGGGTGCCTGGGTCCGGTGACATGCCCCCACGGAAGAGAATTTTGAAAAAAAAATAACCCCTGAAATAAAGACTTCTGGTGAAAATAGTGGAAACTAATTAATACATTTAGATAAATATAATATTTAATGAATAGCAAAGTATGCCTAATAAGTATACAAGACTGAACCACATAGATGTGAAATATAAAGGCTATCATGATCATTTTGCGAACAATGAACCATGTTTTTTTTTAAGTTTATAATATGCCCTCTTCAAAGACACCCCCATTTTTAAACCTTGAGCTATCTAAATCCATAATTATTTAATAAGAAACCCATCAGCAATGATTGACACATTATGAGACGGGAGGGAGCGGGACACAGGAACAGAGGGAGAGCACTGGAGAGATATATATGTGGATTGTTAGGCTAAACCTGTACTATCTCTTTAATTATAATCACTTTCTTATCAACTATATTTGAGTTTTAAAAATCCACATAATTACATACCATATGAGCCTCTGGAGATGACTGACAGACAATGAACATTGACATTGCTCCATCCTGTGCCCGCAGCCTCTCGCTCCTCTTGTGATTATCTCCTCATGCGTGCTGCTTTATATCACACACTCCGCCGTGACAAAGAGAAAAAAAGCGACGGCATATGGTAAAATTGGCCTTGTATTCATTGTTATTCCTTTAATTCAAATTACAATTGTAATTCTAGATCCTTTTTTTGACATCAATTTAAATTCAAGAATTGAATTGGAATTCAGGAGTTATTCTCAATTCCATTCTGAATTGTGCACAAGCCTGTTCTATACATAGCAGGTGCAGTAAATATTTATTATAACAATTTTAAATCATGTTTTTTGTGTGCTCCCACAACACTATTTTCTTACGGACGGAAATTTAAAAAGAAGCCGTACATTATAGACGGTTTCATCGGACACACTTGTTGTGGTTACGTGTCTGGTCGGAAGTTTACTCTTCTCTGTTTGTTTAATGGTCTGAATAGTGTCTAAACTGAACTCTTAAGCTTACACTTTAGCTGTTATTTGAACTAAGGTATATTATGTGTAACTTATTTTGCTTGTTTTCAAAAATAAACTAGTCGTTTATTATGTTGTTCCTGCTGAAATCATCTATAGAGCATTAACTTTATACATTGTTTTCAATGGTGATGAAATAACAAAAAAAAATTTCTTACCATTTCATTGTGAGCATCATCATGATGACCTATTGAAGATGATTCACTTTCATTGTTGACCTACATTTAAAGGCAGACATACAAACATGTAACTGTAATAACCACATTAAATATAACTTTGGTCTAAGGTTTAGTAAACTTTGAGGTCGTTGTCTGTTTTTAAACTAAAAACAAGCAGCCAATCATAATTTTAAAAACTATGACTCATTAAAAAAGATGGTCAGAAGCAAGCAGTTTTTTATGATTTAAAAAGGTTTGTGACAAGCACTTTATATGCGAAGAGAAAGATAAACATGAGATATGCATTTTCCCTCAAACAATTAAATCAATAAAGATGTTGTTAATGTTCTTACCACTTTCTCCATCAGCATCATTTAAATCACCTTCATTGGTGACCTACACATGAACAGGCAGACAAACAAAAATTAACCAGCTGTAATAACTCCACTGCAGAGTATACAAGAAACATAAGTGATGCACCACATGCATCAAAATACTGTAATGTGTTGAGAATGAATAATATTGATGAAGTTGATGAAGAGTCTAATTCATGTTCTTACATCAATTTTTGTAAAAGCACATGATTGACAAGTGCACCATAGTAGTACTTTTATTGTGAGCATACATTACCTGTCTGTTTAAATAGGAATTTAGTGGCTTTCAATGGTTATAACTTTAAAATACATTTCACAAATAATGAACTGAATTCATGGTTCAATATTTTTCCTCACCATTTCGTCATCTGATGTTCTGGAGTCAGTGTGAGTGGATTCCTTAAATTTGTAAACATACCAAAGATGTCAACCCAAATTGCATTATCAATGTCTTTTGATTGATCAGTATGCACAGTTCCTTATAATTAGTTACTTACCAATGAAACAGTTTCACCTTCAGTGCTGTTACAAGGTTGCTGTTAAATGTAATTAAACAATACTTGTATACTTTATGTATATTTTATTATAAGTATACCTGTCTGTTTAAATAGGTATTTAGAAATATGGTTTAAATTGCAATAACTTAAATACATTTCACAAATATTAACTGAATTCATGGTTCAATATTTTTCCTCACCATTTCGTCAACTGATGTTCCAGAGTCAGTGTCGGTGGATTCCTTAAATTTGTAAACATACCAAAGATGTCAGCCCAAATTTCATTGTCAATGTATTTTGTCTTGTATAATTTTCACAATTACTGTAAATATGAATTTCCAGTGTTTTTATTTTCAAGGTTCTTAATACTGTCACAAGACAATGTTGTGGACCAGTAAGTTTCTACTGTTTTTGTTTATATAATAACACCTGCTCAATGTCAAACTGAGTTAAAGTGAGCAATAGAACTCTACACAGAGTTTAAATGTGCATCTTAACACATTTATTATTTTCTTTTGTAATAAAACGACTTCCTCTCCTGCTTCCTATTCTTCCCTTCTGACATCCAAGACCGCAGGGTAGTTAGGGCCCGAGCACCGAAGTGCCAGGACCCTATTATTTTTTAAGGTGTTATTATTATCTCTTGTAATTTGGATCAATAACAATATAGTATAATCTATCAGTTGAATGTAGTATTTTCTTATTTTACCCTTTTTATTGTTGGATACAAGCATGTATTCGTGCATTAGCGACATGCGCATGCTGTACATCGCAGACCCGTCTGCATGCCTGTAATTAATAAAAGTACAATGTCATATTTTTACACATTTACAAGGACACAATACAACCTTCAATTACTTATGTCTTGCACAAACTCCTAAGTAATGTTACACAAACAGAATGCATATTTTTAAGACTTACAGTGGGGGACGGTCCTGTGATGAAGGTCTAAAACAAAAGAAAACAATATTTGTATATTATGTACATTATAATGTAAGCATTAGTGCTGCTTTTGCTAACATAAACAACTACAGAATTTATGTCACACAGGAATTGCATTTCCAAGACTAAGGACACTGAAATGTTATATTTATGTACAACCAATTTCAATTTATCAGTTTACTACCTTTTACATTTATGTATTGGTTAATCCACCAGTATATGACAGGTGGTACATTTGCTAAGCCCTAAATTTTCAATATTCCAAAGATTTATATCAATTTTGAATATTCAACACAGTTCCCTCGGTCTTTGTACATTTGTACAGCGTTAGTCGTTAAATGCAACTGCTCGACAAAGTTTATATCCAAACTTTATACAAAACACCGAAACAAGCTAATCAATATATTCAGGACTACTAGGCAACAGGCAGATGAGCTATTTCATCAGGATTGGACCTAAGCTATATGCAGCATTGCGACACTCTGGGACCTAAGTTGCCAATATCTAAGGGACATAAAGCCTATCCTTGAGGTACATAACTGAAATGTCTGCATTTTTCAAACAGCATTTTAACAATATTAACTGATTTGTGACTGACCTTTCATGTTCTGCTAAATGCTGAACCAGAGACTTCCAGTCCACACCTTCTACATTGCTCTTCTCCATGGTCCTCATCCTACAAACAGTAATGCACTTGTCAACGTTTGGTTCACACAGCTACATGCATCCATTAGCATCTCCATAAGAACATGAAATCAATAAACTATACTAATTCTGTGCCAATTCTGTCCTCCCACTTTGACTAATAACACATTTCCAAGTAATTTGGAGAGGGCCCTGAAAAGCATCTACTGCTTTATGTGACATTTATTTATTTATCAAAACAAAAGCACAAACCATACAGCTAATTAATTTTATTATTGGTCAATTTCCTACTGCCTTACTGAGGTCCTCCTCTGGAGCCATCAAGGTGAGGTCACACTGAAGAGGAACAACATAGGCAACTGCCCTGTTGAGTCCACTATCTTCTTTCAAGTACAAAACTGTGTAGCCTTCTACTGGGACTGACAAGTCTACAAGTTTTCTGCTTTTGCAGCATCTCATGATTTTAAACCAACCAACACCACAGAGGGCTGGAAAAGCTTTCTCGATATTTTCTTTCACAGCTGCAGAACCACCATTCATCGGAAATGTTATGACTTTCCTGCCAAGCCCATTTCTTTGAAGGACCAGGGTCTCCTCAGTACTTGGAATTCCATTTGTTGACATTAATGCGCAACAAAAGAAAACATGCTCCCATGGCCCACAGGCTGGCTTGTTAAAAATACTGCCTTTTCTTGGTCTGCTTCTAGGATATGGACTTTGGAAAAGCCTTGATAGGGTACTTGAGGCAGATGATTGGCGAACCGGTAACACAGGAGCATAGGTTGAAGGACTGGCAAAAGGTGTGAGTGGATGTGCCTGATTTAAAGCTAAGGAGACAGAAGGAGCAAGCATTGCGGGATGGGGAAGAGTATGTGCAACTGATGATTGCATGACTGGAGTGCTTGAAGCAGATGCAGGACACATTTGGCTGCTGGCTTGTGTGAGTGGGCTCGAGAGTTCTGGTCAGTAGGAGCAGAATCAGGAGGGAGAACATTTGGTGTGGAGGGAGGTCGAGTAGTCGAATGACCCAATGAGGACTGGTCACTTAACAAACTTGAGACTCTTGCAAGCATTGAAGCCACATGCTGTAAACGTTCACTGTAAAATAACCCAGAAATATAGGACAGACTTGGTATAAAGGACGGTCTGTAAAAACAGTCTGTTGTGTTATTACTATTACGATACTGTTTCTTTAATGCAGCGGTTCTCAGGCACATTCCAGGAGCTCCCACACATAGCTTATTCAGATAATCAGCTTATAAATATTTATTAATAGACACAACTAGACCAGAAATTTGTGTGTCAGATGGAAGAGACATGATCAACGTGTGCACTCTAAAAAGTAATTCAGACGACCTTTAGTCATTACTTAAATATATACATTGTTGTGAAATAAAAAATCAAGTTCAGAGATACTGTTAGACTTTTTACTTGTGATTGTTATTTTATCGAGCTAGGATGACACATAAATTATGCCTATTGATTAAATGTATTATCATGACTTGTCTGAATTTATCATTGTCAGTTAATTAAAAATAATTTAATTTTAAGTTCTGTTAATGTAAAATACTATTTGATGACGTGTGAATGGCCGGCCCACAGTTTCCGCGCCATGTTCAAGGATACGATTGTGGTGCCACAGCTGAAACTCGTTGAAGTGTAATGTGGTGATGAATGGTAAGTAATTTTATGCTTAATTGCACATATTTGCACTGAGGACTCGGTTAGTGATAACATGTACTATAACCTAATACTGAGATTTGAGCAGTGTTGATAGTCTGTTCGCTGAGGTAAAGTAAGTTAACGTTAGCCTGCAGTAGCTAACGGTCGTTCAAGGCCCTATGATTTCCATTTTTTCAACAGAAAAACTCTGACAGCATGCTCTTTTTGTCTGTTGAGAATGTATTTGAGGAACCATATTTCATTAATAAGGGTTTATAAGTTCATATTTATGTTAAGACAGTTAGTGTGATAAATAATTCAGGGACGTGCACAGGGGGGTTGCTCAGGTTGCCCGGGCAACTGCCCATATGCCCTTCTCGAGTCTCGACTCAAGTTGCCCTTCCGAGGTGGAAAAAAATGTACTTTTACTTCGTTTACACTATGCAGCGTTCCTTCGTTACTGTATTTTAATTAATTACGAAATTTGTATTTTATTTTTAATTTGCTATCTTGTGTTTCTGGCGCATTCGCGAATTAATGACTCGTTTGAGTCAATTCATTACAAAGTGTTGCAAATAAATGAGTCGTTTGAGTCGATTCTTTACAAAGCGAATGGGCCAAACGTTTTAATTTGATTCGTGAAACAGTTTGAATGAATTGTTCAGATCGCTGCAAAAACGGAATCGTCCGAAGCTGTTTTACTCGTAACCTATGTAGAAACACGCAGAATATAACCAGTGTTGGGTGACGTGGAAATGAATTTAACAATCTTTTAACTAAAAGCAAAACTTCACACGTGTACCCGCCATTACATACGCGCGAGTCCTGTTCGTCGTCAAACACAGTTAAACGCGTGCAACCTCCAGAAACACTGTAGCACAGATTGAAGAAAATCCATCGATGATTGACGTCTGATTCGCTGCATAATGTACTGCATGATGTAAGTGATTCTCACAAAACACACGTGACATGACAACGTATGAAAACATGAGTTTTGTCTAAAATCATTTTTATGTAAGTGTAAACTGTCAATGTCCTTAGACCAGGGGTCACCAACGTAGGTAGCCCCCACAGAGTCTGTGAGGTGCCCGCCAAAGCACATTCTATTAATAGTCTCAACTGTAATATTTATTCATTACATATTTTTTTATATTAGCTTGGCTTGGTTTGCGTATGTTAAAATTTTAAACAATACTAAAACATATAAACAAGTCAAATAAAATAAAATAAACAAGTAAAACAAAAAAGTTTGAAGGAGACTATATCAAAAAGTAGCCCTCCAGATTGTTTTATCCATTGTGGTAGCCCTTGCTCATAAAAAGGTTGGAGACCCCTGCCTTAGACCATCTTAGGAGGCTCCAACTTTATACATATGCAAAACTGTTGTCAGTTTACTTGTCTGATATTTCAGCTATAAGCTACATCAACATTTAGACTAAAGTTAAGTTGTTAATTTGTAATGCTTGTCTATTCTGTGTTTGTATTCTTTTTTTGTACTGTTTGTGTATGTTGCAGTTTTACACATACTGTGCCCTTCATAAGTATTCTTCTCTTTGTTGTGGAGTCAAGAAATGTCTAAACATTAAAAGATAAACATGAGTACAGAATCTGTCACTTTTTTTTTTTTAATGGGCACTGAGCTGTGTCCTGATTGTTTACACATGAAAAGCATTAAATGTGTAGGATCAGTTTGATTCACGTATGTGCATTTGTGTACAATACACATAAGTCAGCATTTAATGCGGTTGTTCTTTGTTGTTAAAGCATATATGTGTTGAAACATAAACAAAGGTTAATAAAATATGACATTCTAAGCTTATTTATCTTACCAATTTCTGGTCTCCACAGCAAACAGAAAAACCTTGTCTTTACAGTTCTGATACTTATCGAGGTCACTTTAGTGTGTGTGTGTGTGTGTGTGTGTGTGTGTGTGTGTGTGTGTGTGTGTGTGTGTGTGTGTTTGTGTGTCAATACAAAAAACAACAAATATCGGTCTTGCCTACACAGTGTTATGCTCGTTTTAAAATTTGCACCCTGTTAACTTCAACGGGGCCAGTTTTAAACCTGCTTTTAGCCTCTTAACATCCTTGATGTGACATTTTAAGTGCCCAGCCATTATGAGTGATTCCCTCAATAGTGAACACAGTGAATCTGACTGCAGTAGATGTGAAAAATATGTATAAAATTGATGTTAATTCAGCCAGCCACATATCTGTATTTACATCCTGTTTTCGATTTAAGTCCACAGTAGTCGATTGTCCAAATCCCACGCGTGACTAAGCTACGGTGGAGACTCAGATGCACGTGAACTCGACAATCGACTACTGTGGACTTTGACTGAAAACAGGAAGAAAATACAGGCATGTACGGTGGCCGAATTAGCATCACTTTTATTCATATTTTTCACATCTACCGCAGTCAGATTCACCGAGGTTCACACTTAAGGTAATCACTCATAAAAGCTGGGCACTTGAAATGTCATATCAAGGATGTTAAGAGGCTAAAAGCAGGTTTAAAACTGGCTCCATTGAAGTCGACAAGGTGCAAATTTTAAAAAGAGGATTACACAGTGTAGGCAACACAGATTTTTGTCATTGTTCTGTGTACTGACAGCACTCCAAATTTACTTGAACATTTACTTGAATGTTCTTCTTGAACATTATTCACCATTTACTAAAAATTATTGAAACATGTAAAACATTTTGTGTACAGGATGCATAATGTCACAACCGATTAAAAAAAATCTGATCATTACTGGTGTCTGTATATATTTAAAAAATTGCCTATGGGAAACACAGGAAAATGTCTTTATTATAGGCAGGGCTCATCTTAACTCTTGTAGAGATCAACCATAATTAAGTTCATGTGACTTAGAAATGTGTTTTATTATGGGCAAAAACGTCTTCATCTAACTTAAAATATTATGTTAGATCAACTTTATTACTTGCATTCATGTTGAAAATAATTAAGTTCATATTACTTAAAAATGTGTTTCATTGTGGCCTAAAAGCTACTTCACCTTACTTAAAACATTGTTTTGGATCAACTTAAATATGCGTTTTATTGTGGCATAAAAGGTAATTCACCAAACTCAAAACATCACTTTGAATTAATGTAATTCTGCAAGCAGTCTAAAGTAAAAAATTCTAGTGGAAACGGTTAACATATTTTTTTTTTGTTGATTCAATGTTTTATTTTTTAGAGTGTGGTGCTGGAGGGGTTCCAGGAACATACTTGTAAAGCTCTGCTGTAAAAAATATAAATATATCTGCAACCCAAATTATACCACTTTTATTGTGGTATACTCAAGCTATTGTGAAATTATAAAGTTAAATATAGTTTTTAACAAGCCAACCTGTACAGTAAAAAGTGGTACAAAAAATAATAATTGCCTTTTAGGTACAACAATTGGAAGGTAAATCAGTAGCAAAACTTGAGAGCATGTAGATTTAAATTTAGGAAATTGTAAAGTAAGTATTTGTACCTGTAAACCAAGATGTACACTTACGCGCGTCGAATAAATGTTTGTCATGCAATATCCCCCTCTCGCTGCAAGGTTTTAGTATGTTTTTACTAAATACGACAATAAACAGGTCAAGTTCGACCTATTTGCTATTTTGAGCTTTCAACTCGGAGGTGTTTTTGGTTTAAAGCAACTGTTTGAAAATTTGTGTCACTTTCAACCGGTCGGTGTGCTTCCACTAACCTCTGGACTCTAATGGAAGGTAGGTGGACCAAAATATATATCTTTATCTTGGTACTGAAACATGGCACTCTAAATCTATGGTGGTTTTTGAAAATTTCATCGTCATATCTATAAACTGGCATTCCCCAAATACCTTGACAGATACAAATGTATAGCACATATTTACACGTTAAATTCAGATTTAAATTGCAACCACAAATAGCCATCTACAACGTCAAATCTGTATCTGCAGTTTCAAATCTTCCCGCCTTGACTTTTGCTCCTAATTTGTGCATTTGAAAGTTCAGATGCGAGCCGCCCCCTAATGGCAGGAAAAATCACAATTAAAAGGATCCAACAAATGGACATACGATTTTAAGGCGAAACCCTAAATCAATCAATCTTTCTTTTTTTCTATAATTGACATTTTAGTATTGTATATGTTTACTGTAGTATGTCTATATTTTAGTATGTTTGTCCTTCATTATATGTTTTTTTGCTTTCTAACGTTAACGTTACCTCATCTGCAACATAAAATTTCGTTGTACCAATGTATATATGCCAATACATATTTTTAATCTGATAAAGGTGATGTATTAATTAGTAACTGAACTTACTTAGCTGAAGCAAGCTTTGTCATATTTTCGAATTATAGTTAAGTTTTTTTTTAAGTAGGCTATATTTTAGCTTTTTGCAGCCATAGCGATTGTGGTTGAGAAAGGAAATAAAGTCACCAAGATTAATAATTTTCCATTTAAATTTGTAAAAATATCATCACATCCAAACAATATGAACAAATAAATATGAAAACAAGAAAGGGCGGGTAAACTAATTCACAGGTCTCATACATTTGAATAATAAATACATAAAAAGGATTGCGCTCTGTAATATATTGTGACAAGTTATTAAAAGTGCCACATACCTTTCATTTGTCGAAGACATTGTTAGATCACCTTAAACTAAAGATATGGTTTGTGAGTCTCTTCTTGTTCTGTCCGATCAAAACTGTTCTCAAGCCAGGGTTTTATATATCAAGCTCAGAGAAAACTGGGGTAATCAAAGTTTTACGCAAGTTAGTATAAAATTTACAATAATCTATTTTTATTTGTTATTGAAATAAAGTCCTTGAAATATCAATTTATATTACTTTTTATGTTCACCTTTATAAAGGTAATTAAAAACTTATTCGATGAAAAATTGTCATTTTATATAATTCTGCAATTATTGTCATAGCTGATAATTGCAAATCAATTAATGCATAGTAGGCTTTAATACCTTACTTACAGTCCATCACGTCTTGCACTAAAATGCATTCTGGGATAAATTGAAGCGAAGTCGTGCCCCTTTTTGTGATTGGCCAACAATGATTGACGTTATCGTGTCGTGTCAACGTAGAAGTATCCGTCATCTTGGATGCCCCAGGACTGTGCTACGCAGTATATATATATATATATATATATATATATATATATATATATATATATATATATATATATATATATACACAGACACACACACACACACACACACACACACACACACACACACACTATATGCACTCTTAACTACATGCAGTAGTATAAACAGTTATGTTTATTTTAGGGGATGCATGTGTAAAAGCATAGATCACAAAATCTGATTCTAGATTTAAAACTAAATACTGTAACATACAAGAACTGTTATATTACAATTCATTTTCTTATTGCTGTCAAACAACATTGTTTGCAGATTGTGGGGAGAGAACGATTTTTAAGTTCATGTGATTCTGAAGTTCTGAATCCAAATCCTCTTAAGCAGAAGTAATCAAACATTATGTGGGCAGATTGTTCATTACTGACTGTGGTCCAAAAGACCTCTAGCCACCATCAGTGCCTCCTGGTAAATATCCACACCGAATACAGTGCTGGTTTTTAGAGGGTCTATGCTACCCTGGAGCTGGGCCTCTAGCATTTCTCGAAGGGCTGGTTGCGGTATTGGAATGTCAGTTTGTTGCCCCATGTTCTCAATAGGAACTGGTCCATCCCAATCAATTCCCCAGTCAGACATGTCACCCTATAAGAACAAAAAAAGTTCATACATTTTTTTAAACAGATTGTCACAATAAAAATAGGTCAAGAATCAACAATGATGCACATCTGGAACTGTCTATACCTCCACAGGAAGCTGTTGTGGTGCTACAAGCAGCCCTGCCACCCACAGCTGCTGTGGAGATCTGTTGCCTTCGGAGGACAGCGGATGTCTGTCCCAGGTGTCAGCAAAGAATTTGAGATGCCAGTTTAGCCTTGGCAGCATCAAAAAATGTAGACATGTGATGTGAGCGTCATTGTTTGGGTCAAGAGCTCCAATGTCCTCCAGGTGCCGGAATGCTGCATAGTATATATGGATGACTGTGCACCATAAGTCCCGCCATAACCTTTCGATGCGTTGATTGTGGATACTCTTGCCAGTGATGTAGCTCTTGCGCTCTAACATAAAATGTAGGACATTCGATTATCAGAATTGAACAGAAAAGCAAACTTCCAACACAATAACTTAACTATGAAAATATGCAAGGTTTAATCAGACTAAGGAAGGTGACAAGATTAGTACTCCTTTTTACAACGTGAAATAAGCTTTGCCTGGTTGTAAGTGCTGCCACAAACAGTAGTTTCGAAATTACTTTTTAATATTACCACATAAAACTAACTGTATTACAATTTAAAATTTGAATCACAGTCCCATTTTCTGTCATCAGAATAAGTTATTTAAAGTGGCAATAAACTACTTCCGCCATTTCACTGTAATTTGTTTCCACGTTCATTTTTGCAGTTGCGCTCTCTGGAAACTAGATAATACTTTGTACTGTTCTGACTTACTGCACCTACCAGGTCCCCGATCAGGATGCTCCAGCATGAACCGTGCAACATCTATATTTTCACCACCATGCGGACACGTTGAGGTAGACCATAAACACGCAAGCTGTGCAATACAGTTGAGGCCCTGTTATTATTGCTGTCTTTCAGGAACATTACTTTGCGACTAAAGCCATCAATGCCCCCCATGAATAACTATTCCCTTTCAAGGGATACTTGACGCTGTGTCATGTAATGACATTATGGGGAACGCTATGCAGCGTGACGCGCGTGAATATTGTGTCAACTAGGTCCACACACAGACGCCGGCGGATGACGCCAAGAGCGACGCGGCAACGCGAGGCCACAAATAGGCGGAAACAACACAGGTCAAACAGCTTCTGCTATTTCAGCGAACGCTTGTGTGAATGTGAATGTGTCTAAATCTATATCTAGTGAGATTAGATTAGATTAGTTTAAAAAACTAGGGAAACATGGATAAGAGAAAGGGATTTAGAAGTGTGTTACCCCCTGTCCTAGATTATTATTGACGGGGGTAGCACGAGCTTTGTGTGTTTGGTGCGGACTACACGCACGCTTTCCCCGAGGGGGAGGCGTGCGGGCATTGTGAGGAAATACCATTCAAATGCTTCGCTCTCGATGGGTTTTCGCAAGCGTGGTTCAACGGGTGCCCGTGAGCGGCTTCACCCGTTTTATCCGCGAGTGTTGTGAATTACTCTAGTTCTGAGGATCTAGATGTAATTAATGTTATACAGAAAACACAAAGCTTACTGATTTATACCCTTTCTCCATGTTACGAAGAACTATTATGTTGTGACCCGATCGGCTGTAACAATCTAATATTGACTTTACTGACCAGCACGAAGTGAAGGCTGCCAGTGAACTTGACGATAGAGGTTTAACTTTCTTCCCTGATTTACACTGATAAGTTTTTAAACGGAAGACCATGCAGATATGCAGACTCCTCTCATTTATTGTTAAACACATCAGCGAGTTTCTTAACCCTTTTTGGGGGTTTTTTAAATAATGCAGATACGGCAAATGCCCGTATTGACAGTATCTCGCGGTTTATTTGTTGCGAGAGACAGCAACAATGTAAATGGATTAACAAGTTTATATGGTCGCGGGTCGCGATGGAGCATGCCTTCGCAATATTGGCATTCTTCACGCATATCAAGCAGATATTGTATGAAATAAAGGGTGAACCTGAATCCTGTAATATTAGATGAGCTCAGGAGAGCGGAGCTTCTCTCCGTGCTACTAAAGAAACGGGTTTTTCCTCGTCGCAGTTTCCCCCGAGAATCTGCATCTAAACAGTATTAACACAACATACAGATAACAAAAACAGAGTGTTGTCTCTCGTGTCCCCCCCTCTCCCTCAGAGAGCTTGGGGGACGAAACAACAACCAGCAACCAGAGAGGCATATAAGGCTGATCTGAGAGCAGTCATTATCTCAAATCATAAGGCTGCGTTAAAGGGGTCCTGTCGTTCACAAGTGGCCTCTTAAGGCACTTCTCATGGAGCACAGATAAAACCTGTGCCCGATGTGCCCTCACATACAAAATAGTTTGTTAACCCCTTATGTTCTGTCTTCATTAAAGAAGACCTAATTTTTGTCTCCATTAAAAAAAAAGACATATAAAACAGAACAATAGGGCATTTTTAGTAGCTCAGCTGTGCCCTGCCGGTCCTCCGCTTCAGGGCAGTGAGCATTCTGGAGTCCATCCCCTTTTTAGGGCATTTTTTCCATGAGTGAAAAAAAAAAAAAAAAAAACACAAAATGGCTGCTAGAGGTTATAGAGAGAGGCTACATAATTCAGTTTGTTTCCCATCCTCCCAGGTTCGGAGGGGTTTTACCCACCGAGGTGGGCCCCGGAAAAAGACCACCTTATTAAAGGAGTAGGTCATCGCTTTATAGCCATTATTTTATTGTACCAAAAAAGGATGGAGGGCTGAGGCCTATTTAGATCGATCTCTGAAGAGATAAAAATTCTAAAACTGACATTTCCTTTTATTGTGGCGTTAATCAGCTCTGAGGACTGGTTCGTCATGATACATTTTAAGGACCCCTATGTCCATATATCTATCCTCCTGCAGCATCTGGAAATTCCAGGTTTGCTTTCGGGGGCAAACCATACCAATATCGGGTTCAGCCATTCAGAGTAGTTCTTTCACAGCGCATAATGCATGGATTTAACCCTTGCTCCTCTGAGACTTCAAGGGATCCAAATACTTAATTACATAGACTATTGGCTTGTGTTAGTCCAGTCTCGAGACATGGCAGTTCGGCATCGAGATGTCGTCCTTGCCCATATGAAGCGCCTAGGGCTACGGAACAACGCCAAAAAGGGCATTTTAACCTACTAGCAGAAAATATTATTTCTTTGGGTAGCTTGGGACTCAGTGAGGATGTAGGCACGTATGTTTCCTACACACACAGAGTCAATCCTGGCATCAGTGTCTAGGATCAGATAAGGCCAATTTTACACCGTAAAGCACTTTCTAGAGTGTTAGGTCCGTTGGCGGCAGCATCTAGTATTAGGGAGGCCTGGGGTCGCGCCCTCTATACAGACTGGCGCATCAGGTTCTCCTTTGGTCTCACGGAAAAATTTTTTTTGTCATTCAGACATCCCCAGGGTCCAGAATGTGAGAGCAGACACCCTGTCGAGGCAGGGGCTGAGGTTGTAAAGCCCATACTATTCGAAAGATTATGGTTTAAAATGGAGATTACTCCAGATTTAAGATCCACTATTTCTGTTTTTATGCTCCTATTACTAAGGGCTCTCTTTAGTGTTTCGAAAGCCCTTTTCATGGCCTCTTTCAAACACATTTGACTTGTGTGCAGATACATGTCTGTCACTGAAGTTAGCCTTTTTATTAGCCATCATAGTTCAACAGGTGCCCGCAAGTCGGCTTCATCCGTTTTAACTGTGAGGGCTGTGAATTACTCTAGTTCTAAGGATCTAGATGTAATTCATGTTTATAAATAAAACACAAAGGAGCTCCACACGAAATTAAAACTATTTTAAATGGAGACTATTCACTACTCGGTTTAGTGACAAACATTTATTTCCAAACTGCCCAGTGGCTTCAGTTCTGGAATTTTTACAAAATCGGTTTTCATCCGGTTTATATCCATTTACTATCAGAGTATAGGCTGCGGCTATCTCTGTGTCTATTCTCCTATTTCTAAGGGTTCTATCTGTAGTGCTTCGAAAGCCCTTCTCATGGCCTCTTTCGAACACATTTGACTCATGTACAGATACATTTCTGTCACTGAAGTTAGCCTTTTTTATTCGCCATCATGGTTCAACGGGTGCCCGCGAGTCGGCTTCACCCGTTTTAACTGAGGGCTGTGAATTTGCACCCAAGACCGGGTTATGTTCCCAAGGTTCCTAGCAATGTGGCTAGAACATTGGTCTTTCAGGCTTTTCATCCTCCTCCTCAAGAGTCGGCGGATCAACAGAGGCTACATCTTCTATGCCCTGAGGGGTTATTAGAGGTTTACATTAATAGATCTTCCACCTTAGAAGATCCGACCAACCTTTGGTCTGTGTTTGGTTCTCCAAGAGAGAACATTCTTCCTCTAAACAAACAATCAATAATTGATTGTGGAGGCTATTTTTATAGCGTATGAGGTGCACATTATGTTTTCACCTCTGCGAAAATTAGGGCACACTCGACTAGGAGTATGGCGTCTTATCTGGCCCCTTTGTCAGGGACCTCCGTGCTTTGTGGTGTGGCGGGATAATCTCCCCCACACATTTTTATGAGGTATTATGTTTTTAGACCTCCCTTTTCTACCGGGATCTCAGGTCTTTATGTCTTAAGTTGTGCGTAGACACCTTCACACTTACAGACAGTCACAATTAATTATGGCGTAGTGGGTATCTCGTTCCCCATAATGTCATTACATGACACAGCGTCAAGTATCCCTTGAAAGGGAACGTCAGGTTACGACTGTAACTGTGGTTCCCTGAGATAGGGAACGAGACGCTGTGTCCCTTTGCCATAACTCCTTGTGCCTGTAGCATTCGCTTCAATTTTAACAGAAGCTGTTTGACCTATATTATTTCCGCCTATTTATAGCCTCGCGTTGCCACGTCACTCTTGACGTCATCCGCCGGCGTCTATATATAGACCTAGTTGACACAATATTCACGCGCGTCACGCTGCATAGCGTTCCCCATAATGTCATTACATGACACAGCGTCTCGTTCCCTATCTCAGGGAACCACGGTTACAGTCGTAACCTGACGTTCTCCAACTGTGAAAACAGAAAGGAAGAGATAATATAAAAAACATGTAATAAGCATGCCTTTTTCTGCCCCCTGACTGCATTTATCTTCATACTGATAAAAAGGAATGATGCATTCTCAACTATAACAATTTAAATAAAAATTACAAGAACACACACACACACACACACACACACACACACAGCAGTGGCCAGCCATTCTCTTGTGGTGTGTAGGGAAAAAGTGAAATAACATGCTTGGTGTAATGGGGTGACCCTTTTTATTATTGGGATTTTCTTTTTCGTTCTTGGTGGATGGAGTTGGGCGGAAGTTAAGCTCACGGCCCCTTTAAAACCGCAGAGTTTTCCTTCCATTTCCGTTTATCCTCTGGCATGGTATGCGGGTTGCGTTCCTTTGTGTCGCAATAATTATTTATTATGCGTTAAGCATTGAGTGCTGATTCAGTGGCGTAGACCTGCATAAGGGGGAAATTCCCTTTACCTCTCGGCTTGGGCCTGTGGAAGTGCAACTGCATAAATTAAGGTGCATTATTATACTGATATGGTGCTGCATGGGTTTTTTTAGTAGTGCCGTTTAATGATGATTTATTTATATAGTGTGATCAAGGCAGTATTGGTGGTTTGTTCACCGTGCTTACCGAGGGTCAGTCAATTGTGCTGCAGGTAAGTTTGTGACTCTTTTAAATTGTTTGCTAACTAAAGATGTAATTTTCCTCTGTGGTTAATGATCAAATTGGGTGAATATTTTATAGAATCTGCCCGCTGTTGCTTTGCTGCTGTGGGGCGGCGTGTTACTGTGATCCGTGGGCTGCGCGCTGGAGATTGGAGAGTGCGCGCTCCAGTCCCATTGACTACTTTAAAACGCATGTTTATGTTCGCTGAGCTTCATGTGAATGAGTTTTATGCGAGCGTGAGCTAGGGCGAGAGTGTGTTTGAATGACTATATTGTGCGTGGTTGGGTGATTACATTGTGTGTGCGTTTGAGTGACTATATACTATCTGTGTATGGTGAGAGTGGTTTTTGAGTAATCTATTATTGTTACTTTTTCAACATTAATGTTATTTTCTTTCGTTTTGTTTCTTTTTGTTTTGTCAATTGTGTGGAATATTGTGAGTATTTGTTATTGAATAAGTTGTTTTTGGTATATTGCCAAACGGTATTTGTCTTTTTATTTCATTTTTGTTTGATTGTGGGTTGCTTGTCAATCGTGTCGAGTACTGTGAGCGGTTATTAGCACTGCTCTTATCTATTATCAATCCACTTATAAAGGGTATTTGGTTGCTGGGTTCAGGAGGATTTATTTTTGTTCTATAATTTGGTTTGGTTATTGTGTGGATTGTGATTTTGGTTAAACAATTGCATGAGGGTGTGAACTGAGGTTGGATTTAATTTATTTTAATTCTTATTATTTTTTTTTTTCATTTCTCCTCCCCAAATGCTAATTTATCCAATGGGATATTGATATTGGTCCGAGATCCGATTTTACAAGTTGCTATTTTATGACATTAAGAGTCTGTTTGAATGTTGTTGTTGTTTTTATAAATTGTGTATTTTTCCCCAAAAATTGTTTTTGGATTGAATTATTATATTTTTATATTTTCTGATAGTAAATAAAGATTGTACACATCTCTGCTTGTCCTTTCCATTTGTTTGGAAACCTGTATTTAGGGCATTTATAGAAAAATATTCTATTAGGAGGGTTTATCCTCCGCCCACATTTGGCGTAGTCGGCAGGGTATGGTGTTCAGGCAGGGATGTGTACTTTCAATCTGGTGATAAATTGTGTGTGTTAAAATTTTGAGGTGTATTTGTGTTTGTTTTTTTGGATGTTTTGGGGGGGTGTTTGTTTTACAGTGGCAAAGCAGCAGCAGGCAGGACCAAGGGAAGCTTTCTCGAGACTTGCAGTTTGTCAAATTACCTGTGAGTAAGCTTTTAGGTTTTTTATTACTAATGGAAAGTGAGTTGGAAGAGCTGCGAAGGCAGGTTCAGTCCCTGCAGTCAGAGAATGAGCAATTACAGCGTCAAGCTAGTTCTGCAGCAGGGCCCTCGGTTGGCATTAGTTCTGCCTCTGATACACCGGTTCGTGTCTCTGGTGTGGTGGACGCCCCCATGGCCGAGCGGATTATTCTTGTCCCTAGAGAGAGGCAATGTTCCATCTTTAGTGGAAGGGATGACGAGGAGGTATTTGAATGGGTGGAGGAGATTAAGAGTAATTTAAGGGCTCGTAATTTAACAGCAAGGGAGGAAGCTTTGTTTATTCTTGACCATTTGGGGGGATCTGCCAGATGCGAAATTAAGTTTAGACCAAGGGAAGAGAGAGAGCATCCAGAAAGGGTTTTTTTTGTGTTAAAGGAGTTATATGGGTGTGTGCACTCGTATATTTCCCTTCAGAAACAGTTTTTCTCTCGTAAACAGGAACAGGGCGAATCTTTGCAAGACTTCTCGCATGCTCTTTTTGCTTTGATGGAGAAGGTAATACAATGCGCCCCAGATGGCGTGCCTAATTCCCCTACTTTACTCCGGGATCAGTTCGTAGAACATGTGCTCGATAACAGTTTATGCCGTGAGCTTAAGCGCTATGTCCGACTCCATCCACAGTCTACTATTTTGGATGTAAGAAAAGAGGCAATTAGGTGGGTGGATGAGGGTTTTCGCCCTGAAACACGGGAAAGAAGTTATTCCGTTCCATCTCTTGCTACTCAGTATAGAGTCCAAGGGCATATATGTTGAGGGCCCAACAAGAGCAACTTAACCAACTCACCCAAGGTTTACAGCAATTGCAATCACAACATGCTTTTAATCAGTCTAGGCGCGTTAATCCTATTATTTGCAGGCGTTGTAACCAAGCAGGCCATATTGCCCGAAATTGTGTTTTGGATTTTCGTAGATCCACAGAGCAGCAGGCATCTTTGTCACAGCCGGGTAGCTCTCTGAATCCTAATAGGCCGACGGAAAACTTCAACCCCCTGAATTGATGAGCCACACTTCAGGAGGGGTAACAGTTGGCTCTCGGCCCTCTGAAATAGTTGGGAACCAGGCCTTTTCTAAATTATTAGGTAATTGTCCTTCTGTCACTATTACTATGGGTGGGGTAGAGGTTCCCTGTTTATTGGACACCGGGTCGATGGTGACAACTATTTCAGAGAGGTTTTTTCGCCAGCATTTTGAGTCTTGGGGTAAAGAAAAGTTGCTTGGCTGTGGGTGGTTACAGTTGCGGGCCGCAAATGGCTTAGATATACCTTATCTGGGTTATTTGGAGTTGGACTTTGTTGTTCTTGAAAAGAAAATCCCAATAATAAAAAGGGTCACCCCATTACATTGGCAAAAAATATAATAGATGACTCTTCTTTTACTTTGCAGGGAAATACAAGACAGAAGAATTTACAGTCAGCTCTTTTTTGTCTGGGTTATAAAGATGATGGAAACATGAAAGTGAAAATTGACTATAACAAAGTTATTAATTACAATTATAAAACATTAAACCAGTGGTAGGCAATGGCAGTCCTGGAGTTCCACGGCAGATTTTAGCACCAACCTTGGAAAAAACTCACTGTCTGTAGCTTTAGTAATCCTGAAGACACTGATGAGCTTGTTCAAGTATGTTTGATTAAGGTTGGAGCTAAAATCTGCAGAGCAGCCTCACTCCAGTTGCCGGCCCCTACATTAAACTGTATAATGTAACTTCTCTTATAAGTCTTACCGGATAAGTTTATGGTTCCCATCAATATGCCAGAGGGAAAGAGGTGCTGGAACAGAATAAGGACGTCTTGGCACAATATTTAGTTCCAGTCCCCGTAGCACAGTCCCTACCGGATCAATGGCTCTCATTGCCTCACGGACTCTTCATTGCTGCACCCTGTAGACATATAACTGTTATAATGACATATAAAAATTCTTCTTATTTAAAATATATTGCTATGAATATCAAAGTCAGTAAAGGACATCCTCATTTCCTAAAAATCATAACATTCATTCTTGAAAGTGTTCATTTAAATTATACATCAGTTTATCTAAATTTAATTTATAAGCTTTTGCATGTTGCTGTATGTCCTGGGAGGCATTTAAAGCAATCTATCAGCAATAGCAGTACACATAATGAAATAAAGATTATAAATAAAGAACATAAACCATTTCTCTAAATGGTTACATGTTTTTTCATTGTGTACAACTTTAAACAAGATCAATAGAGATCTCTGAAGAATTTACATTCTCTATATAGTTTGAAACATACCTTATACCTCTGGCTTTAAGATGTCCCATGACCATCTGGAAATAAAGTCCACCAAATGCTTTTTTAAGTCTTCAGAGATGTCACTGTAAGTCTGCCTCGCAGATAATTGATACTGGGTCATTCTGTTCCGGATTGTTCATTGACTTACAGAATACATTGCAGCAATTTCTTTTACAGTAAAATGTTCGTCCAGTAAATATTTAAGTTGCTCTTCATTGAGAAAGAAAAACCTTTCACAAGTTTGCACTGGCAAAGAAAAGATATGTAGTTCATGTAATGTTGTGGCAAAAAGTCTTAGCTTGAATCTTCATAAGAAAAAATACTCAGGAGACAAAGGTTCCAGGTGCCAAACAAAAATTACTTTATTCGCTCGAGCCAACAAAGTGAGACAATCAATACCCCTCATAGAGGCGCTAAAAGATCATCTGCCCTCCCAACATCTGACTCCATTTTTTATACAGTAAGATCAAACACTTCTTATCTGAGATGACGTATACTCTTCTCATTGGCCTCGGTCTGCCATAATTAATTTATTTGTTTGATGTGCAGCTGAATCCTTCTTCATATCTAAAATGACATATACAGCTGGACTTCTCAAATCTTAAAATGACGTAGTCTGTTTGTCGGTTATTTCGACCTTGTTTCTCAAATTAATTGTAGCGAAAATAATCAGAGTATAGTCACAGGATTGCACCTGGTCTCTTTTAATTAGGAAACTGAGAAATGAAAGTTAACTAATCTAAAATGACGTCCTCTTGTTTATCGGTTATGTCGACCTTTTCTCACGAGAACAATCAGGGTATAGTGTTTTAATTAGGAGACTGAGAAAACGAAAGTTAACTAATCTAGAATGACGTCTTCTTGTTTTTCGGTTATGTTGACCTTTTCTCATGGCATAATGTAGAAGCAACAGGCCTTATAGGCCTAACAGGCCTTATAGGCCTAATATAATATTAATATAGTATATGATCAATAATATACCCAACAAAAACCACTATATATTCCCCCCTTATGGACTCCTGAGTCCATCAAACATGAGGGGGTACTTTTAAGAAAACATCACATAATGAGAGTGCTGCAGCAGAACGTTGTCGCATATGATGTTATACTAGCTAAGAGCTTTCATGGATCAAAAGTTCCATGCAGATCCTAACACAGACGCAGTTAAGATGCAGCACTCACTCCCTTAAGGGAACAAGAATCAAAAACCTTCCCAAAATGGCACCATTCTTGTTTGTTTAAGTGAGTATATTAGCTTAAAAGAAGGAAAAAAAGATTCTTGGACCCTGTACATACTAAAGGAACCCAAAAAATGAAAATGTTCAAAAACAATTAGTATCTCATTATTTGTAATTAAGAAAAAGAAAGACACATGTAAAATCAAATTCAGTAATTTTAAAATGTGTAAGACTTATCATTACTAAAGAATGCTGAAAGAAAATCTATCAATCAAAATAAGCCAGTAATCATGATCAGTAGTAAATATATTGATTAATTAAAGATTAAGATTCAGTGCAGGTAGAGAGATACAACTGTAGTGTAATACAGCAGTAAAAATTCAGTAGTGTAGTATATCAGTAGTCAGAATATCTAGACAATCTACTTTTAATAATATAATGGTGATGTGTGTAACTTTAGTGCAACGATTATATTTCCAGCGACTGCACAATGATGGACCTTCGTTCTCAGAGGAACCCCTAGCTTTTCCGGTCACCAGGGGCGCTATCTGAGACACTCTTTAGCGTAGTCGTTGAGGTGAAGTTGTGCTCCGATATCTGTGTTTTGTAATACGAGTCTATGTGTATTATATGGTATATTTCACATCTTTACATTGTCCCCCGTTGTGCGGCCGAGCTAGACAATTTGTCCCCTGGATTTTATATCTAAAAAGACACCAGGACCTACAGTCACCACACAAGAGGGGAAATTAAAGATGAAAACAAAGTTTAAATTTCTCTAACTTCCTGCCTACTCAGGACTAATGATTTGTAACTAATACTGAAAAACAATAAAAGAAATACAATTATAAACTTGCTCCCTCACTAACCAAACATATCACAAAAAGATGGAAAACAAAGAAACAAAATAATGTAACATTTTAATCCATAGTTTCATAAGCATTGTCAGCTGGTGGTGTGGTGTCAACTAACGATGTAGCATGTGTGTTTAGCATTAGGCCGTCAGGACTTTGGTGAAGACTTAGTCCTGTTTGTACTGCCATCTGATTGGCAGTTGCCTTAGCCACCACAGACCTGAAGATAGGTAAAACACAACAGAAGAGCAAGAAAAAACAACAACAATTGCAATATAACATGAAATATCGGTTTTGGTTAGCCAAGCTCCCCAGGAAAAAAGCAAACCAGTTATCAATTTTCAAATCAGTACCATCATTAAGTCTTACTTGTTCTATCAGCTTCATTTTATCATCACTATAGTTAATAAATTGATTCTAATTGTAATAGAGATGATTAATCCTTTCAGATCCAAACCAGTGTGAATTTAAATCCAAATTTAGAATTCAGATATCATTTGGTATTCCTCTTGGCTGGTCAGTATAATCTATCCAATCATAAAAGAATTGGCAATTTGATATGCTCTTTTTATTCTATCATAAAGTGGTCAGGGCTCAACCTGCTCATCAGGTTTGTTACCACCCAATTGAGGTACCAACATATTAATCTAATCAAAAACAGAAAGAACATCACTATGGCGAAGCAAAAGATAATCAATCAATCAATCACTTTTTTTTTCCCAAAATAAAAATGTAACCGAAACAAACTAATGGAAAGTATAATGTTACTAAAGTCAAAGCTAAATACTTAGATAAATCCAGGACAGTGAGCTAACTAATCTGAACTACAAGATCTCCTGAGTTAAGACTATCCTAACTTCCAAGAAAGAAAATAACAAACACAGGAAAAAGTCTTCCGGTTCAGCTCACTTACCCACACTTTCTCTGAGCTAGTTTAACTAGACAAATTCAAACTCACTGTTTGATACCAATGAAATGCAAACATACGAAAGGTTTTCAAACAAATGGGTAGCTATCCTTTGTAAGGGGCCACAACAGCTCTTAAATAGTCATACCTCAGGTGTCATAGATAATTGGTTTCCGAATGGACAACCACTACTAGGACAGAGAAAAACCCAAACTACACAAAAATAAAGAGCAGGGGTTTGTAACAACATAACAATATTTCACATTTAAATACTAATGGCCTGGGCTAAGTTAACTAGCACACAAGCATTTTCATTATCTGTGGAGTGTATATCGTAAAGCATTTCTCCCACATATTAAAAAATTCAGCTACAACAGCGTTTTTTGTTTGTAACAGGAAAAAGTTATAGTTTATTTTACAGGTATTCCTAGTTGACTGTACTGTTGTGAAATTGTCTGTGAATGTCATTTTAGCTCACAGATTAAATCACTTCTAACATATCCTTTTTGCCAAAATATATATTTATCCAAATGTCAAATTGTGATACAATTATTATGGAATTTTTCCCACATTTATTTCCCCTGTTCCATTAGTTCAGTTAAGACATTATCATCTAGTGAGAAATCTTCATCATACACAATTGGGGCTACAGTTATGTCTCATTTTTATAATATGAATGCTGTAAAATGAAAGTAAGGCACTTAAATTTTGTTGCTTCACCGAATTATTAATGATTTTAGAGATATGCAATCTTTGTTAAATGACCTTCTATCCTATCAAGTCTAAACTCTGTCATGCTTTTTTCTTTGTGGCATAAGTGCATTGCTTATGCCTTTTAATTTGCTGGGGCATAATTTCAGTCTTATATGCAATTAATCTTATCAAATATTTAACTTATGTTTAACAATGTTGGAATTTAGCTCTAGAGGCTTTGTGCCTCCCCCCTCAGATAATTTATTTAATACTTTTATAATCTCTACAGCATGGGTCAAGTGTGGGATAGTAAATTAAAAAGGTCATCCACATATTGGAACAGTGCATTGTCCAACACTAGATCTTTTCAAATCTGTTTTTAATAATTAATTAATAATATAAAGTAAATGAGGAAATTTTGCAGTAATCTAGAATAAGTGAGTTGTTTACCTTTGTAGGTAAAAGTTTCTGCATTTCTCGTCCAGTTACATACTAAAGAAAGCAGAGCATAAATTAATTTCATTGAAACATTTTACTTCAGGAGGGATACTAGTTAACAGTGTGTGTGGATCTGGAACTTACTGTGTGCTGGCCATACTTCAAATACATCATTTATATTTCCTCAATCATGAACAAAAATAAAAGCTTTAGCTGCAGAAAATATTGGTGTTTTACAATAGTTTGATGTTTCTACTAAAAACTCCTAATGCCTCAATAGTGCTTCTAATACATTTTATTGTTTCCTGTCACAATGGGTATCTCTTGTTTTCTATTTTAATTTTTACAGATTTTGCTAAATTTTTGTTAAACTCACATATGTTTTAGCTTTTCCATAAATTAGTTTGAATCAGCTGCTCTATTTCTGATGTTAGGCCTGCTCTGGGATGACTGCCAAATAATCTCTATCTTATCAGTTGCAACTACTGCCAGAAGCATGGTGCACACAACTTTCTTGTTTCTCCTCTCTTCCAAAATGAGCAGTATAGAATTTTACTGCATTCCCTATTTTATTTTTCATCATATGGCCAAGATCTTAATACTTAATTTATTTGCCTACAAAATAGTTACATGTGCTGTAGAGTCAAAAATCCTTCTATTTTTTATTTTATTTATTTATTTTTTTTTAAATCAAGTTTCTATCTGTGAAGCTGTAACTTGGGGCGCTATTCTATAAGTGGGGAAATCAGGGGAACTTTCTATCCTTCCTTCTCATTTATTCACTCTTTTTCTAGATCTGTTCTGCATAAGGGGTCATACATCATAATACAGTAAAAATTCAGACTGTACCTTCTATGTTCATTAGTTTGCTCTTTCACAAACTTTTTCCATTTTGTAATTATCTTGTATATATTCTATTCTAAATTTTCCTATCCAATATAAGTTTACTTGTGGTGTCATCATTGTAATTTTTCTAACTGCCTTACTGTTAATCTAAATTCCATCAGGGGAACAAGATATCTGCAATTTTAATCTACACAGGGTACCTCTTTCTAAAAATTAATGTGCTTAGAAACTACCATTGCTAAAATCACTTGTTTGGCTTTTTATTACAGACAGACTGGAGCAGGCAGAGGTGTCTGAGCTGGGTTTTTTTCTTAAAATCCTGCTTGTTTTTCAAAATTTTCAGACAGGTGGAGGTGTGTGGTATAATTTGGATTTACGCATGTGTAAGTTGCTCCAGTGTCAGTCATCATAGGTTCATCCTTCCCTTCAACTTCAACCCGCAGAGTCAATAATCTCTTGTCAGCATTGTCAGTTATCATTGGATGTTGGCCCCTCCCGTTAGAATCCTCTGGGCAACCTTAGTAGCTTTGGTCTGGCCCACACCACAGATTCACTGGACCACACTGTGATTGTTGTTGTGACTGCTACTGGTGCTGCTATGGGTGGGCCTTACTGTCTCTGGTTTGGCTACCAGTCTTGTTGGTTCAACCATCCGCCTTGTTAATTCTGCTGTCAGTTTTGTTGATCTTAATTAGATCATCATGGGTTATTCAGAAATTCACTTCTGAAGTGTCCAGGCTGCCCCAGCATCTTCACGTGATCTTTTTGTTCTGTCTTGTCCTCTGCCTCCTTGCTGTTTTTGTCCATTCCTGCTGTTTTGCTGTTTTGGCTTTGCACAGATAACAATGAGAGTGGCTTGCTGTTGAGCATTTCCCGGAGTGGGTTGGGCTGGTGTTGCTATCTGTGTTTGCTGGATGTTGGGAGCAGGTGTGTTGATGAGCACCATTAAAGCTGGTTGTTTCTTCTTCAGAACAGCTTGTGCTTTTTTCTTAGTTTTGCTCACAAAGTCATCCCGCTGTAACTTTGCCAGCCCCCTCTGCATCTCTCTCTCCCTCTCTCTCTCTGCTGTTGTTGCCTTCAGCTCATTCTTTTGGTGCTGCTTGACTGCATGTGAAACATGATCACAGAACTCCTTGTGTGATTTGGAGTTCAGTTCGACTACATCTTCGAGCTTGGTTTTAACCGGTGGTGGCACAGCTTCCACTATTGCCTTTCTGAACAGTGCAGCTAAAACAAAGTCTTCTTCCGGGTCTTTTTCCAGTTCTTCACACCACCGTTTCAGCTGTTCTTGTATATATGCTGTTGGATTTTCTGTTTCACCAATCGGATCACCTCTCAGCATCTTCGGGTCAATCTGCATGGGGTATTCTCTGTGTATTGTTGTCCACGTGCTCTTCCTGAAGGAGGCAAAGGTCATTTTATCTCTTCTGATGTTGTCAATTGCAATTCTCAGTCCAACATCATTCAAAAGTTCATTCAACTTTGTTCCACCGACACACTTTGCCAACAAGGCCTTGATATCTCCTATGGCTGAGACACACCCTGCTGTCTTTTGCTCAAAAGTTTGTATCCATTTTCCGGCTCCTTCATGTATTTCTGGAAGGCGTGCAGCTAGTCCATCAAAATCCTGAGTGGCCCAGGGTTTACATTGTCCTTGTTGTCCGTTTATCAAAATCAGGCACATTGATGTATTTCTGGGTTCATCAACATAAACATTGTCTCTTGGCATAAATCCATGCAGCTTGCTGTTCTTGTCCAACGTTTACCCAGCGTCCAGTCTCAAACTTGAAATCCTTGCACCCTCTCTCTCCATCCTTGAGATTCCGGCTGCTTGCTTGAATTTTCCTCTTGCTTGTAGCTTTTACTGCTCTGGTTTCTCCAGCCTGCCTGGTCTCTACTCTACACTTCCTGTCGGTGTTGTATCATTTACTTTTTCTAAAATGTCATTCCTAAATTTGTCCATCCTTAACTTAGGCCTTTCTGTTCTGCCTACGTCTAGGGGTGTTATCTGATGTAGGGCTGTGGCTACACTGTTATATGTTTTATTTATCTCATGGGGGTGTTAACATCTTTCCTAATGTTTTGGCTGCATCAGCCTATGCGTTAAGAACTGGGTTGTGGCCTTGGTTTGCTGTCTATTTATTTATTTATTTTTTTATTGGGCTTGTGGGCTCATCTGTGTTTGTGGCGAGTTTAGGGGTTTGTAAAAGGGGTTGTGCTCTAGCCTGTGATTGGTCTATTTTCTCATCTCTTCTCATATTTTACTCTTAGGGTTTGTAATTTCTACAAATTTTCCACGTCCTCACACACTGTTACCTCAAATGTCCCATCCTCTGGCCATTTTGTCCTCAAGTGTTTGGTATGTTTGGTCCATTTGTTTGGAAGTTCTTGTAATCAAATCCGTGCTGATAGGATGTCTGGACTTCAGCCTTTCCAATGATATGGATGCCATGTCTGTAAACACACTTCACCATAATTAAAATTAATTACATAGGTCAATTTGGAAAATGTATTTCTTCAAGGTTCCTCCCTCAAATTCTCCCACAAATATTCTTATTACACTCTCTCTGTCACAGGCAATCAAAGGCCTACATTCACAATGCACCGCTCTTATTTACCCATATATTCTTATCACGGATTACTTTTAATTATTAATTTATGTATTCATAGTATTGTTTATTATTGTTTACTATTATGTAATAATTATTGTATATTCCCTAATACAAAATAAGGGGTGACCAATGAATAAATAGACAACTTCACTCACAAATAATATTTCCAAAATATTATTATTTCCAGTATCAGGCGTATGTGGCCTACTTGATCTCTGAAGGTTGTATGAGTAAACCTCATCTAAATATTCTATCAACATGACATTCCACAAAGGATTCTAATTACTACTTTCCAGGTTATCTATGGCCACTTTTTCTCTACTTCTGGTAACTTTTGTACTTCCACTAATTATCTCAGATACCAGTCTATTAATTTATATTACTGCTAAATATTTGCTAAATGCTTTTCCAGAAGTTATTGTTAATATCTCTTATTTCAGTTTGAATTTGAGCATTTCACACTCTTTCTGCTGCTAATAGGGATGTTCATATCAGTTAATTTTCTCAACCGACAACCGCAGCTTATTAACTGAACGTTAACCATTAACTTATACGATTTTAATATTAAATTGTCATTGAGTAAAAATAGTTGACGGTTGTCTGTGTTCTGATAAAAAACAAAACATTTTATCTCATTTAAACGTGCAAACAGCAGCGACAGATCAACAACAGAATCAGGATTCATACATTATCAGATATTCACGCAACATTACCTCATCAAAGAGCACGCAATTAGCTCAGATGATTATTATCCAAAACGGGCAGATTGTCTCTTTTTCATCTACCACAGAAGTCATTTCTAAAGTAGGACGCATTTCAAAAAGTTTTGCTTTTGCTAATTTGTCTCATTTAGGGGCCACCTTTGTGTCACCATGCGTTAGCAATTATTATTATATACAATATGAACATCCCTAGCTGCTATAAATACACGTCTCTTATATTTTAAGTTATTATCATCCATAATTACTTCATCAGGTATATTAAGCCAAAAAGAAAATGAGAAAATGAAAAATAAGATCAAAAGCTATGTTTTTAAAGATAAAATCACTCATATTTACAGTTTATATTTACAGAGGCCTCACTTTATCTTTACTAAAACACACATATAGACACACACAATGATCTATCATATGCTCTCACTCAAAACATTTTATTATTCACAAAAATCTCTCTCACTCTATTTCTCATACACCATGAGCCCCTCCCTTCTCTGCTCTCTAAGCTTTTATCTCTTCACAGACACTGTTCTAGCAGGCAAACATTTTCCCTCGCTGAATAAGACACAGACATGCAAAACACTCTCTCATCGGCCCGGGCCTTCTCACAGAACACTCAAACTTCCTATATTACTTCTTTTTGGCAGTGATTGTTGTCTCAACACAATTCACCACAAATTATTACAACGATTGACAAAAGCAATGTACAAAGCAACAAAATAATAAAGACCGTACCTACGGCCACCTGGCCTACAGGATTTATGAGCGCTCTTCGCTCTGGACGCCAACACGATTTATCTAAACCGTGGTCTCACTCACGCCCTGGAACCCCAATACGTTTTACCTAAAACGCAGTTTCACTCAGGTTCTGAAACCCCAAGACACCGTAACACTCAGATCTTTATCAAGACCCCAAGGTGCCGTCACACTCAGGTTTCTCGTGGGACCCCAAAATGCCGTAACACTCAGATCTTTTTAAGACCCCAAGGCACTGTAACACTCAGGTCCAACACTGGGTGCCAACACGCCTTGCCTAAGACGTGGTTACACTCACACCCTTGCAATTTCACTCAAGTTCTGAAACCCCAAGACACCGTAACACTCAGATCTTTATAAAGACCCCAAGGTGCCGTCACACTCAGGTTTCTTGTGGGACCCCAAAATGCCGTAACACTCAGATCTTTTTTAAGACCCCAAGGCATTGTAACACTCAGGTCCTGAAACCCCAAGACACCGTAACACTCAGATCTTTATAAAGACCCCAAGGTGCCGTCACACTCAGGTTTCTCGTGGGACCCCAAAATGCCGTAACACTCAGATCTTTTTTAAGACCCCAAGACATTGTAACACTCAGGTCCAACACTAAAATACACCCGCACTCACATACACACACTTGTTTGAAATCTGGAACCCCCTCTTGCTTTTGCAATTCAATATTTTATCTTTATCTTAATAGAAGCAAATTAATTAGTAGTATAAGTATCAAATCGCCGTGTTCAATTTGGAGAGGCCTGGAGTATCAACACCGCTCAGGGCTTACCTTCGGCAGACCACACAAGCACTATACAGAATAAGCAAGAAAATTTATGCTCACCTCTATAGTGGCGCGCCCTTGTGTGACCTGGCCGACCTCTGCCCGTCTGCAGCCCTCCACTCCGTAGCCTCTGTCCAATCACGTCGCGGGGTCACCAAGTTATGTTGTGGCAAAAAGTCTTAGCTTGAATCTTCATAAGAAAAATACTCAGGAGACAAAGGTTCCAGGTGCCAAACAAAAATTACTTTATTCGCTCGAGCCAACAAAGTGAGACAATCAATACCCCTCATAGAGGCGCTAAAAGATCATCTGCCCTCCCAACATCTGACTCCATTTTTTATACAGTAAGATCAAACACTTCTTATCTGAGATGACGTATACTCTTCTCATTGGCCTCGGTCTGCCACAATTAATCTGTTTGTTTGATGTGCAGCTGAATCCTTCTTCATATCTAAAATGACATATACAGCTGGACTTCTCAAATCTTAAAATGACGTAGTCTGTTTGTCGGTTATTTCGACCTTGTTTCTCAAAATAATTGTAGCGAAAATAATCAGAGTATAGTCACAGGATTGCACCTGGTCTCTTTTAATTAGGAAACTGAGAAATGAAAGTTAACTAATCTTAAATGACGTCCTCTTGTTTATCGGTTATGTCGACCTTTTCTCACGAGAACAATCAGGGTATAGTGTTTTAATTAGGAGACTGAGAAAACGAAAGTTAACTAATCTAGAATGACGTCTTCTTGTTTTTCGGTTATGTTGACCTTTTCTCATGGCATAATGTAGAAGCAACAGGCCTTATAGGCCTAACAGGCCTTATAGGCCTAATATAATATTAATATAGTATATGATCAATAATATACCCAACAAAAACCACTATAGTAACGCATCATTTAAATGGGAAAATATATCATCTTCGTGTTGCAGTGGTCCATACACAACAAATCTTGACAAAACATGGACAATGCTCTCCAGTCGAAAGTAAAAGTGATCACAGTGTGTAGCTGCAGCAGCCTGTCTGAGCTCTGCACCCAATGATTGTGTCACAGGCCGGAGCGGACCACAGACTGTGTGCATCACGCTCCTCCCTAAGTTCCACCTCGAGGAGGTCCCAAAACCACTCCAATGACCAAACAACGAGAGATAAGTAGAATATAAAACAGTAAACTTTATTTAAATTAAGTTGCTCCTGAGGGCAGAGTAAATACAAGGTAAGTATTGCGTTGGGCTAAAATAAAGTACGTTTCTCCTTCCTAGGTGCCTGGGTCGTGCGGAGTGGATTGGGCATGGCCTCGGGACGAGGTGCGTATCTCTTTCTCCACAGGTTGTTCCTAGACCTCCGAAGCGTGCCGAGTGAGTTTAACTTTGGTTCGTGCACAGGTAAGTATTTCTTCCTCTACAGGTTCCCTGGGTTTCCAGATCGTCCTAGGTAAGTTTAGCTTTAGCTCGAGACAAAGTGAGTATCTTCCTCTCTACAGGCTTTCTGGGGCTACGAGTCGTTGCTGGGTAAGTTTAGCTTTAGCTCGAGACAAAGTGAGTATCTTCTTCTCTACAGGCTTTCTGGGGTTACGAGTCGTTGCTGGGTATGTTTAGCTTTAGCTCGAGACAAAGTGAGTATCTTCCTCTCTACAGGCTTTCTGGGGTTACGAGTCGTTGCTGGGTAAGTTTAGCTTTAGCTCAAGACAGAGTGAGTATCTTCTCCTCTACAGGCTTTCTGAATTTACAAGTCGCTACTGGGTGAGTTTAGCTTTAGCTCAAGACAAGGTGAGTATCTTCTTCTCTACAGGTTTTCTGGATATGCAAATCGTTGCGGGGTAAGTTTAGCTTTAGCTTGAAACAAGGTGAGTATCTTCTTCTTTACAGGCTTTCAGAGATTACAAAGTAAGTATGTCATCAACTAGGCACTGGAATTCAATAGCACTGAAACCATACGTCACCACCACCATCCGACGTAGCAGGGAGCGGGGGGGGCCTTTTCTGGCGCTCAGCTGTGGCCGACGCGGCAGCGTCTCGTTGAGTGGTTGTTCAGAATGACAGTGACCACACGTCCTCTTCCCTTTCTCCTAGGGCAGGCGAAGATCTAGACGAGAAGGCAGTATTTAACATGCACTTGTCACACAGCGTATATGCAGCTCCCGGACCCTCTATTCCCCCTTAGCAACTCCTCTGCCGCTAGGTGGTCGAGTAAAACTACTGTATTCCTCACAGTACCTCACTTAGTAGCTCCGTTTGACTCCTGCTGGACACAGTCCCGTGGCGTAATTGATTTGGCTGGGCGTGCACCGTCATGGCGGCTCCCGACGGTCTCCACAGAGATTTGATCCTTCCTGAGGTGAGTACAAATGAAAAGGACACGGCACAACACTACAAAGCTTTGGTGTACTCACGTCAAATAGATCACTCACTCATTGTACAGCACACACTCCAGTGAATAGTTTAAGGTCTGTACCTTTCTCCGGGCGGGACCAGCTGTGGGTAAGGGAGAGAGATTTGAATCACTACGCCGAGCGGTGTCCCAACCGGGCTTGAAGGCCTTGCTGTCCAGCACGTCTTCCGGCTCACCCACTTATCACACACACCTGGTGGGGCCGCTCATAAACAGATTACACTCTCCTTTAACAATGTACGTATCTCTCATACACCAGTAATTTCTGTTACTTATGACTGGAATGTCTCTAATCGATCTCTCTTTCCACTTCCTCCTCCTCCAGGGCGTCTTCCAATGCAAACAGCTCCTTTGATGCGACTCGCCCAGACCTTCGTGTAGGCACAACAGTAACAGAAATATCAATGCGTTCCTACAAATCCAGTGCTGACCCTCATTTGACTTTAGACTGTTTTCTCTTTCCACAGATCCCCAAGCGTACGGTCAATGCTGTACTCCTGTGCTCAAAGTCTCAACCCAGCAGATACTCACAGCGCTTGTCCAACGCGTTTGTACAACCGGTCCGGGCGGAACCTCTTCTCTCTCATTTTGGTTCCGCCCCGTCTAGTCACTCCGTGACAATTGTAGGCTCTGAGAGATAACACTCAGCACGTCCTGAGGAACAGGTGTTTCTTCCCTGGAAAGAAAAGAAATGTGATCAATGAAATGCAGTCCAGGGTAGCATTCAAGAAATTTGTCTTCAAGGTGAGAAAATTACACCTATGTGGCATTACCTAAATACAATTTTAATTCAAAATTTACATTTAATTCACTTTTTACATTTGACACTTTAATGGTTGGTTTCACTTGTTACTTTGAAAGGTGGCACTTCATGCCATATGCTTCTGCACTGGCTTTTCCATTTTGGCTTAATTTTTGCTAATAAATAATTGTTGTTATTTTTCCAATTTTAAGAACTGCCGACTGTACCCTGCTGAAAAAAAACAGCATACCAGCAAGACCAGCATATGTTGTGTTTTGGTGCTGGTTTGCTAGTGAACACCAGCTAAACCAGCATAAAAACAGCACAAGCATTAGCACCAGCTAAACCAGCATCCCATGCTGGTCAAACCAGCAAGACCAGCATATGTTGTGTTTTTGGTGCTGGTATGCTGGTCCAGCATAATTCCCATGCTGGTCCATGCTGGTTTGATGCTGTTTTTTTCAGCAGGGTATATGTGTGTCGTTTAAGTTGATACTTTCTGTAGACAAAAACGATGCACCATATTACAGTAACAGAAAAATATCCAACTTGTAGTACATTTTTTTACTTCAGTAATGAAAAAGAACTGGAAAGCATTACTTCGACGTTAACTTGTTTGAAATCTGACAGACTTCATTAACTTCTGCAAATCAATAAAAAACATCTTCTAACCTTGACATCTTCTTGATTGTTTTCTGTGTACTTTAGGTAAATGCAAAACGTTAAAACAAACAAAAATGTTTCCGAGAGCTTTTACAAAACCACAATTACGTCTTCAAATGGATGGTGAAAGAGGAAACGATATCATTCTTCTTCGTTGGTGTCGTTTCATTTCCTGCCTTAATAAATAAAAAACATCGTAAGTGTACCCATTCCTTCTTGTTCCTGGCTAAATTACATCAAATGATGCATTAATCAAATAGACACATGGGCAATTATTTTCTATTTACCGTGATAAACAAATGTGTTATCTTTATTTTATCCAAATATCTTAACCAAAGGCACATTTATTCAATAGTATAGCAACACATGGCATAAACAGTACAATCTTACAGATTCTCTTCATGTATTAAGTCATATGATGTAAATGAAAAAATGCCTTGCATAAAGTCAGTGTATGGCCTCTCTTATGTGTTGTCCATAAATTATTGTGCAATTTTTTTACATAATCCATTGTTTGGCACCAGTGTCGGCGCCAGAGAATACAGAATGAGGGGGCCTTCTGTTTTACTAGGGGGGCACCTGGTTCATCTTATTATTTTATTATTATTATTACTACATGGCACTGTAAAATGCTTGGTACTGATTGCAACATTCAAAGGTATTTTATTCCTTGAACAACCGCCTGAAACACAGCCTCACCCGGGTACTGCGAGCGAGTCACGTTAACAGGGACAGTTTAATACCTACGAATTAATACAGAATAAATATGCATAATTAATAATGTATATGAGATTGTATTTACAATGATTAAACCGAATGTTCGTCTTTTGACTTTTAACTTGTTTTAACGCGTCTGGAAACGTTTTCCCAGAAGGTTTGTATTTCTTAAAAATAAGCTAATAAAAGACATCAAATCAAAATGTTATGTCTATATATTTACTCATATAGCAACTAGCCGTGAAATTAGCGGGATTGTTACAGCCAGCCAAGTTGTTGTCGCAAATAAATCCCTCACTATAGTAAAACCATAACTTATATTAATGACGTTAAAGTGCAAGACTGGATAACTCACGCAAATCATAAAAACCAGTACATAACCAAATAACAGCAAAAGAAAACAATGTTACTGACATATCTAACACCAGAATGAACTGCGTTTTACCTTCAGAAGAGCTGCAGGAGACGAGAGGACTTTTTAAAACATTTTAAGAAGGTCCTTTTATTTGTCGCGAAATTTCTTCGTCTTGCTCAAAAGCCAAGACTTACAAGTATACATTATTTAGACAGAAAATGAGTTCTCACGCATGGTGATTGAGCCCCCGAACGTGACAGTAAGTTTCAGTGCAGACAAAACACTGGGAAAGCACAAGAATTTGTGTTGTTCAAATGTAGTGGCTGCGTGTTACTGGCTGACTATGTTAGCATTGCATTGTGGGTTAGTATTTTAATTATTATTTTTTTATTAATTATACTCCGAATTTTAATCAGTATTCCTTGTATAACCAAATGTATTTGCAGCACATTTTTTTTTTAAATTATTAAGTTCATTGTTATTTTGAGAAGTAAGGGGGCACAGTGACTCAAGTGGCCGGGCCATGCCCCCTAGGGCCCGCTCGTGGCGCCGACACTGTTTGGCACTGACAAAACAAGGTGGATCACAGCGCCACCTTGTGGCTATTCAAAGTCAATTTATTTCTGTAGCACCATTAAACACAAAAATGTTCACCAATGTGCTGTTCAGCTTACACAACAAAATTAATATAAAAATAAAAACAGTAAAAAGAATAGTTGAAACCATACATCATCATCATTTAAAAACAATATGATATCTAGATTTAAAGTGTATTTACCAAATAGAGGAAAAACTTCATACCTGAAAGACATCAAAGATGTAATGACTCATTGAAGAACAATAGGGTCCTTGCACCTCAGTGGTTGGCCCCTATTGACTTGATTCAGGGGAAATATCTTTTTGTTTATTGCCTTTGTGGTTTAAAGGTGCAATTTGTAAGATATTTGCAGTAAAATGGTCCAAAAACCACTAGGCCAGTGTTATATATTTTTTCCAGCTGATTACTATCAACATCTGTGATGTTTTCAACTACTTGTAAATCGTGAGAAAATTTCCATTCAAAACATTGTTACGGGGCAGTGCAGTCTCCTGTCAATGACGTTAATATCCATGTGACCATTTGTCACCGCCTTTACTGACGTAAACCACATGACAACAGTGGTCGAGCTCGAAAAAATAAAATGGCGGCCAAGGAAGCTACTGTCAAGGAAGTCCGAAGTCATTTCCTCATGAGGCAGCGAGGCAACAAGTCCTCACAGTCCTCACTGCCTTGAGTTTTCGGACGCAGCCAGTGTCGTGGACAAATGCGGAACTATGCGATAGCGCCTATCGGGCTACGTGTTTGCTTATGAACTTATGGATAACTCTTTACCGTCTGCCGCTTGTTGTGTCAGCTCCTGTAAGCATACGGGCCAACCAAACGACCCAAGAAGAGTATCGAGAGAGTATCAATTTGTTGTTGCATTATCTGGATGGAGAGAGCTTCACGACAACATTTAACTAGACCGAGATTCTGATCCTGCTTGTGTTTTACGCGATGGGTGAGTTATTTTGATTCGTAACCCTTCAAAAAACGTATGCTATTATATTGATCACAACATTAGTGTGTAGATTGTAATCAGGGCGTCTTCCCGCGGACGATAAACACATCAAAAGGTATTGTACAGCAATATAAATGGTAATTTTATGACACTTCACAATAAGATTTGTACTGTCAATACATTATGTGAAAAATCATTGTAGATTGTAAGTTGAAAACTTAATTCTGTGCTGTGTTAACCATCGAATTTGGACTAATACTGTAATATCTATGCCTAAGAATTTCGTTTTGAACGTCACATATAAACTTACATAATGAAATAAACGATGTCATCAAACGCAACATTTATAAGACTTGATTACCTTATCAGTCAACGTGATTTCTTGTTCTCGTCTGATTGATGGCCATGAGTGGTTGAGTTAAAGACTACAAATCCCATAATTCCACGCTGCTTCAGAGCGTCAGTAAACAACGTCATTGTTTTTGTGTGATCTGGAGCCATCTGGAGGCGCATAAATACAAATTTTATCTTTAAGGCTCATTAACAGACATACAAATACTTTAAAATAGGCCTACCAAATCTTACCCAAACATTTTACAGTAGACCTACACAACAGAAATTTGATTACTGTACTATACGTTAATCTCACTTTGCACTCCTTTTAAATCATGATTGTCATACTTATTTGTACACATTTGTACTGTATTTTACAAAACAAAAAGGCACAGTCAATGTTCGCCAAATATGTTTCGGAAGGCACACCAAACACTACATGTTTTCCAGCACTCCTAACCTCATCCCAATCAACTCATCACATCTTCAGAAAAATATTAAATATCAACCTTTTTTCTTTTTAGGGTTCTTCTGTTTTAGACCTACCTATTTCACTACCACCTTAACCATCTTCCACTTTATATGGAAATATTGTATATATACAGCTCTGGGTTAGTCTGCAGGCAGTTCAGCAGGACTGATGATTCAGGGCTTTTACAGGTGAAAATAATCAGAAGGCAGCTTGAAAATAACTGACTAAATTTAAAATCAAAAAAGGAGGGAAATAAAGAACCCTTTTGCCAAGACAAAGAACCATTTCAGCAAAAAATGGTTCTTCAGTAAGCTATGGTTCTATATAGAACCTTTACCATAGTTTCAGAACCTTTGAAGAACCTTTTTTCTTAAGAGTGTACTAAAATTATTTTACAAACACTCAAGCACACAGACACATAGAGGGAGGGAAAGGAAGGAGAAAGAGACAGGGAGAGAGATACACTATGACCAGACATTTAAGTTTTCTTCATATGTGTTAATTTAGGGATGAACACTTTTAACAGTGGATGAGAAAGTGTCTTGTATTGCCCACGCATCACATCACGGAATCTGAATGAACTTGAAAAAGGCTTTAAAAATGCAGACTAAAAGAAGGCAAGGCACTGAAGCCTGCATCCTCTTTCATATGCCATGATGCTAAACCTGGGTACACACCAAAATTTTTTTAAATGTGAGAGACCACAAACATGTGTTAAATCAATGATTTAACACTTTTGTTTCTATAGTGTGTGGAGTGCCCGCTATGTGCTCATGACAGCATATCATACACATATCAAATACTTTTTTATATCTCTGATGTCACTTTAAACTACATGCTGCGCCAATAGTTGTTATGGTTATATCTTTCATCTGCTTGCTTTCTGATTGGGTATTGTTTTGTTTCACATGACAATCTACAGCGTGTGTGCGTATGTCCCCTACACAACAGGATTTCTGATTTGCGATTGAAGCGGCCCTGACGTGCTTCCGAGCAGATTCAGATGCTCTTAGCGCTGATTTTTCGACGATACAGACTTAACATAAGATTGACGTAAGGGGGAAAATCTGCCCAAATTGAGCCAGATTATCTTGTGGTGTGTACCCAGCTTAATATGATTGGGGGTAATGATTGAGATGCAGTTTGACCACAGCTCTGACTTGACCACTGGGACCTATGAGAAAGGTCAAAGCAATGCAAAAATCCAAACAATATGGTGACTGTAGAAAGCAAAAACTTGAATCCAAGACAATTTGGGAGAATTAGAAATCCCAGACAGATTTCTTATTTTTAAGTTCCAAAAAAGCAAATGTCCAGGAAAAACAGGACGTATGTATACGCTACTGTAGGGTTGGCATTAGGGGTGGCACGGTCCATGAAAAAAAAACGTGTGTGCGACGCACGGTTCGACGGTTCATGGCATGCGCAATGTATGTAGCCTCGTGTCCTGTATGCAGAGGCGTCATGCCCATTCAAACTAAGGGGGCACGTGCCCCCTTGGTTTTTTTGAGCCAATGGATTTTGCATCCAACCTCAAAATCAAATAAGCGTCCATTAATCTGTTATTTGACTTTTAATCTATTTAATATGCACACTATTATACATTCTGTGCTGCATCCTTGTCACTTTTCGGAGATTTTCGCCGTTTTGATCATGTTACATTGCTTTTATTCTGGCGGCAGTTGGTGCTGCAGTCAGCACAGTCGCAGACGTCATCAGCGTCTGGGCACGCTCACGAGCTCTCTCCTGTTGCTGGCTTGCAGCTGCATTTGGCTATCTGAGGAATTAAAATGTGTTAGAAACGCTCACAACATTTCCAAACCCCAGTACGGTAATGTGCAGTTAACCTCCTCTGTGTAGAAAATGTATGGTTTTAAATGTGACCGTCTCAACGTTATATTAGTAGAGATTCATCTTCTTGGCACAACGCCAAAGTTCGCCAGAGTTCACGCGGGCGCGGAATCTCACATGCTCACATATGAGGTAAAAATTAATGCAAAAAAACGTTCCTCTAATAATTTTATCTAAACATATTTTTTAAAATCATTATTGAACATTAAAATCAATCACGTGGCAATAGCTTATGTCATTTTTGTTGTTTATATACTTTATGGATTTAAAATTACATAAATTTTATATGATAATGCAGTTGTTGTGCAAAATGCATTAATGACACAATTAAACAAGCCAGTAAGACTTAAATAAATAAAACATGCCGTTTCAGATGTAAATATGATGCAAATGTGTCATTATTCCGATTGAATAGTATTTGATATTAAAGTTAGTCATCACTTTTATTTTGGAGGTTTTTGCATGAAAGCAGGGATTTTCAGATTGTTAGAAATGTAAGTACCATGGAAAAGACTGAAAGCTGTATAATATTTCGTTTGATGTCTGTGTATGCACAAATTTCTGTGAGCTGTTGACACTGTGCCCCCTTAAAAAAAATTGGTGCATGACGCCCCTGCCTGTATGTGACCTCAGATAGCGTGTTTCCATTTGCGAAAGATGAGGTGACTGGTGTGGAGAGTGAGTGCTGCAGGTCATGTTACGTGTAGGAATGGCAAGTGGGAGAGAAAAGGAGGATGCACCAGCGTCAAATAAGTTTGGTGTGGAAACATTTTTTATTTCATGTTACCTATGATGATGGTGGAAAAAAACAATAGATAGAACTGCAGTCTATGGGTTGAATGTGTTCGAACAACCACACGCGACAGCCTTCTCTCCGCCCATTTATCTAATCTGAGGTACTGAACACAATGTTTCACGTCTTTTCTGACATACGGTGAACAGCGCTCTTTTTAGCCTTTCATTGATAAAACGAAAGTGGCTGATTTCCGCGTAGTTTCATTTTGCTAGCGCGTGAAAGTTGCGCAATCTTATTTCATAAATTACCCCTTAAAGTAATCAGGATAGAAGTGGTCAAAAGTGGACAAAAGATACGGATTTAAATATTACAGGTGTAATTAACGTTATGTTTTTCTCTCATCCACACATACTCTCTGCAGTATTTAAGCAGCCTCTCAGTGATAAATCTTAGAGCTACACTGAAATTGGCAGTTTGATAAATCCAAGTTATCTTTGTGTGCTAAAAATGCACATAAGTTCATGTAGATAGAAATACACATTCTCTTTTTTTGCCAAATAAATGAAAAGCATGTTGAAATCATCAATGTCTTCCCTCTTGCTGTATCAAAATCTCACCTGGCTTTCCTCAGAGATAATCAATAATGTGCTTAAAGTCAAATTCAGTTTGTGCATGATTACATGATATAACTTTTTTAATACTGTATCCTAAATTATGGATAATTAATACATTAATAAGATAATACATTTCTGGAGTGTTAAAAATTAAAAGAAAAAATAACAACAAGAACTGTACTGAACCGAGAACCGTGACCATAAAACCGTGATATGAACGGAACCAAGGGTTTTGTGAACCATGCCACCCCTAGTTGGCATGACTGCGTTTTGCCCGGAGTGGCTCCGCAAAGGCCTCAAGATGGCTGCATAAAAAAAAATTATGTGACTGAAACCCATGAATTGACTTACTAAATCACAGCATGAAAAGTAATGAATGTATTTTTGTTTATTTTTTATTATTATTTTTTTGTTTATCTGAAGGTTTTTATCAGAGGCTTGTTGACTGTGAGCTGTTAGACAATGACAAACCAGGGAAAATCCGGTTATTGGATGCATTCAATGGGCTGGATAAAGAGGACCTCACCTACGATGTGGAATTAAAGAAGATCCACACTAAACTGAAATGGGTTTTAGAAAGAGATGAGTCACAAAACCAGTATTTACAGGTTCTGTTTGAAAATTCTTATCAGCCTATTTGCTTTAAAGTCTTGAGAAGATATCTTCACATGGAAAACAGCTGTGTACTGAGAAAAGGTGAGACAATTTTATTACAGTATAAAAGGATTATTTAAATATTGTGTGTGTATTCTCTGTCTATAGGTAGTATCAGTTGGTGAATATTGTTCTGTTTGCCTTTTTTTAGTAAAACCAACAGCAAGACTCTTTAAAAAGACCCTTATAGACTCTGGAAGGACACGGATCACATGCCTGGCCACAGGATTTTATCCCTGTCACATCAATCTGACCATTTTGAGTAATGATAAGGAAGCAAATGAGCAGGTCACAGGAAATCTGCTGCCTAACGGAGATGAAACTTATCAGATGAGAAAGAGTTTGGAGATCAGTGCAGAGGAGCTTCATAAGAAACAAAAATACAGCTGCCTAATAAATCACATCAGTCTGGATAACGATTTACACATAACCCTTGGTAATTAAGAGCCAACAAAACACTATTCAAACACTATTTAAACACAGTGGTGGCTGGTGACTTATTTTTCAATGTCGCATGATGCAAAGCATATCACAATGTGTAATTTTAAAATGTGTTCAGCATGTCATGTAAACTTAGGTGCATCACGCCATGCCAAAATGCGAGCCTGTTACAGGCATTTCTAAGTGGTTTATGATAAAAGAGAGTTTGCCAGATACTCACTTAATCTCATGCGTCATTAAAGTTTAGTGTCTTGCGAGTATTTTTTAAACATAAGCATCTCTTTTATCATAAAACCTTTCGACGTGTGTGCAGCAGGCATGTATTTTGACAAGACGCATGATGCACATGGTTCACATGCAACGAACACATATTTTGACATGACGAGCATACCACATGACACTCCTAACACATATTTTGAATTTGCGCCCCTCGGAAGAGAAGTCACCGGTCGCGATTATTTAGATATGAAGAGCTTGGATGCAAAAGCCGCTATCTGTCTGTTCATCAAATACTTTTGCTTCAAATTTGCTTAATCCCAACCTCAGACCATTTAGAAATACCGGTTTGTTGGCAGAAACCATTAAGAGTATGATTACAAAAAATGCTAAATTACAAGAAAACATTTTAGACGCACTTAAAGGTTTTTGCATATACAGTATAAACACAGTTTTAAGGGATCAGATAACACTTTTTATTTAAAAAAAATATTTTCTTTAAACGTAAGGCCAGCATTCACAATATTTAGACAGTTGTTTTCCACAAGAGAAGAGTGACCTTTGAATATCTGGAAGCTAGAATATTCATAATACACTGTACTCCTTTACTTAAAAGCTATAGAACTTTTTTTTCTTGACATAACCCCCATACATTTTATTACCGACTGGTTACTGTGCACTTATTCGTTTCATTTTTCATTTTATTTCACTACAGATCTGAATGAATCAGATGTAAGATCTGTAGTTATCATTGTGCTGACGTGTCTGGCTGTTGTGGCTGTTCTCATCATAACACTATTCATCGTATGCAAAAAGGGGCTTTGTAAAGGTACATTTATATATATATTATATATTGGCTAAATTGTTTCCATATTTAGCGATACACAAGATCAAAGATTAAATCACGTTATTAAATAGTGTGTTATTTAAGAAGGATATGTTTTTTTTCTTTGCAGCCTTGCAGCAAGGTGTCATATAAAGAATGATCAAATGAATATCCCAACATCATAAGATATCAGGACCTTGTGCAGTTTGAGTTCATTTACATTGCAAGATTTTTACGATCTCTGAACTTTGTTTTTTTAAAGGACATGAAGGTCCACAACACATTTTTTGAGATGTTAACACGTCTCGCGCATCACTTAAAACAGTAATAGCTGTTACTAATTATGATACAAACTGGAAACTGTTATGTTTGGACTTTTTAGGGCCATTCCATTAAGATACCCTTAAGAAAAAGAACACTAAAGATTCTCCATGAATACACTAAACACTAAATATACATTCAAAATTTACTTATACTGTTTCTAAAGGATGCTAAATAATGTATTTTATAAATATGCGGTCAGTGCATTATTATAATGATAACTTTAAGCAAACAGATAAAGTATACCTAAAATAAACGTTAAAACAAGTTCAAATTAGTATACTTTAAAAATTGCACAGAACTTTATCTCCAAGTTTATTTTTTAAAGTATACTTTTAGAAAATATACTAAATTATAATTATTTTAAAGTATGTTAAAAGTTTAATATAAATCAAATATGTTATAAGCATACTTTCAATATATTTAAAGATGGTACATTTGAAGAGTTTGGTTCCAAAACGCAATAAATCCATTTTGATAAATTTCGGTAAAAACATATTCTATTTTCTATACCAAGAAAGTGACAAGATGAAAACCACTATTGTCTGTTACAAACTTTCACATAGCATCTTTAGGTTATAAAAACATAAAAAATTCAAATCCATAACTTGATTTTCAAAGATTTATTATAAAAACTTATAATTTTTTCCACAAAATGCAATAAATTCATGACAAGTTTTTATTCAAAATGCTATAAATCTATTGAATCAATAGCCTATATAAATGTGCATTCATCTTTGCCATGTTATATTCATTTAGTTGACTAGTTGTACACACTAATTAAAAATATAAACAATGTCATTAATCAAAACACTTACTTTGTCATATTAAGATCACTGTCATTGCTGCGGTTATACTTGACGCCGTCGTTTAACACTTAACAGCGATTAGCTGTAAAATGTTTTGGTCCTGCTCGATTTTCGTTGACTTTGAGTAAAATGATGTAAAGTTTTTCATAAGATCCCCTGGGGTCAATGTGTTAGCATGACAGAAACTTGATGCTGTCGGCCCGGGCAAACAAGCACCCGTCTCCCGAGTGTCTCTTGCGTAAATTATTAGATGTTGATGGCTTACATTTCTTTCCCGTCACAGAAAACCATCACAGGTTTATCAATGCTATTAAAGTATTATTTTGTTTTGGTTTGTTTGTTGATTACGAAGTACATAGTAGATGAGGAAAACTAGGATTCCGTGTACTCAACATCATTAATTACTTTGCGTGGAATGGCGGGCTGTAATCTGTGGAGCGGATTTATGGCATTCTGTAGAAAAGGGGGAGTGGCGTTTATTGCATTTTTGGAAAAAAGGGAGAAAAGATGGCAGAATAACACGGCGGATATTGGATTTTGCGTAAAATTAAGAATTTACTTTTTAATACTGACCTGATATAATACTGATTCTGGCAGTAACTAATTTTTTTCAAAAATGGCGTTTATTGCGTTTTGGAACCAAACTCTTCATTTCTTTCTAAATATATTTGTAATGTACTATTGCAAAGTTAAATATACTTGAAATACAATAAAGTATATTTATCATATGGCTTTTTTGCAGCTTTCTTAATGTAGCTTTCGTTGTTGCATTTTTACTTTATACTTTTAAGGATATGTCAGTAAACAAGTATAGGCCAAATATATTTAGACATTTCTGTCAGTATAGGTCAAGTATACTTTAGTACAATTTAGGTATTTTTCTGAGAAGTACCTAAAGTACATTTTAGAGAAGTACATAAAAAGTAAACTGAAAGTATACTTTCTTATTTTTAAGTTTTAAAAAGTATACTTAAAGCACACTTGAATAAACTTCTTTTTCATAAGGGTAGTTAAGTTGAAGCAGCTGCTTATCCCATCTGTCATCCCATCTTACTCCGATGCGCCCTCGTCGACTCACTTAAGGGTCCCTAAGGTCTACGCTACATAATGTCATAAAAGTGTGGACTCACAGGAAGTCCGGATTGTGCTCATTTTTGCGCATTGTTTAGTGCAACAATCTGTAAGGGATGTCAGGTTTCGGAAGGAGAACAAAACTGCAGTCGTTCCTGGGTTTCAGACATATGTCGGAGAGCGTTACTAAAGTATGAATATATTGTATTGCAATAGGTAGAGTTTAAGTATTACCATTAAATCAAAACTAAATAACATATTTAAAAATAAAAATGTTTACTGACAGTACTGACTTAAAGTTACTATTGAAATAGTTACACTATATATAATGGAAAAATAATCATTAAAAGTCCTTTACAAGTAGTTTAAATGCCTAACTAACCTAGCTGCCTCATTTATCTTTAATCTTAAAACAGTTGAAATTAAGATTCAAGCATTGAAATGGTAAATACTAAATGTACCTGTACAACTAACTGTTTCCAATGTATGTGAGATATTACCTGATAGTAGAAAGAACAAAGTTTAAAAGAAAGAGAGTCACCATTGAGAACTTGAAGACTGGCCTAATGGCCTGAACCCAAGAACTCAGATGAAGAGAAAAGCATAGAGAATAAGCAGAGCTAATGGAGATCAGCCAAAAGAAGCAGAAGAGAAGAGGCAAAAGGCCCAGAGCTCATAAAAACATTGTCCTTAATCCTCTAACCCTTGACCATTTGACTAAACCTAACATGATAATAAATTCCTATATTTTTAATCTTACAAACACAAGAGTGTTTTTAATTCCCCTGGACAAAACCAAAGCTGAAGTTTGGGTGCATGTTGCTGGTTTGCTGTGGCCTAATATGCTTATCAGGTTATACATCACTGTGTAGTGTGAAGAAAAGCGTGTGAAGTTTGTGAGAACTGAATGGAGTAATGAGATATATAAGTTCACCTAAAATTATGAAATACATTTTTTACTCGTAAGATCTGCTAAGCTTCACAAACTTGCTAAAATATGTTTCTGAAATTGCAGGTTACCAAATTACAGTAATTGTAAAGATATCAATGTTATATTTTAACAAAAAGGTTTTACATTAGGATAAGTTTATGTGGAAAACAGTTAATCACAAATAAATCATTTTAGCTGAGTTTTTACAGGCAGCATCACACATTTATCAGAAAATACATTTAAAGCAAATCTGACAAATTGTGCATTTCATTGTTTTAAGTGATTTTGTCACAACTACAATGATTGTTAAAATGTACATATTCATAGCTATATTTTAAGAATAATGTATGTTATGTTTGAGCAATAACATTATAAACATGACATGACATTTTATCATTGTTTTTTTTTCTTTATTGTTCTGTGTTTGCCCTGTGATGCATTAGGAGCTGTACCTGGTCTTGTATCCCCTGTAGGCAAGCATTTTATACAGGATGTGATGTGCCCAAGACAGGTGTAAAAGGAGACAGTTTTTAATCTTTAATCATACAGTGTGTTATTTTTTATAACAATCAAATTTTTGCTAAAACTTGGTGTAGTGTCAAACATCTCCATCAATTCAAAGTGAAGTGTAATGGATTGAAATTAAATTTAATTATATATATTTTTTAGTATTTATACATTGTAACCGTCACTGCCTGTCACAGGGCTTCATGTAGTTTTTGTCTCAGTTCCTCCTGGCCACTAGGGGGACACATAGTGACATGTCCTGATAAAACAGAAAGTTGCAGAGTAAATGTTAGATCTGGCATTTTAATAGAAATCATGATTACATTGTATAGTGTTAAACAAAAGGGAATAATAACTAATTTTATATGGGTACCTGCACATGGGAATTCAAGGGAATGAGGAAGCAGACAAAATGGCTAAAGATAGTTTAAATATGGATAATATTTCAATCAGTAGATCAGAAGGAAAACAATTAATTTTAGAATCATGTAATAGAGAATGGCAAACATTCTGGGATTCATGTCAAACAGGTCAACCTTTTCATAAAGTTCAAAGGAGTATAAAGAAATCTCAAATCAACCATATTATATGCAGAAGGGAGCAAGTTATCCTCACTTATTTATGAACAGGGAATTCTTATCTTAATCACACGTTTAATATAATAGGGAAACATAATACAGGGTTATGTGAAGTATGTTTAACAGAAGAAAAAGTGGAACATGAAATGGCCAGATAGCCACTGGACGCTGTAACGGAACAGGACTGCAACCGCAAAACGATAGAGCCGGACTTGTTCCTGAGTCCAAACGCACATCGGGCCGAAGCCGTTTCTGGTCTGTTATTCGAGGTTGTTGCGGATATGTGCCAGCGCAGATCTAGCACCGCCTGATCATCGGTATCGGCTCAGATTCGTATTGCAGATCTGGACCAAATCAGTGTTAGACACAGCTAATGTCTTTCGGTTACCTTTGGGAAAAGTGATCTGGAATAATGATACTGTATATATCTGAAAATGATATACTGATTGAACTGATGGTTTAAGCTGAACCCTCTATCTGGCACGGATCTGGTTCACAATCAGAAAACGTCTCCAAGATAGAAACAGAGGCAAGGGGCTTTAAAACGGATCCGGGCCAAATGTAATTGCTATCTGGGGTTGCATTTAAATCCGGAACGTCGTTATGAATTAATGCAGTAGTAACATTGGCTGTAGTCGGCTTATTCTCTTCAAGATCGCGGTTCGTTTTTTCACTTTTTCGCACTTTGCGTACCAACGTAGCACGGCAACAAGGAATGATTGACATTCATATTAGATAATCTGCGCTCTTTATTAAACACAAGAACTTAATGGTGAAATTTGATTGGTTATGTAATGTTGGAGAGAACACTGAACCATGGGCACGTTCAATCTCACACCGGTGCGCAACGTTTTGCTACGGTTTCCGGGTTGAACAACATGTTTCCTGGAAACAGTGTGCAACGGCGTGCAACAGGTTTTAGAAGCATTTTCTCTTGTTTGGTGGGTGTGTCAGAAATGTCGGTCCAATCAGCGGCAAGATGTATAAAACCACGCGATAGTAAAGAGACAGCTCGCTCAATGGGTTCAAGTTGGAATGTTGTCTTTCATTCCACACGGCAAGGTCAGTGACTGTAACATCGAGGGTATTTTACAGTATTAAACACACATTTATAACAATTTCATCAGGCTTCAGAAACATTTTAAAAAGAACACAAAGAATGACCTCTTAGCTACCGTAGTTGCAACTCTTGCGTCATCACAACAGGGTGTTCAATGCATAGACATATACTTAGACACCTCATAGACTGAGCTGCCTATTGGAGCTGACGTATCGCGCGGCCGCCATCTTGGATGGGTCTCCAGTGCGCTCCCTTGCATTCATTTCTAATGAGGAATAATCATAACTCCCCTAATTTTTACCGGATTTTCACACGGTTTGAGTTGTTATAAGCAGCAGATATTTAGTTATGATACAGGACGCTGTCATACATTGAAAAATACTGCTTTCATGCTAAAATACTTTGTATTATGCTCTTTAAGTATGGCATATTGACAGAGGCAGACTCTACTTAAGTATTTTACTTTCTACATAAAAGTAAATTTTCAAGTATCTGTATTTTATCAGTGTTTTTCTTTGGAAAACTTATATTCCAAAGCATATTATCATAATTTTTGCTCCACTACATTTCATAATTTCAAGTTTTTTGTTTATATTTAATATTTAAGTACATTAAACATCTACTTTTTTACTTTTACTAAAAAAGTACTTTAGTACTTTTACTCAAGACACCATTTTTATGTAATTTTTACATAATTAGGTATTTTATGTAATTAGGTATTACATTAATTTTAATATGAATGAATTAAGAATTAATTGGCTGTGAGAATTTTCATTCCAAAATAGCGGCCGCGCTACTGAAGCGCCATCTAGTGGCTGTTGTCAAAAACGAATCAAAGTTTCCCCTCTTGTTCTTCTATACTCTTTGCTACAGAGTTTTGACGACACTGTCACAACAAAACCCTCCCGTTTTATAGCAACTTCCCATTGCCTCCTCATGCCTGTTGTCATGAATTCACAGATTGCTTGAAATAATCTTCAATGATTTATTAACATGGTTTGTCAAGAACGACAGACACTGGCAATCACGTGTGAACAACGAAACAATAATAAGGCAGTAGCCCATGCACAGTAAAACAGCAGAGCTAAAACAATACCACCGGAAACCAGTAGCGCCTCCAATTGGAGCTTACATCCATTACCATTTAGATCACATCACACCTGTATCACTGGGAAACCTTCAAATGTGAAGAAAAAACAGCGAGAGATCAAGAGAGAGAGAGAGTACCAGTTCCTGCTGAACATTGACATAATATTATAAATAATAACGTAAAATAACCTGATTGTTCAATCATACTTGTGAAATATAATCCCATGTGATCTGGAATCAATACTGCGCCGGTTATTGCAACCATAAGCTCAACAAAATACGGCCATAGTATGGCTTTCTTTCCGTTAACTCACATTGACTCTGGTGCTAGCGTACAGTGAGGAGACCCATCCAATATGGTGCCGACGCTTGATGCCTTTCATCCATGCGCAGCACAAAAGTCCGGCATCGTTCATGAATTCGAAGTACAGGCGGAGATAGCAGCTTTACCTAGATACTTCCTATGACAAGACCTCTGTTCTAAGATGGCGGCGGTTTTGACGCATGCTCAGAGCTCCAAGGCGACATCTAGTGTATATATCTATGGGTTTAATGCATCACCGTATCTGTTTAATAAACGTTGTGCAACGTTTTGTCGGGGCTGAACGCAGCCCTGGAACAGCACACAACGGCACAAATTTTCAAACATAATCCGAAATACATTTTAAAATATACTATAAATGGCCAATATATCATTTTTCACCAATATTTTTTAACCATTTTTGTATATTTTAAAATATGTATTTTTAAAGTAAATATATTTTAAATCATTTATAAGTCGCATTGGGGAAAAAAACTATTATGCATAGGTTTGAAAAGATTAAAATGTAATATTTTTTCAACTACAAAAATATAATTATAATTTTATATTTTATACATACATCTTATACTTTATACATTTTAAACAAACCTTTGTATTTTAATCAGGAAACTTTTATTTGCCGTATGGATGGTAAAACTAAAGTTAAAACTAAGCTTTCTAATAATTCCCTCTTTTATGGGTTTTCCTCTCTGACGGCATTCTGTAAAAGCATAGCCAAATATTGTCTCCTCCTCGGTTTGTGCATTTTATTGCATAACAACAACTATTCAGTATTTAGGATAAACTAAATAAATTACTCACTTCTAACCTACAGATGTCAGATAACGGGACACCAGGGGGCTTTCCCCTAAGTGTGTGACGAGTATTGGCTTTTACTTCTTTTATAAGCACAGGAAACGCCCGCTAGGGAATTCCAGCGATCCTTTCTCACTCCCAAATGCAGACGGCAACAATAGACTAGTGTTTTATAACGTTCCTATTTGAAATACAATGGCTTATGGAGAAATAATAAGCAATGTCATTTTCTAAAAAGAATTTTCTTATAACGTCTTGTTCCCGAAGTGTACTTCGAATGCGCAACAACGCCGTTTGGGATTCGCCCTTGACAGGAATGTCCACTGGTCGTTCCTTGTAGTTCTACAGGACGCAGGCGGAAACACTGAGTACATTTATGTAACTTATGGAATGCATTATTCGAGAGGATGTACATCCTTGTGTATCTGTTCTTATGTGTGAGAGCCATCAAAGCAGGTACGTTAACTAGGTAAAGATAAGCGCTGTTTTCTTTTTGCAACATTATGTGCAGCCTTTTGAATACGATATGTGATTTTTTTGTTGACAAGCACTAAAAGTACCAAAAAAATCAAACAATAAGGAAACTTTTTCTGTATAGTTTGTGTGTGTTGTGTTTAGATAAAGTGAAACCAAAATGTTTTTATGACACCCTATATAGGAGTGGTGCGTCAACAGCTGTAGATCTTTTCGCGTAATATTAAGTGCAGTGTTTAAAGTTTGGTGAAATGATGCGCATGATCAAATGAAGCCTTTTTATTTATTCCAAATCATCACTTTTTAAATCAGATACTGTTCCGCAATGTAGATGTACAGTCTCTTGTACCATTTCTAGCCTGTTTTAATGAATACATTTTTGAAAAACATGATAGTCCTATACACACAAAAATAAAACAGATGTGCGAAGTACATTTCAGAAATAAAAACATTTCATATGGGAACATCTGGACTATTAAAACTCTTTTCAGGTCGATTGTGAGTCATAGTTATCACTGTTAGAAAAAATTTTCTAATATGTTTTATAGTAAAAGTGCAGTGACCATGTTTTAGCAGATTGATTACAATTTGTATTTCCATAGTTTTACTGTAAATATCTTGTTTTTTTTGTTTGTTTGTTTTTAACCGTGGTGAGATCATAGAAAATGTGTGAATCTATCCTGTATTACTGTTATTGTAGTTAAATCATGGTTAATTTTCTTGAGAGCAAATCATCTGAATTGCATTGCTAGATAATAATAACTTCGTAATCATCACCATTAAAATACAAAAAGATTGAATGGAAAGAATGTTATTAAACCATAGTTTTCTTGTGACAATACTTTCTTGGTTAATCAGACGTATCCCCTGATACTGTTAAAGTATTTTGCTGTCGATTCTGTGTTAAAAACGTACGGAAACTGGGAGAAACCATGCAATATTATTATTTTGCTTGCTTGTTTTCTCATGATCACAACTTAACTTTCTTGTGATCTCAAGATAACAAAAATTGTTTTTCTAGACCTTGAGATAACAAAAGTTTTATTCTTGTGATGTGATTATAGCTTTTGTAAGGGTGCTCCAATTCATCTGGCACATTAAATTATCTACAAAAAAAAAAAACGCTTGAAGTTTGACAGGCTGTCCCAAAAAATGCAGATCGGAAGAGCCTATTCTATGACACAAAACTCGAGAGACTTTGTTAAGCTGGATGTGTTAGCCATGCAAACAGGCATATAAAATACATCTAAATAGACCATTCAACAAATAAGGAAATATGTAAATTAGAGGGAGTTTGTCATCTAATTCATCTGAAGGATTCTGGGAGATTCTGAACAGCTTGTAGAACGTGTTCATAAAATGAAATTTATTAACAAAATATAAACAAGAATAACTTAAAACACCACTAACTAAGGAATGGAAAAATATGGAAACTAAAATGCAAAGAAGAGAATAGAGAATTGAAGTGACTGAGTTGAATTTATGGCAGGATGTTTTCTGTTTCTAATAAGCTGAAAACCTTATTTCTCATCTGCTAAACATGAAATAAATCAGTTATGCAATATTGAAAAGCATCTATGGTAAATAGTTAAGCAATATCGCTTGAGTGGGAGTGTGATATTGCTCTATGTCATCACAGCTGTGATTAGGCCAGAGGCATGAGGTATCGCTACAGCCCTACTGCTGATTACTGCCCTATCTGGGCTACATCTCTGACAGAGATTCTCAGACTTCGATGTAGGCCTATCTGTGTTCATAAATGAGATTAAACCCACAATATTTGGTGTCATGAAACTGTTACTTGTTTTTTATTCATATTTAGGGTCTTTTGTTTTGTTATTGTTTTGGCGTGAGGTAAAAGTTAATAAAATATATTTCTATACTATTGCTTTTCCATTTAATCTGAACGCAGTTAGAGCAGTCACTTTATTACTGGACTTTATTCTTGTCAGTACCACATAAAACAGATTAATTACCGTAATTCCTCATATAAAGACCGGGGCCTTTATTTACTTAAACTGCCGAAGGTAACAGGCTTTTATTTGAAGAATTCCATCTGTTTGATAAATAAAATTAGCCGTTAAATTAAAAGCGATAGCATTCTAGTGGATAGAGATCATTCATTTCTTAACCCTATATGTTTATCAAGGTTGTGAAAAAGTCCGTCACTAGCATACCCAGGTAGCCAAAACAGTTTGGCCCAATAATGGCCCAAATCCGGCAGGCCAGAAAAAAAACACGGCCCAGTTCCGGCTGCCAGAGAAGGGCCAAATCTGGGATGAATGACGCCCCAGAATCGGCCCAAGTACACTGGCCCATTTCCGGGTGCCAAAAGTGAGCCAACACTGCCACCACATTGCCAGAATCACACCAGCTAAAACTGTACACTCAGCCGAAACTGGACCATGTCCGGGTGCTAAAAGTCAGCCGACACTGCCAGCACAGTGCCAGAATCACACCAGCTTAAACTGTACACTCAGCCGAAACTTTTTTAAGTGTTTTCCACATAACAATATATTATAACCTTAGCCCTTAAGATGGCATGTACTTATCCCTTCTAAAAAAAAACTTTTATTATATTTAGTTAAAAAAGTTAAACTGCAGATTAGAAGTTCTATCCTCAATGTTTGTGATGCTTTTAATGTGTTAAGTGTCACACTTTACTGTAGGTGTTTAAAAAAAAAAGAAAAATATACAGTATGTTTACATGTTTATTTGAAACATAACATTACATTAATAAAACATTAATAAACATCTGGACACTCCTCAAGTGTACCCTAAAAGAAGGAAAGATTGAGAGAAAAGAGATAAGAGGGGGAACAGAAAATGACTCATGGTTACTTCCTCAGATAGACTGAAGGTATTAAGTTAACTTGGGTAATGTTAAAGGAATAGTTCACCCTAAAATAAAAATTCTGTCATCATTTACTCATCCTCATGTTGTTTTAAACCTGTATGAATTTTTTTCTGAACACAAAAGAAGATATTTTGAGGAATGATGGTACACACACAGCAGATTGTAACCATTGACTTCCATAGCAGAAATAAAAAAATATGATGGAATTTAATGGGTACCGTCAACTGTGTGCTAACCATCATTTATTAAAATATTTTCTTCATCATTTATCACAATACTTCCAAAATACTTTTTCCTACTATGGAAGTCAATGGTTGCAATCTGCTGTGTGTTTACCATCATTCCTCAAAACATCTTCATTTGTGTTCATCAGAAAAAAATTCATGCAGATTTAGAACAACATGAGGATGATTATAAAACGGTTAGTTCCAATCCTTGATTCTGATTGGTCAATAGGTGTGCTTTATTCACGATAAAACACTGCTATGACCGCTTCACCCAACAGTTCTATTTAATATCACTGCGCCCTTAGCAACACATAAACATATAATGAGACAAAGTTTGAGAATAGTTTGATGTTTTTATTTGAGCTTTCATGTTATTGTTCGCAGTCAGGGACTATTTTTTCTAGCAGAAGGAATGCTTTTATTGATTTAACTTCATGAAAGTTGCACTAATATTTTTTTTTACTTTAATATTTTGTGGTAACCGTTTTATAAAAGCAATAAGGTACTCGAGGCAAGTGCTGTATCGTGAATAAGTAACGGCTGAAGGGGTTGCAGGCACTCCGCTTCGCGTCGTGCCTAACAACGCCCTTCAGCCGTTACTTATTCATGATACAGCACAGCCTCTCGTACCTTATTGCTTACGTAAATGATGACAGAATATTCATTGAACTATCCCTTTAACAACAATTGAAATACCTTGAATTTGCTTGCTTTCAGGCCCGCTCTCTTCTTCTTTTTGCATCTCTGTCAGATGCAAGCTGCAGAAGTTTTTATGAACTTTTCTACTTCACCCATCTGGTGCACGAACAGTAGTTGAATTTCTTCTGACAGATTCTTGAAAAGAAACAAAATTATTTAATTAGGTAAATGCAAGCATGTTAGTTAAACCCTGGAGAACCCAAGAACCCTTCTCTTAACATCAATTAACATTGGGCACATTTGACCCGTGGGTTCTCCAGGGTTAAATGTTACCTACAAGCTATTCTGCTTCAAAAACAATGACAGGTACTTCAAGGAGGAAGACTTATAGCTTCATAGATTAACATTGTAATGATTATATATGTGGCAAGAAAAAGTATGTGATTTTCATAGTTTTCTAAATAAATTTGTCATAAAATGCGATCTAAACTTTATCTAAGTCAAGGGCATTGACAAACATAATGTGTCTAAAAATAATTACACAAAAAGTCTGATCTTTCATGTCTTTATTGAGAATTACCTGATTGTGAAAAAAATATGTGAACCCTTGATTGAATGACCTCAAAAAAGCCAATTGGAGTAAGGACTTAGCACACCTATGGCCCTATCGTTTTCCCCCAAATTCAGTTAAATTTTTTCTCAAATTCCGTGTTTTCCGTTTTATTCTGGATTCTGGTTTGAATGGTTAAATTAAATTTCAGTAATTAAAAAGCATATCTTATCAAATGAAAACATAACAGAAAAGTAGCAGATCCACCACTGCAGTGAATATACTGTACTGTATGAGTGTGCGACTGTGCGTTTCCACAAGGTGACGCGCCTGTTTACCAGCATGTATAGCTCGTATATGGTTCTCAGACACGAGGGCTCACTAAGTTTTCTTTCTTGTTTAAGTGAACATAAACAGCTGTATGTTTATCAGTATATTGAAGCAGTGCCGTCTTAAAGCTGTCTTGGGTGTTCAAAGCTGTCTTGGGTGTTCAATGGTCATTACACAAAAAAATGAAAACCCCTCACTACTATTAACTGAATAAATTTCGCAGCTGCACATTTAATCCATACAGTGAGGACTGTGCAGTGTTTTATTTGTATTTATTGCTAAGGTTCATGTTAAAATCATGTTGACAGACAATTTCATAACTAATATATTTACATTTAATACAGATGCCTGAAAAGTAAAACAAGATGAGTATAGAATTATGATTAAGAGGAAATATTAAAGATTTGGTTGCTTGTCAGAAGCACTGCCGCAGCGACAGCCAAAATACATTGGCATATATGTAATACACATGAGTAGTACAAAGTCCATTTCCTACTTTGCAAACTCGACACAAAAACAAAAAAAAAACTAAACAAAAATGAGTGGAAGTGGCGATGAATATCCAAAGATGAAGAAATTGTGGACAAAAAGGTAGCACAAACTCCTTTATATGGAAGTGGTTTGGCTAGCTAAAAAAACTGACGAGGCGCAGATTAAAATATAATGAACCCTCTTATTTTTGTGGCTTCAGTCATTGTTGGCATACTGTTTTAAAGCTGGAAGCATTAACAACTTACATCGAAATATATATCGTTATCGTTCAATGTGGATTTTTTTTCTGAGACCACATTTTTGCCATATCGCCCAGCTCTAGCCCGATGTATTTTGGCTGTCACTACAACAATGCTACTGACAAGCAACCAAATCTTTTGTTTTTTATCATAAGACAATACTAATCTTGTTTTACTTTTCAGGCATCTGTATTAAATGTAAAAATATTAGTTATTAGAATCTATGATTTAACATTAGCAATAAATACACACAAAACACTGCACAGTCCTCACTGTATGAATTAAATGTGCAGCTGCAAAAGTTGTTCGGTTAAGAATAGTGAGTGATTTTCATTTTTTGCGTGTAAAGAACATTTCTGACACAGAAAGCAGCAGGCTACTGTCACTTTAAGAACCCAAGACAGCTTTAAGGGGCCAGTCACACCAAAAGCCTTTATGGCAGTTGCAGGCGCCTTTTTTGAATGAGATTCTATGGGCAGGGCGCGGGTGCGCGCTGTTTATGCGCCGAGCGCCTTGCGTTTTTTTTGCCGTCTGCCGCGCACGCGTTTTTGAAGGAGCGCTGAGAGCGGAGAAGCGCCCGACGTCATTTGCGTCTTTCCATTGTCCAATCGAATGAGGGGAGAGGCGGCCTTAAGTTGTGGTGAGGGAAGTTTACAGTTGCTTTGAAGAACCGGACTCCACTAGCTCACTCTCTCCTGTGTGTTTGTGCACCTCTCAACCTCAAACAAGACCAGAGCAAGCATCCTCTTTTTAAAGTTTCTGCTAATATGACAGTTAACAGCAAAAGAGCGCTCACGCTTCAATATTTGATTGACAAGACAGCTGACTCGGTGGTTGCTTAGCAATAAGAAAAGCCGCGTCGCATTGCTCTTTTTTAAAAAAGGCAGTGCGTCGCGCCTTGCGTTTGCAAGCGTTTAAAGCGCTTTTGGTGTGACTGGCCCCTAAGACTGTACTGCTTTAATATACTGATACTGAAACATCTAGCTGTTTGTTCACTTAAACAAGAAAGAAAACTTAGTTTAGTGATCACGCATGTGTTGACTGCGCGCTGTGTGCGTGCTTCGCAAGCCCTCATGTCTGAGGAACAGATGTCAAGCGTGTTGCGTTGTGGGAACGCCGAGTTGCACACTCATACAGAACAGTATATTCAATGCAGTGGTGGAGCCGCTACTTTTCTTCATCTTTTCTAAATTTGTGAATGTCCTGTAAATAATATATACTTTTTAAAGCGGTACGGATGTGTGCGTGGGCAAGGCGGACATGGAAAGAAAGTATACTGTACCTTTTCTGCTCTGTTCCGGCCTTTAATGAAATCTGCTTGTGCTCTGAAAAACATATGAAAGATCTGAATTTCTTGTGTAATAATTTTTTAGACACATTATGTTATTTATGTATATTTATTCAGAAAACCATTACATTTTCTTGCTAATGTATATATACATAAAGATACAATACATATATAATATTGATGGCTCTTGCTTCGTTCTGAAACCCTAGATGGCAGTTTTCTTATCCTTCAACAAACTGTCGTCACAATGTTTACATGCACAAAATTTTGTCAATCCGACTGAATTTAATCCGATTAAAGGTTACAACAATACAGTTTACATGCACCCTAAACATGTTTAAATGTTTGCACCTCAAAATGTTTGTTTAAATGTACATTTTATACAAGAGGTAAATATAAGATGTGAACTTGAGCACAAATTTTCTGCGCACATGCACAATGTATTTTTGCATCCGACAAAATACTTTGATTCACGCATTTACATGCATACTTTTCTCCTGCTGATCGGATCACAGATTGGACTACACCACCCCTTTCAATACGATCCAAATTTGCATCCAATCTACCTCAATCGTATTGATTAAGGTTTTTACATGACGGCTTTTTAATACGATTGAGCCATCAATACGATTACAAACTGATTAATTGGTTGCATGTAAACATAGCTACTAGAAACATAAGTACTAGAATAAGGGCACACCACTAAGGTAAAAAGGGGTTACATGCCCAATTGTGCCAGAGTTGTATTATCGAGAAAGTTCATTCTTTTTTTTTTAAGTTTTTAAGCCTTGCCTATTTAAAATTTTAATATTGGCAAGATGCAGCAAGAGAGAACTCAATTTGGTTTTTAAGGGTTGTTTTGAGATTTTCAATTATATAAAAAAGTTAAGTTTTCCTTACTCTTAGTCACACACATCCACAGATAATAGTGTTTCCTCTACCATTATATATTTCAAAATGACTGCAAATGCCAAATCCATAAGCTGGAATTGTGATCTAATAAAATATCTTATTATAGTTTACATAACAACGTTTACATATCAAAGTTTAGTTTAGACTACTTAATGTAAAGACTTTTTAAAGACTTTTTATTTGTAATATATATTTGTAGCCCTAAACGAATCCCTATCATACTTCTGGCCCAAATTGACCCCTCAGACAGTCCTGACATTAACAATGCAACAAAACTGATTCCCAAGAAATATCCATGCCCCGTCCAATATTGTACTTTTACTTACATTAATTCTTCAAATGAATTCTGTCCAAACTGATGATCTTGAGAAATCTAAATGTGACAAAAACAATCACAATAAGTTGTATAACAGACAGACACATCATAGATACAAAATGTTGAGTAATAATTACATAATTAAGGTTCACTCATTTTCTATAAAGAATCTTTCAATAGGTGAAATCGGTTTTAATGTTGTGCAACAGTGAGGTGGAAATATTTTTACTGCAGGTGCACTTTAAGTAAAGAAGTTTAAAGGTGACATAGAATGATTGAACGGAGTATTTATCCTTGTTCTGTGATGTGACATGTAGACAAATTTTTTTTATTTGGGTCTATAATGCCTTAAGCTCAAAAAAGCTCTATTAGAAGGGGGAATTTAAACAAGTGGTTTTGCACCTATTTGGCTCCCCCTACTTGCTTAACTTGCAATCTCATTACTGATTGGCTGACTTTGCTGCCACTCAAAAAATGTAGCCAATTATTTTAAAGTGGAAGGGCAGTTAGATGCCTGTGATGTCATAAGCATCAGTTTTTCAGATTGGGCTGTTTTCTGGCTGACATTTCTAAAAGAGGAATTTCTATGAGACTGAGATGTTTAGCATGTTCAGCACTTTTTGTATGTTTGTGAATGTGGGTAGACTACCATAATTCAACAAAGACAAGGTAAAAATGGTTTTTCATTCTCTGTCCCCTTTAACTACCAGCTGTGTCCTGTAGCTGTAATGCTCTCTGTTCTGTGAAATTTAAACGTTTTCTGTACCAGACAAAGTTATCCATTGGTAAAAAAAAATTACCTCAGTCAACTGTATAATAGCGGAACTGGCTGAGGTGGCTACGAGAGTTTAGCAGAATCGCTTCATGGATCCCTCAGTTCTCCCGCCTGCTGCATTGACTGCTGAGGCAAATCCTTAGGCCAGTTTTATGAGTTGCGAAATATTATTCGTTTGTTTTGCTAGACGAAATATTACTGTTTAAGTAATTTCATTAAACTGAGCAGAGTTCATTTCTTATGTCCGAATTCTCCTTGTCAGATAAATTATAAAAATCGATTTTTCTACTCAAATTTATCTAGAAATACTTCAGTATTTTAATAATAAATTCAAATGCTAATTGACATATTTGTTGAAGTGGGATTGTGGTCATTTAAACAATTACGTATACTATATATCAGTCACACGTTTGTCCTTTTTTTAAATGAAGTTTACATATATCTAATTTGTGCAGAGTATAAATATTTTATGCATTAAAATTATGTTAAATAACTTCCAAAAAGTCTACCTCAGAGAAATTGCACTTCATGCAGCAACAACCATTAAAGCCCTTAATAGGCCATTAATAGGCTAATGGCACTTTACGCCACAAACCTATTCTTAACATTAAAATATGCTTCTGCCCTTCCCTTATTTTATTAGGGAAAAATTTCTGAGCTTAACTTTTCATCACACGTACTTAAAATCAGTTTACATAGGCTACCATTAATCAGAAAAACTAAAAACAATTATTAAAACATTAAATAGAAACAATTATATGCATATCAATTTGTTAAATTAATATATTTTTATTAAAACAAACGTAAAATGTGAAAGCCAATATGTGGAAAATATGCCATTTGTCAGCCAAAATCGGACCAAATCCGCATATCCACAGCCTAGCCGAATCTGGCAACTTTTGCTGGGCCAGTGCTGGCTTAATGCTGGTAAGCCGCAGCCAGAACACAGCCGCGTGCGCCGACACTCAGCCGGATCTGGCCCGAGTGCACTGGCTACCTGGGTAAAATGAGACCCATCCAATGTAGCTACTGCCATCATAGCATTATGATGAACTTGAGTGCATTTAGGAGATAACACCACGCTCACATTATCCAAACCATGCCACAGTGCGATCGTCCCCCCTCCCTACTCTATGCACGCACTCACACTGTACTTTTATCAATCTGAGCCCAGGCACGCTTTCATCATTAGAATGCATTTGTTTTGAGCAAAGCAGGAGGTAAAGCACTCTCTTAACACTGGAACCCATCGGAATGTTAAATCTGTGTTTTTTATTTAGTCGTATGAAGCCCTCTCACATGCCTATGATATCGCTTAGTTGATCTGTTGCTTGTGCACTGTAGATATTCACTAGCCCTGCTGCGCGCATTAAAAGGTTTTAATGAAGGCAGATGAAGGTGAGTGCTCGCGCAGTTCTGGCGCGAATACGCTCACACTGCGCATAAGCTAAGCTTTGTTTATACTTGCTCTTTGGTCAGCAACGCAAGTCTCCGCGGATCACGCGCGCGTCTCACCAAACGGCCGAGGCATTTATAGTTGACGTGCTAAGCTCTCACTCATTTCCCCCTGGCACTCATATTTCCCCGGCCTTAATTTGAGACCGGCGTTTATTTTTCTGCGATGACCACGCCCCCGGCCACTATCAGAGGCCCGGCGTTTATTTGAATAACGGCTTTTATTTGAGGAATTACGGTAAGTGTTTTATATTGTAACCAGTTTTTATAAGTCCTTTTAACTGGAGATGAGAGCGTAAACAGATCGCTCCAGTGAAAATTAGTGTTTTCATTGCTTTTTTCCAAGTGTATGTTAATCCACTGTTAGTCCACACGATGTGACATTACATTAAGTTTACATCCAAGAGCGCTGATCTTTGACAGGCATAGAGATTATTACTTCCGATTGGAATTCACAGACTGATTCACAAGCTAGGGAACTTTTGAGACACACAGAAAGTGTTTAAAAACAGCGTGTGTGACCAGTCAAAGATGAGTGTATGACTTGTGTGTAGCCTCTTATGGAACGGCTGAAATTCCACAAGGGGGCGTATTTGTTCCTCAGACATTGCACAATAAAAGTGACATCCAAATATATTAATTATAAATCGTGAATGAAAAGTGAGATTCGAACGAATGTCCGTTAGTGAACTAATTGTATACACTATTTATATCGTAATTCGGTCAGAAACGTCAAGATTAAAAGGCTTGGATATTCCATTTCCTTGGACTTTTGGGGATTTATGAACAATTTGTTTTGGACAATTTCACCGAAGCGGATAAAGGGAAGATTTTGAAGGTAAGTAAATATCCTAAATCGGTCCCACCCGGTTCAGGTAACTAACACCGGTTCAGGTGTACGGCAAAGTGCAAAGCGGGGTGCCTAAAACCCCCTTAGCTGTTATAAAATGCACTGTAACCCCACTGCTTCGCGGGGGTTTATTGCGTTTATAAAACGGTTACTTCATATGCATAGCAGGGTTTCACAAAATGAAACACAAATAAGTTGTAATTATATTAGTACAAATATTGCTCTTCCGCCAAACAAAGTAGTTCCTCAGAATCAAGTGTGGCTGCAACAAGGCACAATTCTCAAGCAACACAGACGCAGCAAAGACACAATGAAAATATAATTTAAGACTGTAATGTTTATTTTTATAAATCAACATTCATCTAAAATATACATTAACATTTATATCGTGCAACTGTTGAAGTGATGAACAAATATGCTTGGAAGCATGCTTAACTCTTTCCCCGTCAGTGTTTTTTTTTTTTAAGTTGCCCGACCCAGTTTTAGTTTAATGCCTAACAGAAAAACTATCTTCTTTAAATAAACATAAAATATCAAATGAAAGAACAGACCATCCGCTTTCCAACAACAACAAAAAACGTTTCATCCTACCTTCATTTTTTCTCTTATCAGTTATCACCTCTCAAATTTTCAAAAGCGGAGATAATTCCATTTTTGTGAAGAACTTTTGTAAGAGATCAGATTCAGAGCCATCAAAACTCACACGTTACGCTAAATCCACCACAACGCTGTTGTGTTGAGTAAATGCGTCAGTGTTTAAGTTGGGTAAGATTGCCATCTAGTGGACAATAGCGGAAATATCCATTTAAGACAAAAACAACCCAGAGAACGTTTTCTCTTTATTGACGAAATGACTCAACAATATCTATGACATTTATCTGGATATCGCCATAATTGTGCAAATGTAAAAAAAAAAGACTGTTGTGTTTATTTTCATAAATCAGTACGCAGCAACAGTGGCGCAGTGATACTTGTCATGCGGTCTGAACCGTGGGTTTACCGGGGTATTTTATCACGGCTTAGAACGTGTTTCAACCAATCAGAATGAAGAACCAGAACGAGCCGTTTTATAATTACCAGTAGGTGACAGAATGATACAAACGGTGAAGCGGTTACTGTTGTGTTATCAGTACAATATCGCACACTTGTGAAGGGCTCTTAGCCAATCAGATTTGAGAACCATAAAGAACTATTGTGTAATTACTGACACAAAACACCAATGCCAAGGTTTTAGGACAGAGGTTTGGTTATGTGATATTTATGTTCTGTGTGCTCGAATGAGCAATTCCGGTGGTGGCACGTCTGCCACGGGTCAGGCTTTTCAGTGCTGCAATTGGGAAAGAGTCAGGTTCAGTTCAAAGGCCTTGAACATGAAGTGCTGTGAAAATGCTGGTCTCCGGGAGCACCGGGAGGAATTTAGTGATCTGGAAAACGCAGAAACCGTCCTGTAGTCGGTGCAGAAGGTCCTTAACAAATCTGAAGACAGACAGATGAAGGTCCCTTGAAGTGAAGGGTTAAATTGTTTAAAATCACTTGATCGTTTGTGATTGCCTTTCTGGACGAGAAGCTCGGAACGTGGTGTGATGCGCTTAGTCTCGGGATGCACAGGCCAGAAACTCAGAACTTGTGGTCGATCTGGTTCAGTCCCTGTTGTCAAATGCAGAACGAGGAGCAGTTAAATAACAATGTGAGATTCAGAAACTTGGTTGGTTATTGTCTCTCTCAGCGGGATACTCAGAAGTTGGGTGCTCTGTTTCAGTCTCTTAGCACATGGTTTGTCCTGTTACAATTTCTGGGGAGATTCAGAACTTGGGTTTTTTGGTTTGTTCTGTTACAATCTCTGGAGAGTTTTAGAATGAGGAATGTCTGGAAAAAACTTTTATAACCTTTAGATGGGGAGGAGTTTGCATATTGGTGCTTTCCAGATGCAGAATGTCTTGGTTACGTATGTAACCCTCGTTCACTGAAGGAAGGGAACAAAGACTTCACGTTGTGACCGACGAATTGGGAACCGCTTTCGTGGAGACCAATATACTTCGAGAAACTATTAAAACGCCAATGAAATTGGCATGCAGTTATTTGCATCTGCTGGCGTTGCCCGCCACACCGGTATTTAACGAAAGGCAGGTGCAGTACCGAATCAGGATGCACCGAATATTTGGTCGCCGAAAATGGCCCAAAAGAGCATTTTCGGCCGAAAGACTTTTATCACCGAAACAACACGGCTAAAATGTTTGTGAAATGCTTGTCTGAAGCAACATGTCAGCGCTGTGGACTTATTTCAGTGGGCTATCCCTGTGTCTCAATTTTTTCCCTAGCTTCCGAAGTCTTGAATCAGTAGGCTACGAGTATGCAATTCGCGGATTAATACGCAAATTTAAGTAGGGAAAGTTTATCATTTGCACGTGTTTCACAGGCTTGCAAATGTTAACATTCAAGTGATTTTAAACAATTTAACCGCAAAAAGGTGTTAAGGTGAGCAGCTTTCTGTACACAGACGCACATGCTGCTGAATGTGTCCGGTCCAGCTTCAGCCAGATGTGATCATGCCCTTCAAAGATCAGAACTCTTGATGTGTAAACTTTAGAGCAATTGAGTCTCATACTGTAGTCCATTAACATACATTTGGCAAATAGAGCAATGAAAAACAACATAATGTTTTTATGTGGAGCCACTGTTTGCTGTGCTGTTTGGAATTCGCCGTCCTAGGGCTGCACGATTTGGAGAAAAAATTTAATTGTGATTTTTCTGATCCAAATTGCGATTCACGATTTAAAGTGTGATTTATTAGTATAAATAATAAAAGAGCTAAATCCAGGTTTGTTGTGGTGGTTTTAACAGCACCAAAGAAAGATGCTGTTCTACTGGTTATTTAAAACCTCTTAAACATTGTACCAAGGTGTCTGCAGGACTTTGCTCTTCTGCAGACACACTTTTTTTTTTAAATCAAAGAACATTAAAAGAATACAATTTAACAACTATTTATTGAAGGTTTAATTTAAAATAACATATAGGGCTATAGGTCAATGTATTTTGGCTGTCACTACAACAATGCTTCTGACATTTAGTTTTTTCTTTTAATCATAAGACTATACTCATCTTGTTTTACTTTTCAGGAATCTGTAATAAATGTAAATATATTAGTTATTATAATCTATGATTTACATTAGCAAAAAATACAAATGCACAGTCCTTACTGTACGATTTTAAATGTGGAGCTGCAGAAGCTTGTTCAGTTAAGAGTAAGGAGTGATTTTAATTTTTGGTGTGTGATGAACATTTCTGACACATAAAGCACCAGGTTACTGTCACTTTAAGACCCAAGGCAGCTTTAAAACTGATCTGCTTCAATATACTGATAAACATCCAGCTGTTTATGTTCACTTAGACAAGAAAGAAAACTTAGTTTAGTGATCACGCGTGTGCTGACTGCTCGCTGTGTGCGCGCTTCATGAACCCTCGTGCCTGTAAATATACTTTTAAAGCAGTGCGGATGTGCGCGTGCAAATAAGTATACTGTACCTCTTTCGTCTGCTGTGTTCCGGGCTTTAATGAAACCTTCTTATGCTCTGATGAGGCGCTTGTCATTGTTTGCGATGCATGACGAGAAACGGACGTATACCTTTCTTTAAGTCCAACATTACACAAAAGGGAAATGTTTTCGCGCATTTCTGTCCTTTCATTTGCCAATAAATGAGTTATAATGGGTTTTAAAAATGACTGAATCCGAAATCTGCCAACTTCTATGACATTCCGCGTTATGCAATAATTCCATTTGTATGCTTGGATTTCGTGATTCCGTCCGTGTTTTTCGCATCGCAGAAATCATATGGCCGTACACTTTGTTGGGGAGATGAAGTGTTTATGTTTTCCAAATGGCTGTATTTGACGTTTAGTCAGCACCTCAGTGTTAATGCCCTCTATTGGTTTACTGCATCAAATGCAAAATTTGCATGAAGCGAACTGTCAAAAACTGCGTACTGGATGATTGTTATATTTGATAGTTCTGAATCGAAAAAATCGCAGCTCTTGCGATTCGCAGCTCCTCCGTCTGTGTGTCTGCGCACGTTTAAGTGCCCTCATTAGTGCATACATGGAGAGACAAGTTTCAAAAAGCAAATTAACATAACATCTTTCTGTTCTTGACAGGGCACATAAAACTAAACAAACTCCAAAATATAATTTTTCTATTAAAAACATTTGTTTATGTCTTATGTGTATGTATAGATTACAGTCAGAAACCAGTCTGTGCTTATTTGGTCTTAAAGAGACAGTAACCTCAATTAACCTACTTAAGTCTGTGTCATTAATGTTAATCAGTCAACCCAAGACAAAGAGAAAATCACTTCTGTAGCTCTAAAAAATAATTATATTTAATTAATATAATAAAGACAGTGTTATTATTAATTTAATTTCTACCTAATGCTATTTTCAGACCTTATTAATGTGCAACTTTTTTTTTTATAAATGTTTGTAATTTCTTTGTTTTTTTTGTTTATCACTTTTTTGCTGATCCGAAAAATAATCCGATCCGTGCCTCAAAAACTGTAATGTGATTCGATGTGTGATTTATCTTGTCAATGGCGGCGAAAGAGTTAATAAAAACAGTTTAGAATATGTAAAAAAAAAATAAAACAGGAGTAAATGTGACTTTAGTTAAAAGTCCAGTCAGTGTGAAGCAGCACACTCACGGACAATATCAAGACTTAATGCTGAATGAGTGACTCCAGGCGGGGCTGCCGTCACAGCAGCAAGCAGGCTCCTGATTGGTTAACACGGCACAAAAATCCGCCAAAGTTCAAATTTGTCAACTCGGGCGTCAGCCGCAAGTTCGCTTCAAACGCAAAATGCACAAAAAGCTACATTCGCACGTACCCCACCATGCGCTCAAGACACGCGAATGAGGCGGAATTGCGTCTACCTCCCTTTACATTGACTTAACATTGAAATCACTTAACGCCTCTACCGCGGCTGGTGTAAACTAGGGATGTACCGGTATCAAAAAACACGGTACGGTAGTATTTCGGTATGCTGCCCACGGTACGGTAATTATTGAAACATTTGCAGCAAGGAAAAAACAAATGAAGACTTGGAAAAACTGCCATAAGTGTTTATTAAACAAGACTGAACATTACAATGTACAAAGTGTAGTGAAGTGTTTACAATTTTCATAAAAAGGACAAAAAAATTAAGTGTCAGTTTAGTTTGTTGACTTTAAACAACTCCCAATCAGTCAGGTTTTAAGAATTGAGTGACTCCCTCAATTGACCTAGTTTTTATTATTATTAAAATTAATGCTAATGCTTGGTACTCCTATGAAAGCGGTTGTGATTGTAGAATCAAGAAAAGATGATGGGTTTTAAGATGGGTCAATTCCTGAAAACAAAAACAACCCAGTAAAAAATTGCTTACTTATTGTAGCTGGACCTAGAGCTGCACTTTTTCGACACGTCAGATTTAAAATTCGTGTTTCTTTTGCTTCCGCCATTGCCGCTCCACTTGTAGAGAGGCGTCAGAGTAGCATGCATGGGATTATGGGAATTGTAGTTCCCGCGTCCCTCCACTCGCTCCACGTGTTGCCCGGAAGACCTAACGTTTTACCGATCATGTGACCACGGTGGTACCGGGAAAATTTTCTACCGCAATACCATGAAATTTATAATACCGTTACATCCCTAGTGTAAACGCAGAATTAGGTATTAGGTTTATATGTAATGTATTTTGGTCCTAAGCCATGAAGTTGTGACAATGCACTTTCATAAACACAAATTAAATAGCATTTTTTTGTAGTAGATTAGTGTATGTTATAATATGGCTCAGTTTAAATGATGCAAATTATTGACAAACGCTGCCACAACAAAGATGGCGTCCAGGTTGGTCCGTTCTGGAATTCCGGATGCACGATGACGTAGGCGCTAGAGACGCTGAAAAGAGCAATGGCAGAGATACAAAAGTTAGAGCAGTTCACCGGGAGTCTTGCCTCTATGAAAGCCGTGTTTATTGTGTTGTCGCGACGGAAAGTGCGTTGTGTTGGCGAACGGAGATTTACTTTATTGAACGAATTCACTTGTGGATGGTTATGCCGCTGCTGCTGTTTTCATCGGAGTGTTTGCATCGTATATGGAGTGAATGAAGATAAACACGGACGCAGCTGATTTGGTGCTATTCTTTGATTATGGTAATGAGAGTGAGTAACTGAAAGTCCTTAAAATGCCGAAATAAACTGGCTTTGACTTGGGAAAGTTACTCCTCATTAATACACTGTAAACAATGGATTGAGTTACATTATTGATGAACTTGTGACTTTGACTCTTCCTTATATTCTTATGTGAACAATCCTTTAAATTCCAGAACTATTTAAACTGTGGTGAGGGGCTGTGAGATGAATACTTTTTGCTGTCAATGATATTTTTAAATACTGATGTTTGTTGCTAATCAATTGTATTGTGTGTTGTGATGAAATTGTTGCACTGTTATGTTGAATACACACTGAAAATTTCTTCATATTTTGGTTTACTCTTGAAGATTAGGGGTACATGAGATAATTACTTATTTAGATACATGTGTCCTTTGTTCCCTCCCCTTCTACTGGACTAACAATCCTTAATATATTTGGCAGAGTAATTACATCTGTCTGGCACCACAGCATAACTATATCTGTCTGGCACCCCAGCATAACTTTAGAAGGGAAAGTTGTTACAAAGTTATTTATAAACGAGTAACAATACTTTTAATCTATTCTAAATGTAACAGGAAGCCAGTGTAAGGACCTGAGGACTGGAGTAATGTGCTCAGATTTTTTGGTTCTAGTCAGAATTCTGGCAGCAGCGTTCTGCATGAGCTGCAGCTGTCTAATGGTCTTTTTGGGGATCCCAGTAAGGAGTCAATTTCAGTAATCCACACTGCTGTTGATGAAAGCATGAACAAGTTTCTCTAAGTCCTGTCTTGAGACAAAACATCTAATTCTGGCAATTTCTCTGAGATGGTAGTAAGCTGATTTTCTTATTGCTTTCACGTGACTGCTGAAATTAAGGTCAGAGTCAAAACGTGGCTCCCCAACCCGTGGTGGAGACATCTGTGCATACAATGGCATGCCTGGAGACCTGTCTCAGAGGCACACCGGCCTTGAGAAATGATGGGTCTGACAGAGCAAAGGTTAGTCAGCACACCGGTGTAACAGTTACCCGGTACAGCCTGCTGTGCCGCGCTCTCCTCGGGACTCGGCCGCGAAGCCAACACTTAAGTAGAGGTCGACCGATTTATCGGCCAGCCGATTAATTGGCCGATTTTTGGCATATTTAAAAAGATCGGCTTTGGCCGATTTTGCTGCAAAATTAGGCCGATTAATAGGCAGGCCCATCTGCGGGCACCTTAGCGTTGTTGTAGAACTCGTGACGCAGCGCTGCCTCTTGCAGCGGGATCGCGCGAATTAAGCAGCCAGTACAACAGCAGGACGGGCTTATGTCTCGCGGTGCACTGTCCGTGCAAAGATTAGGCTCATTTCATGTGATTAATGAGTGATGATGATCTTTCTTTGCGTGACAGAGACAGCAGAGCCGCGCGCGCACGCTTTCTGTCTTTAAACTCTCTCCCTGCTTTTATTACTCAAAACAAAACTGACTCGATGGCGAAAGGTTGGAAGACCAAATCATATCCACCGAGGAAATGTTTTACATGTTGTTACAGTAACACTTTGTTTACAGTTTTGCGCTGCTCAGCCTGGATTACAACACAATGCGTCCGATTCGCGAACTGACTCCTTTGAACGGATTCGTTTGAATGAACGGTTGAAACAACAGATCTGTCCCAACACTAAACTCACAAGACGTCACTGTCAGTACAATCAGTCACTTATAGCGCCTCAGAAATGAGAATGTAAATGTGTTTAGAAAGATTTGCCCTAAATAACAGTCTCAACTAAAAAACATAGACATTTACTATGTTAACTTTATGATGAATAAATAATTTATCAGGTCTACCAAATAAGGATTTTATCCTACAAAGCAATAAAAGCCATGGTAAAAAAACTGATCAAAGATGATGACAGCAGAGTGTCAGGTAATATCTGTTTCTGATAAATGCATGGTGCAGAGGAGGTTGTGAAACTCTTCAGAAAGACCAGTCATATTTTTTTAAAATACTTTGACTTAAATAGTGACATTGTTACATTAAAAATATCTGCTAATGATGAGAACATTTTGATTATTATGTACAAAATAATCAGCCAAACATATCGGCCATCGGCTGCCCTGATTTCTAAATATCGGCATCGGCCAGAGAAAAAGCCATATCGGTCGACCTCTACACTGAAGCGGTCTCATATGGAGCAGCCAAAGTTGTGTCAGGGCCGCTCCTGCAGCCATATGCCCCAGGATCCTCTGAAATTGTTTCAGTGGGACCACGTTCTTGCTCTTGAAAGTATTCAGGCAAGTCAGGATGGACTGAACACACGCTTATGTTAGACGTAGATGTGCCTTTAAATTAGTAGTTTCATTAGTAGAGTCCAGTTTCATACAGAGAAAAGAGATCCTCTCCATGGGGCAAAGTTTGTTCTTTTCCCGGTTGACCTGAAGACGGAGAACTAAATCTCTTTTATCGCAAAGCATCTGATGAGACTGCGCTATTATGAGCCAGTCATTTAGATGCGCCAGAATGTGCACACCCTTGTCTCAGGGGTTTTAAAGCCCCCTCCGCTACTTTCATGAAGACATGAGGAGAGAGAGAAAGCCCGAATGGTAAGACTTTGTACTGATATGCCCGCCCCTCGAATGCAAAGCGGAGAAACGGCCCCTGGGCATCAGCTTTTGAATGGCAACTTGTACAGTGCTCGATTCAGCAGTCCCGGATCGGTCGCAACCCGCCGCTTTTCTTGGGTACAAAAAAGTAAGGGCTGTAAAACCCAGACCTCATCTCGGCCAGAGGGATCGGCTCAATCACCTCCTTCATCAGTAGGACAGCAATCACTGCACGTAGTACGCAGCTCTCACCACACTTAAGTGAATGGCAGAAAATTTGGAAGGTCGCTGGATGAATTGAATTGCATAGCCGAGATGAATTGTGCATAAGAGACAACACGACGGGCTGGGAAGACGTTTCCACTCCACTGACGGGATACCGACATACCTCCTGGCAGCTCCATCATTGAGAGAGGTGAGATGTGAGGGCAGAAAACAGTTTTTCTGCCGAGTCAACTCCTCATGCACTTCAAGGAAGAAAGGCACCGGGAGTAAGGGGTGGGAAGCCCGGGCACCCCCGAAGTACCAGTTGTCGATGCTGGATGGTCCGGGTGGGGGAGGTTGAGTCCATTTCAAGTTGAACATCGCCATCGCACGATCGAGCATGGCTGCCACCTCAGGGTCGAAGACGGGCTCCGCAACCCTACCCGAAGGAGGGAGCAGATCCACATCATCTGAGGCTGACAACCCCCCCTCCAATGTTACAGCGGACATAGACTCCGGAGAAGGACCGACAGAGAGCGTCGACACCGTAGAACACGGGCCACTCATTTCCATCGGCACCTCTGCTGGTAGGGGATCAGGGAGCTGAGGGCCACTGGACAGACCAGCGGACCAGTTCAGCACTGGTTTGTGGACATCGCTCCCGGAGAAACGACACCCGTCTCCATAAATCCAACAGGGACATGTTCTCGCACACCAAACACGGACCCTCAGCAAACGTAGCCTCAGCGTGTTGGAGACACAGACATGAGAGACAATGCTCGTTGCATCCTGGGGCGCTATGAAGATGCCGCATCCAGGAACGAAGCACGAACAAAATGTCATCTTTAAAAAGATGCACCTTGCCGTGAACACGAATAAATGGCTGTCTTGACAAAGATACAAAGTTCAAACTTGTTGCTCTTTTAGGGAAATCACTCTTTGTATCAGCTGGTGATGCAGACGGGGTGCGGCAATGCACACACTCAAACTCAAGATTAAACTGAGAAATTAAAGAGGTGGGTGGAAAAACTGCAAGCCTTACCTGTGGTGCAGAAATCCAACCAACTTTGAGAGTAGAGGTTGGTTACCATATCATATCACACATGCATTCAGATTGTAGCAGAGCCAGGAAGGGCATTGGTTTGTCACGTGATGGGGTGAGGATTGTATAAAGGCAGGTTTTGGGGCTACCTGGTGAGGCGTCATCTTTGGCACTGCCCTCTCCTGGGACGCGACTCATGGTTTCTGGTTAGGTATGTGCGTTCGCATGGTGTGTTGATCTTTTGGTAGCTTTATGGGTGCGCTTACTCATGTTACTCTGTTTGACAATAGGACCATTTGGCTACTTGTTTGTTGGCGTAGGCTGTCTGCTACCTCAGGTATGTGCGCTTTATTTGTCGTTTCATATGAGATGATGTACTGAAACTTACGTGCTGCACCATTTCAGCGTGGTTTGGCGTTCGTTTGTGAACTGTGAACAAGCCATTCAAGCGAGGACGTTCTTGTTAGTGGGTCACTTCCGCAAACTTTCGGTACGTATTGTTTTGGTCGCATTATGCGGCAGTTTCTTATTTATTTTATTAATACAATACTATATGCTCGACAGGTTGATCTGGCCTTTCCGATTACTGTCTGGGAACAGAGAGGGTTTTGGCCCGAGTGTGTGACGGCACTGTTTTGTCTGTGGGAAAACATTATGAATGTTTTGCTCACCACAACTCGCCAGTTTGTTTGCCGACGGCGAGCTGTTTACTGCGTTGCCAATGGCGATTTAATTGCCGTTTTGCCTACGGTAGGTTAGCTGCTGTGTACGACTCCTGGTCAGTGTGTGTGTTTATCAAGGAAGACTTTACGTGTTGTTCGTTTATGGACAAAGTTACCGTTACCCGCCTCGGCGAAAAGCCCTTTGGGCCACCGTTACTTCGACTCGAGGTATTGGTTTCACTTTATCTGCCGGTGTTTGTATCGGCCAGGGTAATGCTGTCTACGTATTCTTCCTGATTATGTGTATGACACTGAGTCGCTTAATAACAGGATTTACTTGTGTTATGTAGTTTTGTTTTTGATAAATTTTTTTGTTTTCGATTTATTTCTTTAATTTTAATGTAATTTATTTATTTGACAGGGACGGTGTACATTTATTAACAATAATACTGTAAATGCACCAGAATTAGCCAAAAGGCTATTTTCATCCTTTGTCCCTGGACAGATCTCAAAATTGTCTACGTAAAAACACAATGTAGAATTTACAAAAACAATACAATTAATAAAAACAATAAAACAGCTAAAATTCTTCAAGTCCTAATACTAAATACAATTTACTATAAAATAAACAGCAGGTAGGGTTTAGGGAAAATTCCTGTTCCTAATAATGCCGACATGTCTGATGTATTAAAAACCAGTTTTTTAAGTGCTTTTTAAACAAAGTGTATGTAGTAAGTTCTCTGATGTTCTGAGGTACAGAGTTCCATTCCTTTGCTGCTGTAACTAAAAAGGCACTCTGACCAAATACACTTTTCCTCAGAGGAACAACACAGTCTCCTCGGACCGACCCATGTGTTACTCTCTGTTAGGGATGAGCGAGTACAGCATTATCTGTATCTGTTAACCATATGAATTATCTGTATCTGTACTCGGAGTGGTGTGGCCTAACCCGGAAGTAGGCAGGGTTTGTCTTGAAATGGGCGGGGCTTTGACCGGTATTTTATTTTGAGCATGCAATTAATATATTGGTTGATCAGAAATTGTTATATTTATTGCGGATTAGAAAAATATTTACAGGACAGCATCCGGATTGAGCTTCAGATCAATGGTTTTGATCACGATAGCAAACAAACTATATTACAGAACAAGTTTTGCAACAATGAAATCAAAAGAATGCAGTGCTGCAGTATGCAATTATGAAGTAAAATGTAATGAACAACATAACTTTCTTTTTTAACTTTTATTTTTTTATGATCAGTGTTATTTTATTTTTATTTATTTTTTGGTTCTTTTTTATTTTTTTATTTCCACACCAGGTGAGTGTGTGTGTGTGGGGTTTTTTTTTTAATGAAATACAGCAAAAACGTGTCTGACACTCAGTGTCTGGTTACTGGTTAGAGACACCTGAAGGTTTAAAAAAGAAAAAAATTATCCGACAGGCAGAGACGCAATGCGAGTCGCATTCACGTCTGAACGAACCCACGTTTACCAAAACTCTGCTGGTTAGTAAGTACGTATTATTAACGTTACAACCCGAAGTAAAAAGCTGAAGAAACCCTAAACCAAGGTTCTCAAACTCAAACTGGCTTGGGGCCATTTCTGAGACTTACATTTCATCGGGGGGCCGCAGAGCTATTTTAACGTTCAAAAAGGTACAATATTTCTGTAAATGTCATGTTTAATTTCTATTATTTAATGTATAATAATACTTGAAAATATATAAGCAGTGGTTTTATCTTTTTAATATACATTATTTTATAAAAGTAGCCTAAGTAAATATTTTCTTAACCTTATCTTAACTAAGACTTATTATAACCTTGTAGCCTGGGTGCCAGCCGATCTTAGCCCCGCCCACAACATTTTGAGAACAGGAAGATCGGTCTGGGGTTTCTGCGTTGAGGAGCTACTATGCTAGAAACCAATCAAATTGTCAGGGCGGGCTTTATACGATGATGGACAGATGATCAACAGTAACGTAATGAACCACGTCACCAAAGAGCGCGTGTGTTTAATCTGTTTAACGAAATGGCTGCCGCTGGAGAATTCAGATGTGTGGATTCTGACATTTAGAATTGAGTATGACAACGTCAGGCTAATAACCTTGCACTAAACTAACAAATTTCATCCCTGTATACATTTATAAACTATTATAAAAAATTACCACAAGTAAAGTTAAGTGTTTCTTTTTTTATTTATTTTGGATTGTTTTCAGTCATAGTATTGACTTCATTATGTTCTTTGTTATTTCAGTTTTAATGAATTTTCTATTAGGCTATATGTGGGAAAAAATTAATGAGTGAAAGTAATCCCATAACTTTTGCATGGGTAGTCAATTTTACATAAGCTAGTTGGACAGAAAAAAATAATAATACTTCTCTATGTGTAATTGTATAGCAAGCTACATAATATTATACTTCATTATATTCTTCATTATAGCTGTATACATACTTTTATCCTCTGTACATTTCTCCTCATCTTTTCTCTTTTCTTAACCTGGGCACTTTGATGGCTCTTTTCTTATCTGTAACGTTAGTTTAAAATGTGTTGCATTACTACCTCATATGCGGTGTCTCCATTAGATGCTGTAACTTGATGTGAACTTATGCTGTGTTCCAGGCAGGTTTTTGAGCCCGTGAATTACGACTTCAAAACCACGACTCTATGCGTTCCAGGCAGTCTGTAACCGGTGTTTTTACAACCTTCTACCTGTGAAAGTGCACTGGAACGGCAGTCAAACCTGTGACTTCCCACCCGTGAACTCATACTAGATCGAGGTACTCCCAGTTCAGAGTCGTGACTCGTGGTTTTGAAGCCGTCATTTACGGTTTACAGGTTGCCTGGAACGCAGCATAACCCCCACCGCAGCTCAATCTTCTCTAAGTAACAGCTGAGTATCCACCCGGAAGTAACACATCTTCTCTGGACAAACACTACAAAGTCCCGACCAGATTAACTGATCGCATGGTTACAATGATATGATTGATGCGAGGTTCAGTTGAGGAATTAAAATCCGATCACGCATTCCGTTATCCTCGACCTCACGGAGCGCGCGGTTAATGGCTGCGTAGCAACGGGTGATGCGACCCATGACACGGAGTGCAACTTCCGCTCCCGAGCACTTTGGAAAGTAATGCTTTGACTCGTTTTAACGCGTTGTTAGACGCGACATGTGAACAAACACATGAACGTTTAAATCAAAAATCAAACGAATATAAAACAAAGTGAATAAAAATCTTTCTGCGGGCCAGATTATGTTATGACGCGGGCTGCAGAGAGAGAGAGGGCGGGCCACAAATGGCCCGCGGGCTGGGAGTTTGAGACCACTGCCCTAAACCTTAATAGAAAAGAACCGCGAACCCGAGTGACTGAGGGAGAGAGACAGAGAGCTTTTCTGTATGTGAATGAATGAGCAGAGCGGGACACAGCAACACAATACATCTGGGCGCTGAACTAGGGCTGAAACGATTCATCGAGTTACTCGATTTACTCGATTCAAAAAATTCCTCGAGGCAAAAATTCTGCCTCGAAGCCTCGTTAAATTCCTATGACGCGCACTACACGCGCCGAGATCTGATTCACACGGACCGTTGTTCAATGTTCAGGAAGCACATCATAGCGCGTGGTACATTTTGAATTTAGTTGGCGCGATGGCGGAGCGAATATGTCCATAAACGGCAGAAAGAGAATGTTTAAAGTTTGGGATCATTACATTATCATTACATTCAGCATCTGAACCGAAAACATCCACTGCTGTTTCACCAAGCATCGATGAAACAAGGTAAGTTAACATAGCTTTCGCTGATTTTAATCCCATACTGTATTTGTAGCGATGTCGTTATGCGGTTTGACTAGATATGATGTTTAGCTTTGATGTTTTCGTATTCACGTTCAATTGCTTAAAAAGAACCCCTTCACAAACACGCATGCACTTTACAGGTGTGTGTACCAAAAAAACGGCACCACAGTGCAATCATATATGGGCAACTTGTAATCTGACATATTTTGTTCAATAATAATAATCTCTGTCTTATTGGAGTTTAGCATAAGGAAGTTATTCTCTCTCACGCGAGTCAGACTGATCGCGCAATGCATCACATATGCTTAAACTTTTATGTAGCCACGCAACAATAATTTCAGCATGCATTTACTGTATACAGCGGGACGTGATGTCGTAACGCGTTTTTTCGAACGGATTCTTAACCTAAAATGCACCGCAATGCAAGTGATGCAAACCAAATGCAGCGTTCTTTAGAAAAGGAATGTATGTATTTCTGCCGTACCAAAATGCAATGAAGCAACTGAACGTCTGACTGGGGTGTCACTCTTCCTCAAGCACAGCACGCGTGCACACAGAAACACAGGTGCACGTGCGCGCGCACACACACAGGTTGTTACCATAGCAAATAGGCTCACCCCAAAAATGATATATTATATTAGATATGTTAGTAGCCTAATGGTAAATGCTGCAGGTGTAGAAATGTACATAAACCAGATATTTACTTTGATGTCAGTGCTAGATTACAGCATGAAACCTGTTATGCATATTAATAAATTAAAGTGCTTAATTGTTGGCACTGGCACTTATAAACTTTTAAATTAATAGGCTTATTTTTTGGAGCCAAATACCTCCTGTTTTTTTTAGAAATAAAAGCCAAATGCTTGAACATTTTACAGCCACGTCATTTTCGTTATGCATTATTTGTTTTGGTTGTTTAAAAACACAAACAAAATTTTTATCCGATTACTCGATTAATCGATCGATTCAGTGCTAGATTAATCGATTACAAAAAGAATCGATAGCTGCAGCCCTACACAGAACGCTGACACAATCAGCTACCCAATGATGATTTTCATTTAATCCGAGCACAGATATTGACTCGTATTACTCGTATAATACTCGTACTCAGCAGAAGTGCTTATCCGTACCGGATACTCGTTTCAGCCGAGTATCCGGCTCATCTCTACTCTCTGTGTTGTGTTTTTAATATTTACAAACTGACTAAGTGGTGGAGATGACAGACCATGGATTATTTTATATAACAAACAAAGGTTTGATTACTTAATGACATTTTCATAACTTAAAAACTTATCCTTTTGTAAAATGGGACAATCTTATGAACCTAATATACGAATTTGCTGGTGGGACTCACTGTTATATGACCAGCATCAGGTCATTCTGCTCTCAGTGATCATCCTTTGTATGTGCCTCATTTTGGGTTTAATTACTATCTGAACCGTACCTCTCGTATAGCTAGCGTTTATTGTGAACCATCAATGTATATTCATATATGTGAATAGGAACTTTTGTGCAGTCATTTATCTTTTGTTACAAATTAACACTGCTACGAGTGTACTGAGGCAGGGTGCTGGCCTTGTAAGCACCCTTATTAGTGAGGTATTGTATTCAAGAGCATATGTTAGTGAACGTATTGTCTCTTTACGAGAAACACAGACGCATATACTTCCCATTTGGTGCATTGGGTTTCTATCCCCGTTGTAGCGGGACTTCTTTTGATTTCTTCTTTGAGTTGTTTTGGTTAATGTGCATGGGCGGCGCTAGAGGTGGGCTAGCGGGGCTTGAGCCACGGACCTATTTTGTAAAGCCCCGATTGTTATAATATGGACATCACTAATTTAAATCTGTTAAAATATTTTCTATTACACCCGAACTGTAAATCTCTCATCAAGAACTGTCAACTTGCTCGTTTGATTATTTATGTAAACGTTAAAAACGCGTGTTATAGACCTTTCTTTTCCCTTCCAAAGCGCGTAAGAGGTAGCGCGTCTTTCGTTGCTACTGTACGCAACCATGAGCGCGCTCTCCGTGACAGCGAGTAAACGCGTGATCGGATTTAAATTGCACCACACGTCAATCATATCTTTGGCACCATGCAATCAGTTAATCTTGTCGGGACTTTGGAGTTTTCGTCTAGAGAAGATCTGTTACTCTGTCTGTGGGGTTACTCAGCTGTTACTCAAAGAGCTGCGCGGGGTTAGTTCACGCCAAGTCACAGCTTCAATGGCAACACCTCAAATACTGTAGAGATAGAGATGTAACACATACTTAACCACGGATTAAAAATAGAGTCATCAGTGCCCAGGTTAAGAAAAGAGGAAAGATGAGGAGAAAGGTGCAAAAAAAAGACTGTATGCTATGAAGCTCCCTTATCTTAATATAAGAATTGTATGAAGTAGGCTATATATCATGATGTTGCTTGCTGTGTCTGTGCTTAAGTTACTCATAGAGCAGTAGCCTTATTCATTTTTACAGAGATTGAACATAACCAAGTCAAGTCTGTAACTTAAAAAATCCTAAATAAATCAAAACAGAAACACTACCTGGTTGCAGAAAATGTATAATCATTAATACATTCATTCTAAAGGAATTTAATGTGTTAGTTTAGAGCCAAATTTTAATATAAAGTTATTTAAGATAAGGTTAAGATGTTTATACGGTTAAATATACAGTGCAATATAAACAGTTTTCTGTGGTAAATCATAGAAAAATATGTAATTTACAGAAATATTATGTATTTTATTTTATGTAAAAATAGCTTTGCAGCCCTGCAACGAGGTGTCAATCTTGTGTTTGAGTTTGAGATCCAGGAACATATCCTGGATGAAATTTTTATTTATCCTGGATGAATTAAGAGATCATTGTGAAAGGGGGGGAAATATGACATTAAAAAGAAATCCAACAAGAAAAAATTAAGTTGTATATTAAAGAGAGAAGGGTTGTGGATAAAATAAAGGAACAATGAAATGTGGAGAGTAAAAAAGAGCCAATATGTTAAAAAAAACTGTTGGCCCCCCTTTGACTTACATTAGTCAAAGTCATTGGGGAGTAGTGTAAGGGTTACCAATATTTTTCAAAATATATTATTTTGTGTTCTGCAAAAGTCATACAGGTTTAAAATAACAAGTAGTGGAGTAAAAGATGACAGAATTTTCATTTTGAGGTGAACAACTACTTTGATATCAGTGTAAAGTTTAACTCCGTGGAACATTGTTATTTTAATGAGCACTATTAAAAAGTTAATCTGGCAAAAATAATACCACTTAGAAAATGTTTATCATGTTTTAGTTATTAAAAGTGTATTTTTGACACATGCTTGGATGTCTTTGGGCTAAGCCCCAGATATCTACTGACCCTAGAACCGCCCCTGTTAATGTGTAGTTTTTGTTATTTTTGTTTTCATTTGTTTGATGTCTGTTATTTAAGAGTTTATTTTCTTTAATTAAAGGTTGAGTGTTTTCTGTTTTATTGTTATTTGGTTTTGGGTTATCTGTATGGGGTGGGTCATCCTTCTGGAGGGAGGTAACTTCTTATTTCATTTGGTGTAGGTTTCTTACACTGTGTGCTGTGCTTACCCGATGATTTTCACCTGTGTGCCATGTGCATGATTTTGGGGTTACAAACTGTATGTGTGTGCAGCTAGGGGTTATCTCCTTTCCAATTTGAGTATCCATTCCCAGTGGGTACGTCTTGTATAATTTTTTTGTGTTATTTTAAGATCGACAATTGATCATCATACGTGTTGTGTTAAAGGTTTTATGTAAAAGTGTATATATTTTTCTATTATTATGGTGCCTTTGTTCCTTGCTCCCTTCCTGGTTACGAACCTGTGTCCTTTGGGATTGTTCCCCTGACATATTCAGGGGTGGTGTAGTCGCAATTTTGCCCTTCGGGGTCTGGTTATTTGCATCTTTGCAAAGTGTGGAGTGTTTACAGTGTTTGGAAGCGCACCGCTCTGCTACAATATGTTAATAACTGTGATTTATTTGAACAGTTTCATAACATAAAGATGTAATTCAAAATGCTATTGTCTCTAAATAATTGAGCATAATGTCAATATGTGATGGTTTTAACTCCATTTTGTTGGTGGAAGGATGTAAAGATTTGTTCTTTGGTTTAGCCAATACTTTTGTATAGCCATGCATAGAAACAGTCCTTAAGGAGTTTACGATCATCCTGGTTTCGGATGAAGTTAAAGGGGGTTTTAATGGATGATAAGGAGAAATGCTGTGGACCTATCAAAATATCCTCTTCTGCTACGCCATAAAAGAGTTGTCCAAGCAGCCTTATCTGATTGACTGGACACTTGTTTATGTTAACCCACCATAATCCAGTCCAAATGTAGCAATTGCGGAGGGGTCTGGAATGATATGTTGTACACTGTTCACTACACCATAAACATTTGCTGATCCATGGTTTTGGGTAAAAAAATGAAAGCAGATCTCTCCTGCACTGCTGCACAAATGCAACTTCATTCCACATGACTTCTACATGTAAAGCTGAAAAAAATTAAGAGCCAGAGGCTACAAATTCTAATCTCTATCCCCCGCCGAAAGTTCAAATCTGCAGTATACTAGTTTGGGTATCCGAAAATGGCCCTGCACCATTTGATCTCCCTTGCTGTTTAAGAGGAAGGACAGTTTGGTTTATTCTTATCTAATTCTAATCTAAAGAAAAATTACAGTAATTATTCCTTATTCCTGTTTTCAAATGGTAGACTCATACTTCCATAAAAGTTTTTTTTTCATAATAAACCATAAGTTCAACCCCCCAAAAAAGGTCTTTGAAGCTGATGTTTATAATATAATGATTATTTAATAGTGTATACCGTGACACCATTAATATTTCCTGAGACGATTATCATCCCGTGAAAATCATACCGTTACAGCACTAACATTGGCCGGCACTTCTTTTCTGTGAACTGCCCCGGAGCACCCTTTAGCTTATGTTTTCTCAATAGAACGTGTTGTTTTGTTTGGAGACAGCAAATACATATTTAGCAGATTAACATGAATAAACTAATTTTAGATTTTACTTGGATCATTACATGGCCTCTCTCGGCTTCCGTAAAAACGCACACTTATTTTTCAGTTTCAATCACTTATCATGTCGAGGCAGCAGCGAAACCAATATATGAAAATACCCAAGATATTCTCAGCATCTATTGGATTGGTATTTTTAATTGCATCAGATTTGCATTTTGGACCAAAATCAAAGCAATGAATGACGAATTAAAGTGTCAGGTGGGCCCATATGATGTTTGTCTCAAATTGCAAGCAATGTAAAAAAAATCTAAAAATGTTTATAACTGTAGTGATTTATTTTTAAATCAAATCTATTTTTAAAATATACTTTTCTGTATCCTTACAGGCTCTCATTCACTGCTGGTGTTAGCTACATATGTAATTGGACAGACACCGTTTCCTGAGTTCGCTGTTGTGGTAAAGTTGGATGATGTTCTACTCGGATATTATGACTCAAACACATGGAAGATCATCTATCGAAGTCACACAGATGCAAAGTATCATGATGAAGACCAGCAAGATGCCGATAGAGTATTTGATGATATTTGCAGAAGCATAAAAGGTCGAGCACTTTATCTAAAGGAACACATAAATCAGACCAGAGGTGGTGAGTGAATTTTTTTTCTACATGTCAATGTTTTCTACATATTTATGGGTTTTATGTAACCTCACACAGTTGTGCGGGCGCCATTTGTAGGACCGAATTTCAACGTGTTTCTATGGCTAGGGCTGGGTATTGTTTAAAATCTTTCGATCCGGTGCCAATCTCGATACCTCCGTTTCGATGCCGGTTCCTAACGATACTTTTTTCGATACCATATGTGTTAAAAATCCATTGAAACATTAACAAAAACATATTAAACACACAACTTTTATTTTTCACCTTAATTTAAACAAATTCTGGTAACACTTCTTACTCAGGGTAACATTAATAAAACTGGTTGTGCTTTTTGGACAGGGCTGCGCCAGCAGACACATTTATCAGGTTTTTTTTATGGAAATAAGGAAACAAAAATAAAGAAATTAAGAATATAATTTACACTGCTTTATTTTATGAAATGTAAAATTGTATTTAGCTTGGACTAACAGTATTTGTGGGTTTATTATAGCTGCAACTTTGACAAAAAGTTAAAATATTTAAATGGGTGACTGAGTTTTACTGGGAAGATTTGTATGCATGTTTGTTTTTTGTAAATACTCAACTTCATAATAATCAAAATATTAAATACATTTGGGATTTTTAAAATGAGTAGAAGATGCCTTCAATGTCATTTAATTCAAGTGAAATTAGCAAACCAGTTAAATGGAATTTTAGTTTGTTTTAAATAATGAGCCAGGCTTTGGGCTGCGCGTGTGCATCAAGTTTAAACCATAGACTATAAAAAATAGGTTTAAATGCATCGTCCATTTTGCGAGATGAGGGCATGAAGGCTTTGCGATGCGGAGAGACAGGCGCGAGTATTTCATAACCATTGAGAGACACAAGCTGCGCGCGTGGGTCAAGTTTAAACACCTTGTCGAGACTGTTGAGGGAGACGCGCGCGCAAAGCCTTGCCATGCGTAACCAGGTGCGAGTAAAACAAGCAGAGAATTGAAACCCCTCGTCACTTTAAAAGCGCCGTTTTGGTTGACGTGCCTTTCACGGAGACAACACGGCCATACTTGCTCTAACTCTATCGGTACGACTGTCACAAAGACTTTCTTCTCATATTGCATCCTTTCTACACTTGTTTTGGGTGACTGCGAGGTGGACTGCGAGTATTTTCAGAAATCCTCCCCGTCACGTGGTGGTGGACAGCCAATCGCCGGCGCTTTAGGTCCTTACACGCAAGTACAGGCTCACAGACACAGCCGCTTTTGAAATCGAAATTTGGCATTGAAAGATAAATCATTTTTCGATACTCAAAGTATCGAAGTTTTTCATTCGATACCATAAAAGTACCGACGTTCGGTACCCAGCCCTGTCTATGGCTGTGTTAACAGCAAATCACAAAGAAATGGATTAACGTTTTACAATATCCCCTGTAAAAATAGAATGTTTTCAGAAATAAACTCCTGCTATCAAGAGGATATATAGCTGGTTGTACATTAATTACCTTGTTATATGGCTGAATTATGTTATGTTGCTTCAGTTGTGTTAGTATTCAAATCTACTTCCAATGACATAAATGTACCCAACATGACTGATAATACAGAGCACCAATATTTGTACACATCCTGTTGGAATTATTCCATTCAAATCCAGTGTTGTCTCGTGACTGCTCATCCAAGGGGCGCTAATTCAAAATAAGTGTTCGGAGTGTCATGTGTGTTGCCCTGCGTTTTCAAAATATTTGTTTGTTGCGTCATGTGAACCATGTGCATCATGTGTTTTGTCAAAATAAGTGCCTGAATACGCGTCAAAACAGTTTATGGCTCAGGTTCACAAAATACACACAAAACTCCCTTAACAGTAAACTCTGATTATGCATGAGATTATTCGAGTATCTGGCAAACGCGAGCGTCTCTTTTATCATAAACCCTTTAGATGCGTCTGCAGCAGGCACTTATTTTGACAAGACACGTGATGCACATAGGATCCCTTGATACGCAGACACATTTTGAAATTACAAACCACACACATGATGGGCTATACATGTTGTGACAAACTGCGTCGAGCACCCTCGAAAAAGAAGTCACCGGCCGCCACTGCTCAAATCATATTGTTATGCTTTTAGTTATTCTCAGTATAAATGATCTGCTGGAACCTCGCTCAAGCGCAGCATAGTGAACACAAACCAGTGTTCAACAATGAATCTGCCACAAATCTGTTAAATGACATGACATTTGTTTAAAATCATTGTTAATAATACTAATCACTCCGCAAAGAGACTTAGATTATTCTGCTGATTTTGGACTTACATATATGATTTATACATCATTTAAAACGTTAAAGTGTCTAGTTTTTTTCTGTCCACTCCCAATAAAAACAGAATGTTGTGCTTTTTGCAAAATTAAGAAAATAAACATGATGCGCGTTCTGTTTCTCTCCCTCAGTGAAGTCCTTTCAGAAACACGTCAGAAAAATGAACTGTAACTTAATGTATACTTGTCATAGAAACAAAATATAAATGTTTACATAATGCTTGGAATGTTAGCTTTTAAAGGCGGAGTCCACGATGTTTGAAAAACGCTTTGGAAAAGAAGACGGGCCGACTACCAAAACACACTTATAGCCAATCAAATCAAATCAAATGCCGGGTTGCGTATGTGTCGGGCGGGTCTATCAACAAAAGGTCCAGATTCTATTGGGGTAGGGGCGTGTTTGTTTAGGTGATTTCAAATATCAACATTGGCTTTCAAACATCATGGACTCTGCCTTTAAATGATGTAAGTGAGATAGAAAACAGATATTGTCATTCAGTAAACTGTATGAGAAGGAGGAGAGGTACCGTCTTTCTCCTGTTACCTGTTTATCTGTAATGAGATGAGATTGCCACACCCCCATGCCATTGAAGTGAATGAACAGAGACATCCATATGCATAACTCGTGCCTCCTGCAGTCAATGGATACGTAACTCACAATCTAGTTTCGCCTGTCCTTGTTGTTTCATCCGAGTGCACCAAACATGACATCTAAATCCTTATTTACTTGCGTATGTGTGTCAGTATCTCCAGACGCGAGTGTTTTCTTTGTCCTTCTGTCCTTCCGATTGCGAACAGTACAATCCTTATTTAGTTGCGTCTAAGCATATATCTCCTCACAGCAAGTTTATTAAACAGAGGATCACTCGCGTGTGCACACATTCCTTTGTACTGCTTTCATGATCAACACGTGAGGGAGTAATGGCGGCGGCGGCTGTAAACAAACATTGATAAGTTTATCATGCTTGTCCCTTGTTTTGTTTCTACCATAAGGATTACAAAAACACAAATAAGAGTCCAGACAACAATAGACAACGATCTTCTTTTGAGCTTTTTACTGCGCAAAAGTAAAACTCTCGCTGGCCAACCAAACAATAACCCTGTGTTCATTTTTACGATGGCCAAACAGTACCTTTACTATGATACTTATGATTAGGCTACTATGGTACATTCTTTACATTCTATTAAAAAAATTGTTATAAATTCCCAAGTAAACCTTATCATGGTTTTACTACAAAGAAAGTTACATTCCTGTTGAACATTCCTACAAGGCTCATTATGTGGCTCATTATGCAACTCTTTTGTTTCTCAGCTGTCAATCACTAATTATTCAGGAGCTTTCCCGCCTCCACGCATACGGCCTTTCCCAAGCAAAAGTGTCTTAGAAATTGTAAATCAATATCTTGCTTTATGTGAATGAATAGGCCGAATGATTTTCACATTATTCTGAAGAAAAAACTCTAGACTACCAGATCCTTTTTTGAAACGTCTTTGGAAAACATGTTTAGAATGAGTTTTGTGGACTTATATCAGTGACTTAAAAATGTAGCTTTTTCAAAAACCACGCATAAACATTTTTCTCTCAAAAATACAAACATGTACATACCCCTGCTAAAAAAATAGACACCATCACAGAAATTCTATTGGTTTTAATGGTTTTATTGGGAATTTTATTGGTTCTAATGGAATATGGCCCAAAACACACTACAGTTCAAGTTCAAGTTCGTTTATTTCTAAAGCACTTCTATAGCACAGTTCAGGACTGCCCAAAGTGATTTCCATAGTGGCAACAGATCAATACATCAACAATAAAACCTCATTTATAAATAACAGGGAAATACAAAACGTAGACACAGTGCTAATTTAAATCATGATATGATAAAGCACCTCATCAGTATGAGGTCCACCATTGCCTCCTTAATTCATGTCAGTTGACAGAACTCAGAGCATCACCAGTCAGTTGACTGAGTGCAAAAAATTACAAGAAATACAAAAACATATCACAGCAGACAATTAAAACTCATATCAATAAGATCTAATACAGCAGACAGATTAAAGCTCATATCAATAGGTAACTCACTGTGCCGATCAAACATATGAAGAAATTTTTTAAAACCTGTATCAGTGCAAAGAATAACTCATGACATATAAAAATGATAAATGTTCAGCTAAATTCCATAGGCCAAGAAAAATAGATACGTTTTCAGTAGAGATTTAAAAGTGCTCAGGGAAGGTGCAACTCTTATATGGCTTGGAAGGCTATTCCATAAACTAGGGCCTATAATGGAAAATGCTCTATCTCCTCTGCGTTTTAGTCTGGCAGAAGGAGCAGTAAGCAAACTTTGCGAGCTGGAGCGTAGTTCTCTGGGTGGTGTATATGGACTAAGCAATTCTGATAGGTAGGGAGGAGCCTGGTTATGAAGGCATTTGTATACAAACCGAATGATTTTAAACTTAATCCTGTATTGCACTGGTAGCCAATGGAGGTCACGTAGAAGAGGGGTAATATGATCATATTTGCGGCCTTTTCTGAGAAATCTAGCTGCAGCATTTTGAACTAATTGAAGCCGGGACAGTGTAGTGGTTTTAATGTTAAAAGCTAATGGTTCCTATTGGTATTTTAATGGAAACCATTAGAATTTTCTGTAATGGTTTTATTGTTTTTTTTAGCAGGAACATGTTGATCATATAATATTGTAGCCCAGTTTGTGCTGAACACAGTGTTATGAGACTTTTGCCATTAATATGTTTTTAAGCAACTGAAAAAAGCACAAATGTCAGTGCCAGTGTTGCCAGATTGGGCGTGTTCCCACCCAATTGGGCGGTTTTGAATTTGATTGTGCGGGTAAATATTGGCTTGGGCGGGTGTGCAAAATTTGGGCGGGTTTGGGATCAGTTGGGCAGGTTTGAAACTGTAACGTCCATACCGACGCGCCACCAGAGGGAGCCCTCACCAGAGTACTGACATGGCGCCGCCTCTTGCTTCTCTGCTTGTTTCCTGTTTTGCCCTACTTAAGACACAGACCTGTTTGGGACACAGACCCGCGAATCCGCACTTCTTATTAATACTTCGTTCAACATCTAAGAGAGGTATTTAAATATCCAGCTGGGGGAAGAAGTGTGTCATCGCATATCATCCACATGTCTCAAAATCATCGCCCAGTAGCTGAGTATGCCATCGAATTTCGCACGCTTGCTGCACAAAGCGGATGGAATGATAAATCGCTCAAAGATGTGTTTCAGAGCAGTCTGGATATGGAACTCAAAACGGTGTTGGCCTGTAAAGGTGAGAATCTCTCATTTTCTGATTATGTATCTCTGGCAGTCCACACTGATAACCTAATGAGAAATGTACCTGATGAAGCAAAAGCGAGGACCTCAGCTAACACAAGCAAAATAGTGAGTACTAGCTACAAAGCATTTCATGCTTCTATTGACACCGCTAATGCCGTAGAGCCTATGCAGATGGGATTTCCCCCTCTCACTATGGAGGAACGACAACGCAGACGCACTATGAACTTATGTTTTTACTGTGGTAAACCTGGCCATCGCATTGAATCATGTCCTGCTAAGAAACCCCCGCTCCAATAACTTGGTAAGCCAATTTGAAAACCTTCTTTCTTGTCATAATATGTGCTCCCAACCCGTTACCATCACCTACAATGATGAACCCTGTCCTTCACAGCATTAATTGTTTCTGGCTCAGCACTAAACCTGATACATGAAGATGTTGTCTCAAAGTTTCTGATCCCTGTCATTCCCTGTTAACCACCACTAAACATTTCTGCTGTGAATAACGTACCCATTGGAAATGGCATTACTCACCGCACTATACCTCTCACACTCCAAGTCGGATCTTTGCACCAAGAAACCATAACCTTGTATGTAATTTCTTCCCCTCCTTATAACATCATCTTAGGTCACCCCTGGCTGGTGGCACACGATCCTAAGATTAACTGGAGGACTGGAGAAATACTTCAGTGGTCTTCATGTTGTATGGAGGTATGCATAAATCATCTGAAACCGAAACCCTGTCTGTCTACTAGGGATGTAACAATTCAACCGTGTGTCCCATTAAAAATGCTTGTCTGAAATCAATTCTGAATCGCAAGACTGTGATTCTTTATTTCATGCACAGCTTGTGCGTGTACTACGGCATTTGGTCAGTAGGTAGTCCTTATCAATCTAAACGAGTCGGAGTCGTTTATAACGTGCATTTAAAAAAGCAACACTCGTTAAACAAAATCATTTAAAATATTCTTTATTATCATGAAAATACCTGAAACAATTTGAAGAACAGTGATATAAATATTCCTGTAGACATTTCCTGGAATAGCATTCGTAATAGTACTTCTTCTGTGGCACAAAGGGAGTTTCTGCAAGGGAGTGCCCCCTGGCGTTTGGATGTGCCTGGATTTCACCGTAATTCATTCAAATTCATTCATTGAGAAAACGCGCATTTGCATGGTTAATCGTTACACCCCTACTGTCTACCAACATTGAAAGCCCGACTGGTAGGAATGTAAAGATTCCTACCTTGAATTTTCTGAAGTGTTTAGCAAGTCCAAGGCTACCGAGTTACCTCCCCATAGACCATGGGATTGTGCCATTGAGTTGCTTCCTAATGCTATGGCGCCCAAGAATAAAGTCTACCCTCTGTCACAACCTGAAACCCGTGCCATGGATGACTATATTTCTGAAGCACTCCAAAATGGATTTATCCGTACTTCAACCAAGAAAGATGGCGGCTGAGACCCTGCATTGATTATCGAGGTTTGAATAATATAACTGTGAAATTTCCCTATCCTTTACCTCTTGTACCTTCTGCCCTAGAACAATTACGAGAAGCCAAGATTTATACCAAGCTGGACCTTTGCAGTGCCTATAATCTTGTTTGCATCCGTGAAGGTGATGAGTGGAAGACTGCATTCCACACCACTAGAGGGCACTATGAATACCTCGTGATGCCGTATGGGCTATCCAACTCTCCCGCAGTTTTCCAGTCATTCATCAATGAAGTATTCCGAGACCTCCTGAACCAGTATGTCATAGCATACATCAATGATATCTTGATTTACTCTAACAGTATGGAGGACCATATCTGCCACGTCAAAGTAGTCCTGTCTCATCTCCTCCAGAACAAACTGTACGTAAAAGCTGAAAAATGTGAATTTCATGTTTCAAAGACAAATTTTCTGGGCTATAATATCTAGAGTTGTTCCGATTCCGATACCAGTATCGGAAATGCGGCCGATACCACAAAAAATTCTGGCATCGGAATCGGCGAGTACTTGAACCCATGTACCGATCCAATACCATTTTCTTACTAAACCTAGTTATGCCCGTTATAGCTAACGCTGCAAAGAGAAACTCATTTCTTCTTCGCTGCTCCAGCTCTGAATGCAAACACCAGGAAGTTACCTCATGCGTGACGCAACCACTGTTTACTTAGAGCGGCAAAGAAATGAAAGCATGCAGCCGTATGTCCGCTGTTTGTTAGTATTTCAGACTAATAAAACAAAACATCGACATGTCTCAACGGAATCCGCGCCCGCAGATTTTGGCGGAGTACTCAACGGAGTTAATTAAACGCACGCCAGGCAAGATGGTCACTGTTTTTCACTCGATTCAACTTCTCCATCACATACAGACCTGGACACAAGAATGGAAAAGCTGATGCCCTGTCTCGTTATCACGATCCCACACCCACTGACCGCTCACCTACCCCCATCATACCACGCACTCACATCATTGCCCCTATAGCTTGGGATATCATGCAGGAAATCACCCAAGAGCACCAACAAGATCCTGCACCACCTGAATGCCCTCCTGAAAAGACTTATGTCCCGCTTACCCTACGTCCCCGCATTATGCAATGGGTCCACACATCACTCAGTTCCAGTCACCCAGGTATCACTCGCACTATAGCCCTGGTCAAGACATCCTTCTGGTGGCCCACTCTGAACCACAATGTTGCTCAGTATGTTAAGTCCTGTAGAGTTTGTGCCCAGTCCAAGACGCCCAAAGAATTACCCTCTGGCCTCCTGAAACCCTTGCCCATACCACAACGCCCCTGGTCCCATCTCAGCATAGATTTCGTCACTGATCTGCCCCGCTCTAACAACTATACAGCCATCTTGGTCATCATTGACCGATTTTCCAAGTCCTGCCGTCTAGTACCTTTCAAGGGATTACCCACAGCAATGGAAACCGCTGAAGCGATGTTTCACCATGTCTTTAGAAACTTCGGAATCCCCAAAGACATTGTTTCTGACTGTGGAACCCAATTCACCTCCCAGGTTTGGAAAGCTTTTTGTAACAATCTGGATATTAATGTCAGTTTAACATCTGGTTATCATCCCCAGTCTAATGGCCAAGTAGAGAGGCTGAATCAAGAAATTGGACGCTACCTGCAATCCTATTGCACCCGTGAACAGTATCGCTGGTCTGAGTTCCTGCCCTGGGCCGAGTACGCACAGAACTCATTGAGGCACTCTTCCACCAACCTCACCCCCTTCCAGTGCGTACTCGGCTACCAACCCCCCATGTTCCCCTGGTCTGGAGAGCCTTCTGATGTCCCTGCTGTGGACAATTGGATGAGGAGGAGTGGAGAAGTCTGGGACAGCGCTCATGTTAGGCTCCAGAGGGCGATACGCAACCAGGAGCTCCTCGCCAATCGTCACAGACGTCCTCATCCCCCGTATCAACCTGGTCAAACGGTCTGGCTCTCCCTCCGAGATCTTAAACTCCAGTTCCCATCCAAGAAACTGAGTCCGAGGTACGTGGGACCTTTCCGTATAATTAGACAAATCAATGATGTTATGTACCAGTTAGAATTGCCTGTTAATTATCGCATTTCTCCCTCTTTCCATGTTTCCCTGCCGAAACCTTATCATGCGGAGTATGACCCCAATGCTGAGCCACCTCCTCCTCTCGACATTGCCGGGGACCCGGCCTACGCCGTGAGAGAGTTGTTAGACTCGAGGCGACGCAGGGGTTGTCTCCAGTACTTGGTCGATTGGGAGGGCTACGGCCCTGAGGAAAGGCCCTGGGTAGCCTCGGACGACATTCTGGATCCCAACCTCATCGAGGAGTTCCACCGAGCCAGACCCGACCATCCTGAACCACGCTCTCGAGGCTCGAGGAAGACCCCGTAGGGCGCCAGGAGGCGCTCCTAGAGGGGGGTTCTGCCCTACTTCAGACTCAAGCTAGCCTAGGGCTAGCGCGAAGTATTGTCAGCTAACCCCTGCATACCGAGCGTTATTTGTGCGTTATTTGTATTTGTGAGTGATTATTCTGACTGCCTGATATTGGCCATCTGCCTGTTTATCTGTTTCTCTGCCTTTGGATTTTCCCTGTGTATTGTTTGCCTGGATTGGACTTCCTATTGTGTTTGACCTGCCTGCCTGTTTACTCTTCTGCTTAACATCTTGGATTTGTTTGCCAGATTGGTTTGTTTTAATAAACACCGCAAAATGGATCCCAGTGTTTCTGAGCTATCATTACAGAAACGTGCATTTTATAAGCTTATTATTTAACAAAAAACCCAAGTGTGCATGTATTTCATCTGACGTTACTTAACACATGCCGTTTGTGTTGACTCCACGCCGGTAATGACCCCGCGTTTAACCAATCACAAGTGATAGCAGCCAGCCAGCTCTCTCAGTCTCAGTGGGAAATCAAGATGTAGAAGTGGGAAAATATATAAAAAGTTACAGACAAAAGTGGGAGAGTGACCCGGGTCTGAAGCAATGGATAATGCCTTCTAAATCAGAAAATAGCACTGCAAATTCTGCAACACGGACTCCGGATAGCAATGTATACGTTGCTGGTCACACATCGGCCGTTTTTTGTGCGTTTGGGGGGGTTTTGGACAGTTTTGGGCTGGAAACCATCAACCCTATCTGGCAACACTGGTCAGTGCATGTCAAAACTTCCCCAGGGCCCTAAAAACCCCTTAGACCCCAGAGGGTTAATGCAAATACTGACTTTAGCCTACACTGCAGGATAGACTGATTTGTTTGGGAAAACAGGACATTAACACAGAAAGACTTCAGGTTATTCAATTCTACCACATGAACCAAACTGTTAAAGGAGCATTTCACCTGTGGGAACATTAATATTTATTAAAAGTTTATTCAATTTGTAGGCGAAATGTAAAATAAATTTAGAATTTGGTGCCTATTTGACAGAGAAAAGGAGTGTTTTAGTCTCAACCCCTCTACAAAGATATAGGACTTCCTTCTTTCAATGATGCAAAATTATGATTTTTACATCATTGAAAGAAGGAAGTGCAACACCGAAATCCATATTTCTCCTGTCTCAGGGGAAACAAAGGGAATGATGCACAACTTTCAAAAACATGACTGGTTTTCTAACTATACAAAGCTTAATGCAAATGGGTGAAGTGTCCCTTTAAGTGTGGGTCTTAAAAATAAATATATAGCCAGTTTTGTGAGAAAATGTTTTTTAGATAAACAAAAACATATAAAACAGGCATGTGATTGGCTAAGGACAAAAAAGCAGGAACATATATTGAGACCCCCCCCCCCCACACACACACACACGCCAATCAAACTGGTGGCGGATCTATACGGATAGTAAAGCAGGACCCATAACACTTTATTTGAACAAAAAATTTTTTTTAAATTTATTTTACAGCTAGATGTGCAACATGCAACTTTTTTGTACAGTATGACACATAGCCTAACAACTTATTTGGTGGATGTGTAACAGTGGGAATCAAAAGCAAGTGTCTTGTCCACTGCTCCATCACTACCTCTCTCTATAACAACAACCATGACAAAAAAGTTTTAACTTATTTTTATTTTACATTTTTACCCAACTTTAACAGCTAAATGTGCAACATGCAAATGTTCATGTCAAAAGAAGGCCTATTTTGCAGCCATCCATATAAAATGTAGGCAATGGCTTATAAAGAACAAATAAATCTTACAAAGATTTTTTTCCATATCCACTTAGGTGTCTCAGCTTGCCCAGCTAGCATTTGTGTGATCCAGGTAACGTTAGCTTTGCATAAAAAAATAGTTATCATTCGCAAGGCTACTTTTACTTTTATACTTTAAGTACATTTCCAAGCACTTTTGCTTGAGTAAAGAAGTTAAATCAGTACTTCTACTTTTACCAGAGTATTTTTTAATACAAATATCTGTGAAAATGTGCTACACAGGACCTTTAGTTATAATAAAGTGTCTTAAAGGTCTCTTTTCCTAATTTTAGACCCCTGTAGATGAGTAACTTTGTTAGCTGTTAAACACAAACAATAGAATGTTGACACTAATAAATAAAAGTTATTGTACAAAAAAGTACAGGTGAATGATACAGAGGCCGTTTCTCAATCCTAAGGCTGCAGCCTTCCGGAGGTCGCATTTCTATGCTGCATACGTCATCAAGACTCATCAAGATTCACAATATTAACAATTATAAGTTTACTATTATTCTTAGTTAATCGTAAATTGTTGTAATACGTTTATGACTTCCCAATGTAATGCTCAGTTAGGTTAAATCAGGCCCGATGACGTATGCAGCCTGCATACGAGACCTCTGGAGGCTGCAGCCTTCCGATTGAGAAACGTTCAGAGGAAACTTATTTCCTTGCCTTTTTTCGGAACCAATATTGTTGCATCGTCCCTCTCTCAGTCGCCACCAGGATTTTCTGCAATGGCGCTCGTTTTTCCTCTCATTTCTGTGAAAATTGCTGCTCCAAATCCACCACGTAAACCGACGTGTATATGTTTGCTGCTTTGTTTTGCGTCACGCGAGTGACAGCCAAACGGCGCAAATGAGGAGAAGAGAGGAGAGTAACATTAGCACGGGGGCACTTCACCTGATAGAGACAGAGCGCAGTTATGCAAATTTGAAAACCACGCCCACCGGGGGGGAAAGCAAGTCAACCGTCTCCATTGACTTTGTATTGCGAGAAGCCGCCTCCTTGTCATTTCTGGCTTATAACAAAAAACTGAATAATGCCTAAAAGCTGCTGTGTGACAATATGTACAGTTAACAAGCCAAAGAACCCAGAAATAAGTTTTTATAAGCTGTCGAGCCGTAAAACCCAGTCTTTAAGGAGAATAAAGTGGATCGCCGACTACGTTTCCCCCTATTGGACGCAGTTCTACTAATAGAAGTACTATGAAAAGTTGCCTGTATCCATTTTTGTGTCTTTAAACGCTCGTTTTTTGGTGTCGAAAGCTTATAAAAACTTATTTACAGATTAAACTTAAAAACAGAATAATACCTAAAAGCTGCTGTGTGACAAGGTGTACATCTAACACGCCAAAAAAATAAATAAATACGTTTTTATAAGCTGTCGACTTCAAAAAACAAGCGTCCAGACACAGAAATGGATACAGGCAACTTTTCATAGTACTCCTTTTAGTAAAACTGCGTCCAATAGGGGGAAACGTAGTCGGCGATCCACTTTATTCTCCTTAAGAATATTCTCCAGAAATGACAAGGAGGCGGCTTTACCAGGGGTGCTTGTCGGTAATATTAATTTTAGGAAGGCTTAGCCCCCAATAATGGTGAGATGCATCACATTATGTAAATGTTTTATATTTAAGAACTACAAAGATACAGATGTCATTAATTAATGTATACACCTTTGCTCTGTGCTGTGGCTGCGGAGCAGGGCCGTGCACAGGGCGGTGGCCCGGTGGCTAGAGCAACTGCCCTTCTGCCCTAATCGGCTGAGGTGCCCCTCTCGCCAACCCCAGTCAAAGTGTTCTGTTACATCTCGTCTAAAGATCCACTGTTTCTGGTAATCCACTTTGTGATTTCCCGCCCGCTCCACAGCATTTCTCACATTCTGTGTCCACTCTTTGAAGGGCGAAGACAGTTTGTTGTATTAACAGGTAGATTCATTACATTACAGTACCTCAGCTGTTGAGCTGCTCAATTAGTAATTTGGTAGTTTGAAGCCGAGAGAGGTCGTGTTCTATATTTATTTTTGCTTGCTTGTGTTCTTGTGATCACTACTTAATTTTCTCGTTATCTTTTAGCTTTAATCACATCACAAGAATACAACTTTTGTTATGTCGAGATCACGAGAAAACAAGCTGCTGTTGTATTCTTGTGATGTGATTAAGGCTATATCCACACGAAGCCGGTGCATTCCCTATCCGATCATTTTTTTTCCTTGCTCTAAAAAAATAATCCGTAATCACGAAACCACTGAAACCGACTGAAACCGACTGAAAGCGGTGTAGTATATATGCCGGACCAGTATGGGGCGCTGTAATTCTGCCACAGATATACACTATACACGGAGAAGAAGACTTTGAGCATGCGCATAACCAATGTATGGTGTTGTCCATTATCGCTTGTTGCTCACCACAATTGCGTAGAAACAATTGATTTTGCTGTAATAAAGCTAGTAGGCTTTAGTAGCTTCTGTAGCACGAACACAATCACGTAGTCCGCAGTTATTGTTATTGTTGTTGCTGTTACGTGTGACGCTTCTGACACGTGATGTGATGACGTTTTCGCTTCACAAAATATACGGATTGGCTGTACAGACGAAACCGCAAGGGTGTCGGTTTCAGATTTATCCACTTTAGGACCCGGTTTCAAAAAATAGCGGATTCAGTCTCCCAAAACGCCGGATCCGTGTGGATGAAACGCCAATACGATAACAAATTTATGCGTATACAGTGATACGCGTCTCCGTGTGGACAGCCCCTAAACCTTACGTGTACTCAATAGAACATAATTTTTAGACAGCAAAAGCATATTTAGCAAATTAGCATGGATGAACAAATGAGATTTTACTTCAGGGATTCGCTCAAGATGAAACAGATTTGCCAATAATTGACCATTTGATAGCACAGTGAATTTAGGGACCGTCTTTAAAGTACTCCACTTACGTTTCTACTTTAAACAGCATTAAAATGGAATAACTTAAAGTCAACAAACAGTCACAAAACCAACTGTAAAGTGTTCGTGGTTGTCAACTATAATGCACACTTTTTTTGATGTTTTATATTTATTCAAATAAACTGTTAAATACTATAGAAGATAGAAACGTGTACAGTGCACTTTAGAGATGGTCCCTAAATTTACGAACATCAAACTTTATTTATTTATTAAGTCTATCGACAATTAGCTACGCGTGGTAATGGCGAAGACTCCATATGCATCAGCAGTTTACTTCAAAATAAATGAAATATTATGGACAGGAAATTACATTATGGCATTTGGATTATTATGTCTGGATAGCGAGAAAACAACTTTTGTTATCTCGGGATCATGAGAAAACAAGCAGCAAAAATAAAAATATGGATGACCTCTCTCGGCTTTCCTATGTTTTTGTATTATTGTGGATGATTTGCTCTCTGTCTTCTTAAAGTGCTAACAACTTAGCAAACATTTTTAGAATTACAGTGATTGTCTAATGAGTACCTGATGAGATCTAATATAAATAACACCAAATTTGCCGTTGTTGGCACACATTGTCGACAAAAAATAAAAAACAATGTTTTTTAAAAAAAGACAGAGTTGGAAGGGAGGCTGCAAAACTCTTCAAAATTGCAAACATGGATTCAAAGCTTCAGCATGTAAATCATATAGAATATTAAGAAGTTTTGTCACACTCTAAATCTTGTTATAAAGTCTATTTTCCATTATAATCACTTATATTATTTGATACTATAACACATCATATTGTTAAAACCATCTAAATTGTGCCCCCCTTGCCCCCTTTTTGGTTTGGGCCACTGCCCCTCAAAATGTCTGTGCACGGCCCTGCTGCGGAATCTGAATGAACTTGAAAAATGCCCTAAAAACCATCCGGTTTCATATGCTGTTGTGTTGATTGGGGTTAATAATTGAGATGCAGTTTGTCCAGTGTTTGCATACATGACCCAGAGCTGTTGACAGCTATGACATGACTGGCGGGACCTATGAGAAAGGTTTAAATCAATGCAAAAACACAAAAATAGCGGCTCTAGAAAATAAAAGCTGAATCCCAGACAATTTGGGCGATTTAGTGTAGGGTTGGCATGACTGCGTTAAAGTGGCTCCACAAAGATGGCTGCACAACAACAACAACAAAAATCACGTGACTGAAACCCATGAATTGACTTACTAAATCACAGCGTGAAAAGTAATGACTGTATTTTTGTTTATCAGAAGGTATTTATGTCCATCAGAAGCTTGTTGACTGTGAGCTGTTACACAATGACAAACCAGGGAAAATCCACTCATTGGATGCATTTAATGGGCTGGATGAAGAGGATCTCACCTACGATGTGGAATTAAAGAAGATCCACACTAAACTGAAATGGGTTTTAGGATGGGATAAGTTTCAAAGCCTTTCCTTACAGTTTCGGTTTGAAAATAAGTATCAGCCTATTTGCTTTAAAGTCTTGAGAAGATATCTTCACATGGAAAACAGCTATGTAATGAGGAAAGGTGAGACTGCAATTTTATTAAAATTATTATTTAAATATTGTGTGTGTATTCTCTGTCTATAGGTAGTATCAGTTGGTGAATATTGTTCTGTTTGCCTTTCTCTAAAGTGAAACCAACAGTAAGACTCTTTAAAAAGACCCTTATAGACTCTGGAAGGACACGGATCACATGCCTGGCCACAGGATTTTATCCCCGTCACATCAATCTGACCATTTTGAGTAATGGTAAGGAAGCAGATGAGCAAATCATTGGAAATCTGCTGCCCAACGGAGATGAAACTTATCAGATAAGAAAGAGTTTGGAGATCAGTGCAGAGGAGCTTCATAAGGAACAAAACTACAGCTGCAAAATAAATCACATCAGTCTGGATAACGATTTACACATAACCCTGGGTAATTAAGAGCCAACAAAAAATTGTTTAAACACAGTGGCGGCCGGTGACAAAGGGGCGCACGATGCAAAGCTTGCCACAACATGTCTATTTACATGGACTATACGTTACATTATTAATACGCTCGCTTGTAATTATTACTCATAGCCGCTGTATTTTGCTGTCGTTTTTTTTCTGTGTTTTCCCCTGCGTCTATTAATGTAAAGCTAAGCTGCTTTGAAACAATTACCAATTGTGAAAAGCGCTATATAAATAAAATTTCATTGAATTGAATGTATCTAGCCTGTCATGTCCCAGACAGCAATTTAGCTCTTACCGACGTTGGGGCGCATGTACTTGCCCGACATAAAGTGCCTCGGTGAGATGTCTTATGGAGATCGGTAGCTAATAGGCAAGACATCGGGAAGATGGTGGCATTAGAATGATCGCCGACCGTGAGCCAACGTAAACCCGCCCTAATTATTATGACCTATATGCGGCGCGATCCGCTTCGCTCTCCCATTGAACACAGCTGATTTTCGGCTGCATCGCTGTACTGTAAACGTCAAGGCATGCTTATAAAGCAGCTGTTCCAAGGGAGCGAGGCGTCAGGATCCCACCGTTATATAATTGATTTGTTTAGGCCAGGGGTCTCCATGGTGCCAGCACATTCTATTAGTCTCAATTGTAATATTTATTTATTACATACATATGTTTTATATTAACTTGGCTTGGTTTACGTATGTTAACATATTAAACAATACTAAAACATATCAAAAAGTAAAATAAAATAAAATCAGTAAGTAAAATAAAAAAGTTTTGAGTAGAATAAATAAAAAAGTAGCCCTCCAGATTGTTTTATACATATTGTTGTAGCCCTTGCTCACAATGTTGGAGACCCCTGCAGGCTAACTCATTTCATATTGTGTATCAACAACAATCAACCCTCAATAACAGTTTATGTTGTGTTAATCATAAAATTTCTTCCCTAACAATTTGACAAGAGCTAGTTGAGAAGTAGGCAACTAGCCCACTTGCATGCAAGACTCCGTCCGTGGCTGCGCAGTCTGCAGCCGCTTCCTTTTGAGTTGCCAGGTTTTATGACAAAAAAAGTTTAAATTGAAAGTAAGTGATTGTTATGTGTAGGGTGTATTTCATACACAATATGACAACCTGGTAAATGTCAGTCTAACAGAAAAAAATGGATCAGTGATTTTAAAATAAAGTTTGATGATAATTCAAATTAGGCTACATGAGTTTTCTGGGAGAAATAACAAAAAAGGATGGGCACAAGGAGATGACCTTGGAAATTTATTTTTTACTTTGTTTTTGCAAGAGGTATTTATTTTCACACTCCACAACTAACACATAAAAAAGGACAACAAAAATAAGAAATTCCCTTAACAGTTAAATAGTTTAAAAATATTAAAATAGTAAAAATCAGTTTAAAAGAAAATCATTCCAATTATATAATTTAAGATGCTTGCTCGCCCCGCCTTTGCCGCCCCCCATTCCTGTCTCTGCTCAGCCGCAGCCAGTTCCTTATGGTCATCTCTATGTCAGCCTCAGTGGAACTTGGTTGATTTCTTAACACAGCACCTAAACAAAAACGAAACAAAAAAAAACAGGGGGAAAAATAAGACAATAGCGCAAAAATCTATAACTTCATTTGATTGCTTCTATAAAGACAATTCAGAGAAGTCAGAGCATTTTACAAAAAAAACCTTAAAAAGACATTTGGATGAGAATAATGTGAGGACAGTATAAATATAGAACAACTGATATAAACACATACACCACATATGGGTTGAATAGTGACAGAATGTTGCTTCAACACATTGTAGGACTTACCCAGGAGTACCTGATGAATAGGCCGTGATTTAAGGCCTGTCTTTTGACCTCTACCGCACCAGTTCAGCTGGGTTGAAAGATTCTGATCAAATATTTTTGTGCAAACTCTCCAAACTGTTTCCTTTAAGTTCTTGCCACCAGACAATGACAGTTTAGTTATCTGTAAAGTAAAAGATAAATTTGACTAATTCCATTTCACAACCTGCTGTATTACAATGTCTTTGAAGCACTGGTTTCCCATGCCCACATCCATGACTAAAGTTCCTGTATATATACTCTATATATAGGTGTCTTATCTGATGATCAATAAGGGCTTTTGTGCTTTAGAGAGAGACACAGACGGGACATACCACTTTCTTCTTAAAGGTGCTATCGGCCCGAAGTTGGTCATCAAAGTTCTCCAGGTCTTGCAGTGTAAGCAGTGGCAGCATGTTCAAATTAAAATCTTCATGAGGTACAGAAGTATTCTTTTGAAGTAGTTTGATTATGTAATCCATTTTAAGCTGCAGTTCTCCGACCTGCTCCAAAAGGAGCCTTTCAACAGCTGGGGAAAGTACAGGAAGAAAATATACAAAATTATTAAAAAAACAATTAACAAGCAATGCGCATAATACAGTATTTTAATGCAACCCTATATCACGCAAATACGTGACCACTCCACGTATGGACCAACGCGAAAATGTCACGTTTTGCCGGGTTTGGACGTGAGCATGTCACGTTTTCTGTTTGTGTCACTTTCACGTTTTGGTTGCTCAACTTTTTTGTCCTATTTTCAAACCATTTTCGCTTCGGTTTAGGGTTAGATTTGGTGCTTGTGTTATATGTCCCTTTAAGTATTTGTCACTTTAAGTATTGGTTTATAAAAAAAAGATACAAGACTTATTCTTTTATATTTTCTAAACTTTAACCAATTGTCGCCTGACGTTGGGGTTAGAGTTGTAAATCTAACCCTAAACCGAAGCGACAATGGTAAGAAATTAGGACAAAAAAGTTGAGTAACCAAAACGTGAAAGTGACACAAACAGAAAACGTGACATGCTCACGTTCAAACCCGGCAAAACGTGACATTTTCACGTTGGTCCATACGTTAAATAGTCACGTATTTGCGTGATATTGGGTTGTTTACTGACAACAGCAGAAAGAACCTGCCCAAAATACCTGTGCATCCAGCAGGAGTTGATCTGGCAAATCCTTGACCTGTGGAAAACAGAAAAAATATAGATGTTAACAAAACTACAAAGTATGAAATGTGTCTTGTTTTTTTAATAAAACTGTGTGTGTGTGTGACTGATAGAGAGAGAGAGAGAGAGAGAGAGAGAGAGAGAGAGAGAGAGCAGGTAAATGTGTTTGAACGTGTGTGTGTGTGTGTGTGTGCGCGTGTGTGTGCGTGTCTGTGTGAGTTTGTTTGTCTGACCTCAGTGTGTTTCCCAATCCTGGTCCTCGAGGCCCCCCCCCAGAAAGTTTTAGAGAGAGAGAGAGAGAGAGAGAGAGAGAGAGAGCAGGTAAATGTGTTTGAACGTGTGTGTGTGTGTGCGCGTGTGTGTGCGTGTCTGTGTGAGTTTGTTTGTCTGACCTCAGTGTGTTTCCCAATCCTGGTCCTCGAGGCCCCCCCCAGAAAGTTTTAGATGCTTCCTTATTTAACACACCTGATTTAACTCATCAGCTTGTTAGGGAGACGTGTATACCATTTTGGAAGGAGGCTGATAAGTTGAATCAGGTGTTTTAAATAAGGAGACCTCTAAGGTCTAGTCCACACGGACACGGGTATATTTATAACCGGAGTTTTCCCTAAAAAAAAATTCCCGTCCACACATGCTCGGTTTAAAGTAAATATCCATCCACACGATAAAGCAAAAGCACGCTATCAAGCGCTGTCAAGAGCATACCACACCAGCAGGCGGGGATATAACCCAAATCGTGTTCCACAATATAGTGAGATAACTGAGCATCTATCTGTATACATGTTAGAAGCCCTGTTAGCACAGTTATTATTAGCAAGATACATCCGCCATTGCACAGAATCATCAACAAAGCAGTCAGCGGCGCACAAGCTTGACATCAAACACAGTGGATAACGGCACACACTCTGACGTCGCAAGGCAAACCCCCGGTTTTACTCTCTACACGACTCCACTGTAACCGGGGTTTCTTAAAAAGCTCACCCTGGCCGGGGTTTTAAAATATGCTTGGTTTCAGTGCCATAATACTGCGGATTCGTGTGGACGAATGGCCGAACCGAGTGAAAAAACTCATGGTTATAAAAATACCCGTGTCCGTGTGGACTAGGCCTAAAACTTTCTGGGAGGGGGGTCTTGAGGACCAGGATTGGAAAGCACTGTGTTTCCCTACAGTCCACCAGAATGACCATTAAAACATTGTGATGTCAAATGTTCAGAAATGTTCTGTGTTGTGCTGTTAATTTAAAGTAATGTTGTAATATTTGATCATATTTTCTTCTATTATACAGATTTATTAGTTTTTATTTACAGTTTTATTATTGTTTTATGTATATATGCTTTGTCAATATTTGTATGATTTACAGTCATGACAATATAGCAATTGTGAATTAAAAAAATAATTGAGAGACTTCCTACCCAAATTAAAACCAAAACAGGCAGCCAGCTACTCTGTGTTATTGTAGGCTAGAGGCTGAGACAGAAGTAGTCAGAGTATAGACGCATAAAACACATCCCAGCTAACAGAAAAAAGTTCAAAGAACGTACCTTGAAAATTCCTAAAAACGATCTGTCAATCTAAAAAGTGTCCAGTTTTCTTGATGTTCTAAGAACTTTCTGGATTATCTGAATGTTAGAGAAATGTTACATTCTACCATTTTCAAACGTTATGACAATGCCATATTTTAATGTTCACAAAATGTTTAAAACAACAACTGTTTTTATATTGACTTTTTTGCTTGTTATGCAAATGAAAGAGAAACATTGCATTTTATTATTTAAGAGAAACTGTTATAAAACATTATTTCTGAATGTTCTCTAAATATATTTTCTAAAGAAAACACAATTCACTTATTAGGTTTAGATGTTGATGTTTCGTTTCATTGTTTGTTTTATTTGGACTCTTGACCCTTGACTTTTTGATTGCTATTTTTTTCCTGGTTGCATTACTTTGTGTGTATGAAGCACATTTGTTATAGTAATGGAAAGTTAGTGCAATTCTCTATTGGTTGGTACATCAAGTTTCTTTTCTGTCAATAGTGTAAATGAGATCCAGCACTTTCACAGCAGTTTGCCATTAAGCATTTTTAGAAACTTTGGACAGAAATTGACTGCTGTATATTTGGGACGTACAAACATCAAGAATCAGAGTATGAATCTAAACCATGGTGACAATTAAATGAAAAACTTCATGCCGCAATGCATGCTGGGTATTAACAAATTAGAAATCTCATCCAGGACTCTCAGCATGGATAAATAATGAACCTTTTACAATTTCCTTTGTCACGATCGTTGAGAATCATACTCTGATTCTTGATGTTTGTGCGTCCTGAATATACAGCAGTTAATTTTTGTCCAAATTTTCTAAAACTACTTAATGACAGTCTGCTATGAAAGTGCTGGACTTCATACATATTATTGACAGAAAATAAACTTTTGATGAGTAAATCAATTAATTAGATGATGACCCTTATCATTATATACCAACGACCACATAATTGCACGATTAACTTTAGATTACCATAACAAATGTGTTTTATAAACAGAAAGTTAACACAACCACAGTAAAGCTAACAATCAAAAAGTCAAGGGTCAAGAGTCCAGTAAAACAAACAATGATGACATTCATGGTGACTTTAAATATATCAAAATATCAACATCTAAACCTAATAAGTGAATTGTGTTTTCTACAGCAATATTTTTACTTAACATTTAGAAATAATCTTTTATAACAGTTTTAAAATAATAAAATGCAATGTTTCTCTATCATTTACATAGTCAATATAAAAAACAGTTGTTGTTTTAACATTGTGTGAACTTTAAGACATAACATTGTCATAACGTTTGAAAATGGTAAAATGTAACATTTCTCTAACGTTCAGACAATCCAGAAACGTTCTTAGAACTTAAAAAAAAAACTGGACACTTTTTATGTTGGCAGAACGTTTTTGGGAAAGTTGGGAACTTCCAGGGAACGTTCTGAGAACTTTTTTCTGTTATCTGGTATCATACACTAAAATAAGTCTTACTTTGAGGGGTCCTGTTTGGAAAGCCTGGACGGGATAGAGGGGTTTCACGACACTGCGGCATGTTTGTGTTCGCAGACACTTGAAACACAAAGATTAAAAGGTTAAAACAAAGATTAATGATTCTTTCAGGTAATCAGTGTCAGATCATATCAGATTCAGTCAGAATGTGAAGCATTTTTGTACTCTGCACAGCATAGCCTACACCAAAGAACCGGCATCAACTTTGATAGAGAGAGAGAGACAGAGACAGAAAGAGACTTTTCTTCCTACCCTTAAAACCAAAACAGGCGGCCAGCTACTCTAGTGACTACTCTGTCTCAGCCTCTAGCATATCATAACTAGAGATCGACCGATATATCTGTTTTCCGATATTTTCCCCGATATTTGAGCATTTTCCGATGATCGGATATCGGTTTTGTAATATCGGATTGACGGATAAACGAGAGAATTGCGCGCTGAACGCATCTGAGGAGAGGAGCTCACAGCAGCAGCAGCGTGCACAGGTAATATGAAGGCGAGTGACGCGACTTCATTAAAAGGTCTTTGTGTATACTTACTTTGCATATGAGGCTTTTATAACACATCTTATTTGTGCATTAATGTATGTTATGTTAAATAAGTTAATTTATTAAACGCAATGTATGCAGCTTGTCCAAGAATAGAGACGAACTCACAGAGTCACGCTGATCCATAAAATCTGGTCCCAATAACAATGTAGCTTTGCGTGAATAAAACAACCATGACTTAAAGGGATAGTTCTGCCCAAAACGAAATTAAACCCATGATTTACTCACCCCCAAGCTGTCCGAGTTGCATATGTCCATCGTTTTCAGACAAACACATTTTCGGATATTTTCGGATATTTTAGAAAATGTTTTAGATCTTTCTGTTGATGAAATGTAATGTTACGGGGTCCAGCCATAGTCCACGACCTTCAAGTCCAAAAAAAGTGCGTCCATCCTTCACAAATTAAATCCAAACGGCTCCAGGATGATAAACAAAGGTCTTCTGAGGGTAAACCGTGCGGTGTTGTTGTAGAAATATCCATATTTAAAATTTTATTAATGTAATTAACTACCTTCCGGTAGCGCCGCCATCTTAGTATCATACACATTCAGGATGAGCACTTACGCAGCGTAAAGGTTTCTCTGCTGCTGCTCTGTCCCACCGCCCTCCGAATTTGTCATACGTCACTAAGAAAAGTGCGTACACTACGCTAATGGCGCCCTTCCATTGCATAGTACCCCACGGTTTAGTCCAGTCTGGGTCGTGTCAGCTCACCTTACTTTGGCGTGGTTAGCTTTTCCATTGAGTTTAGTATCACTTCGCAGTGGGAGGGATTATAGGCGTGTCGTTAAATTTGCGCTGCATACGGCTGTGACATCATACAAGTGAGAGGAGAGCGTTGTTCTACATTCTCATTCATTTATTTATTTCTCAGTCCGCCACAAAATTAAAATTGGCCACCACAAATAGATGTTTACACATCGCGTTTATCACTACCTCTGTCTCACATGACAGTTTCTGTTCAAACACCCGCGGCGTCAGCTGACGGCGCTCCGCTGAGCCTCACTGAAGTTGCATTTAAGCACATAATGCTGACGTGCTCGTCGCGAATGTTCCGCCACAAACTGCAAGTCTGGAAAAAACTGTTAAGGTGTCCCTGATTCTCAACATGTGGATGTTTTGGAACTTATAGCAGAGCAGATGACAACATGTTTGCTCCAGACAGCGCAAGCTAGCCTAGCACAGGTAAAGCTAATTTACATTCTAGCAATGACGCTGATAGTGACGTTTCTTTCAGCCCAATCAGTGATCTACAGTGTTTTCGCGTCACGTTTGGTATCAGCTCGGGTCGCTTGGAACCCCAACCGAGGTGGTACGAAAAAAAGTATCGGGTACCACGTACTGCACCTAATGGAAAAGCTCCCAAAAGTAACTGACCCGACCCAAACTGAACCAAACCGTAGGGTACTATGCAATGGAAAAGCGCCATAATACTCTCTCCTGAGTCTAAGATGGCGGCGCTACCGGAAGGTAGTTAATTACGTTAATAAAATTTTAAATATGGATATTTCTACAACAACACCGCACGGATTACCCTCAGAAGACCTTTGTTTATCATCCTGGAGCCGTTTGGATTTAATTTGTGAAGGATGGATGCACTTTTTTTGGACTTGAAGGTCGTGGACTATGGCTGGACCCCGTAACATTACATTTAATCAACAGAAAGATCTAAAATATTTTCTAAAATATCCGAAAATGTGTTTGTCTGAAAAACGATAGACATATGCAACTCGGACAGCTTGGGGGTGAGTAAATCATGGGTTTAATATCGTTTCCGGCCGAACTATCCCCTCAATGCTTTGTGGAATAAAAAACGCTAAATTAAATTTGTTTTTTTTATTCTTATCATTAGCATCGTAAAATCACGTTCATATTGCTGTTCACTTAAGTTACCGGGGTTGAAGGCTGAAGCACAGCCACCACATGTAGCTAACTTTTAACAAGATTTACCCTAAGTTATATTAAGATTTACCAGATAAGCATTATTTTGCTTAAATATCTAAATAATTTTCTGTGGATATTAATTAATTATTTATTACCTCTGCAAGCGGTCACAGTTTGATACAGTTAGGGGAATAGTCTACTCATTTTCAATATTAAAATATGTTATCACCTTAACTAAGAATTGTTAATACATCCCTCTATCATCTGTGTGCGTGCGCGTGGGCGCTGGGGCGCGCTGCGGCGCTTCGATGGCATTTGGCTTGGCCCCATTCATTCAATGGTACCCGTAACAGCACTTTTGGGCGCAGTAACACCCTCCCTCTCCCATTATGAGAGGGAGAAGGGGAGCGGACTTTTCAGGCGAGTCGAAGTAGTACCAAAAGTGCTATTACGCCATAAAATATAGTTCCTCTTTTAAATCCGCTTAGAAAAGCGCTACGTTTTATTTTGTACCACCAAACTTGCTCGTACAACCACTCGTCTTAAACAGGAAAAACGCCGATGTGTTTGGTCACCTCCAACCCCATCTCCAAATGGCACCATTGAATGAATGGGGCCAAGCTACACGCCACCGAAGCGTCGCAGCGCGCTGCAGCGCACGCACACGCACACAGATGACAGAGGGACGCATCAACAACTCCCAGTCAAGGCAACAACATATTCCAACATTGAAAATGAGTAGACCATTCCTTTAATGTGTGAGTAAATGCATAGATAAACAGCGCTGTCAACAGCCATTTCATAAGCTATAACAACAAAATATTAATTATTCTGACATCAAATAACATTAACAGTTAATAAATTCAATGATATATAAGCCATTTTGTTTGTTACTTTCCTGAATGTAGTATTCCAGTCAGTGATATTATTTGTAAAATCTCTTTGCTAACTATTGGTTGGATTGCTAAAGGCTACAGGTTGCTGGTCAAGACAGGGAACTACACTGCAACTATTTTGGTCGCATACCTTTTGAAATGCCATTGCGACCCTAATTTTTAATGGGTCGCAAATGTATCACTGATTATTTTTGTACCTACCTTATGTTTTAGGCAATATTCTATAGGGGTGTAAAGATTAATCGATTCGTATCGATGCATCGATTATACAGGCGCCGATTCGATGCATCGATGCGTCCGCAAGAGGATCGATTATTAATGTGTTTATTTTGCCGCCTGTCTGCTCGCCTGTCTATTTTCAGCATTCGCTGAGACATATGCGCTAGGGGTGCACGATTCAGAAAATTTCACGATTTGATTCCGATTTTTAGGCTCAAGATTCGAATCAGAATCGATTTTCGATACAAAAACGATTCACAGTATGTAAATGTAGTTTACTTTTTCCTATGTGACTGATTGTAGTAGATATACAATTTTAAAGAAAATAAACACAACAAATTAAATGATATTACTTTATGTCTTTATGCAAAAATAAAAACTGATATGAAGCAATTAGATGACCCCTTTTATCAAACTCTATTAAATACAATAATATAGCATATTAATGATAGACAGTGCAGGTCTATAGATTATAAATGTGACTGGTGTTATAATGGTTATTATTTCTATTAGATAGAGCAGAAGCAAGAAAAGTGCTTCTCTTTCTATTTCTCTCTTGCCGATTAAAAAAAAGCTAAATCCACTCATTTTTCAGATTCAAAAGTCTACTTGCTGTCCCAGTGACAGGGGACTTTACATTACAGCTTTGCGTTTTGTAAATCTTGAGTCAGCTTGAGCTTTGCTCGTTCATTGCAATAGGTTTTAGAAAATATTTGGTTTATTAATAATAATAATAGATAAGAGCTAGCTTTAGCGCGGTAGCGCTCACGGCCACTCTCCGTTCGACTCTGGTTTTACACACAATATTAATCAGACTCGGGACCCGGAGTAATTAACTATGACTGACCCGGACCCGACTGACCATTTCAAATACAAACCCGGAATCATATGGGCCGCGGGTGCTCCGTGAAGTCCTCTAATGGTAAAACTTTGCTCAAGTTCAGAAACATGAAGGATACAATGTGACACGAGCTTGTTCGCGTCGCATCCGTGAACGCACACCGAACTCATTATGTTGCACACAAAATGTCATTATTAAAGAGTGTCATCATCACGGAAAAACAAAAAAGACAAAATTTGATGCCAGATATACTTGGGCACTTGTTAACCTGGGCAGCGCTGCACAGCAATGTGTGGGGAAACACTGTGACAAGAGTGTGCAGGCGTCAGTGTGACTTCGACGTGCCATCCATGGGAATACTGAGATCAACTCATTTCAGGACTATAGTAACACGGTGTTAAAATATATATATATATATATATGAATCGATATTTGGAATTGTATGAATCGATTCTGAATTGGCAATGCTTGAATCGCGATTCAAATGTAGTCGATTTTTTTTGCACGCCCCTAATATGCGTACAACCAACTATTAAGCTGCGCGTGGCGCTCACTAACCTCATTGTTATCTTCCATGTCACACCGCTTCACACGCGTTATTTACATTTCACAGTCTGTTGTTCACACACATTGCAAAGTCTTTTAAAAGCGATGGAACCGTCAGCGCAACACGCAATTTCTGTTTGAGCCTTTGTCTAGCCCACAGCTGGATGAATTGAGACGCAGCAAGTGACCCGCGCTGTCTCGATGAGTAGGAAGTTTTCATAAAAATAAGAACATTAAGCTCTCGTCTAGCGAATCCAATGCTCTAAATGGTCATTAAACATCTAAAATAATCCTTATCTGTACGTTTCATGAGAAGTGTATACTGTCCCAAATCCATAATCTAAAGCAAAGATGCGTCTTCATTCACTTTCGGTTTCATTATTAAAGCATGCAGAAATTACAGAAAATACATTGCTTGATGTTAAAATAATTATTAAAAGATATAAAGTTTTGGACCTGATTGATGTTAAAAGAGTTATTAAGAGTGACTCAAAAGCAATCTTCCAGGCGCTGTCGTCTGACACGCATGCACACAAACGCGCGAGTGCGTGACCCTGATATAGACATTTAAAAATTACAGTTTTAAAAATATCTGTTTTGACAAGAATTCTCACAGGTATGACATATAATCTGTTATATCTGAAGTGAATGTTTGGTTAACTGTTAGTGTTGGGCGATATGCCCTATTTTCAGATCGTCCTATCGTCAGCCTGTGAGATCGGCGATACACGATATTATCGGGGGGCGGGGCAGTAGTTTACTCATTTTTTTATTTGTTAATTTTTTACTCATTATAACAAGTCATTTGATGGGTGGACAAAAAAAACAAGAGCAACACTGTCATGACCGCAACCTTCTTAAAACTGATGCCATTAATGCGAGCGCGTCATTAAAACCCTAACCATGATTACTTAATAACTGTAAAAACATGCATCTGCGCACGCACACACACACGTGCGCGCACATAAACAATTCAATGCATTGGTTTAGTGCTGTTGCAGAAGACTACACGTGTCAAGCAATGGTGCTCTCATGAGGTGCCTTTTTAAACGCATCGGTCCAGCGGAACGCGATCATATTTTAAACACAATCATATATTAAACACGAGGGACGTGTTTCTACAACTCCTTGAAATGCATATCATAAACAGGATTAATACCTATAGATCTGACTTCGGACAGAGCGCAGCTCTCTGCACGTACGCAAGAGTGAGAGAGAGGCGCTAATATGCAGCGGGTCATATTTTAAACAAAAAGTAAAGTTTGCCTCAGCTCGCATGAAACGCAATAAACTGAACAAATACATAAGGATTACTACTTTAGTTTATGTTTAGACTTCGGACAGACGCGAGAGCGCGTGTACGTGAGACAGAGAGAAGCGCAGCTGCTCATGACGCGGCGCGCTGGATTTTAGTGGTAGAAGGAGACCAAGACGCGCGCATTAATGCAGGTACGTGCAAGAAGGAATTCTCTCTTTACAAGTTCTCCACGTAAAGTGAAGCCAAACACTCATGTGAGGAAAAGCATGTATTGTGGGTGTTAATATAAAACTATGATGATAATAATAATTATAATAATAATAACCATTCGCCAACTATCGTCGTGACTATCGCCATGAAAGCCTGCCATTGGCGATATGTCTGAAGATCGTCGATACACGATACTATCGTCTATCGGCACAACCCTATTAACTGTTGAGGAAAAGTATCTGTTGTGTAACATTAGGCTATATTAAACCCTTGCATTAGTCTACATCTTAAAGTGGTCTGTCTTAATGTCAGATTTAAACAATACAAAAAACCATAAATTTAACACAGAGTGATATTGTTTTTGCTTTGCGTGAACAGGTGTAGTTCTGTCATGTTTTGTCAGATTTCAACAAATCATGCATTGTTTTGAAGTTTTTTTTATGTTAAATGTTTTTTAAATGTTAACTAATTTAACATCCCAACTCAATTTGCAAGCACAGGTCACAAATGATGCAGCAGCAAACGGAATGGAGAAAGAACAAGGTCTTCTAAAGGAAAATTAAATATAAAACTATGGCTGATGGTTCTGTTGAAAATGTAAACAGGCTGTTGTAAACATACATTTGCATATAGCATAAATATTTTTCCAAATCCATGTTGATTAGAGCATTAAAAACTTGAAAAATGTTAAATTAGGGTAAATTTAGAACAGATAAACAATTTTAATCTTTTGACAGCCCTAAAAAATATCTAGAATTGAATCGGATCGAATCACGGAGAATTCTGAAGAATCGAATCGTTGACCTAAGAAATCGGTATCGGATTGAATCGTCATGAAGGCGCCGATTTACACCCCTAATATTCTATGATTTACTATGAGCATTTATTAAAACAGAAATGAGTATTTTAAGAATACGTTTTATAACGTGCTCTGAGCCTTCAACACATCAAGTTGGCTTAATTTTGCATGCAAGCACGTCGTGTCTCTCCCGGTGAGCGTGCTTTCTGTTTCTCAATGAATTGGGTCGGTGCGACGCGAAGCAAGTGTCGCGTTGTGTCCTTTCATGTGTCTGGGCTTGAGCAGAGTTTTACCATTAGACCCGTGCGGTTCCGGGTTTATATTTTAAATGGTCGGTCGCGTTGGGGTCGGTCCTAGTTTGGTTGCTTCGTGTCCCGAGTCTGATTGATATTTTGTGTGGGGCCCGAGTCGATCGGAGAATGGCCGCGATCAGCGCTACCGCGCTAAAGCTCGAGTGAAGTTTCAGCATGTCTCCGGTTTCTATGGCGATAACAACTGGCTCTTGTTACAACCACGCGCTGCATTTTCTTTCTCACATTTTTTATAATATCATTATTAATAAACCATATATTTTCTAAAATGTTTGCACAGATATGGTAGCAAAAAAGCAATGCCATGTCAGGACCACTGCACTGAACCTGCAAAGCTCAAGCTGACTCAAGATATAAAAAACGCAAAGCTGTAAGTAAAGTCACCTTTCACCGGGACCACAAGTAGACTTTTACATCTGAAATAATGAGTGGATTAATCGGTAAGAGAGAAATAGAAAGATAGGCACTTTAACTGCTTCTGCTCTATCTAATAGAAATTATACCCACCACAACACCACTCATATTTATAATCTATAGACCTGCACTATACTATAAATAGTATTGTATATATTGAGTTTGAATATAAAGGGCTTATCTAATTGCTTCATATATGAGTGCAAAAACAGTAAGTGTTTTTGTGGTGCTTAGACAAATAATGTCAGCTTTGTTCAAAGAAAGTTTGGGGTGGTTAGATTAAACAAACTATAATGTGAAATTAATATTAATGTTCAATAAATCAAAGTATTGTGTTGTGTCACACATTATCAGTTCTTCGTCACATGTATAGTAGACCATTTTTTGTCGGTGGGTAATGATTGCCCTTTTCACAGGCTACCACCACAAGTAAATTTCAGATCTACTGTATGGGAAACACTGCAACGTTTAAAAAAACAAGGCAGCATGTGGTTTAAAAGATGGCAAGTACAATTAAAAGCACATCTTTTTTCATTATTGTTCATTATTATCCATAATATAATATAACTAATTTGTGCGACCAAATCATGTTTTGCGCCAGTAACTGAAAAAGTTAGTAGCGCTAATGGCACCAGTGGAAAAGGTTAGTGTAGTTCCCTGTCAAGACAAAGATATTATATCCCAAAAAAGGCACTTGATCCACACGATTTACTCTATAAACTATGTACAATATGCAGCCATCTCTGCTATACTTTTTTCTCTCTCCCGTTCCGTTACCTGGCAACCTTAGCGCGAACTTTGGATCAGTCCATTTCTTACGAAATGATAGGGGTGTTTGGAATGGTCCATGTATTGGGAATATAGTTTCTACATTATTCATTAAATTAATATTATTCTTCACTCTTTCAGACCCCTCTATTTATTACTTTGTATGCAAAGAGGAAGTGATTGTGATGATGATTATTATTATTATAAGGGTTTGTTCAGTTCAGTAGTGTTGTAGTAATTATGTCAAAATCAGAAGTATGACAGTAAATAAAAATCGGTTCAGCATATCGGTTATTGGGCACATAAGCATCCAAATATTTGTTATCGGTTTAAAAAAAAAAAAAAGAGTATCGGTCGATCTCTAATCATAACACGGAGTAAAAAGTACAGACACTTAAAACACATTATACACTAAAATAAGTCTTACTTTGAGGGGTCCTTTTTGGAATGCCTGGACGGGATAGAGGGGTTTCACGACACTGCGGCATGTTTGTGTTCACAGACACTTGAAACACAAAGATTAAAAGGTTAAAACAAAGATTAATGATTCTTTCAGGTAATCAGTGTCAGATCATATCAGATTCAGTCAGAATGACCGTATGAATGAGGGCAGCATTTTTGTACTCTGCACAGCCTAGCCTACACCAAAGAACCGGCATCAACTGTGAGAGTGAGAGAGATAGAGAGAGACTCTTCTTCCTACCCTTAAAACCAAAACAGACAGCCAGCTACTCTAGTGACTACTCTGTCTCAGCCTCTTAGGGCTGCACGATTAATCGTTTTTAAACCAAAATCGCGATTTGGATGGGTGCGATTTTCGAAATCGCAAGAACTGCGATTATTTCGATTCAGTACTATCAAATATAACAATCTTATACCACGGGTCTTTTGAATGCTGCATTCTGATTGGCTGAGAAATGTTCTATGGGTGTTGATTATTTTTCTGTGAACCGCACACCTAACTTTTCAAATGTCTTAAAAATAGGCACCAGAGCAATGTTTGTGGTAACCGTGGTATAAGAGGATAATTGGCTCCGGTCCTTTGAATTATTTGAAAATAATGCATACCCGCGGTGAAACGGCACTCTGCGAAGGTGTGCATTATTTTCTTATAATTTAATGGCCCGTCGTCAATTATTCCTTACATCTAGTACGCCGTTTTTGACAGTTCGCTTCATGCGCATTTTACGTTTGATGCAGTTTAAACCAATAGAGTGCATTAACACTGAGGTGCTGACTACACGTCAGATAACACCATTGCGCAAGCAGCAGTTCAACTCCCCAACAAAGTGTACGGCCATATGATTTACGCGATGCGGAAAACACGGACAGAATCGCTAAATGCATACAAATGGAATTAACTGCACAACGCGGAATGTCATGGAAGTTGGCAGATTTTGGATTCAGTCATTTTTAAAACCCATTATAACTTATTAACCGGCAAATGAGAGGACAGAAATGCGCGAAAACATTTCCCTTTTGTGTGACTTAAAGAAAGGTGTATATACGTCTGTTCTCGTCATGCATCGCAAACAATGACAAGCGCCTCATCAGACGATAAGCAGGTTTCATTAAAGCCCGGAACACAGCAGACGAAAGAGGTACATTATACTTTCTTGCACGCACACATCCGCACCACTTTGAAAGTATATTTACATGCATGAGGGTTCATGAAGCGCGCACACAGCAAGTGTTCAGCACACGCGTGATCACTAAACTTAAGTTTTCCTTCTTGTCTAATTGAACATAAACAGCTGGATGTTTATCAGTAGGCCTACATTAAAGCAGAGCAGTTTTAAAGCTGTCTTGTGTCTTAAAGTGACAGACAGTAACCTGGTGCTTTCTGTGTCAGAAATGTTTATTACACACCAAAAATTAAAATCACTCCTTACTCTTAACTGAACAAGCTTCTGCAGCTCCACATTTAAAATCCTACAGTGAGGACTGTGCAGTATTTTATTTGTATTTTTTGCTTATGTTAAATCATAGATTCTAATAACTAATATATTTACATTTATTACAGATGCCTGAAAAGTAAAACAAGATGAGTATAGTCTTATGATTAAAAGAAAAAAACTAAACATTTGCTTGTCAGAAGCATTGTTGTAGTGACAGCCAAAATACATTGGCCTATAGCCCTATATGTTATTTAAAAAAAAAATTTCAATACATATTTGTTAAACTGTATTTTGTTTAATGTTCTTAGATTTAAAAAAAAGTGTGTCTGCAGAAGAGGAAAGTCTTGCAGACACCTTGGTACAATGTTTAAGAGGTCTTAAATAAACAGTAGCACAGCATCTTTCTTTGGTGCTATTAAAACCACCACAACAAACCTGGATGTAGCTTTTTTATTATATACCAATGAATCGCACTTTAAATCGCGAATCGCAATTTTGATCAGAAAAATCGCAATTAGATTTTTTCTCCGAATCGTGCAGCCCTACAGCCTCTAGCATATCATAACACAGAGTAAGAAGTACAGACACATAAAACACATCATACACTAAAATAAGTCTTACTTTGAGGGGTCCTGTTTGGAAAGCCTGGACGGGATAGAGGGGTTTCACGACACTGCGACATGTTTGTGTTCACAGACACTTGAAACACAAAGATTAAAAGGTTAAAACAAAGATTAATGATTCTTTCAGGTAATCAGTGTCAGATCATATCAGATTCAGTCAGAATGACTGTTTGAATGAGGGCAACCTTTTTGTACTCTGCACAGCATAGCCTGTAGATAGGAGTTCTCCTTACCCAAACATGTTCTCAAGGAAGAAAGATATATGATTGGTTCACAAAAATTACCATTGAAAGTGCTTGTTGGTGTTTTAAGCCCTTAGCGGAGCCTTTAAGGAAGCTTCTGCAGTGAAGCAGTTCGACCTCAAGTTACATGTTTCCTTTTTTTACATGTCCGTGCACGACTTTCTTTTTTGTGCCAGTTTCATGTATTGGTTACTCAATTTGTTTTCCTTTTCTCAAACCATTGTTGCTTGGGATTGGGGTAAGATTTGTGGTTTAGGTTAGGATGTCATTTTAAGTATTGGTTTATACATTTATTCGTCAGGTTTTTAAACTTATTTCACGAGGATAAAGTTGGGTTTAGGTTAGGATGTCATTTTAAGTATTGGTTTATACGTCTACTTGTCAGATTTTTAAACTGTTTTCGCTTGGGGTTAGAGTTGGGTTTGGATGTCCTTTTATGTAACAGAAAGTCGTTCTAACCCCAATCCCAGGCGATAATGGTAAGAAAGTAGGAAAAACAATTGAGTAAGCAATACGTGAAACTGGCAAGAAAAAGAAAGTCGTGCCACGGACACGTGAAAACGCAGAAACACGTCACTTAAATGCTCGAAACATTTCTAGCTGAATTCAAATACAGTTACATTCCTATCTAACCATATCTGCGCTACTCACCTGACCAACAGTGAGCTCGAACTGCTTCACTGCAGAAGCTGCCTTGAAGGCTCCGTTAAGGGCTTAAAACACCAAGCACTTTCATTGGTCATTCTTGTGAACCAATCATATTTCTTTCTGCCCTGAGAACATGTTTGTGTAAGGAAAATTCCTATCTGCGCCTAGCCTACTCCAAAGAACCGGCATCAACTGTGATAGAGTGAGAGAGACAGAAAGAGACTTTTCGTTGCAGGTTAACCACCACTGCCGATTAAAGGCGGAGTGCACAATGTTTGAAAACGCTTTGGAAAAGGAGACGGGCCGACTACCAAAACACACTTATAGCCAATCAGCAGTAAGGAGCGTGTCTACTAACCGACATAAAGAATCACACGATTATTTTATACGCCGAAACAGCGGTCAGCAGCTGCAGCACACTCGGATTGACCGCATACTGCAATAAACAGGCGTTCAGCGGCTTTTTACATCAAAGGACAACAGGCTATGCCATTTGGGAAGGGACCACTCACTGATCCCCGTATATTTAGAAATCCAGTACATGGTTGGACCTGCCGAACGGGTTGTGCACTTTTATATACTTTGTTGAGCAGAGAGGCTGCACAGTTTGACCAGCGGGCTGCGGGAACCGGCTGCACATGGGACCGACAGACGGTGTTGCTAATATACCTCGCAATGTATTAACTATTATAAGACCGGCCCACCGGGAAAGTCCTGACTCTCCAGATTGCCACTCCGCTACTGGCTATAGGAAAGTGAGTGCGTTTTGGTCGCTATTCAAGGCGCTTACCCTGCAACCAGAAGTGATGTGCCTCACTCAGCTTCCAGAATTAGAGTCATGCTGCCTGAATCCGTTTGTGCTGAAGATAGCATACACCCATTTTAGGCAGGATCATGGACCCCCTCAAGCCAGCACGCAAGAGTATGTTAAAGGAATAGTCTACTCATTTTCAATATTAAAATATGTTATTACCTTAACTAAGAATTGTTGATACATCCCTCTATCATCTGTGTGTGTGCACGTAAGCGCTGGAGCACGCTGCGACACTTCGATAGCATGTAGCTTAGCCCCATTCATTCAATGGTACCAATCAGAGATAAAGTTAGAAGTGACCAAACACATCAACGTTTTTCCTATTTAAGACGAGTAGTTATACGAGCAAGTTTGGTGGAACAAAATAAAACGTAGCGCTTTTCTAAGCGGATTTAAAAGAGGAACTATATTTTATGGCGTAATAGCACTTTTGGTAGTACTTCGACTCGCCTGAAAAGTCCGCTCCCCTTCTCACTCTCATAATGGGAGAGGGAGGGTGTTACTGCGCCGAGTCAAAGTACTCCCAAAAGTGCTATTACGCCATAAAATATAGTTCCTCTTTTAAATCCACTTAGAAAAGCGCTACGTTTTATTTTGTACCACAAAACTTGCTCGTATAACTACTCGTCTTAAATAGGAAAAACGTTGATGTGTTTGGTCACTTCTAACTTTATCTCTGATTGGTACCATTGAATGAATGGGGCTAAGCTAAATGCTATCGAAGAGTCGCAGCGCGCTCCAGCGCTTACGTGCACGCACACAGATGATAGAGGGATGTATCAACAATTCTTAGTTAAGGTAATAACATATTTTAATATTGAAAATGAGTAGACTATTCCTTTAATTGTTTGTTTATTTTCTACACAAAGTTATGTTAACATCTCTCTATACTAGCCTATCTATCCATCTATCTGTCTGTCTGTCTGTCTATGTATTTATCTATAATCTGCGCTATAATCTATAATCTAAATACTGTACTTTACTCGTCTCTTTAGTCACCCTCAATGCTCTCAAGGCGCCTTTGGTAAATTCTCTCCCCAACGTGACGTAATGCAGTGCGTTGTGGGGGAAAGAAGAATCATTGCAAACCGCTGTACTTTTTCGCATTTTATTCCGTTTTGTGATCCCCAACAACATAAAATACAATGGATAACAGTTTAAATGTTTATTATCAACAAGCAAATTGCACAAATTCTTTGAGAAATTTACCCTGCAACACGCCCTTTAAAACCAAAACAGACGGCCAGCTACTCTAGTGACAACCTCTAGCCTACCATAACACAGAGTAAGAAGTACAGACACATAAAACACATCATACACTAAAATAAGTCTTACTTTGAGGGGTCCTGTTTGGAATGCCTGGACGGGATAGAGGGGTTTCATGACACTGCGGCATGTTTGTGTTCACAGACACTTGAAACACAAAGATTAAAAGGTTGAAACAATCATTAATCTTTGTTTTTGGTATTCAGTCAGAATGACTGTATGAATGAGGGCAACCTTTTTGTACTCTGCACAGCCTAGCCTACACCAAAGAACTAGGGCTGCACGATTCATGCTAAAATGTGCATTGCGATTTTTCTCCATGGGAATTGAGATCACGATTTTATTTTTTATTTTTTTACAAAAACATTTATTAAGCACATAACTTAAAAAAAAAGTGCTACAGGACTTTCAGTTATAATAACGTGTCTTTAAAGTCTCTTTTCCTTATTTTAGACACCTTGAAATTTGGAGTAATTTAAAATTTGTTAGCTGTTAAATAGCACCTTTTGTACTATCAAACTGGCCAACCTTAAAACTTTAAAAACACTAAACCTTCAAAAGACTGAACGATTAACATTTTGAGGCATCAGAAAGAAACGCAGACATGTTACAATGTTCCCCTCATGCTAAAAAACCCTTTCTAATGGGGAACTTGTGGCCGTGACACAAAGGCCTGCAGCCTCTGGAGGTCGCATTTCTAAGCTGCACATCACAAAGACTGTCTCATGGATTAAAGTGAAAAAAATTCTTTAGACTGAAATTTTTTCAATAAATACAACTTTAAAAAAACTTTTTCATATCATATTATTCAATCAGTACACATAAACGAATTATCCAGGGTCTTTTCTGTTCACACAACAGCTTTTAGTCACAGCATTCTCCTCTTTTACACCTCAAATAGCTCTCACGGGATTTGGAAGTCATCTGCCTCTTGGTTCTTGTGGCGCCACATGAAGTTTACCTACGAGTTTAACAAACCCGTTGTATCAGCCACTGGTTAAGATCAGCATAGCAGTCAAAAACGGGATGCGGGTGATCACGTACGGGAGAAATCATTTACCCCCAAAATACAGGTCCACTAGTGCAAAGACACGTAAATTACCTGGCTGTTTGGTTTTCTTAGCCCACGAACTGAATGCTTGCAAATCTTCATCATTTCGCTAAGCCAAGTCAATCTCCATTGGCTTAAAGTGGAGAGAGGGACGTGATTTGACTCCACTCCAGGCTTTGATCACATCCCAATTAATACACGTCGTCTTTATGAAAAGTGAATTTAATAATTTTGCAATTGACGGAAATCCGTCTAGCGACGGAAAACTTTAATCCATGCTGTCTAATGTCAGAATATTAACAATTATAAAGTTATAAAGTTGACTACTATTTTTAGTTTATCATAAATTGTTTAAGTATGTTTATGACTTGCGAATGTAATGCTCTGTTAACTCAAATGAACCAAGCTTGATGAAGTATACAGCCTGCATGCGACCTCCGGAGGCTGCAGCCTTCCGATTTAGAAATGTCTGGAGGTAACTAATTTCCTTGCCTTCTTTCAGAACCAATGTTGTTGCATCGTCACTTTCTCTGTCTCCACCAGTATTTTCCACAATGACGCATGTTTATCCTCTCTTTTTTTTGTAAAAATAGCCGCTCCAAATCCACCAAGTAAACGAATGTGTTTAGGTCTGCCATCTTGTTATACGTCACGCGAGTGACAGCGGAACGCCGCAAATGAGATGACAGAGGAGAGAAACGATCGGGTCTGATTGGTGAATGAATAGGTTTGGTTTAACCCTGTATGAGTGTGTGTTAGCAAGTTTGACTGATATTAAAGCATCTTGGATTGTAATGTAAATATGTGAACGCGTGAATGCAGCATCTGAATAAAGGGAAATATGAATGCATCGAGATTCTTTTTTGTTTTTTGATTAATCGTGCAGCCCTACAAAGAACTGACGTCAACTGTGATAGAGAGACACTGAGTGTCTGTGTGTGACACATTAATGCTTCCAAAGTTGTTTTACAGACTCTGTTCTGTGTCTGCGTGTTAATTAACTTACATTCAGGAGAGCACATCCCTTCATCACTGTGTGTGTTTTGCTGGCAATCATCTTGTGGCACTAGAAAATACAGAAAAAGGCCCGTTACATAAAGAACAGCATCACCTAGGTCCAACTAACAGAACTAAATGTTTATGCTATTCCACATTTTATATAGGACTGTGCTGTGTGTATTGTGTGTGTGTGTGTGTGTGTGTGTGTGTGTGTGCCTGTCTCAGTGTGTTCTCCCTTTAGGGATGCACCGAAATGAAAATTCTTGTCCGAAACCGAAAAAGAGGAAACCAAGGACGAAAACCGAAACAAATTATTATGACAATTATTAGTACAAATGCATTTATGGCTATCACTGTGTACTAATTTTACTAGGGGTGTGTGACGGATCACAAAACTCACGGTTCGGATCACATTACAGTTTTTGAGGCACGGATCAGATTATTTTTCGTATCAGCAAAAAGATGGTGGGAAAAATCTAATAACAAATAAAGAAATTGCAAACATTTATAAAAAAGAACAAAGTTGTACATTATCAAGGTCTGAAATTAGCATTAGGTACAGAAATCAAATTAAATGAATATTAACTGTCTTTATTGTATAAATTAAATATATTATTATTTTTAGAGCCACAGATGTGATGTTCTCTTTGTCTTGAATTGGTGATTAACATTAATGACAAAGACTTGATTAGGTTAATTGAGGTTACTGTCTCTTAAAGACCAAATAAGCACAGACTGGTTTCTGACTGTAATCTATACATACACTTAAGACTAGGGGTGGACCGATCCAATATTTTGTATCGAAATTAGTCCAATATTGGTGAAAACGGCCGGATCGAATACTGTAGAAGTCGGAGAGTATAATCCGATCTGATACCAACACAGACCTTAACTGTCATGGCAACTTGGCATAAAGGCGACTTACTGAGCAACATGCCATAATAGCGTGACATAAGCAACATGCTGAAAAAATCGGCGAGTAGAAACCGTAGCTAAGCAAAAGCAATAGATGAGACTTTGAGATACTTTTTGTGTTTATCATACCTAAGTTATGGTTTACTTCACACATTTACTTTACATTTTATGGCTAACAAATGTGTTATTTGCAGCTTAATTGATTAAAAGAGTGATAGAGATGGTATTGGATCCGTATCGACATCGGTATCAGACATGAAAAAGTGATATCGGCCCAGCCCTACTTAAGACATAAACAAATGTTTTTATTAGAAAAGGAAAACTGTGAGTTATTTTTGTTTATATGTGCCCTGTCAATAACAGAAAGATTTTATGTACGGTTGTTTGCATCTCTCTCGTGTGTGCACTATTGAGGGCATTTAAACACGCGCGCACACAGAGACGGAGGGCGAATCCCAAACGGCGCAGCACAAACAGTCGCTCTACATAAAAACGTTACATCATTTTTCAGTGCTTTATTTGCCAAATGTATGTTAATGGACTACAGTATGAGACATGTTAGCGCGACTCTCTCTAAAGTTTACACATCAAGAGTTCTGTTCTTTGAAGGCCATACTGTGATGATCACGTCTGGACCGGACACATTCAACCACATGTGCCTCTGTGCGTACAGAAAACTGATCACTTTAGCGCCTTTTTTCGGTTAAATACATCCACACCGCAGACATGTTGCTTCAGACAAGCATGTTCATGTCGCGGTTTCTGTTCGTCATCTCAACATTTCGGCCGTATTGTTTTTGTGATAAAAGTCTTTCGGTAGCCCAATATTCGGTGCATCCCTGTCTCCCTCTGCATGCTAAATAGCTTACATTCAGGAAATCCCAGCCCTTCATTTTCGGCTTCCTGCTGCCAATTAACAGTTGTCACTATGAAATGATAAAATTAGATGGTGAAACTGCCAAACAGGAAGTAGGCTTTTTGCTCTCAAACTTTTCAAGTACGCTTACTGCCACAAGTTTAAAGACCCAATGCATCACATATTTAACGGAAACTTACATTCAGTAAGAAGAATGTCCTCGTTCACTGATGTAATCACTTAAATGGAAAAACACATTAATGGTGGTTACACACAGTTCGGTTTCTTCTTTCAATGCATATTGGTGTAGTTCCTCCTGCTGACTGGCCTTAAATTGAGCTTTAAAATCTGGCCCTAATTCATTTTCTATTGAATTACTCTGAAATGTATTCTTTTACTACCTCAGACTAATGTTCTGAGTAAGAAGTGCAGTATCATACATTACATGTAAAATATCTTACTATCATTAGTCCTCTGAAGGAGCCCTGGAAGAGGGTGCTCTTCCAGGGCTCCTTCAGAGGACTAACGATGGAGGCTGCTGCAAAAGACGCAGGCCTTCGTTAATATCCGGTGTCACTAGAAAATACAGAAAAACTAAATAATAGGAGTGAACAGTAAATCAAGTTTATCACAATTAGATAAGCTAATGTCAATGGGCTGAGTAATTGCCACACATTTCAATCAGCAGCAACTTATCAGGTCAAAATAACAGAGCTAACCAGTGTCACTCCACATCAGTGGTTCTCAAACTTTTTATGTCATTTCTCACTTTGCATTTTGTGCTCTTTGTGCCTTTGTTTGCAAGTGTGTGTGTGTGTGTGTGTGTGTGTGTCAGTGTGTTCTTGGTCTGCGTCTTAAATAACTTACAGTCAGGAATGCCTTCAGTCCTCCAGTCCTCCAGTCCTGGCGCCTCTTCTTCAATATTAACTGAGGTCTCTTGGAAAGACAGAAAACCTTGGCTTACTGATCACACTACTAATATAAAGTCAAAAATCATCTGGAACATCAAACTATGGTATGCGCTGTGGACCTGTGCCGTACACTGTGTCTGCTTAAGTTAAGAGACCTGATGCATTTTACCGTAAAGGGGACACTAACCTTCACTATATGATGATGTGGAATGGGTTGGAGGAGTTAAACGAGGGGTGGGAGGGTTTGCCAGCTTTCTTCCTACTGACACTTCAAGAAGATTAAAAAAGGTTACAACAGAAAGATCAATGGCATATCAACCATAAGATTTGATCTGATATTCGCTGTATGAGAAGTGCAGCATTATACACATAAAATGTCTTACTAGGCTTGCTCCTCTGACTGGAACTTGGATGGGCTAGAGAAGGCCGCTCCCTGTTTGTCACTGTCATGGCCATTTAAAAAACATGGATTAAAATTCAAAAAATGTTTAAACACAAAGATAACTAATTCTTATCAGGCATAATAACCAGTAAGAGCGTGTAATACATTTTCTATTGGAAATATGGAAACTTAAGTTCAAAACAGTTATCCCACTTGCCAGCTTTGATGTTGTTTCCAGCCATAGGTAGGAGGGGAGGGGGAGGAGGGTTTTTTTTACAAGGTGTTGTGTGCGTTTTCTTCTTCTTTCTCTTTGACTGTAATTTTTGTGGTGCATTTTGGGTGTCTGATGAAGGGCAAGATGCGGGGGATGATGGTGGTGATGGTGATGGTGATCGAAGTCGTGATGGTCTGTAAATAAAATGTTTTTACAAAGATTAGTTTTCATATTGATCACATCGAACAGAGAGACATATGACATGGGTGACATATTCTATGTGTGATTACAAAGAGGATGATCAAAAAGTCAAACATCATATGATGCTTACTTTCTCCGCTGGCGAACTACTGGCAGCTCCTCCTTGTCTGTATTCAGATCAGAGGTGTGACAGGACATGCCCCACCTCTTACTCAGACTTTCAAAGCAGTCTGTAGGCAATGTTTAGTACTATATGTTAACAATTAATTATATCACAACATTAACATAGAAAGTACAATGAGTAGCATCAGAACATCTTAACCCCCCCAGCCTTACTTGTCTCATGTAGTACTCTACAAGAGTACTGTTTCCATCCTTTTGATGGGTTGGGTGATGTCTTTTTTAAAATACTCTGAAGAATTTTGTATGAATCTTTATATGGAGGCCACCAAGCCATGCCTCCATCATATTTGCCTGAGTGATAAAAAATACCTTTTATTGACAGTGATAGACAGTTGACAAATATCTATACCAACATAAATCATAAAATTTGCAACGTTACAGCATTCAGCATTAACCTGATGTTGACAATGGAGTTCTCCTGTAGCCTTATCTAGGTCAAAGATAAATATTTCCACTACATTGCCCTGGCCTACCTGTAAACCATTCCCTTGCAACCGGTCCACTTGCTCCTTCATCAAAGGCCACTATAAGGTATAGACTTTCCTGATGCAAAATTAATAGTAAAGTAAAGGTCAAAATCACATTTGGGTCAATCAAAGACAACCTGCTGACCCATGGCAACATGTTAAAATGATTTAAACTGGAGTCAGTGCACATGTAACAGCGGCATAGCAACAAACTGTTGTCCATGAGGAATTACATAAAGCTTCTCCTCTACTTGTCCAACATTACACAGCTGTGTCGACTCTGACAGACTGTCCATCAAATACACACCAAACACTGTTGAGGGTTCAGGGTACTCAAAAAAACTTGACTGCTGGGCAAAGGTTGAGTAGAGTAGGTAAATGTCCTTGTTGTCTGAAATGATATTCCTAATTTTGGCCACTTTACCCTCTATACTGACATAGCAGTTTGCCGTGTCTAATTTCAGTGTGAACTGCTCTGTTTTGTACACCGAGTACTGAACAGCATCAGGAAAAATGTCTGGCAGTGGTCCATTTAGATGTTCCTTTCTCAGGCCCAAGCCTACCACCCGTGGCACTGGGGTCGTACCCCTCTCGAGGATCCGCTTCACTACCTGGGAGCAGGGAGATTGTGGCTTTCGAACCATTTTCTTTAGAGTCTTCATAAAATTTTCAAACTTAAACACACTGAAACAATCCAGTGTTCCATGCACCTTGGCATCTTGGGCAAGGTGCACAAGATTGTGTACATTGTAAGAAATGTAGGTATCACCATACATCTTCCTGAAGTGCTCCACAAAGAAAACAAGGGCATTGTTTGCATAGTCTGTGTAGGTGGCAAACAGCTTTTTGCTAGACAGGATTAATATTCCCACATAAAAAAGCAGGAAGTGCTTGTAAACTGCTGCATGCAGAAAGGACTTCAGGAGCACAGGCCCAGTGTAAAGAAGGAGCTGCCGGAACTCGGACGCCTTCCACCTGTCTATCTCTTGCAGTGTTCTTGGCCGCCGGTTAAATTCTACTGGTGTGTATCTCCTTACGTTTTCTAATTGTTCAGAGAGCATATTCACCTGTCCACTTGAGAGCCTACATGACAATGGACCCTTAAGCCAGAGGTAAACTAGACGCCTCATGACTCCCAAGCAGACAAGGTGCATGAAGTCCAGAGGGAAACCACTGACCAAGCCTAAAGAGGTGGCAGGCAGGGGTGAGGACCCAAGGTGATGAGCTTCATCAGTCATGTCAATGAAGTCCTCATCTCGTCGGAGAGGTGCACCAGTGATGGGGAAAACCACACGGTTATTCAAGTATTCACCTTCTTGGGTACACTTTTCACACCCCGAATAACCAGTGTGGCCTTTAACACACTTCAAGAACGCACGTGCTGGTGCATCACAAACCATGGCCTCCAACTTAAGAGACAAGGGAATTTCTTTGAAGAAAAAGCCTTTCTCCAAATTGTTGATGTCCTCAACAAAATCCTCCATGTACTCATAAAGTTCAGGTTTCCCATTTCCAGCAAAAAGGGCAATCACAAATGGTTTATGGTTGGGGAGGTTTTGAACAAACCCAAGTATTGGCCAAAATTGAGTTGATGAACTTCTAAACAATGGCAAGCCATCAACATTGATCTGAAGTTTAAGGCACATTCCACTGGTCAAGTTACTGTGATATGCCTCTAGGGTCGACCTCATCGACGGCAGGATCCCAAAGTAGTGATATGTCCCACCAGCCTTCTCTTGGACAGCCATTACTTCAGATCGTGTGGTCTTCAAAAGAGTACGAGCATCTAATGGCAGCGATGGGTGATGGCACTGAAGAACTCGCAATAATTTGTTCAAAGCACTGTGTGTAACATTTTCTTCGAGTGCCCATGTTGTCAATTCATCTTCTAAATTGTTTATCTTTGTTTCACTCTCAGAATCAGAATCACAGAAAGACTCATCAGACAAAATTGACTCTAAATCCATCTCTTCAACATCACATGGAAAACCTTCAATGACTCCATCTTCATCAATGACTCCATCTTCATCAATGACTCCATCTTCATCAATGACTCCATCTTCATCAATGACTCCATCTTCATCAATGACTCCATCTTCATCAATGACTCCATCTTCATCAATGACTCCATCTTCATCAATGACTCCATCTTCATACAGAACATCAAATTCAGCTTGAATGGAATCCAATTGCTCTTTAACTCTTGCCCTGGATTTACGTTTCCACGTCCAGTATGATGGTTCACTTGCCATGCTTTAGATATAAAAACAAAAAAACAAACAAATAGAAAGTAAACAAAAGAGAAGAAATCAGAAATCATGTTCCCAATTCCGAATCACACGTCCTGCTGGAGTTTGATTCAACTCAACTGCTGGAGTTCAAGACTCTTTTACACAGTCAAAAACTCTAAGAACATAGGAGCAGCAAACAGGATAATGTTAATTCATTCACTTAGTTTACCGAACATCTAGCTATGTCTACAACAGTAACGTAGAATTTTGTGATGTGTCTTTTTAACTACCACATGACCTGCATCATTGTGGGCAGTTGTCTACACCATTTTGCGCAGTGACGATGGCACTACCACCTGAAAGACACCTTCATCCGAAAGTCCACTGCCCAGTGGGCATTTACACATTAGGACATCATCTCTAACCACATAAGCATCAATGTCATGCACTTAAGTGAATGACATTGAAATAAAGGCAAATAAAGGCAGCTTGTTGCGCATCAATCGGGGGTTTTCGCAGGTTTGAAAGCTGGATGACAATGAAAAGTGATCCCCAAAACAAACAAAAATTAAGCACTCAAATGGCGTCAGCCAGCCACTTTTAAAGCTGCACCAATCGGCCTATAAGACACACAACAGGGGAACAGAAACAAAGAATACACAGAAACGACCCTCAGGGTCGTAACTGTCACCATAAACTACTTAGGTTATTATTCCATTATTGAGCAGCACAGCAATGAAAATGGTAACAATACAGCAACGAAAACAGCAACAGCACAGCTCAGGTGTATAATACACCCAGTAAAAACAGCTGTTGGGAGTAACTGTACATTGCTTTGAAACAGACACACATAGTAAATTTAGGGAACAAACAGGGATATAGATTTTGATTAAAAAAAGGATCGATGGTAATGTTTGAGTAGCAGGCAAGTAAGACCAATCTGCTCATATATTGTGTTCCTGATGACAAACTTCACATGACTTAGACAACTTCAGCAAAGAACCAAATTATAGATTAAATGTTAGGATAATGATGGTCAGTGTGTACCTGTGTTGGAGCTGTTAACTCGACAGGATCTGGAATATGAGTGGGGCTAAACATTGCCTGTGGAACAGACAATCATATTATGGGGTGGTTTCCCGGACAGGAATTAGAGTATTCCTAGACTAAAATAAAAGTAAGAGCTGTCCAAACTGAAAACAACTTTATCTGACATGCCTTTTAATACATCAGTGCCCTTTATTTTGCCTCAAAATGCACACAAGTAATGTTTTTAGTAAGGTTAAGTGTTGCATAAGATAATCCCGGTCTGGGAAACCACCCCTAAATGTAGGGAGCATTAGTTTTTAGACAATTTGAGGAACCTGCAATCATTATGTAGGGCCCTATAAAATCCGTTTTTTTTTCACAAATTCCGTTTTATTTTTCCCAAATTCCGTTTTCTCCGTTTTAATTTTTGCAAATTCCGTTTTAATTTTTGGCAATTATATTATTTACCCTTTACTTTTATTTTAGTCATAAAAGAGTGTGCCTTTAATGTTAATGATTAAAATGTAAATGATTTTGGGAAAAACTGGATAACAGGATTACTTAATGACTATAAAAGATGCATTTACACACTCACATACACATGCACAAGCACACACAACTCAATTCAATGCATTGTTTAGTGTTGTTGCAGGAGGCTACAACAAGGTGTCAAAGCAGTGGTGCCTTCAGAGGTGCCTTAAACACATCAATCCAGCGGAACGCGATCCATATTTTATACACAATCGCTTAAAATGCATATAACTTTACAAACATACACAGGATAGTGATTTGACTTTGGACAGCATGAGCACGCAGCTCTTCACACGTGCGAGCGAAAGAGAGACAGAGAGCGGCGCCATGATGCAGTTGATAATATTTTAAATGCGAGGGATAGTTAGTTTGCCTCAGCTCGCTTGAAATGCATAAAACTGAACAAATACATGAGGATTTGTGTTCGCACTTCGGACAGATGCGTGAGCGCGTGCATGTGAGAGAGGTACAGTGAGACAGACGTGGATGAGAGAGTGCATGTATCTTTGCGCTGACCGTGAACAGAGTGTTGACAAAACTTCCAAAATAACAGTTCTCCGGTCACATAAAAGTCATGTGAGCCCTGCTCGGAACTAACTGCTTAGCGTCGAATTTCTAAATTTTTCGCTGACGAAAGCAGAGTCGTGGAGAGCCGCTGCGCCATGGTTTCAGTGTTTTGGAGGGGGTCTGAAACGACGGGAGGGGGCGTGTCGCACAGATTTACTTCCCCCGGTCTGCATCTCCCCCAGACATACGTTCGTCTCCCACACAAAAACATAATTTTATTCAAAATATGTAAAATTCCGCAAAATTCTGCGTTAATACTAGATTCCGTGTTAATTAGCCACGTCAGCGCACTGTATGACATCACGCTGGGGAGAGAATTCACCAAAGCCGCCTTGAGAGCATTGAGAGTGACTGTAGAGAGACGAGTAAAGTACAGTTCTGATAGCGCAGAAGATAGATAGATAGATAGATAGATAGATAGATAGATAGATAGATAGATAGATAGATAGATAGATAGATAGATAGATAGATAGATAGATAGATAGATAGATAGATAGACAGACAGACAGACAGAGAGACAGACAGAGAGACGGATAGGCTAGTATAGAGAGATAGGCAGACAGCCAGATAGCATAACGTTAGCATAACTTCGTGTAGAAAGTAAACAAAAATTACTCGTGCGTGCTGTCTTGAGGGGGTCCATGTGATCCTGCCTGAAATGGGTGTAACTTTATGCGATCTTCAGCACAAACGGATTTAGGCAGCATGTCAAATCCTGGAAGCTGAGTGAGGCACGAGGCTGAGTGAGTAAGTGTGGATTAAGGATGTTTAAAAATCTCTAGCCTGGTGGTCAGGACATGAATGGATCAAATCAGCAGATTTGCGAAGTTTTATTTATCTCCACATATATCATAAATAATAATTAGCAGGGTAACTTTGCAGTATACCACATTATATATTTCCTATGATGTATATATGATTTCCAAATTATATACGCAAGTATTAAACAGCAATAAATGTCTCATCTATCTCTATGACTCTGGATGAGGCTTTCTCCACTTCTCCCCAACGTGACGTCATCACCGAATTGCGTTAAAAAAACGTTAATACCAAAAACGTAAAAAAGTGGTCTTTAAGACAATTTTTGAGACATTTTAGAAATGATGTACATATCTTGAGTGATTTATGTACCCATTAATCGACAGTGGTGGTTAACCTGCAACACACCCTTTAAGGTTCGTGTTGGTATCAGATCAGATTATACTCCCCGACTTCTACAATATTCGATCCGGCCATTTTCACCAATATCAGACTAATTTTGATACAAAATATTGAATCGCCCCACCCCTATATGTAACCACTGGTCTCTCAGATTCAAAAGAAAACCAGCCATATTGACAATTAGTGCTGTGTTCAAAATATCGATACGACGATACATCGTCATGGACGCGTGACGATGCGTGCATCGATACAGCACCTTCCGTTTCGATTCGGATGCACTTTTGAAAGTAACGTGACGAATCGCTGTTGATTCGTGATGCATATAGAAAGGACGCATGTGTCCCGTGGAGTACGTAGAGTTAAAGGTAGCGGGGTATATTTTCACTTTGCGTGTCTGTCTCGCTGGCACACGTGTCTGCCGGCTCTCTCTCTCGCGTATTTAAAATCAATGAGTTCAGTATGAAAGCGCAGATATCTTAGCCTATACTACTGCAAAGGGCATTATTAGCCACTCTCTTATAAAACAGTACTAACGCATTTGAGAAAAAACACAACAAAGATTTGCATGTGAAAAGTGTATTTCTAGAGAAGAGATACAGAGCTAATTCAAACTATACCTGTCACATGAATAATCTGATTTCTATTAAATAGTATTAACTCTCATGTTTATAGATATATTTATAGATATAGAATAATTAAGTAAGAGACAAATATAATGCCTAGAGTAAGGCACTATCTTTATAAAACTGCTTTAAAAAAAACATAAGTACTTACTCTGGGATTTTAAGCATTTCTATGTTACCCCAAAAGCTAATAAATGAATGGCAAAAACAGAACTGTTACAACACTGCTTATTCAATGTACAATAAACAGATGATAATAATAATAATAATAATGTTACTAAATTCTGAACAAAAAAATGTAATTCAAAATAGTCTTGTATCGTGATGCGCATTGTATCGGGACCCTTGTATCGGGATACGTATCGTATCTGGAAATTGTTGGCGATACACAGCCCTATTGACAATATGTGCCAAACGTCACCTCTGCCATTACTCTCCCTGCTATGGCCAGCAAAATTTTGCTCACGTTAACACTTTCTGAAAACATTTTCTAACCACAACAGACGTCATAGGATGCAATATCTGATTTAAAACACTTCTACAATGAGTTTACTTATGTGTTATCCTCTAAGGTAGCCTTGGATATATAACGTTACAGTAAGTTAGCAGCCAAGTTAACCAGATAGCTTGAGAAACATCTTGTGTAACTTAACCGTTAACGATAGTGGTGTAACAGATCACAGTTGATCCATGATCGGTACGGATCACGCTCCACGGTTCGGCTCGAATGTGATTTGCGGATTAATATGCAAATTTAAATAGGGAAAGTTTATAATTTGTAAGTGTTTCAATGGTTTGCAAATGTTAACATTAAAGTGATTTTCAACAGTTTAACTGCAAAACGGCGCTAAAGTGATCAGTTTACTTTTCGCACAAACGCACGTGCGGTTGAATGCGTCCGGTCCAGCTCGAGTCAGACATCATCCTTCAAAGATCAGAACTCTTGATGTGTAAACTTCAGAGAGTTGCGCTACTCTCTTATACTGTAGTGTATTAAAATACATAAATACATTTGGCTAGAGCAATGAAAAACAACATAACGTTTTTATGTGGGACGACTGTTATGCTACGCCGTTTGTAATTTGCCCTCTGTCTGTGTGTGCGCGCTCGTTTAAGGGGACTCGGTAGTGCACAAACGGATAGATATGCAGTCTTTGCATACTTGGTCTTAAAGAGACAGTAAGCTCAATTGACCGTCTTAAGTCTGTGTCATTAATGTTAATCAAACAACCCAAGACAAAGAGAAAATCACTTCTGAAGCTTTAAAAAAATAATAATTACATTTAATTAATACAATAAATGCAGTGTTATTATTAATTTGATTTCTGTTCCTAATGATTTTAGACCTTACTTAATGTGCAACTTTGTTCTTTTTTATAAATGTTTGTAATTTCTTGATTTGTTAATAGAATTTTCCCATACTTTTTTTTGCTGATCCAAAAATTATCTGATCCGTGCCTTAAAAACCGTAATGTGATCCGAACCGTGAGTTTTGTGATCCGTTGCACCCCTAGTTAACGTTACTATCTCCAAAAAGTTAGACTACACTGGATTATGCACTCTATCAAATATCATATCATATACCTCATTGTAAATGCCATTTTTAACCATAAATAGTCAATGCAAATCACCTTATGAATGCTGCCCGCATATTATTGAAGCTGGCATCCAATTGTTCATTCGAAAGCTAAATGCGCCCGACCAATAAACACAAGCCATTGTGTGCATCACCCGGCATTACACATGAGGGTCACTGCAGCATTTATATATTTTTGCAGCAATTATATCGTACACTTTGCCAAAATCAGACCATAAAAGAGTGGTATCACTAAAATAAAATAAATATGTGTTTTCTGCTCCTTATGTGCACACGTCTGATATATGCAGATGGTTCTCCAGCAGCACGAGCATTCTCCTCTGCTCTACAAAGGGCAGACATATAAAAATGAATCATTTTAATTTAAAACATAAATAGTAGCCTAATGTCCTTTTACTTAACAGACTTGCATTAACTTGCACATGTGTGAGTAAATATTTATTTTAGTGTAATAGGCGAACACATGTTTCTTCATGCCAGTTATGTTTGAACATCATAATTAGGACTATTATCCGGTTGTTAAAGGAATAGTCTACTCATTTTCAATATTAAAATATGTTATTACCTTAACTAAGAATTGTTGATACATCCCTCTATCATCTGTGTGCGTGCACGTAAGTGCTGGAGCGCGCTGCGACGCTTCGATAGCATTTAGCTTAGCCCCCTTCATTCACTGGTACCATTTAGAGATAAAGTTAGAAGTGACCAAACACATCAACGTTTTTCCTATTTAAGATGAGTAGTTATACGAGCAAGTTTGGTGGTACAAAATAAAACGTAGCACTTTTCTAAGCGGATTTAAAAGAGGAACTATATTTTATGGCGTAATAGCACTTTTGAGAGTACTTCGACTCTGCGCAGTAACACCCTCCCTCTCCCATTATGAGAGTGAGAAGGGGAGCAGACTTTTCAGGCGAGTACAAGACTGATCACACTGTCGGGGCTTATTTCCCAATAACTACCGGCTGCCTCTACATTATCCCTTACATATCACACATTTAAGCATTGTATAAACTCACAGTGTACACTGCAATCTCCAGGCTCACGTTATCAGCTTGTTAATTCATGACTTAAGGAATTTTTGTTATTTCTCTATGCCATCTGTGAGCGGTTGGACCTGGAAGCGGCACATGACGTTAGACTTAACAACCGAATAACGATAACATAGAAAGAAACAAGGGTCCGGAAGCTTGAGAGCTGCAGGGGTGCAAACTTATCAGGGGTGAAAAAGGTGACAAGACACAAGCGCTCTTATATAAGCGGATAAGCGGCTTGCACGCTCCTCTTAAACAGAAACAGGTATATAGCGCATATAGCACTGTTGTCAACGGCGAGTACAAGACTGATCACACTGTCGGGGCTTATTTCCCAATAACTACCGGCTGCCTCTACATTATCCCTTACATATCACACATTTAAGCATTGTATAAACTCACAGTGTACACTGCAATCTCCAGGCTCACGTTATCAGCTTGTTAATTCATGACTTAAGGAATTTTTGTTATTTCTCTATGCCATCTGTGAGCGGTTGGACCTGGAAGCGGCACATGACGTTAGACTTAACAACCGAATAACGATAACATAGAAAGAAACAAGGGTCCGGAAGCTTGAGAGCTCAGCTGTATTTCCACACTTTGACATTTGATGACAAAAATTAACACAAATATTTGGTCTTTTACAGTGGGCAGTTATCTAATGGGTGCGTATTTGATGCTATGAATTCCATGCAGTTGGGCCATCTCGAGCTCTCCTTAGTGGACAATGTGACTGTGAGACAGGTCTGATTAAATATTTAAAATTATTTTTGATTTAAGATTGAATTTTAAATCAAGTTTTGTACACTACAAGCACAGATAACACTGCTGGATTTCGTCATTATAATAACGTGGATCAAACGTATGATATAGAGTGAAATTAAATGTGTGTGTGTGTGTTATCAAAACTTATAATCGTTCTTGTCATATTTTCTTTCTTCAATGTGATTTCAGTTCACTTTCTCACAATCTGTGTCGCCAATTCCCATTAATTGTCTCCAAAAGGTGCGTACGCTTTCGTCAGAGTTTACTTACAAGTGCTCACACTCGAGTTTATTTTTATAGATCACAAACTTTGCATGGGAAGTGGCGTACGCATGTTTTCAGCCGTTTTGTGTATACGCACGCTTTATAAATGAGGCCTCAGCTGACTTAATGTGGTTATCTGTGTTTAGAGGAAAATACAATGAAAATCTAAAGCGTTACCAAAGCCTTTTACAAACATCATGTTATTTAAGCAATATCGCTCGAGTAGGAGTGTGATAGAGCTCTATATCATCATGGCTGTGATTAGACCAGAGCCACGATGCCAAAGGCCTAAATGACTAACCTTAAAACAAGAGATGCCAGGAAACAACTCTGGAGGGAGTGGAGGATGAAGTAAAATCTAATAAATTAAAGAAAGACCATTAATATGTTACTCGCAATTGTTGACACACAATATTACAGTACAGCCATTACCCCAAATGTTGAGAATTATGTTATTATGAATATCTAAGACAAATTAAAAATCAAACTCCAAGAATGTGCAACAGGGGATTACATACGTGTGCATCAATATATATGTGCAAAATAACTTTAACTAGATTAATTAAATATAGTGTTTCCCATTTAGGGCTGGGCAATGCAATACAACAATAACGATATCAATCGATTTTACATCTTTATCAATAACAATTCGATATTGTGTTCAAAAGTCAGCAATTGGGAATGTAAATCATTAAAAGAGAAGTCTTTAGTTGTCTTTGAGGTTAATTAAAACACATACTTACTGTACAAAGGCAAAGACGCTGTGTAAAATGGCTCTGAAAAGAGCCTTTGGGGTGTATGTAACTCCTGTTGAGAAAAAGAAGAAACATGAGAAGTAGTCAAATATATTGTAAATGCCTTTGTGAATTAATATGCACTCTGTTTTCATTTATCTTTATTTACTAAAACAGTATGTTAAGAACATGGCAAATCAGAACTGTAGGACGACTTCTAGATTGATCACTTACAAAAATCAGATGAAAGTCGATCACTGAAAAACAGAAAAGACTTTGTTTAAATTACAAAGTTTAATAGGCTCTATTTTATGAATATGTGTGTGTCCAAAAAAACTTACTATCACTTTACTACTTCATAAGCACTTTGTCTGACTGTCTACAGTGGCTGCGCGTGTACTAAACTGAGCTCTTTGATTGACAGGTCTACTTTTAACCGTTAACATAGCAACGCACCACAAAAGAGCTCCCTTTAATTTTAAACATGTCATTAAAAATGCCTTCAGATGGAAAGGGGTTAATATTATGAAGGACATATGTCATTTTTGTGTGGAAAAAACACAGTCCGTCAATTTATGACCGTAGTTTAACATGTTTACCGAACGATTTTCCTCAGACTGAAAGAGAAAAACGAGTTCCCCTCGTGTCTGAAAATGCTGTCTAAAATAACTCAATGAAAATATTTAATACGCGAACATATTAACCAATTACATTAACTAACCAGGGGTGCGTCTTGGTAAAGTTAGCAACTTTGTTAGTTGCCATTCAATTTCCCATTACCAATCAACTAAGTTGCTTACAGGTTAGCATATGGTTTTAGGAAACGCACCCCAATTCAACAGTAATAACAACTAACCAAGTCTAAAAACACGTAACGTTAACGTTACGTCCGGCGCCAATTTCTGTCATCCGTTTATCGACAACATTTCTCAGAAAACTCGACGTTTTTGTAACAAAAATAATATTTTTCAATAAAAAACAAGTACAAAAACAAGTACTGACCAAGAGTGTCCTACTGAGGCGATGCTTCTGTGTTTAGATCACGCGCATTAAAACGTGCTCGCGCAGCGCGCCGCCACGCCCCCTTGGTTAAAAAGGCATATTTACTTTTGTACATCACACGGTTTCATTTGCAAATTCTACTCAAAAGAGAAATTCGCTAGAAAATTAATTTATAAAAAGATAAACCTTAAAAAAGTTTCACAAAAATACGTTTACATTTTTCTCTGGACCGTCTCATGTTTGTATTATCATCATGGCATACGGATTTTACACAAGCTTGACATACCTTCACACGCTTTCATCGCCGGCTTGATGTGGACCAACAATTACGTAGCATTTGTGGAAAAAATAAAGAAGCGGGATCGGCAAAATGTCTCCTGACGGTTCCTCCGCCGATCTCCGGTGGGGATTGGCTGTGACTCATCCCGCCGATGGTTTACCCACCTAAGTTTATTTGGCGTGCAGGGGAAAAAACCCTTCCGATACTTTGCCGCTGGTGCCCTCCAATTGCCAACGTTGGTAAGACTGAACGTGCTGTCTGGGGTGTGTGACTTGTCATTTTTAAAATATGTGTTCGGGCGTGTCATGTTAACTTGTGTGCATCATGTGTCATGTCAAAATGCACGTCTGCTGCAGACACTTCAAAGTGGTTTAAGATAAAAGAGATGCTCACGTTTGCTAGATACTCTCTGAATATTATGTCTAATAAGAGATTCTTGCGAGTATTTCATGAGTGTCTTATTTATCATAAACCCTTTTTGATATTTTGACATGACGAACAACACATATGACGTTCCTCACACATATTTTGAATTTGCGCCCCTCGAAAGAGAAGTCACTGGCCGCCACTGTTTGGATATGAGGAGCTCAGATGCTAAAGCCACTATCTGTCTGTTCATCAAATACTTTGCTTAAAATTTGCTTAATCCCGAGTCCTCAGGCCATTGCGAAATACATGTTTGTTGGCAGAAACCATTAAGAGTATGATTAAAAAAATGCTAATTTACAAGAAAATGTCATTGCATCTGAGCTCCTCATATACAGTATAAACATAGCACTTCACTTACAGCACAGAAAGAGCATTCTTAAAGAGCAACTATTTTACGATTCACGTTTTTACATTTCCTGGAGTGTAAGTGTGTATTAGTAAATGTTAATGATATGCAAAAGGTACAAACCCCAAAGTAAACGATGACATGAGTTATTGTCTCCAACGTAAATCTCTTTTCTGGACTACAACAAACACCCAGATTGTAGGCAACAGTTTACTTCCTGGGATTGGTGATGTAGACAAGACCGACATTATCATAATTCCTCACAGCCTGTAAGTTAACTCCTGTTAGCATTGCATTGTAAGCGAACCTTTCAAACATGGTAAGGAGCGTCACATATCCGGCTGACGTCAGAGGTATTCAGGCCAATCACAACGTACAGATTAGCTGGCCAATAAGGGACACACCGCTTTTCAAATTGATGAGTTTTGGACAAAATCAGTGTGTTTCAGGAAGAGAGTGAAATCTGGAGCTACAAAAATGTACGGTATGTGGAACATAATCTGTTTTTAACCAATAACCACGCGAACACATTGTATTATACCAAATACACAAAATAACATTGCTTTTAGCAATGAAATAGGTGCTCTTTAAATGTGTTTCATCTGATCTTTAATCTGATCTTTAAAGCGACCTCTGAATATTTGGTAGCCAGAATATTCATAAAACACTGTACTCCAGTCCTTTACTTTAAAAGCTGTAGAAAAACTGCACTTATTCATTTAATTTACTTTTTATTTCACTACAGATCTGGATGAATCAGATGTAAGATCTGTAGTTATCATTGTGCTGATGTCTTTGGCTGTTGTGGCTGTTCTCATCATAACACTATTCATCGTACGCAAAAAGAGGCTTTTTAAAGGTACATTTTTATGTGTTGTGAGAAAGCTCATCCTATGTTTTAAATATGTGCTTTAAGAGAGTGATAAAGAAATAATAAACTATAACATTCATCAGTAAACACTTAAAACAGTTAGAAAATCTGTTTATGGGTAGTAACAAACAGTACAGTTGGATCACAATTCAAGTGAAATTATATATTTTTTTATATTTAAGTGATTGTCATGAAATTTTAAAATCAAGTGATTTATGAGATTTTAATATATCAGTTTCACAAGTTTAATAGATTGGCTGTAAAATATATATATTTGCTTTGCTTAATTGTTTCCATATTTAGCGATGCACAAGATCAAAAATGTTATTAAATAGTGTGTTATTTTAAGAAGCATTTGTTTTTCCTTTGTAGCCCCGCAGCAAGATGTCTCATAAAGAATGATCAAATGAATATCCCAACATCATAAGATATCAGGACCTTATGCACTTTGAGTTCATTTACATTGCAAGATTTTTATGATCTCTGAACTTGTGTATTTTTTTAAAGGGTTATAAAGGCCCATAACACATTTTATGAGATGTTAAAACAGTAATAGCTATCACTAACTATAATACAAAGTGGAAAATAACCATCATTTTTGTACTTTTTGGTGCCATTCCGTTAATAAAGTTAAATTGAAGCAGCGTCATAACATGACGTTAATCCGTGTTCTTCAAGTGTTAATTGTCTGCCATGGCTGCACATCATGAATGCATGTCACTGGTTTTCAATCATTATTCACAAGATAGGACTCGTCTAATCCACTCTCTGCGCTGTGATTTGCACAAGGTTCACAGTATTTATGCATGCAAAGTATCACTCCTGTCATCACTCATTGTTGGCCCTGCCCCAAATGGCACACTTCATGTGGACTTTCGATCTCGTGGCCTTAAATTGCGTGTGCTTGCTTAGTCTATGAGTCTGTAGGGTGACCCATCTATCATTTTACGCTTCAAAGTGTGTTCATCAGGCCCCCTTTGCACCCTTGATGCGGTCTTCGGCAAACCACCTAAAATTTATATATGAAATATTTTATTCGTAAGATCTGCAAAGCTTCACAAAATTGTTAAAGTATGTTTCTGAAATTGAAGGTTATCACACTAAAGTAGTTGTAAATATATCAAGGTTATGTTTTAACAAAATGTTCTTTACATTATGTAGGATGAGTTCATGTAGAAAGCAGTACATCACAAATAAATGACTTTAGCTGAGTTTTTAGCGGAGAAAATTGTTTTCATTGTGTTTAAGTGATTGTGTCACAATTATAAGTAAGGGATGGTGTGGAGACAGCCGGTAGTTGTCGGGAGATGGGCCCCGACAGTGTGATCGGGCCCCGACGCGAAGCGGAGGGTCTTGTATCGCACTGAGGGGGCTTGTTTGCCCGGTGGCTGCCGGTTGCCTCTACATTATCCCGCTTATTACACGGCTACTTGCCACATAAGAAAAAAACTGGACATGAATATGAATTTGAAACATTTTATTGGCATATTTGTTTTAAAGAATATTTTTATCCTTCCGCGAAACTTTGCACAGATGCATAAAATGATCGTAATACCTTATTAAGATCCTCTGCTTCATTCTTGTCTGTCTCCATTTTCTTCTCTTTTAGCCAGTCTTTGAGAAGTTTTAATCCCCATTCTGTATTTTTTTTTTGAGTGTTGGCTTCATAGTTGTCATGCTCTATTTTGTCAAGTTCAGTCTCAGTAAGCTCTCTGTGTCTTGTCGTTGTTCGTTCTTCTATCCACTGTTTAAATGTTTTGTTTTTTCTGTACATGTTAAAATGAATGTCAAAATTTTTCCATTCTTAATTGTGGTTGTCCAGTGTTTGTCACAAGATGGCGCCAAACAGTAATCTTTGTTGGCGCTGAGGGATTTAAAACATACAAGTAGTACCGGCTATGCGTTATTACTTTGGAGCGGTTATTATTTGAAAAGAACGAACCTGCAAATGTCTCAACTGACCAATCAGAATCAAGCATTCCAGAGAGCCGTGTAATAATGATTGTTAAAATGTACTTTTTATTCATAGCTATTTTAAGAATAATGTGTTATGTATGAGCCATTTTCTTCTTTATTTGTTTTATTGTTTTTCTGTGTTTGCCCTGTGATGGATGAGGAGCTGTACATGGTCTTGCATGTTGTAGGCAGCCTTTTTTTTTTTTTACTTTTTTTTGTCATTTTGCCTTTTTATTGATAGACAGCAATTGAGAGATGACAGGAAAGTAGAGGGTGCAGAGAGGAGTATGGGATCGCAAAGGACCTCGAGCCGGGATTCGAATTATTCAATGTCGGAGCACTGTCCACTACACCATTGGCTCCTACGTAGGCAGCCATTTTATACATGGTATAATGTCCCAAGACAGTTGTGAAAGGAGACATTTTTTAACCTACACACTACAGATCTTTATACACCGTGTTATTTTGTTTAACAATAAAAATTATATTTTACTGAAACTTGGTGTTGCGTCAAACATGCTTCTCAGAAGCTGCTAAATTCAAAGTGAAGACATTTCCAGGGCTGATCATTAGATTCAAATATTCACTCACCAGCTCATCCCTTCCTGCTGATGCTATTATAAACACTGATATTACCACACAATCTCCAAGTACACAACACCTGATAATAAAAATCTAATCTGTCTAGATGATCAGGATACTGCTGGTGGCTGTCAATGTAAGTTATAACTGTTCTCTTCAGATAAAGATGTTCATTCACAGTGTTCAGATACAGGGTGAAATAAAAATAATCTGATGGAAAAATATACATTTATTTTATTTTAAATATTGTCACAGATAACACAATGCATAAATGTGATATGTGAATATAAGAGTTTAATGGTGTTGTTATTAGTAAATGTTTATATATGTATGTGGGAGGTGTAAAGACATCTTAAAAAATATGTTCCCCTTTCTTGTTATGTTTGTGTTGTTTAAAAACGTAGGAACTCTTGTCGGGTTTTGGGTCCAGGGATTTGGATGCTTCTTTAATGTTAAAATTGCATTTTAATCTGTTATAAATTTATGTTTTAATGTTTTTATTATATGTTTGACTGCAAACAAGGCCATGCTTAAACTAGTATTTGATAAATTACATTAGTCATGTCATCATATGACGTCCCAAGTCATGCGTTTGAGGTTTTTTTTACTTTTTTTACATTATGATTAAAAAGATTATTATTAGCAGCTGAATTTAGCATTGTGCACCTTGGATCACCCGATATCAACCTAAACAGTATTAAGTTTAATTATAGCGTAACAGAACAGTATTACCTGATTCTTATTTACATCTCCACAAGAGGGTGCCACTAGCACATAAATGCTGCTATATTATTGGCTAAACTGAAACCATGAACATGTGCCCAACTAATCGCTGCATTTTAATTCCCCAGGTAGCCGAACATACAATCACAATACACAGTACAATAACATCTCACATTAAAGTTAAACATTAATAGCCTACTCAAAAAAACACTAAATTCTGTTACAACCTTAAAATAGACTTTCTCATAAATGTGCATAGTAAGTATTCATTTATATGTATGCAGACACTAACCCAGGCCTGGCTGCAGAATGAAATGACTGAGGGGGCACATATAATTTTACATTGCACAAGTACGCTAACCAAACAGACAAAACTATTAAAATTTTAACTTTAAGGGGCGGTTTCCCGGACCAGGATTAGCTTAATCCAGGACTAGGCCTTAGTTTAATTAGGAAATATAACTAGTTTTAAACAACATGCCTTACTAAAAACATTACCTGTGTGCATCTTGAAGTAAAACAAAGGGCCCTGATGTATTTTAAGATCTGTAAGTGAAAGTTGTTTTCAGTTTGGAGAGCTCTTAAAAGTGTTTAAGTCTAGGAGTAGTCTAATCCCTGTCCGGGAAACCGCCCCTATAAATCATAATATTAATAATCGTACCTAAAGAACTGTTGTAAAGAATCTTGATTTGGCATTGAATTTCTTCATAAGCACGCAGTGTTTCTCAATCTTACTGAACTAATATCACTTATATCATAACTAATAATAGCATGAATAAATGTTGAATATTTTTTTTTTAAATTTTAAGATCATAAAATAGTCCACAAGACTCAGCATATCAGCAAAATATAGCTGTCTCTTAGCCATAAAGATTCTCTATATGCTGATCTTAAGTCAGCAGTTTGTAATTACAAATCACTATAGTTAGGTTCCCAGTGGGCATTTTATGTCAATTTAACATCAATATGACATCAAACATTGACGTCAAAATTATGTCACAAAATAGGTCATAAATGAAAGTAATTTTGACGTCAATGTCAATGTCAATTTGATGTCAAGATTTTGACCTCTGCGAATGTCATTGTGATGTCAATTCTACATCAATTTGACATCAGGATGTTATAATGTTGATGTCATTTTAATGCTATTTCGATATCCCAGCCAGCATTTCAACGTTGATTCGCCGTTGAAATGTATCTTTTATGGATAAAAACACACTCTTTCAAACAGTTTCCAGTTAGTAGTGCAAAAGTGGAATATTCCAAATATAGAATAAAATCATAAAATAAGAAAACAAAATCATGTTTAAAAGTCATTTTATTTATAACTGCAAATATGAATTTTGTTGTTGGTTTAGTTGACAGTTTTCTTATGGCCGCCCCCACCACCACCCATCCATTCTGGCTCATGTACTTAAAATATGATGACAGCATCTAAAGAGGAAAAACAAACGAGAGTTACGTATGTAACTACGGTTCTATGAATCCCGGATGACCGCCAGAGGCGGTGCTTAAGCACTGAATGATCCATCTCGCGCATGCGCAGGTCGAGTGTTTATACCAACAAAGTCACCCGTGACCCCTGATGCCTACGGAGAGTCTATAACTTCCGGTGACATCAGAGGATCTGTTCCTACAGAATCTTCTCGCGAGTACACGGGAATTCTGAGTGACAGAACGCTCTGGCGGTCATCCGGGATTCATAGAACCGTAGTTACATACGTAACTCTCGTTCTATTTCATCCCTACTGACCGCCAGAGGCGGTGCTTAAGCACTGGATGACACATACCAGAAAAGTCACGAGGAATTTAGCACGTACCTTATTGAGAGGACAGCGCAGAGTCTGGCAACAGGACAACCTCCAGTGGATGGGGGGTGGCGACATTCACCCGGTAGAACCTGGAGAAGGTACTCGGGGATGCCCATGATGCCGCCTCACAGATGCGCTCCAGGGGCACGCCGCGCAGGGCCGCCCATGAAGTTGAGACTGCCCTGGTAGAGTGGCACCTCACCCCGGATGGCAGGGGGTGACCACCTCGTTTATATGCCTGGGTGATTACATCCACCACCCAATGAGACAACCGCTGTTTGGAGAGAGCACAGCCCCTCCTAGGACCACCATAGCAGAGGAAGAGCTGGTCTGACTGCCTTATACTTGCAGTCGCAACAACGTAGGCTCTGAGAGCCTGTACGGGACACAGCAGCTGTAATCTGTCCTCCCCTTCTGGGGGAGTAAATTGTGCCAGGTGGATAGGCGGGTTAAGGTTGGTTGATGACAAAACCTTCGGAAGAAAAGCTGAATTCGGCCACAGGGTAACCCCCGAGCCATCGGAGTTCCACCTCAAACATGAGTCACTCACAGAGAGCGCATGAAGTTCCCCAACACGTTTCGCTGACGTGATAGCAAGGAGAAAGGCAGTCTTAATAGAGACCCACTTCAGCTCTGCCTGAGCCAGGGGTTCAAAGGGAGGTGAACATAGGGAATCGAGCACCAGGTGTAGATCCCAGGCTGGAGCGCGTTGTGCTCGTGGGGGGCGTAACCGCCATGCACCCTTCAGAAAAAGGGACACCAATCTGTGACACCCCACCGTGTCGTTGTCCACCCGAGCATGTCGAGAGGAAATGGCTGCCACATATACCCTCAAGGTAGCCGGGGACCGGCCGCCATCCAAGAGTGACTGGAGAAACTCTAGAATCTTTGGAACTGAACAGTGCACAGGGTCCACATTCCTGTCTGAGCACCATGTAGTAAACAGCCGCCACCTGTTCTCATACTGCGCCCGGGTAGAAGGCGCCCTTGCATTCAATATGGTATTGCAGATGCCATCTGAACACTCAGTCAGCAGCGGGTCGGGCCCTGCAGCGACCAGACCCACAGCTGCAGGCGGTGAGGATCGGGATGCCAGATTTGGCCCCGTAACTGAGACAGGAGATCCCTCCTGTCTGGGAGGCGCCACGGTGAACCATTGCAGAGACTGTACAACAGTGGAAACCATGTTCTTCCCGGCCAGAAGGGGGCTACCAACAGTAGCCTGTGACCGTGTTGGAGGACTCTCTGCAGTGTTGGAAGAATCAGAGGGATTGGTGGAAAAGCATAGAGGAGAACCTCTGGCCAATCGTGTGCGAGAGCATCCTGGCCCAGAGGGCTGTTCTTCTCCGTCCAGGAGAACCAAAGGGGGCAATGGGTCGATTCCTCTGAGGCAAAGAGATCCACCCCTGCCCTGCCGAAGATGTCCCAGATGCTGAGGACCACATCCGGATGAAGCTGCCACTCCCCCGGCGGAGGCTTGCAACGGGAGAGTAAGTCTGCCGCCTGATTCTGCTCCCCAGGCAAATACATCGCCCTCAGGCTGGCCAGGTGTGGCCCTGCCTACAGCAGGAGATCCTGGGATGCCTGCAGCAGTGGTGCAGACTTGGTGCCTCCTTGGTGGTTTATGTGAGACACAGTCGAGACATTGTCTGATCGCACAAGCACATGCCGGCCTCCCAGGAAGGGAAGGAAAACCTGCAATGCCTTGTGCACAGCCCGCAGTTCCAGGACATTGATGTGCTGTGAGCGCTCCTGCACAGACCACAGCCCCTGAGCTGTTAGATTCTGCCACACAGCACCCCATCCCGAGAGGGAAGCATCTGTTGTTAGGATTTCCCGACGAGATGCGATGGAACCCAAGGGCATGCCCTGCAGGAGAAATGACCTTACTCTCCATGGGGCCAGAGCAAGAAGGCAACGACGTGACACCTTGAGTTTCCTGTGCCGGTGCCACTTGACATCTAGGTGAAAGCCGTGCAACCACCTCTGGAGGGGACGCAGCGACAGCAGTCCTAGAGGAATCATGGTAGCGGCAGCTGTGAGTTTCCCTAGGAGGCGCAAAAACTCCACATAGCATAACTGCCTGCCCCCCCGAAACAGGAGGAGGCGGCGGAGGATGTCGTCCACCCGCTGTGGTGATGGGCGAGCCTTCATGGTGATTGCATCGAGAGTCATCCCGAGAAAAAGCGTGCCCTGCGATGGAACCAGGCAACTCTTTGTAAAATTCACCCGGAGGCCCAGGCGGGCCACATGAGAGAGAAGACACGACGTGTCCAGTGCCACCTGAAACTGGGATGGCGCACAGATGAGCCAGTCGTCCAGATATGGGAGAATCTTCATGCCCTGCGACTGCAAGTGCGAGAGGGCTGCCGTCACACACCTGGTGAACACCCGAGGGGAAAGGGAGAGACCGAATGGGAGCACTCGGAACTGGAAATGACGCCCTTGAAAGGCAAACCGCAGAAACTGCCGATGGTGTGGAGCTATAGGGATGTGGAAGTAGGCATCCTTCAGGTCTACTGACGTAAACCACTCTCCTTTGGCAATTGTACATAGAACCTCTGCAGTGGTCAGCATGTGGAACCTCAGAACCTTCAGGAACCTGTTGAGACCCCTTAGGTCGAGGATAGGACGGAGTCCGCCATCTTTCTTTGCTACCAGAAAGTAAGTTGAGTAGAACCCCCCGGGGTGCAATAGGGGATCTACTGGCTCGATGGCGCCCTTGTCCAGGAGGGCGGACAACTCCTGGGTGAGGGCTTGGGCTTTTGCCGGGTCGCTTATGATGGTCATCTTGACCCGGCCATGGGCTGGGGGCCGGCGTCGGAACTGAAGTTTGTACCCGTGGGTTAAGGTTGAGAGCACCCATGGGTCCCTGATGGAAGCAGCCCAATAGCTGAGCTGCTGCTGGGAAAAACAGCCGACGGCCGACCCCCGGGCTTCAGCGCCGGGGTCCCCGGCCTCTACAGGTTCCAGAGGCACGACGGGTTGGAAAGGACTGAGGTTGTCCTGAGGGCAGCCGGTCAGGCACCCGAAAGGTCGGTGCCTGCTGCTGAGCAGGCTGTGGACGTGGGCGCAGAGACCTTAGGTAGCCCCTAGGGTGAGCCTGTGGACGAGAGCTGCGCTGTGGGGCAGCTGGAGGACCTCTAGGCCTGCTAGGAGGCGGAACGCTTCTTTGAAGCCCGGACAGCTGCTGTCGAGTCCGTCCGGCTTGGACCGTGCGCTCAAGCGCTTCCAGAGCTGCGGAACCAAACAGCTCCCCTGGTTCCACCGGAACACTGCGGAGGGTTCTCCTACAGGCCTCAGTGAGAGGAGATTGTGCCAACCATACCTGGCGGCGAGCCTGCACAAGAGTAGACATCAACCGCCCCAATTCCCTAGACATCAATGCGAATGCCTGTAGTGAAGCATCGCTAAAATTGTGGACAGAGGCATCCAACTCAGCCTCCTGCAGGGAAGTTGACAAAGCGAGCATCAGGTGGGACATGGAGTTACCGATGCGTCCCATGCGGGCCGCTGCATCATAGGCCTTACAGAGCAGGTCATCTGTAACCCGGCACTGGGGACGAGGGCACCTAGCATCCGGCCTCAAAGCCTCATCAGGTGAGATGATAAGAGCCGCTATTGTCGGCTCAACTGCTGGCATGCGGTCCAATCCGAACTTCTGGGCGTCCTGCATGGCTGCCAGGGTCCGGCCATCGGACGTTGCATGAGAGAGGGCCCTAGAATCCCTCCAACATGCCTGCAACTCCCTCAAATACTCCTCCGATGGGGGCGCAGTAAAGCTGACGGAGGCTGGGACACGCCTGAAAAAAGCACTGGCCGGAGCCGGCTGAGTTTGCGGGACGTCCAACTGGAGACGAGCAAGAGCCATACGAATGATGGCTCCCATAGAGCAGTCCTCAACACCACCAGTAGAGCTATGGGTTGAAGAACGGGAGCAGGCCCCAGAAGGTTGGGAGGCTTCCATCTGTGGAAGTACCTCTGGCTCATATTCATTTAACTGGCCAGCTGACGCTGCCATGGAAAGCACATCGTCCTCCGACTCCAAGGAGGCTGCCGAGGGGACAAAATCATCTGGCGGCTCTGCTCCAGTACCGGACTGGAAAGCCAGGAAGAGGGACTTCATAGTATTGAGCTCCGCTGTTAGTTGGTCCACTTTAGAGGCAAGCTGGGGTCCCTTAGCCTTTTTTGCAGGAGTGGGGCCTGCAGCCTCAGCAGCCCGACGTTTAGACTGCCCAGAGTGATCTGGAACCAGTCGCTGGGCTGGGGTCAAATGTCCAATCGACAAAGTAGAGCCCAACAGTTGCTCCACCTCAGCCAGTCTAGCTGCCCTCACTGCCCGAGGCATGATACCGCAGTTCATGCAGGGGTCGTCAGAAAGACCCTCCTTTAAATGTTCGAAGCCAAGACATGAGGGACATAAATCATGGCCATCCTCAAGCTGCAGAGGAGCCATACAGGCCGAGCAGGAGTGGTTGCCAACCATGCTGGCAACTGAGAAAAAAGGTAGCCTCGGCGGAAACGCTGCCACCAATTAGTCACAGGGGCACACCTATGCTGGGAGCGGGAGCGAAAACACTACCTTCACCAGCTAAGGGTAAACTATCCCAACGAAAAAATAGACACAGAATGCAGTACAGATGCCGGGAGAGGGAGCGAAAGCACAACCTTCACCAACAAATGTAGCAAAAAAGAAAAAATATTAGCTTCGGCGGGAACACTGCCACCAATCTAGTCACTGAGGTACAAATATGCTGGTAACGGGAACGAAAGCACTGCCTTCACCAGCTTAGGGTAACGAAAAAATAAGACACTAAACGCAGTACCGGTGCCGGGAGCGAAAGCACAACCGTCACCGCAAACGTTGTGAAGCCAGTTAAGGGTAAGCGCTATTAACAAAAACCGGCACAACCGAGTTGGCACGAATACACAAAGCGCCGTTAAGCGCCGAAACGATTAACAAAAAACTGGCACAACCGAGTTGTTGCAAAATACACAAAGCGCAGTTAAGCGCCGAACGATTAACAAAAAGCTGGCACAACCGAGTTGGCACGAATACACAAGCGCAGTTAAGCGCCGAACGTTTAACAAAAAACCGACACAACCGAGTTGGTACTAAATACAAAAAGCGCAGTTAAAGCGCAAAAAGACGTTTAACAAAATAAACCGGCACAACCGAGTTGGCACAAAGTAACTACACGAGCGCAGTTGAACAATCAACCAAAAAAACTCGTCCGTGTTACAACAATAAATCGCAGATGAATCAATAATATAAAGGTAACTGTTAACGTTAGATTACAAATGTCGGGAGAGGGAGCGAAAACACAGCCGTCACCAACAAATGCACCAAACGAGCAGTTATATAAAAAGTTTGTAACTCACCTGTCGGTAGATTTCGTTGCGGCCTTTGGAGGGCGAGCAACTCGCTGCTCCGACAATAAAATGTCACAAGGCCACCAGCAACGAATGAAACACAATATCCTGAAGTCTTTTGCTAGCGCGGAAAAAACAACCTGCGAAGCGAGAAGATGAAAAGGAACAGATCCTCCGACGTCACCGGAAGCCACAGACCCTCCGCAGGCATCAGGGGTCACGGGCGACCCCGCTGGCACAAACACTCGACCCGCGCATGCGCGAGATGGATCACTCAGTGCTTAAGCACCGCCTCTGGCGGTCAGTAGGGATGAAATAGAACCACATGTTATTTCGTTGTCAAAAATGTGTTGTTTTTTAGCCCATGTATAAAAAAATGTTAATGCACATCAGGGCAAGATGCGTGTTCTTTAATGGTCTGACTTGAAACATATCATAGCTGCTTGATGAAGAGAGAAAGCGGTTGGGTTTACAAATGTGACAATGAGCTTCAACCAAGATCATCTACAGTGCATTCAGAAAGTATTTAGACCCCGTTCACTTTTCAATTTTGTTATGTTGTTGCATGTTACTGCAATTGTTTAAATTTTTTCTCAAAAAAATTGATTTTTTAAAAAACATTTGCAAATGTATGAAAAAAGAAAAACTGAAATATAATTTTTACATTATACATATTTAGACCCTTTGCAACAATACCTGGAATTTAGCTCAGGTGTCTCCTATTGGTCTTGATGTTTCTACACCTTAAAGTGTTCTGATGAACACAAAGATATTTTGAGGAATGTCTGTAACCAAACTGACCAGAAGCACTATTCACTTAGCAGGATAAAAGAATACTATGGAAGTGAATGGTGCTTCTGATCGGTTTGGTTACAAACAAATCCAGGTGTTGCATAGCTTGATGCATCACACCCAAAAATACCTGAGGCTGTAACTGCTGCTTCAAAGTAGGGGTGTAACGATTAACCATGCAAATGTGCATTTTCTCAATGAATAAATTTGAATGAATTATGGTGAAATCCCAGAACATCTCAAACCTAGAGGGCGCTCTAGTGCAGAAACTCCCTCTGTGCCACAGAAGTAGCATTACAAACACTATTCCAGGAAATGTCTACAGGAATATTTATGTTGCTGTTCTTCAAATTGTTTCAGGTATTTTCATGATAATAAAGAATATTTTGAATGATTTTGTTTAACGAGTGTTGCTTTTTTAAATGCACGTTATAAACGACTCCAACTCGTAATGATTTTAGATTGATAAGGACTTCCTACTGACCAAATGCCATAGTACACGCACAAGCTGTGCATAAAACACAGGCACAGACAGTTTAAAAAAAACTTTTATTTTGACAAAAAGCAAAACAAAACCCACAAGGGGGCAAAACAACATAAACTTGGCAATAAGACAACTTTTATTTTGACAAAAAGGAAAACAAATCCCACAAGGGGGCAAAACAACATAAACGTGGCAATAAGACAATAAAGAAACTAAACAATAAATTTGACAACTGACTTGACTTCTAGATTTGAGTAAAGGACTACTCACATGAAAGATACAAAACGAACGAGCACCCCTGCTGAAAAAACCAGCATACCAGCAAGACCAGCATATGTTGTGTTTTGGTGCTGGTTTTCTAGTGATAACCAGCTAAACCAGCATCAGCACCAGCTAAACCAGCATTACGACCAGCTAAACCAGCATTAGCACCAGCATCCCATGCTGGTCATACCAGCATATGTTGTGTTTTGGTGCTGGTATGCTGTAACCACCAGCATAGACCAGCATAATTCCCATGCTGGTCCATGCTGGTTTTTTCAGCAGGGACAGGGGAGCAAATTGAGGAAGGGAACAGGTGACATGAATCAACAATAATGAGGTAATTAACGAGGAGATGAGGGGGTGGGGTGATAGACTAGACAAGCAAAGCAAAGCACATGGCCTGATAAATAAAGCCACATGCTTTAACATAAAACATGGTACTGCCAGAACCCTGTCACAAGGAGCTACAAACTATGACAAGAAAGGGTCCAGACAGGATCCTGACAGTTTATACTTTTTTTTCATTCAGGATTAGGGATGGGACGGTTAGAAAATTTCATATCGTGATTAGTGATGGTCGTTTTCGAAACACTGCTTCGTGAGGCTTCGAAACATTTACGAATCATTTGTTTCGAATCACTGGTTCGGAACTTGTTTCAAACTGGCCAAAGTCACGTGATTTTAGCAAATGAGGCTTCATTACGTCATAACTGTTTCGAAACGTTTTGAAAATCCGATGGTTCACCACTAGGGGGAGTTGATCACATGACCAGTGTCTAATATGTTTAGGTGAACTCGGGTCAGTTTTATTATGAAAGTTCATAAAACATTTATCCTTCTGACTACACTAAACTAGAAAATGACAACATTATCAGAAGCATCTCTCTCAGAAGCATACACCGTGCGTGTGGATCAACTCCTGCATGAAGGCAAGAATGTGCACCCAAATTTCAGAAGTTAGACGACCCCGCTGCAGCGGGCAGGCATAAGATTTATAAAAACACACTTGCGCAGCAACTCAAAAAGACTTGTTTCTAAGACCATACTGCCAATTTAGTGCTTTGTTTTTCGAAGCTCGTGGAGGCGTGGAGCAGCATACACAGTTATTAACTTATGTGCGATCTACCGGCATTGCATTTGCGATCGACTGGTCGTATTGGACACCCCTGCATTAAATGAACATTAACATGGAGTCCTGAGATGTATGAACCTGTTTTAATGAACAGTACCTTAAATAAGAACATCAAATGCACACATAAACAATGCATTAAAACACAGTGCACCTGTTACTGCCTTCCGCCACGGCTTCTCGTGCAAAAACCAATGTTGCATGCACGCGCCTGCATCAAGCTGATTCTGTCTGGACAGGATTTACCGCGAGTTTTCAAAATCCCGGTAATCAAACACGGTTGTATTGATAATTAAATTTTAAATGATAATGCTAACCGTCAGGACATTTTATCATGGTTAATCGTGAAACCGGTAATCGTCCCATCTCTATTCAGGATAATGACAATGGTATTTCAGAAAGGGTTTGGTAAGTGGAAAATGCATTGATTAAATTCTAAAGAAAAAGTTAAACTCTGTACATTATGCTATGCAAATAAATTCCTCACAGTGATGAAAAGTGGGCCACATTCTGGAGGCTCCTTCTGACATCAACAGCCAATCATGGTTCTGCATCAGGAAAGCACCAATATGCAAACTCCTCCTTTTCTAAAAGTTATAAAAGTTCCTTTTTTCCACACAAACTGTGCTATAATAATATGTGAGTAACATGTGTGTTTGTCTTTTCAATCGGCCTGTATTTCAGTCTTTCGACGCAGGCCACAACAACTTCTCCAGGCTTTTCGGTCCCTGGCCAGACCTATCCAGTCTCTGCCAATGTCTTGTCTGAGTGAGTCCCGCCATCTGGTTGCAGGGCGGCCAAGCCTTCTTTTGATGTCGAGTGGCAGCCATTCGGTCACAGCCCATGTCCATCGCCTCTCCGAACTCCTGGCCACATGTCCGGCCCAGCGCTTTTTGCCTGTTCGACCTGGTTGACAGCATCCTTGACCTTGCTCATCTCCCTCAGTTGCTTGTTGCTGATGTGATCTGTCCTTTTGATGCCGACCATTCACGCTCAAGGGCGCATCCGTTCACTGCCAGCTTCTTATCACCAGCAGTCAACGCCCAGGTCTCGGCCCCGTAGAGCATGGCCAGTAGGACAGTGCTTTTGAACAGGTGTGCGCGTAGGGCGGCATCGGCCGTGTTAGTGACCACCTCTGCTGTAGACGCGCAGCTGACCCAGGCGGCTCTCTGTCGATGTGACAGCTCATGGCTGTTCTTGTGCTCAGCAGTTAGCTCCTCCTGTCCGATGTAGACATATCTGCTCAATCTCCTTTTGGCCACTGTGTCCTTGGCAGCCTGGGCCAACCGCTGCACCAGCATGGTCAAGCTGGTCGAGTCGCAGCTGCACGTCTGCCACTGATTCCCAGATGAGAACTATGTTGTCAGCAAAACGCAGGTGGTTGAGCCACTGGCCGCTCATGTGTGTTTTCTGTGAGTGCGTATAAATGGTTTTAAATAAACATCTCTCATGGCATCCTGTCCATGTCCACAAGTATTCGCATCTCGTCATGCGTAAACAATGGAGTCCTGTGTGTATAGCGCAATGTATGGAATCATATTAAAGCACACTTAAAACATCCTTACTAAAAGTTGCCATGAAGGATACATGACAGTAAAATATTATTTGTTATTGATTATAAATTGTTTGTTTATCTCGTCAATGGCGGCGAAAATGGAATTATCTCAGCTTTTTGCTCATAATTGGGTGTTTTTGAAGAAACCTACCCATGTTTGAGAGGTGATTACAAGAGAACTAATGAAGGTAGGATGAAACGTGTTTTTTTTTTAAAGCAGAGGGTCTGTTCTTTCACCTGATATATTGTTTGTTTATATATTTAAAGATGAACATTTTCTGGAAGGCATTAAACTTTTGTGAAAATCATGAAAAATGCTGGCCCTGGCAACTTTTTTTAAAAACGCTGGCGTTCAGGCTTTCTTTGGATATGTGTAGTATGTTTGTGTGATGAGTATTCAATTGATTTTTGTAACATGTTTTGAGAGACAGCTGGGAGCGAATGCATAGATGTCTGAATGCGCACCCTGTTTATTTTCTTTATTTGACAAACGCACAAAGATTTGTTGTTATTGTGAATGTACACAAATTAAACAAGACCCTTTACAGTTTCAAATGTATTTTAAGTTGTTTCTGCTTTGGTGAGGAGAAAACACGTCAAAATGCAGTGCCACTAAGTTCTGATTCCCCAGCCTGAGTGCTAGAGATTGCAACAGGGCAAACCCCATCGTTCGGAAGCTTTGGCCATGTGCTAAGAGACTGAAACAGAGCACCCAACTTCTTGTCTGAGAGAGACAATACCAGATCATTAAAAAACAAACTAAGTTTCTGAATCTCTCCTTGAGATTTAACAGCTCCTCGTTCTGAGTTTCACAACAGAGACTGAACCAGATCGACTACAAGTTCTGAGTTTCTGGCCTGTGCGTCCAGAGACTAAGTGGATCACACCACATTCCGAGCCTCATGTGCAGAAAGACAATAATCCACGTCTGCAACAAGGTAAAGCTCAGATGTGTAAACCTTCACTTAACTCTTTCCCTGCCATTGACGAGATATCTCGTCAATTAAGAGAAAACGCTTCCCCGCCAATGACGAGATTTTTCGTCTTTCCGCAATACCGCTATTATCCACCAGGTGGCGCACTTTCGCAACTTTTTAAACCTGGAAGTATTGCCCTCTGCCAAGCTTCTGCATGTCCGTGTCTGTTTTAAAGATCGCTCTTAATGGGATCGCTATGAAAAGTCCGTCACAAAAATTGAATTATCTCTGCTTTTTGCTCAAAATGTGAGAAACCTACCCATATTCAAAAGCTGATTACAAAAGAACCACTGAAGGTAGGAAGAAACGTTTTTTTTGTTTGAAAGCAGAGGGTCTGTTCTTTGATTTGGTATATTGTATGTTTATATTTTCAAAGAAGAACATTTTCTGGAAGGCATTAAACTTTGGTGAAAATCATGAAAAACGCTGGCGCTGGCTGGCAACTTTTTTTTTAAAACGCTGGCGGTGAAAGAGTTAAGGGAACTTTAAGGACCTTCGGCACCGGTACAAGGTCTGCATCTGCGTTTTCCAGATTACGATTATCCTCTTGGTGCGCCGGAAGATCAGCATTTTCACAGCACTTCGTGCAGGCTTGTGCACAATTATGAATTGAATTAACAATGACTCCTGAATTCCAGTTCAATTCTTGAATGACTCCTGAATTCCAGTTCAATTCTTGAATTTGAATTGATGTCAAAACAGGATCCAGAATTACAATTCCAATTAAAGCTGCAAGCAGCGATGAAAGGGCCCGCGCACTGATGGCCACCGCCAGACGATGGCCTTAGAAAAGCAGTGAATAGTGAGGGGATATGCATTTAAGTGGGTAAATATAGGAGGAATAGGGCAATGTTATTTTGCAGCAGGAGGTGCAATAACTAAAACTGAATAGTGTACATAAATGCCTTCAGTCCTAGAGTCTTAAATGTTTAAAGCACAGATGTTTAAGATACAACATGATCTCACAAAGTTCCGTGGGATAGTCACGGAATTTTGTGCTCATTTTTCCGTGACATTCTCACGGATCTCCGCATATTTCCGTGGCCCTGCCACGGACTTTCTTTTCCGTGGCATTCTCACGGATTGGTTACTCAACTGCTTTTTCCTATTTTCAAACCATTGTCGCTTCGGTTTAGGGTTAGATTTGGTGCTTGCGTTACTTTGTCACTGTAAGTATTGGTTTATACAATTTTTTCTGATGTATTCTTTTATATTTTCTAAACTTTAATCAATTGTCACCTGGCATTGGGGTAAGAGTTGGGTTTGGGTAGGGATGTCATTTTATGTAAATCTAACCCTAAACCGAAGCGACAATGGTAAGAAAATAGGACAAAACAGTTGAGTAACCAATCCGTGAGAATGCCACGGAAAAGAAAGTCCGTGGCAGGGCCACGGAAATATGCGGAGATCCGTGAGAATGTCACGGAAAAATGAGCACAAAATTCCGTGACTATGCCACGGAAATTCGTGAGATCAGGTTGTTAAGATAATGTAAAACATGCCTGTTCATGATGCCAGTAGGTGACGCTATGACTGTAACTGAATATTGCCATGTTGATGTGTTCAGTCCAGGACTCTTATCAATCATTTGAAGAGAGGCAAATTGGACATTGCATAATCCGTGTAAAACAATGTCAGTTCCTGTTTCCAGCTGGTGGTGCTATGACGGTAACTTAATATTGCCATGTAGAAGTGTTCAGTGCTTATTAATTATGTAAAGTGTGGGGTAGATCGAACATTAAAAAATCAGTAAAAAAACTTCACTTCCTGTTGCCAGCTAGTGGCCCTACAACCATAAGTGATTATTGACATGCAGATTTGTTCGGTACAGGACTCTTATCAATCATGTTAAGTTTGGGACAAATCCGACATTGTATAATCAGTGTAAAACATGTCACTTCCTGTTTCCAGCTGGTGGCGCTATAACCATAACTGACTATTGGCATGTAGATGTGTTCAGTCCAGGACTCTTATCAATCATGTAAAGTTTGGGACAAATCAGACATTGTATAATCAGTGTAAAACATGTCACTTCTTGTTGCCAGCTGATGGCGCTATAACCATAACTGACTATTGGCATGTAGATGTGTTCAGTCCAGGACTCTTATCAATCATGTAAAGTTTGGGACAAATCAGACATTGTATAATCAGTGTAAAACATGTCACTTCTTGTTTCCAGCTGCTGGCGCTGTGACCATAACTGACTAGTGGCATGTAGATGTGTTCAGTCCAAGACTCTTATCAATCATGTAAAGTTAGGGAAAGATTGGACATTGTATAATCACTGAAAACATGTCACTTCCTGTTGCCAGCAATCATGTGAAGTTTCAGACAGATTGGACGTTGTATGCCTGAGTTCCAGTAACCCGTTTCATAGCGAAACGTCAAACTTTGGCATGCCAGAACTAGTGTTGCTTTCGTCAATGAAAAGTTTGACTCTTATCAATCAAGAGAAGTTAGGGAAAGATTGGACATTGTATAATCACTGTAAACATGTCACTTCCTGTTTACAGAAATCATGTGAAGTTTATCACAGATTGGACACTGTATGCCTGAGTTCCAGCAACCTGTTTCATAGCGAAACGTCAAACTTTGGCATGCCAGAACTAGTGTTGCTTTCGTCAATGAAAAGTTTGACTAAATATAGTCACCAACGATCATTGTAAACATGGCGCTATAACCATAACTGACTATTGGCATGTAGATGTGTTCAGTCCAGGACTCTTATCAATCATGTGAAGTTTGCGACAAATCCGACATTGCATAATCATTGTAAACATGTCACTTCCTGTTTCCAGCTGCTGGCGCTGTGACCATAACTGACTAGTGGCATGTAGATGTGTTCAGTCCAAGACTCTTATCAATCATGTGAAGTTAGGGAAAGATTGGACATTGTATAATCACTGTAAACATGTCACTTCCTGTTGCCAGCAATCATGTGAAGTTTAGGAGAGATTGGACACTGTATGCCTGAGTTCCAGCAACCTGTTTACCTAATTTTGCTCCTGTCGTATTAATAAAACGGCATTGAGAGAAAATCTATCACTGCTCTTAACTAAATCACTTTTCTACCTTTAATACTATTTGTATATCGAATTGTATAGGAATTGAATTCGAGTTGCTCGTTCAGGGTTCATATTCATACTGTATTAATATAGCTATGACTGTGAACTAGGGCTGTCGCGGTTACCACCTTCATTTACTAAAATAAAATTACTTTTTTAAATCCAGAACAATGAGGTTAACTAATGTAGAAGGGTAGGCTACATGTATTTCCCCTTATAAAAAGATTAACACAAGCTATACTACAGCTAAATATATTTTTGAGAAAACAAAAATAAATTGAAGAACATCATTTAGGCTTGTTAAGCACAAATTAACAGAGCGTCAATACAGAACACAGCAGTGTCTTAAAGAAATATTAAAATTAGCCAGTATTTGTGCACCTGTAAATGTACAAAACGAATGAAATACAGAAGGCAATGCATAATAATTTAGGGTATTTTAATAATACATTAGTAGATAAATTAACGTGTCTATATAGGCTAAAGTATGAAAACGAATGTATCATTATTTTGGCTAAATTAAGCTGGAGAGGTCATTTTTTGTCATCATTTCAGAACAAGCTTAAATGCTATCTATAATAACTTACATTATATCTTGTGTCTTCCTTTGTCGAAAATATGTAGAAATATATGCGAGTAAAAAGTAAAAAGCGGAAACGTTTAGCTCACGCGGAGCGAACGAAAAACCGTTAATAAAGCAAACTCTCCGTGTATAGAGGATGCTGGGATGAAACAGTCGAGTCGGCAGATGATCATCAATGTTTCACGCAGATACTGTTGATGAAAAACTTGCATATCTAAATGTCTATGTGAAAGTCAAGTGTGCATTCAGTTCACAAAAGCAACCGCAGCGTTATTGGCTGCATCCACGGAGCGGACGCTGCAGATACACAAAGAAAAAACCTATAAAGGTCTTTTTTAATGAGGTTTTAATGCTGGTAAGCAACCATTTATATTTTGGCGTTATTTGTGTTTATCAGTTATATTAAAGTAATTTTAATCTTTAAAACTGCATCTAGAGGCAGACAACGTACGCCACAGTTATTCTGTCATCTCAGTTTTACTTTTTCACACATTCACTGTATGATTTAACGAAATATGAAGTATTAAATTTTTAATTGAAATTCACGAAAAACAAATTGGCCTACTCTCTTAACTCTTGACAATCTATTTGGCCTTTTTTATACATGTACTGTATGACGTGAAAAACAAGGCGGCATGAATTTAACGTGAAAGGCGCGGTTGCTTTTTTCCATGCGGTTGGGCTTGTCAGTAGCGCGATCATGCTGTAATGCGGTAATGCGGTTACCGCGACAGCCCTACTGTGAACAGAACAAACCCTGAATTGTTTGTTTATGTTTGTTTACTGAATAATAGGAAATACTAAGTTTATTTTTTTAATACGTTTCTGTAACACTAAACACTTTGTATTTGTTCACATTAGTAAATGCATTATGATCAAACGATGAACAATAAATTGTAAGCATTTATTAATTCTTGTTTATGTCATTACAGTAATTGATGTTAGTTTGTGGTTAACAGTTTCAAATTTGATTGAAAAAAATGTATTAGTAAACGCTCAAATTAATAAGATTTACAATTAATAAATAATTAATAAAACTATTAAAATACAAATTTATATATATATATATATATATATATATATATATATATATATATATATATATATATATATATATATATATATATATATATATATATAATTAGCAATTGCATCTTTGTCACCTTTTTCACCCCTGAGGAGTTTGCACCCCTGCAAAAGGAACCAGGACACAGCATCTGCAATGACCGAGGGCATGAATGGGGAAAGCAGAAGGACCAGATATTCACTAAAGAAACCGTTGCCTCTATTTTCTAATAAGTGATTTTACGGTGTTTGTTTAATAAAATCCACAGACGTTTTGCACTAATTCTTGCATTTTTCTTACATTAATTCACAGCCAGGGTAAAAGATGAAATACCGCAGAAATATGAAAGTAATAGGCTACCATAAGAATATTACAGGAATACTGCAGGAATATTATACACTTTTCAACAAAATCCTGTGGTAAATACTACAGAAAAATCAAAGTAATACGACAAGAAAATTACAGGAATACTGCAAGAATATTATATAACAGAATCCTGTGGTAATTACAGCAGAAATATGAAAGTAATACCACACAATCCAAGGGCGTAGGTTTGATTCTGGCATTGGTGGGGACATAAATAAAATGGTCGCATTGCAAAAACTGTTTATCACCGTTTACTTGACATAAACAACAGACAACTCAGTATGCACTTTACTCAGTGAGAAAATCACACTGTAACATATATGAATCCATATTTACTTTATAACAATGAAGAATATGCAATTAATATTTCATTCTTAATTTAATTTTGCCAAAAAATCCCAGTGTTAAAGTAGGTATGTATATCATGCTGTTTCCTGAACAACGTTTATTATTAATGTTTCTGTAGTTCACATTAAATCTTCTTTTCATTAACAGACAGTTAATCAGTGTGGAAAAAAATAGTTTAAGTTTAAAATGCAACCTTACATTATGTCTACATCTGTGCAGGTAGTCACCACAGTGCAGTAATGTAAAGTGTTCAGCAATCATGACATGAATTTATGTTTTTACCATGTTGGGGTTATTTTCTTTCATGGATTAGGGACCCCCTAAATAACCTTGCTACCCCATTTATAAAAGGTTGACAAAAGTTTGCAACTCCTCAGGTTAACATGGGATTGTCGTGCATTGGTGAAAACACTGTCCTTGAATCATTAGGTGACACAACTTGTTCCGTATTTTGTGCATGAAACAGTTACAGTGGGTATAATAATACTTTCTTCCTCACTTACCTGTATCCCGAATAATCACGCGCGTCTTTTTGAGTGAACTTTGGCGCGTTGTCCAAAGTAAAACCATCCTATCACACCCGTAGCGAGTAAAGACAAGCCCATCAAAGTGATGTAAGTTAGAGAGGCGGGACTCAAGAAATGCTTATCCAATCATATTAGCAATGTGAGTAGAGAGGCGGGACTAAAGAAATGCAAAGCCAATCATATTAGCGATGTGAGTTACGGAGACGGGCATTGCAGAGAACGAAAGCTGTTAACCGTTTGTGTACCACATAGAGCGTCATTTTTACAGAACGGGATTGCAAAAGATTTCTAATCTCATTTAAATGATTCCTGAAAAAAATATAATAATTAAAAAATAGAAAACACAAGAATATGACGGACATCAGTGGTTATATATAAATACAGATTAATTGTTTGGTCGAAATTATTGCTAGGGACAATTCAGTCTTCCCTGAATATTGCTAGGGACATGTCCCTAGCGTCCCATACTAAATCTACGCCCATGACACAATCCCACAAGAATACTGCAGGAATATTACATTAAAACAAAATGCTGTGGTAAACAGAAATATGAAAGTAATACCATAAGAATATTACAGGAATACCGCAAGAATATTATATAACAAAATCCTGTGGTAAATACTATAGAAATATGAAAGTAATACCATAAGAATATTACAGACGGTACAACAAAATCCTGTGGTAAAGTGTCCCAAAAAACAACATAATACCTGTGGTAAATACTATAGAAATATGAAAGTCATACCACAAGAATATTACAGGAATACCACAAGAATATTATATAGCAAAATCCTGTGGTAAATACCACAGAAATATGAAATGAATACCACACAATCCCACAAGAATACTGCAGGAATATTATACGTTACAACAAAATCCTGTGGTAAAGTTACCCAAAGAACTACAAAACACTACACAATTACCACACCAGTTTTGTGTGGTACCTGCAGGGCCGCATTAATGCATGGGCTTACCTGGGCTTAAGCCCAGGGCCTCGGGCTGGGAAGGGCCCCGAGATGCCGGAAAAAAATAACAACCGCATTTTATAAAAAAGTTGATACTTCCTTTAAAATTATGCTTAATCGCTTTGCTTTGAATGTCCGTGCGTGAATGCAGTTCCTGCGCAAGAACATCTCTCACTTACTGTAGGCTACCCTGCAGTCATTAGTGAGCTTTTTAAAATTTCTGTCTGAAATATCCATTATTGCATTTCTGAAGGCAACACAGACAGCTTTCTTATAAAGTGACCACAAGTGCCTTTCAAGTGATGAACAAAGACGAAACTGAGGACGCGTTTTTATCTTAATATGAAAGACAACGTGTATATAAACATTCATTAAATGATTCCTCATAACATTTTAAAGCCAAGATGTACAGAACAGCACACAAAGATATTACACAAAACATGTTTGATAACTAAATCTAAAATAACAAATTAGATTCTGCCTCGGAAGCCACGGCTAAGTTCAGCGATCTTATTTCATTTTGAGATTTAGCTTGGCAAATCTTGGAAATAAAAGACGAGAAATTACATATAATTTGTTACTGTAAATTATAAAATACAAGCTTTATATACAATTCCTTAAACAAAAAACACTGAAATTAATGATCTTATAGACACTATATATGCTTTATTATTTTGCACAGAAATATCTGATTGCTTACTTTCACTTTGATCATCTCTGTATTCACTTGAAACACCTGATGATTCTTATAACATGTGTTTCAAGAATCTCTTTTCTATCATTTGAAAGTTAACACCGACCATAATATTAAATCACAAGAGAGACAATTGTGTCAGATTCGGTAGAGATATTTTTGGTGTCATCACCGAAATTAAAAAAAAAAAAACGGCATACCTGTTTTGTAGTTCAACTTCTGAAAAGTTGAGCAACCTTTTTAAATACATTTTAAAACTTATACTTGTCGAAAAAATCCGTTTTTTTGATGTTTAGTTTGATGAACGCCTAAATATGATCACGCAGAACACCTAGCGCGTTCGGCTAAATTAAATGTGATTGCATGCAACACCGCAACATCGACACAACGGAAAGCAATCCAAAACTTACAGAACTTAAATTAGATCAGAATTTACCTTTATAATTAATAAAAAATAAAAACAAAATAAGGTCAATAAGGTGCAGAACATGAGTGCAAAATGCATCAATGCGCAGGGGAATAAAACACAAACCACAAATAGTTTAATCAGATAACACTGAATAATCTATCAATTAAATAAAAAAGGAAATATTAAAATTAATTATTATAATAACGAAAGTATAGAATTGCCTGTTTTGTCTTTTTAATTGCAGAAACAAAGAGACTTTGCAATGGTTTCTGGATATGGGCGTGCAGCCCTGTCACGGGATTTAGGCTATGAACAGACTTTAAAAATATTTATTGAAAGCTACTTTTTCACATATTATTTACTTAGTATTATCATAATAGGATGTATATTTTTTATATTGGGAGAAAGCTGTTAAATGTAAAATCAGATAATGTGCACTCTTATGCAGCCAAAATTAAAGGTGCAGTGTGTCATTTTTTAGAAGGATCTCTTGAAAGAAATGCTAAATAATATACAAAACTATATTATCAGTGGTGTATAAAGACCTTTTAAAATGAAACGTTATGTTTTTATTACCTTAGAATGAGACGTTTTTATCTATTAACACAGAGGGTCCCCTTAAATGGAAGTCGCCATTTTGTGCTGCCATGTTTCTACAGAAGCCCTTAACGGACAAATTTTTTTACTAAGTTGTCTCCAACGATAAAATGTTTGTCCAGTGGTGGCTATTGTAGCTTCTTAATGCATTTCAAAAGCAAGGGTTGGGCAGTGGACTGAGCCGTTGGTTGCAATTCGCAACCTCCCCACTAGATGCTGCTAAAATTTACACACTGCACCTTTAAATGATCCTCATTTTATAACACATCTGCTACGATTGACTGTGCAGTAGTCGAATCAGGCTTCTCCTGTTAAAGCATTGAATCTTAGACTATTTGGGTCACCTCTAGCTAGGACTATGTGCATATGTTATGAAGTGATATTTGTGTATATTGTGGGCACTCCGATATGGTTTTAATATTTTTTTATTCCATTTATTCCAGCAAAATAAAAGCCTGACAACTTGCACTTAGTGGTTATAAAGATTGTGTGAATGTAGGCTGCAATTCTGGTGGATGAAGGGCCACACAAAAGGGTAAAGCCCAGGGGCCCCTTACAGTGTTAATGCGGCCCTGGGTACCTGTGATGTTTTATCACATGATATACCACAGGATTACCACAGAACATTTTTGTAAGGGGATGCCTCATATTTGACGCGTTTTGTGGTATTCTTATAAAAGGTGCCATTGCAAACATCACATCTACTTGTTTACTCGCGCATAAAGTTATCTCCAAAAATACGCGAGTGTGTGCTTCGTCAGTGTGATGGGATCGAGGTCCAAACGCACACAAAAACACAAGATGCCTCATATTTGACGCGCTTTGTGGTAAAATTATAAAGTATGCTCTCTCGCCTGTAAATACAAGTTATCTCCAGGCGCTTATGTTTTCTTTGTGCTTCCGTCAGACGCGGTTGACGGCCAAACGCACACACAAACACACAATGCCTCATATTTGACGCACTTTTGTATTAAGACGCATCTAAACACATCTAAAACCCTGTTTGTTCGCGTATATCTCTGCACGGCAAGTTTATTTAACGCAGGATCACGCATGGGAAGGCATTTCTTTTGTGTTGCTTTCACAAACAAACACGTAACAAGGCGTCGTCTTACTGCCTAAAGGCTCATTATGCAAGTGTTTTGTTTTTCAGCTGTCAATCACAGACTATTCAAGAGCTTCCAGCCTCCTTGCATATTGCCTTCCTAACCAAAAAGTGACTTTGAAATTGTAAATCAATATTATTGTCTTATGTAAATAAGCAGAATGATTTTCACATCATTTTAAAGAAAAAACTCTAGACTACTAGATCTGAAGTCTTGGGAAAACATGTTTAGTATGGGTTTTTTTTACTTATATCAGTCACTTAAAAATTTAGCTTTTTCTCTCAAAATACAAACATGTACATACATGTTGATCATATAATATAGTAGCCCAGTTTGTGCTGAACACAGTGTTATAAGACTTTTGCCATTATCATGTTTTTAAGCAACTGAAAAAAGCACAAATGTCAGTGCATGTCAAAACTTCTCCAGGGCCCTTAGACCCCAGAGGGTTAATTTATAACAAGAAAAACACTGAAATTAATGATTTTATAAACACATTACGTGTTATTATTTAGCACAGAAATACCTGCTTGCTTGCTTTGACTTTGATCATCTCTGTATTCACTTTAGGTACAAAAAAGACCTGATGATATTATTTATTTCAGGAATCTCTTTGCTATCATTTGAAAGTGAACACCGACCGTAATATTAAATCACAAGAAAGACAGTCGTGTCAGGCATAAATATAAGTTCGGTGCAGATATTTTCCGTTTTATCACCGAAATTTAAAGAAACGGCTTACATGTTTTGTAGTTTAACTTTTGACAAGATAACCACTATGTCTTAAATACATTTTAAAAACTTTTACCCACCGAAAAACATCCGTTTTTTAATGTTTAATTTGATGAACTCCTAAATATGAGACGCAGATCACCTAGCGCGTTCGCCTAAATTGCATGCGCAAGCATGGCCAGCACGCAATAGTGCAAAATCTATACAACGAAAAGCAATCCAAAATGTACAGACTTAAAATAGATCAGAATTTACGTTTAGAATAAATACATTTTTTAAATAAAATAAGGTCAGAAGTAACAAAGTGCAGAACAAATGTGCAAAATGCCTCAAGTGCACGGAAACAAAACACAAGCCAAATAGATAAATCAGATAACCCAGAGTGGTTTATAAATAAAATAAAATAAAATAAAATAAAGAAATTATTAAAAGAACGAAAGTATAGCCAGAATTGCCAGCTTTGTCTTTTAAATGTATAAACAAAAAGGCAATGGTTTATTAACATAGGAACCTCTTTTTGGACGTGTAGCCCTGTCACAGGGATTGTAGGATTTATTAACGCATTTTAAAAATATTTATCGAAAGCTGCTACTTCACATATTCTTTGCAGGATTATAATAATATGCTGTATATTAATATATTGGGAGAAAGCTGTTATATGTGAAATCAGATAATGTGTGCACCCATATGGCCAAATTAAAGGATCCTCATTTCATAACACATCTGCAACGATTCAACTGTGAGATTGGTAGTCGAATCAGGCTTCTCCTATCGATGCATCGAATCTTCGACTATTCGGGGTCACTCCTAATAAAGTCACATTAATTTACTATGACAAATATACATCACAACCACGGTCAATTTTGGAGAGGTATTTCAAAGAAAGAGAAAAGAATATAAAAACTCTGTTCAGTCATGTCTGTGCGGATTGCTCCAAACATTACACATGCAGAAACTGGCATAAAATAAACAAAATTTGTAAAAGTAGTAGCGAAAAAAATCATTTACCATATGCCTTACCATAACACCTGAACAGAATGATGGAAAATTACGAATAAGGTATCGTTGCAATTGGCATAAACCAGTGAATCCAGTTTCACAAAGAATTAATATTAGACAAAGCATTTAGAAGTTATAAGCAGTTCTATATAAACCGTTATAGTTCATAACCCCTAGTTGGCGCTGTACTCTGACTTCCCAAGTACCTTCAGGACATCATGCTCGAACCTCCCTACCAATTTTTGCGCATATATGACCAATAGTTCAAAAGATATAACAATTTATGACAAATTTTGAAATGGCGGACAGGTGGTTCGGTCAAATCTGACATATCATATCAACATATCAACAGATTCGGCATGACCCAAGGAAATAAACTGATAAACATTTCAGTAGTTATCGGCAAAAAAGCAATTTTCCATATTTCATGACCCATAGGTCGCGCTGTCACCAAATTAAGCATGGGACCTCAAGTTTATGGTTGACATGACGTGTGCCAAATTTCATTTCAATTGATCGAAGATTGACTGAGATACAGCCTCAGAACTACTTTTGCGTCAACCTCATTAAGTGTACGCATTTATTACTTCTGAACAAAGATAAATATCAAAATTCTGTTCAATCACTTCTGTGCGGCTCACTCAAAAAATCACCTGTGCCAAAATAACAATTGAACCATAACAATTGAACCAAATTTGAAGAAGGAGTAGCGAATAAACGAAAACTGTACATTTCAAAATGGCCGCTACTGTAATGGATGGAGTCTTACTGTAAGGTATTAAAAACAATAAGCATAACGATAGCAATCATGGGTACTAAGTAGAATTTCATAGATCAAACGAATTAGCAGTTATAACCATTAGAACACTGAATTTTTTCACTACTGGTGGTGCTTTAGAGTTAGTGCTAGAAACCCTATTTTTGGTCACATTACTTTTTAGGACCACCACTACAACTTTGCCATATTTCATTATTTTCATACTTACGGTTCATAGGGCTGCCATAGATGCCTATGGCTAAGAAGCAGAATAATAATAATACTAACAATTCCAATAGGTGCCTCAGCACCTTCAGTGCTTGGCCCCTAACTAATAATGCCAGAAGAATTTTTTAACATGCTAATAAAGTTTTTCGTCATTTATTTGTCTTTGATAATTTCAATACAATGGTTTATGTGCATTAACTAATGTTAACAATCACTTTTGATTTTAATAATGTATTAGCAAATGCTGAAATTAACATGAACTAATATAAATTAATGGTGTAGAAGTATTGCTCATTGTTAGTTAAAGGTAGGGTAACAGATTTGATCCTGAAACATTTTTAGTTATGCTGGTTAAAAGTCTCCTCACACCCTGATAGCAATCACTGTGTTAAGTTGTTTAAATGTATTTGTAGAAATTTATGTCATCTGTAAAAGGCGTAGGACCAAAAAATGTTCAACCAATCATAGATTTCGGTCCGAACGGACGTTTCCTTTTTTGTCCCTCACACGTAAGCGTAATTTGAATGCCCACCGCGCAGCAAGTCCACACAAACACCATACGTCATCGGCGCATTCACGTGCGCTCACCTCCTGCCTGTAAACAGCGAGAATGGCAAACTTTTCTGCTGAATTGACAACACAGGAGCCACAAAACGAAAGACATCTTTTATAACAACAACAGCAAAAACTGCCTGGATCAGCAAGAGCAAAAACCCAAATTAACATCGGTAACTCTACTGCTTTACCAAGTGATGCAAACAGCTGCAGGAGGCAAAGGGTCTGAAAGGGTTGTTGCACTGTCTATTTTGGTAAGGTAGGTACGCGATATGTTTGTATTGAGATGGATTCAGATTCTACTTTGATGAAACATTGTGTTGCTTATGAAATTGTGTTAGTTTACGGATTAGCGTAACGATATAGTTACTACGTCTACACAACCGAAAGTGTGCTTTAACTAATTCTGATGTAAACACGTTGTTTATGTTGGTTATTTTGGAAATGTTATTCACTACTGCAAAGTTTTCTCACTGGTGAATGAGACATGAGATGTGACCGTCTGATCTGTGCGTGTTCATGTGTTATGAAAGAGGCGTGACTTTGGATGCCGATGCTGGGCGGCTACCGTTAGCATTTTTCAAAATGTGTTACTCTGCCTTTAAGCATTAACTAATCTCAACAAATACAGCCTTCACTGTAAAATGTTGCCTGGAATGCAATAAAGCGTGCTTAGGAACAAATTATTTAGTTTTCTACTGTAACTCATAACTGATGAACCAACATCATGTGATGACATCTACAGCACTCATTTTGACTAGAATTTAAATAAACAAATGAGGGCCGCGACTAGCGATCCTGGTGCCACTGGAAATTAACTATTTGACTATAAAGTGTCTTCTTGTTGTTAAAAATGTACATTTATGTTTACTCTGCGGCATGCTTAAACATTTGGTTTTTACAGAGGCAGTATTATCTAAGAAAGATTAGGAGGATGATCTTGGAGTATTTACCTCTGAACAAGTTGTAACAGCATCAAATGAAAGGATTGAATATTAGCAACAGGATTGAAAACACAGTAGCTGTCTCTGTGTAAAATTCAAAGGATCAATAAGGTAAGAATTTATATTTTTCACTTAGGGAAAAGCAGAGACTGTCAATAGTTTTAAAAAAGGACTAATATGAATGAAAGAAAATGTGGGATGACTTTTTGATATTATTTCTCTTATTAAAGCAGATCAGCGTGCAGTGATGGTGAAACATCAGCGAGGAGTTATGAACATGAGTTTGTTTCTGCCTCTTCTGCTGTCAGGTTGGTGTCATCATTTAAATCTGTTTTCACAAGTATATGTGTGCACATGCATTTATTTAAACATATTTATTTTAACAGGACTTTTCTTCAGGACTTCTGATTCTCAGCGAAAGTACTTCTATATAAATAAGAATATGACATGGACAGATGCTCAGAGTTACTGTAGAGAGAGATACACTGATCTGGCTACTGTAGACTCGATGGATGATGTGAACAGGATGATATTTTTAACAAATGGGTACAGAGGATCAGTGTGGATTGGACTGCAGGGGGTGAACCAGACTAGCTGGGTTTGGTCAAATGGAGAAAACACACTCTCTCAGTACAGTACCTGGTACAGCCCACCAGTTGATGAACTTACAAGTTCATGTGGGCTTAGCTATAATGGGAATTGGTATACAAGGCAATGCTATCGCCGTTTACATTTTGTATGCTACAATGGTGAGTATTACAATCTTGATTTTAATTTTTAATACGTTCCTGATAAACAGGAGAAGAAGAGCTGAGCCCTGATTCCTTTATTGTATCTCTCAACAGAAACAACTAAATACATCCTTTTCAGTGTGATGAAAACCTGGATGGAATCTCAGAGTTACTGCAGACAGTATTATACTGATCTGGCCACCGTCCGCAGTGCTCGGGAAAATAGCGAGCTACTTGCCATTGTTGGATCTGCACCATCGGTCTGGATCGGTCTGTTCTTAGACTCTTGGCAGTGGTCTGACCAATGCAACTTCACCTTCAGAAACTGGGTAGCAGGACCCCCATTACAGAGTTCAGGAACTGGTGACTGTGTTGTCATGTCAGGAGTTACTGGAAAATGGGTTAATTCTTCCTGTAATGTAACATACCCTTTTTTCTGTTATGATGGTGAGAATAAAATACTTCATTGAATGCATTATAAATATCTGTGATATTTATGTATTTTAATTTTAAAGATAATCTTCTGTATTTTAACAGATGTAAAAGTTCAAACTGTCAGACTGATCTTTTCCTTTGATGACAAATACAATTTGAATGACCCTTCACTTCAGACTGCCATTCTCAATCAGATATGTCATTGTCCTTAATACAGTGTTTAGTGTCATCATTAGATTCTGGAACATTCAAACAATTTTGGGCTTTTCACACTTGAAATCGTTAACCCTGGTTTATTCTAAACCCTCAGGTTAACAGAATCCTGAGTTATCTTTCACATGTCACACTCTCTTATAAAAATTAACCATGTTATTTGTGGTAAAAGTGTAATAACCATATTATTTTGGTGTATTGATTACCATTAGCAAAACCATGGTTTTATTACAGTTTACCTGTAGTAAAACCGTAGTTAATTTTCGCAAGGGCTGTTCATACTTAACCAGGGGTTAAGGGATAACCCTGGGTATTCATAATCTGACATTAACGTCGAGTTAACGTTTTTATTTGAATATTTGCAGTGTCAAAAATCAAAAAAGCAAAATGTCAATCTGACTGAATTAAAATAGCAAACTGCCGCTTTAAATAAGTGCTTGTTGCACCCTTCCGCATCAATGACAAAACCTTTCGTAACTTAAATCTCTTTTGGCTGTTTTAAATTGCCCCTATTATGTTGCAAAAAACAACATTATTTTTTGTATTTGAAGTAATACAATGTGTTTGCATGGTTTTGGTTACAAAACAATTTTTTTCCACCTATTGTACATTATTGTTGCTCCGCCCTGCCTACGCATAGATTTTGTACAAAGATCATCATTCTGAAAAGCGCAGTGTCCTCCAATTGGCCAGCTAATCTGTTTGTTGTGATTGGCCTGAATACCTCTGACGTCAGCCGAAAATGTGATGCTCTTTATCATATTTGGAAGATTAGCTCACAATGCAATTAATTTCAGAGATAAGTCTACTTCTGAATGACAGGTCTGAAACGCTCATAAGCAGCATTTAGAATGAAGATAACTCAGGGTTAAGCACTGTGTGAAATGCCTGTTTATGTGCTTTGTGAAGCAGTTTAGTTGATACATCCAATATCAGACCTGTAGTGGTGGAATGTGTATGAGGCTCATGTTTGTACCTAAACCCATAAATCATCATTTAAAGTTACAGTCTGCAATTTGCTGCTATTCATGTAAAGGAAACACTCAACAATTAAATTAAATCATTGATCAACAGTAAGTATAACAGTAGTCACATTATTAATTGCATTGCACATAACTGATTTATAGGTGAATTATGTTTTTTGCAGTTTGCGCACACATTTTAGCTGCATTGATGAAATATTTCTACATTGATATAATCACATAGACCTCAAAGTCTGAAACTATATCTTTGAATGTTTCTTGTTTCTCTTTAAGATAAGTGAAAAGCTTAAGAGCGCCGGACTGCAGAATCGCAGCACAATAAGCTGGCTAATGGATGAAGGTGGAGAGGTGTTTCACCTGGAGAGCAAACCTAAAACGATTTCAAAAGATGTGTGTGATAAAAACTAATATTTAATGAATGCAGTGAACTTTAAAACATACACAGTAAATATGAAGTAAATTAAGATATTTGCTCTTTGCAATGATGTGTGCAGTAGGATATGATATTTTAAGTAGAATATTACCATACAATTTTCACCAAATTTCTTAGGAAAGTCGTTGCTTTTTTGTAATTACAGCACTTAAAGTAGAGTGAAGTAGGAATTCTGCATCAGAAAGGTAGCCATTTACTACTTTATGTACTATTAGATTAGTTAAGATGCACTGTAAAAAATGGCAAATGTTAAATTGCAGTTAAATACTGGCAGCTAGATTTGCCAGCATACAGCTGTTGTATTTTAACTGTTTACACACTGTAACCTGAAACATCATATTACAGTATTGTGCTGTGAAAACATGGCTGCACAGAATATTATTGTGAGGTGTTTGGTTGCCGTTATATTGTTATTTTTATGTCTCTGCTGTATTTAAATAAACATCATAACTATAGAATGCCGAAGTTATGACGTCACTTTGTAGGCCAACCCAGAAGTAAGCAACGCATGGGTTCCCTCGATCGAAAAGCCATTCATTTTCCCCAAAGACTTTTGGAAAATCGCAAAAAATAAGATCTGTGTTCAACAAAGAGTTATGAACCTTACACGTTGTGTCTATCAATATAACAGGCATGAAAATCCCTCACCTTTCGTCGAAATTCGCCGTTTTGTATCCAAAAAAGGTGACCCACGTGAATCATGTAGATTCGATGAAAACATTTTTGGGGGGAGGGGGGGTATGCGCGCGTTGTTTGAAGACGCGCCCTTCGCCGTCATCCAAACATGTATCCCAGACATTAGATTTGTTTGAGTTCATGCTGCGCTGCTAAAACCGACAGGCAGGCAGGTGACATCAAAGTATCACGAGAGTGAATCGAGAAGCCATAAGGAAGTCTGCTTTCGAACGGCTCTCGCGCTACTGTGATGTCATCCGCATTTCTGTGTTCTTCGTCATACAAGCTTGTTGAAGATGCGTAGAGCGACTGCCTTCGGGACGTAAAGTCAACACAAAACGCTGTAAAACTATCATTCTAGAATTCTAACGCGTCAATCAATTAAAACAACATATCTACATAGACTGACACTGCAAAGTGACCTAAAAGATTTTTGTTGGAATGGATTGGAACGAATTATGGACGTACTCCTCGCTTGTAAGACACATTGGTCTACTAGTCTACGGCTGTAAGTACTTAATGTAAATATGGTGAAACTGCAAAATATTGCATGAAATGCTGTAATAAGAACATACTGTTACTAATATAGTTCATTGGTTCCCAACCTTTTTAGCCCTAAGTACCCCCACAGCCCTATCAGTAAGGCTCAAGTACCCCTTCATCGAAACTAAACCAAAGTTGTGTTTTAAAGACAAATAATTAGTAATATTAATTAATTTATTAATTAATTAATTAATTTTAAACATTAAAGTAAAAAGCACTGACTGATGAAGCATGTTTATTTCAACAAACCACCATCATTGCGATCAGTGTTTGCATTTTATCAGCTCATTTGCATTTTAAAAGACACACCCAAAAATGGCACATTTTGCTCAGGCCTACAAAATGGCAAATTTGACATGCTATAATTAATTATCTGTAGGGTGTTTTGAAATAAAACTTCACATATGGACTCTGGGAACGCCAAAGACTTATTTTACAAATGAAAAAATTTAATCACATGACCCCTTTAAGGACCAGATTTACTAACGGCTTGCGCAAACCATCATTTTGGCGTTAAATAACGACTGAACTTACTAAAGACACGCAGTAGATATTTAGCTCTGAAAATGTGTTATTTTTGCGACCTTATTGCATATGCATTTGTGGAAGTTTTCCTTTTAGAAGTAACATTAATGTGAGGAGAGTATTAAATTTTGCCAGAGGAACATACTTTAAAAATATATATATATAGTTTGCAAAGCCATGCTATGTTTAATTTGCTCGAGAAAAGAGGAGGAGAAGTCACGAGAAGTCAAATCAGGTATTTCAAAACTTCTTTTACCCTTCATCTTTCGTCCTCCGGTTCTTAGTGTACTTTTCCTTAGCTGGAATTTCACACTCCGCAGTCCGCATTTTCATTGCGATGTCCTGCCGAGGTCTCTTATTTGCGTCCCTGTACTAATTTGCGCTGCTCTTATAGATTGCAATAGTCATTATAGAAATTTGCTTATGTCATTACTTTGCCTGTGTATTATATTTGCGCCTTTGTAGTAAATCACACGCAAATTTTCCACTCCGGCGCTTATTTGGAATTGAGCTCTCGTCCTTTTTAGTAAATGCCCTAAATTTACTAAAATCTCAATTTAAGTTACTGATAATTAAAATGTGCAAATAATTTAAATTATTCTGTTCAAATAAACAAAATGTGTTAAGACATTCTCAATAAATACAAAAGACATCATACGGGACAAAATATGTTAGCCAAAAATAATACAAACGTTTTTTGCATAATTTGAAAATGCAATGGCAGCGGGAATGTATATTATAACATTATTTGAACATTATTTATAGTTAATAAACTTTGTGTCTTTAGAAACTATTCAGGTTCATTGAAAATAGTCAGATCGTTCTTGAGTTGGACATCCTATTGCGTTTTGGATCATGCAGCGCATTTACTCTTGACTGCAAATTATATTAATGATAAGATTAAAATTACAATGTTGTCCTTTTTTACAATGCTTTCCTCACAAAAATCAATCTTAGGTAAATGACTGGACAAACGAAAGACATTTTTATTAAAAGTAAATGAGATCAAAGCAAAATGTAAATCTTTTCGCGTACCCCCTGGAAACTCTTCACGTACCCCCTGGGGTACGCGTACCCCCGGTTGGGAATCACTGATATAGTTCATAAGAAAGTTTACCGTTTACAGTAACATTTAAGCGATTTTAGACTATTTGAGCGACAAAGATGCTAAAGTGAACTGTTTTCAGTGCGCATACGCGCACACACTAAAAAAATCACGCAAACGCATATTTTTTGGGGCTTGACAGGAGATATACGCACAAACTATATTGTAATACCACAGTCTCTGCAAGTATTCTCATAAAAACAGTCATTTATTATAAGTGAGAAGTTGATCATGTGTCAGTGTATAGATCAGCGCTTCTCCGTTGTTAAAGGGACAGTTAGTCTCCTAAGAAATGCTTATGTTTGAGTCATAATGTTAATCAAACTACAAAAGACATAAGGAAATCAGCTTTAAAAAGATTAATTATATTTAATTTATAGTATGAAAACAGTGTTATGTTAATTTGATACTGTTTTTCTACCTAATCAATAATGTTAGATCTTACTTTATTTGTAACTTTGTTCTTTTCTATTTTATATGCTTGTAATGTCTTGATTTGTTCTTATTTTATTTTCCCACATCACTTTTTTGCTTATTCAACCCATGACTCAAAAACCATAATGTAATTCATTTAACCAGTTCTATATTGTAAAAATAAGTCATTTTAAAGTTGATGTAGGCCTTCAGGTCCACCCTATTGCAAAACCAACTTAAAATTGTATGGCCTTGTGACTGATGGTCAGATTATGGCAAAATAAAATTATTGCAGATGTAAAATAGTAAGGGAATTCTACTTGTTACAGCTTTCCACATTTATCAACCCATTTAATTAAATATGGTTTCTGTTACTAGTCAAATGTTTACATTTTAAATCTATATTGTCCGTCATAATTAAATAATTGAAATAATGGTCATGTATGTTATGGTGGGAATTTTGTTTCTGCGCACGTGGAGGGATGTTGAGTTCCTTCCTTCTTTTTTGTCCTTGGCCATTCACATGCCTGAAGAATAAATAAGTTAAGTTACAGCATGTTCCCTAATGAGGCCATAATATTTATTCAGGGGGGTCCTCCCACCTCGCGGCCCCATCAGAGGCCACATCGCCCCTTGAGCGCCCTTCTCACCTTTTTCACCCCTGACCCGTGTTCATGCCTGATATAATCTTTACAAGTTAATTGAAAATGTATGAAGCCTAAATAAAGCCGTCAGATATAAAATGCTAACGGTATGCTATAAACGGACTACAGCACACCATGGTCGCGGACCAACGTCATCATCAAGCTTCCTCAAACTTTATTTAAAAAACACGCTCGCTCATTATGATCTGCGATGTGTATGAACACTTATCCACTTTTTCATGAGAAATACTGCCCATTAATTTTTTCCAAAAATGTTAGAAAAGATTTTTTATCGTTTGTTAATGTTTTATTTTTTGGTTTATTATTTTGTTAGTTTATATAAACCTTAATATTAATTTCTTTGTGGTTAAGATTATTATGGCCAGTGTTGGGGTAGTTACTCAAAAAAATGTAATTAGTTACTAGTTACTAGTTACTTCTTTAAATTGTAATGAGATTACTTTACTAGTTACTGCATTTGAAAAGTAACTTCACTACTTATTACTTTACTTTCCTTTTTCTTAATTTACCACATAGATACAAGGACATGGTTTAGGGGGGGTCGGCTGATGATGAGTGACTACTTTAAATGACCGGCCAGGGCTCTACAATAACTTTTTGCACTGGTTGCACTGGTGCGCCTAACATTTTTTCTTAGGTGCACCAGCACAAAAGTTAGGTGCACCCTAATTTTTGACCCCATCGGATTTATAGTTCGCCCAAAAATTAAAATTCTGTATAATTTACTCACTTTCATGTTGTTACAAACCTGTATAAATGTCTTTGTTCTGGTGAACATGAATGAAAATATTTTGAGGAATGTTTGTAACCAAACCATTCATGAGCCCCATTCACTTCAATAGTATTATTTTTTCCTACTATAGAAGTGAATGGGGCTCATGCTTGGTTTGGTTATTAACATTTCTCAAAATATGTTGCTTCGTGTTTATCAGAACAGAGACATTTGTACAGGTTTGTAACAGGATGAGGGAGAGTTAATGATGACAGAATTTTTTATTTTTGGGTGAACTGTCCCTTTAACACCGCAAGTTAGGCTATTTTATAATTTTCATGTTGTCATTCCATTTTTCTTATACGAGTCATGCACAGTCCTGTTTGATAACCCGCATCCGCGCGATTAAAATAACAGTTGACCCGTTATCCGACATCAGCATCAATTTATTTCATACCCGTTTTACATAAAGACTGCGACCGGCCGCGCCGCAAATCGTGATGTAAGTAGAAACCTTTAAAGATCTTCATGCAGAACATTGACAGAAATAAGCACAGGACCATGCTTGTTCAAATATATTATCATTTAATGTGAAACTTTGTGAGGGTCGGCAGATTGACAGCTGAGCGGACAGCAGTGTTTGAACACTCATAAGCGCTGCGCTTATATTTATTATTACCTTATAAATTGATGATATGATTGCAGTGATTCCAAAGGGATGTCCAAAAAAACTCAGGTAGAATGTTAAAAGTTTAAAGTTTAATGTCTCTTTCTCGCTGCCCTGTGTAAACCCACGCGGGCGATGGCATGAAACGCGTGAGGAGCTTGCATTTTGCATTACCTTAAATTACCTTAAATTATGGTCATACAAATAAAAGTAAAACAACATTCAAAACTGTAATGTGTACATTTATTTATGTAAAGTAACACTCGCAATAATAACAAAACATTGTGCTATTTTAAATAGGTAAAAAGTGTTTTGTGCTGCATCGGTTTGGGAGCACGTCACACAAAAATAAACTCATATAGGCTATAGGCTACTTTTGAATTCGTTTTGTTGATTTGCTAATTATTTAAGTGAAACACATTTCATATAGGCTTATTTATTTTATTATTTTTTCACCAAAGAAAGACGTAATCATCACGTTCTATTCATTTTAGGCTATGTTTACATTAATGCGTTTATGCTTTAAAACGCGTTACTTTTGCTACGTTTACGCCTTTCATCTACACTACATCACCGTTTTCGACCCTCATAAACGGATTCGTTCGCAAACGCTGAAGACCCTGTTTTAGTTTGAGAACTCAGACGTTGCTCTGAGTGTAAATGAACGTAGACGGAGTCTTATGTAAACGAACAGCTGATATTAACGTGACAGCGCATCATTTTCAAAGTAAAAATTATTTTATTCATGTAAATATTGGTTTGCAACGGAGGTTTTGCTAAAAATAGTAAACATCTACCAACCAGCTATTATAAACGCTATATCGGATTGTTTTAACATGTATCCTTTTAGATGTCTGTTTTATATTAATGTTTGAGTATTGTTGGGTTTAATGTGTTTATGTTTTGTTTAAATTTAGTTAGCTTACGAAAGATAGACTGTAATTTAAGCGCCATATAGGCGTTGCAAAGGCCAATATGAAGGGAGAATTGTAATGGGTCAGACATTATTTTCCAGTTTAATGTAAGTTTTGTTTGCTTCTTTAAAATGAATTTCGTTTCAGTTAATTTGTCTCTTAATTTTAATCGATGTTTTGTTGATAAGTTTTTTGAATATAAATTAATAAAAACAATAAACTCAACGTCATTAATATAATGCTCGTTTAGGCGCTTGGCTTTTAGCTATTTGTGTGTTGCTAGCAGAGGACGTGCACGGACCTCGCACACTTTTAAAAATTAATGCAATAAGCATTTCTGGTAGTCTAAAGCAATACTTCACTTCTTACTTTGTTTGATTGAAGTTTGCATTTGCGTACATTTATTTTTGCTTCAAGTTCGCTACTGTTTACTGTTCACTTGAATGCTTTCTTTTTAAATCATAAAGACCTTTCTGTTTAGTTATAAAATTAAAATTAACCTATTAATCATATTAATATGTTGTAGGGGGAGCTAGAACAGTATAAATGTTTATGTTTTGTTTAAATTTAGTTAGCTTACGAAAGATAGACTGTAATTTTAAATGCCATATAGGCGTTGCAAAGGCCAATATGAAGGGAGAATTGTAATGGGTCAGAAATTATTTTCCAGTTTAATGTAAGTTTTGTTTGCTACTTTAAAATGAATTTCGTTTCAGTTAATTTGTCTCTTAATTTAAATCGATGTTTTGTTGATAAGTTTTGTGAATATAAATTAATAAAAACAATAAACTCAACGTCATTATTATAATGCTCGTTTAGGCGCTTGGCTTTTAGCTATTTGTGCGTTGCTAGCGGAGGACGTGCACGGACCTCGCACACTTTTAAAAATTAATGCAATAAGCATTTCTGGTAGTCTAAAGCAATACTTCACTTCTTACTTTGTTTGATTGAAGTTTGCATTTGCTGGAATTTATTTTTGCTTCAAGTTCGCTACTGTTTAGTACTGTTCACTTGAATGCTTTCTTTTTAAATAATAAAGACCTTTTAATCAAAATTAACCTATTAATCATATTAATATGTTGTAGGGGGGAAATAGAACAGGATAAGACTTTCCCAAACACATTTTTATAGGTTCAAAAATAGTGTCTGTTATAGTTGCCAGTAAAGGACCCATGTATGAATTTTTGTCAATATCGCACACCCCCTAGGCTGCGTAAACGTGCAAAGGTAAGCTATTATTAGAGTAATAAGTTATTTTACACTTTTATGCGCATGCCCAGTTACGTGATTGGTCATGTTTCATGCGTTTATGGTGGTGTATAGTGTGGATGAAGATTCTTTTTAAAATGCCAGTATAAACGAGGATCGTTTTCATTTTAAAATGCCGTTTTAAAACGCAAATGCTCTAATATAAACATGGCCTTAATGCTTTTTGCGCATAAACTAAACCCTTGGGGGAATTATTTATAAATGAATCAACAACGCAAATCAAGGAATTAACTTATTTCTCTATTTAAGACAGTCTGGCAGGGCGGTAACAGCGATTCATCAAACACCGAAAAGTTTATAGGATTAGATTTGGAAGTAAGATTATGAAGAAAACAGCGGTTCTGACTCCTGGCTTTTTTCTATAAATTGGGCGCACGCGACATTGCTGTTCGGGTTACGTTCAAATAATTTTCTTTAAAAGAATTATGCTCTGGGTCTGACTCTATTGAGGTTCATTAACTTACCTAATTCCGTCTTCGGGTTCGGACCTCTCAATCCCTGACCGGTAAATTAAGCAGGATCTTTCGCCACAAGTGTTGTATTGCCATGCTGGGCTTACAAATGCTCAGACAGGTTGCTCATCGCGTTGTCAGCAGTTGAAAGACACTGTCGTGTGGTCATAGTGTGCATTTCACGCGGGTATTTTTTTACTTTCGAGCAATACGCTGAAAGTAATGTGAATATCGCCCCAGTGGCTGAAACCCTCCGTCTTTATTTCCCGCTCCCCTTTGCACCAGCAGCTACGTCAAATCAATCTCTATGGCAACGGCACACGTACAGGGACACGCATGCACGCACCACTTAAACAGACAGAACTTTACACCCAGGCAAACACTGCTTGGGTAACGCAGGAAAGCGCATTCCTATAGTCTAGTAAAGTAGTGTAGTTACCAATATTATTAGTGTAATGCGTTACTTTACTTCGTTACCCAAAAAAGTAATATACAAATAACTGTAATCCGTTACTTTGTAACTCGTTACCCCCAACACTGATTATGGCTGATCATTGTGCCCCAAATAAACTTTTAAGATGATCTTTCACTGTATTTAGTTTGATTGTATGTTTACATACCATTTGCTAATTCCCAGAAAAACGTGCTTTTACCATCTCAGAAGCACTAACATTAGCTATTGCCGTATCAATTTCCAATCTTATGTAATTTTACTTAGACGAAAGAAAAAAATAGATCGAGAAGAGAACCACTATAAATCTGGAAATAACAGTGCAGCTTAGATGTGTCAGGATTTGCTGGCAAAGAACCCAAGCGCAGACAGAGATGGAGAAAACACTGATGACTTTAATTAAAACAAGAAAACAAAAACCCACGAGGGGGTAAAACAACAATAACAGATAATACAAAAACACTAACAAGGCAAGACTAGACTAAACTATAAACACTGAGCTAGACAAGAGCAAACACTAAACAAGACTTGACTGGATTGGATATTAGGACTTAAACAGGAACAATACACACTCCATGAAAAACAGACGATCGAGCACAGGACAGCAAACACAAGGGCATTAAATAGGGGAGCAAATCAAGAGGGAACAGGTGACATGAATCAAACAATAATGGGATGATTAACGAGGAAACAAGGGGGCGGGGTCAGGAGACGAGACAGAAAGCACATGGCAATGAAAAAACAAAGCCAGTGCACTAGTGATGGGCAGTCCGGCTCTTTCCATTGATTCGGCTCTTTCGGCTCAAGCGCTGGCTCTACATTTTAGTGATGGCAGTCCGGCTCTTTTCATAGATTCGGCTCTTCTGGCTCGGCTCCCTTAGAAGAGCCGGCTCCCCTGCATGCGTCTGAAGATTCGGCTCTGCTCGTTCGCTACAAAGATTCAGCTCTTAGAGCCGCTCGTTCGCGAACGACCCATCACTACAGTGCTCTCACACAAAACATTGGGCTGCCATGATCCTGTCACTATGACTTAAAACTGTGACTTGAAGACAGGACCATGACAAGATGCTGGTTTACTTACCGGTATTATAAGGGCCAGCATGAAGGACAAGGTTTATGGAGTCTCATTAAGTAAAACTAGGGAGAGATAGAGGAGTTATAAGTGTGTTCTGTGTATTTATAAGATAACTATACAAACAATCTCTGAACAAACATAACAGTTAACTTCCAAACATTTAATATAATAGTTATATATATGTTGAATTTAAAGGGAATTGTCCAATAGCATCAACAAATGCTTAAATATATTATAATTAAACCATATATGTTCCCTAAATAAACCACATATACTCATTTTGTTCACATTTTCTATATATTTTACCTGGTAATCCACAACCCCCAATGTGAGAGCCTGTGTAGTAAATTTTATCTCACATTCACATTTCTGTGAGCTGACTGGAGTATAGTTACAATAGAACATTAAATTTTTGGTATTTGTTAGACAGGCGACAGTGCATTCAAGCTATACATATCAGCGTGTTCTCTGGGAATTAAACTTGCAACCTTTTGCACAGTTAACAAAATGCTCTAATCACTGATCCACAGAAACCTTACAGCAAGTTTTGTAGTAAACATTTTTATTTTTATAAAATAAGTAGGGATGCTCCGATCAGGATTTTTGCAGCCGATACCGATCACCGATTTGTAATCTTCGTGATCGGCCGATATCGATTCCGATACCGATTTTTTAAAAGCTGATATGCAAGCTCTTTGATGACTGTAACTGTTACAATCTTTCTAAATAAAATAATTCCACGGATGTTGCCTTTGTTATATTACTTGCAGTAATTAGGTATATTACTGTTTTAATAGAGACTCAAATAAATAAGCACAACAAATATTTATTCTGCAAAGAGAAATTTAATATGGCTTTAAAATGGCTTATGTCTCCTAAAAGTACTGAAAATAAAACACTTCACAGACTTTACTGTATTAATTAAATATACACGCATTCGTATGAAGTATAAAAATTCTTTAGTCAAGAGCAGAGAGTGATTTTATTGAGAAATGAATTAGGTTACTGTAGCTTTAAGACTTGACAGAGATCGCTCTGTTCACGTGCTCTGATCACAGGCTGCTGTGTGTGTGGGCGGCGGCTGAACGCAGACAAGCAGGTGTGAGGAAAATAAAAGTTTAAACGCTCAAAACTTTAAGACGCATGCAAATAAGAAACTTTTGGCATGAGGATGCAATTGTCCGTGATAGATATGTGTTGTATACGCTGTTTGATGGGGATGTGAAGACGCCTCGCGCTGTTTACCGGAGCGCTGTTTACCGGAGCGCGTAGAAAATACGCATATCTCTGTAAAGGCAAAGAGAGACATACAAATCTGCACGCTGCACATGAGCAACAGGTTGTAAAAATGCTCGCGCTACGTAAAAAATGTCTTTAATTGCAGCCGCATTCAGGATCCTTTTGATGACAAAAGTAAACAGAAAGATCGGTTTATGAGATCGGCAGATTTAGCGAGCACCGATCGAGTCATTTAATGCCATTATCGGCCGATACCGATCTGCGGCCGATCGATCGGAGCATCCCTAAAAATAAGTAAACTGAAAACAAACTATATACTATATAATTTACATGACAAGTCTTTACAGGGAAAGATGGCATTGTTGCTACACAATGTAAATGCCCACATGGAAAATGCAAGTGAGGTGTGTGTAGTTGTGGTGAATTTTCATCAAGGTCATGAAAATCTGGTCCTCAAGGATGATTTCTTTGGGTCTCCATCCAGCAAAATACATCATGGAATCCTCAAAACGAGCAACATATTCACACACAGCACTGAAAGTATCTCGATTTACACTTTCACTCATCTGAAAGGCTGAATACCTGTCATGACAGTTACTTGTTTGCCCTTGGAGTTTGTCTTTGATAATCTGAATCTCTGTTATGGAATGCTCTAACTCAATCTCAAGCTGGATTCTTCTTCTTCGTCCAGACTGCAGCTCTTCTTTAGTTGTGCTTTTATTTGGTTGTTCCTCAGAATTGATAGTGAGGGTTTGATCAGCCGGAGATGGTTCATCATCTTTGTCAGCCATAAATTGTAGCCATTTCCTCCTTTTTATAAATGGGTGGTGGAACATTTTTAGGCACATCAGCCCTATCCTTTCTAAGGTAGTATGAATGATCTTCCAAAATGGGTCCAGTGGGAACATAATTTGTGGATAAAAACAAAACAGGGACATTTTTGTCCCCTGCAGGAAAATGACAGCTGCAAGAATGGACACTGGGTTTCAGGTCAGTTCGTCTAAGGATAAATTCGAAATAAGCAGTGTTAGTTTTATGGAAGTTACACCTTTACAAATTAAAATTACAAAAATCACACAATAAAATATTTGTATTAAATTAGAATGGAGTTTTTCAGCATTTACATTAATCTTCTTCATTGATCCGTCCACTTTTATATAGCACATTAAATATAGTTAACATTTACTACTAAAATAACAAAGATTAATATCATTGTTACCTAATGCCTTAACTAATGCTGTTTACAAATACAATCATATTATTATAAGTGGGTAAAGTCAAGTTCACAAATATCAGGATGTAGGACCCACTCTTTCTATAATTATATCTAAACAAGTAATAAAAGTCAATAAACCAGGTATTGTTTTGAATATTTTAATTAAACACAATTCTCAACGTAATGTTAGTTTTTAATAAAACTGCAGCGGATCTAATCTATTAAACAGTGGCAAAGTAAACAAGCTTTTAGATATTTTTAGAGAAAGACAGGTATTTTAGCTGTTGATTTTGTTTTGAAAAACGTTTATTCTTGCTAACTTAGCCTTTTTAATTCCATCTGACCGTCGAAGTACCATATCATTAGCGTGTTAAGCAATATGCACCATTAAAGTTTGGTCGTGGCCACATTAAGGCAGTAACTACGGTGTTTATAAGGAAATCATCGTTGAGTGAGCTTTCCTTACGGCACGAAAAGAGTCTCCGCTGGGTAACATCGGACGGAGCATCTTTCATCGATGACTTGTGGTTGCATCTCCGGACAAAACAAAACATGTCGAACTACAGTCTCTCCACAGAAAAATAACTGGTTACATTAGTGGGTTACCTTAATATCACAGAATTCTGTGTACAACAATATCTACACAAACTACCATTTGAAAAGACTAAATATATAACGTTATGTATTAACTGAAAGTTAAACTTCTGAGAACGTGAGGCTAAAAGAAAGGCTAGTGAGAGATTTCCTGTCATGATGACGTCAAAAGTCCCTATAAGCAACTTGTTAGCAACCACCGTTTTAAAGACACAATAAAGTTTAAAAAATCACAAGCAGATTATAACTGGTGTATTTTATGTCATAGAACAAAACGTGAAATATTTAGAGGCTTTGTTAACCACAGACCTTATTTCAGGCGATTTAGCAAAAACCCATTCAAAAAACCCATAGACTTCAGGGCAAGGGAACCGGAAGTGCTAAAATGCTAACTCACTTCCGCGTTTTGGCCTACATAGTGACGCCATAACTTCGGCACTCTATAACGACAACTATAACATTTATTATATAATTTGATCTTTATATTATAATACTGTTATAAAGTGATTTAAAATTACCATTCTAAAATAAAAACACTGAAAAGCTGTTAACATATTCAGTGCATTTGTGATAAAGTGGGAAAATACAGTTTTGGTAAAGACAGTTTCTGCTTGATATATGATAGACAAATTAAAATATCTAAAATGTTTATATCGATTAAATGTTTACAAAATGACTAAAATGTTGATATTGGTCAAATGTTGCTATTTGTTAAATGTTATAAAATTACTAAAATGTGTATATTGGTTATGTTAAAATGGTTATAATATTAATAATAATCATTAGATGGAATTAAAAATTATAATTAACTTGTTTTATTGTTATGATATGTATGCATGTGATTGGTTATGCGTGTGTGTTTGCGTGGCCACGTACCTGCGTGCCTGTCGTCATGCGCAGATAGAGTGAACGTCCCGAGACGCGCTTTATTCAGGATAAAAGTACTGAAGAAGCAACACGTCTGTGATTTTCTCTCTTCATATTTCTATCTCTCCTTTCAGGTATGACCTAATAAAACAAAAGACACGGATGTGTTAAAGTGTAAATAGTGTTAAATGGTATATATTTGAGTTAAACGTGTTGGAAACAGTTTCTTATACTTTATCAATCGTTTTGAGTTGCACATGTATGAGCACATGGCTAGTATGTGTGCATCCTGATTAGCGTGTTGTACGCTGTATATAATAATCTCTAAGTTTATATTGTATATTTGATGTGTAAGAGTTGGTAATGTTTATGTATTATGCAAATCCAGTGTCAAAAGCCATCGCTAACTCATGTGTGCGGGTTATTTAACCCCTTCATGTCAATATGAGGTTTGTTATGAGCTACGTAGTTTTATTGAGAACATGCATGTCTTTACTGAATGTAAGCGTGTTATTTTGCAAATTTGTGTTATTGTAGCAAGTTTATTTTTGTTTAATATGTGCAGAAAAGAGAAAGCATTGAAAACAATACATAGAGTGAAGTTATTTAAACTCAAATTGTCTTTTAAAGAAGGGTAAATGTATATTGCCATCTTTTGTATGTTGCTGCAGTGTTGTGAAAATGTGCTGTTGTGAAAATATGATGTTGTGAAAATGTGTTTGAAAAATACATTCAGGATAAAAGTACTGAAGAAGCAACACGTCTGTGATTTTCTCTCTTCATATTTCTATCTCTCCTTTCAGGAGTACTACAATTTTGGAGGCACCGCTGGGATGAGTGTTGGGTGGTCTGACTCCTTCACAGCGAGAACCACCCAGTTACATTCATCTCTTACCCAGACATACAGCAGTGAGTCTGCAGTGTGAAGTGGAGTGACGAGGCTGATTTAGTGGTGCGTGCGCTTGAGACACAGTGAGTTCAGAAGCGACGGCACCTGGGTTAGCGAGGTAACCACCACTTTCAACACTGCTAAATACTGTAGAGAAAAAAAAAGAGAATGGATGCGCTTCAAAGTCTTCAGGAGGAGATAGGAGAAAAATTATGCACACTGTCAAGAGAGAAATTAATAGAACTCTGCTCTTTTTTACACATCACGTCAGTGAAAGATGTGACCCGCCTCTCGCTCATAAGGTCTATCAGCAGTCATTTATTGAGGAGTGAGCTGGAAGAACTAGAGGATAGTGGCATGGCAGAGTTATGTTCTATTTATGAGAAGATAAGTGACCTCACAGTGACCACTACAGACAGCCTGGAAAAACAGGTGGAGCCCGGACACGTCGAAAGAGACATGAACACGGCACAGAGGCTAGTAAAAGAAGCTAGTGCTGTGACTAAGTCATTTCAGGCCATGCATATTAATACTGCCAATGCGCACACCACATCAGTAGCTCAGGCAACATCAGACAGGAGGCGGACAGACCCTTCAGAACTGTCCCAAAGACACAGCGCGCCAGTCATTTGGCATAAAGAGTTTAAAATCTCAGGGTTGATCGGTGAACCAGGCCAAAAGGACAGATTATCATTCTCTAGTCTTGCTCGTCAAATTGAGAGTGGGCTGGCCAAGGGATACCCTGAACAGGAAATTATTGATGCAGTAATTAGATCCATTACACCTGGGCTTCAGCTGCGTAGCTATCTCGAAGGGAAAGCTGGTTTAACTCTTCCTACTCTGAGACGCATTCTCCGATCCCATTATCAAGAAAAAAATGCAACTGAATTATACAAACAATTAACCACCGAGGGCCAGGGTAGCAAAGAGACCCCACAAAACTTCCTGATACGTGCTCTTGACCTGAGACAAAAAATTCTGTTTGCCTCACAAGAAGATGACCCTGTGTTAGTGCAAAACATGTTTTTGCATTCAGTTTTAACAGGCTTGCAGAATGACCGTGTTCAAGGCGACTTACAGCCGTATCTATCTGACACTGCGATCTCCGATGAAGTATTGCTGGAAAAACTAAATGTTGCATGCTCTCGTGAGTCAGAGAGGCAAAACAAGCAGAAAACAACGCCAAGCCGTTGTTCACACCACCCAGCTAGATGAACCCGTCCCTGAACAAAAATGCCAGCCTAAACAGTCAAAGCTTGACTTGATGTCTCAGCTAAAAAGACTTAACAATGACATTATGCTGATCAAAGAGCAAATCCAACAACCACTAGTTGCACCACAGCATTGCTTTGCAGTTAACAGTGAAGAGTTTGCAGTGACCGCAGGACGTCTCCATCCGCAGAACATTACATGGACCAGCCCGTTGTCATCAGAGTGGAGCCCAGGGCCAGGTCATCAAGCACAGGGGTCGGATTCGGTCACACATGAACAACAACATTATCAATTTCAATCACAACATCCGCAATTTGGTGCTGTTTCACAGCAACAGTATGCAACAGCAGGGCCACGCCATGCATTGACACATTTAGCTCAACAACAACAGCCCCAGCACCATCACTTTCAAATACCACCCCAAGCCAGTCGGTCACTATACCCAGTCACACAACAATATCCAAATGAACTGTTGTCACAACCCCAACGCCAGTTTCAACCGCCCAGACGGCAGCAAGCTAGACAATGTTTTCACTGCCAACAGAGGGGAACCGCGGAGCTGTGCACCCATTGCTATTATTGTAGCAGCAGTGAACATTATGCAGCTGGTTGCAGAGTACGGGGTACGAGAAACTCGAGAGAGATCCAGTTAAATAGGCAAGGGTCGCTCCAAAGGGACAGGGAGTGACCCAAGAGACAAGCACGTCCCGAAAACGCATAACCCGACCACTCAAAACCAAATCGCAATACCCTTTGCCTCATGAGATAGACAGCATAATAACAGCCCAATGCAGAGTTAATCAGCACTCCCCAGTAACCTCCCTAGTTGGCAAGCAATGCCTGGTGGCCTGTTATTTGCAAGGACATGAGACAGAAGCTTTATGGGACACAGGTTCCCAGGTGTGTATTATTGATGAACAATGGAAAGACAGCTACATACCAGAATTAAGACTGAGGGATATTTCTGAAGCCACAGAGACACCTGAACACCTACATCTCGTGGCGGCCAATGATACTGACATGCCGTACGGGGGGTGGGTCGAGGTGACGTTCAAGTTGGCCTCCCCTGCTGAAAGAGTGAAAGAATTAGTCATCCCTATGCTTGTTCTAAAGGGTCAGCAACTACCTAAACCTATCATTGGATTTAATGTAATCGAGCAAATGATGAAACAAAAAGGCACTGACGATGTAGACAAAGTGACTAACAGGCAGCTGTACCAAACCGTTGTAAACGCCTTTCCCAACCTGAAAAGAGGCCGAGTGCATACCTTCATCAATCTGGTGACAGCTGATGATCTTGGCGAGTATACAGTGAGTACTGCCAAGGGATCTGTGAACATACCAAGGCACACGGTTACCCAAATACAGTGCAAAGTTAAAATGCCACGTGTGAGGCAAGACAGTGTGTTGCTGTTTGAGCCATGTGTTACCCCTCAACACCCTGAGGGTCTCGAACTGTTTGACACTCTACTGGAGGTGAAAAAAGGTACCTACCCTTTGGTCACTCTGAGCGTGCAGAACGAGACCGACCACGATATTATCCTTGGAGGTGGAGTGGAGCTGGGCCAGGTGCAACCAGTTAAATCAGTCTTACCTGCGACAATGATATCCCCAAGGGAAACAGGATCTGTGACTCAGGTTAGGGTTGATGAGACACCAAAGGGAACGGAGGAAGACAGCCTGTGGGATCCCCCAGTTGACTTAAGCCATCTAACTGTACAACAACAACAACAAGTGAAACAGATATTAAGGGAGGAGTGCCAGGCTTTTTCAAAATCCGACGACGAGATTGGCTGTGCCAAGGGACTTCAAATGAGTATCTCCTTGAATGACAGTACCCCTGTAGCTCGGACATACAATTCAGTTCCAAAGCCTTTGTACCAGGAGATGAAAGACTACCTACAGGACTTAATAGCTCAAGGGTGGGTAGAAAAGTCCAACTCCTCGTATTCCTCACCAGTTGTGTGTGTCCGGAAAAGGGATGGCAGCCTTAGACTGTGCATAGATTACAGAGACTTGAATCAGAAGACAGTACCTGACTGCCAGCCGATCCCTCGAGTGCAGGACATCTTAGATGGCCTTGGGGGTAATTCTTGGTTCTCTCTGCTCGACCAAGGGAAAGCGTATCACCAAGGCTTCATAACCCCAGAGAGCAGGCCACTAACAGCATTTACAACCCCCTGGGGTTTATATGAATGGGTTCGCATCCCCTTTGGCCTTATGAATGCTCCTGCAGCGTTCCAGCGGTTCATGAAGGAATGTTTGGAAGGATTGAGAGACAAGATCTGTGTGCCATACCTGGACGATGTCTTGGTCTTCACAAAGTCATTTGATGAGCAAGTGGAGGCAGTGAGGAGGGTACTGAGGCAATTATGTACCCATGGGATTAAATTAAAACCACAGAAATGCGACATGTTTAAGAACGAAGTGAGATACCTGGGGAGAATTGTGTCTGCAGAGGGTAGTTGCTTGGACCCCGCTGACACAGCTGCCGTAACAGCTTTGAAGGACAAGCCACCAAGCACTGTAGGTGAGCTACGTAAGATCTTGGGCCTGCTCAGCTACTACCGTCGGTACATAAAGGATTTTTCAAGAACTGCCAGTCCGCTGTATAACCTTTTGAAGGGCAAAACCAATGACAGGGAAAGTTTAGCAAAGACAAAGAAAAGGACAGTAAGGAACAAGTGGGGCTCGGCAGTGCCATCAAACCAGCGGATTGAATGGACAACAAACCACCAAGAAGTCTTGGAGGAATTGATTGAGTGTTTGGTTCAACCACCTGTGTCAGGGTTCCCAGAGTTCTCTGAACCATTCATCCTCCATACAGATGCATCAAATCAAGGCTTGGGGGCTGTTCTATACCAACAACAAGGTGGAAAGTTGAGGGTGATTGCTTACGGGTCCAGAACATTGACAGCGGCTGAGAAGAATTACCACCTCCACAGCGGGAAGCTGGAATTCCTCACCCTCAAGTGGGCTGTGACTGAAAAATTTAGGGACTATTTGTACTATGCCCCAACTTTCACTGTGTACAGTGATAATAATCCCTTGACCTATGTACTCTCCTCTGCAAAACTTAATGCAACCGGGTGCCGATGGGTTGGTGAGTTAGCGGATTTCCATTTTACAATCCGCTACCGGCCAGGAAGAGAGAATGTGGATGCAGACACGTTGTCTAGGATGCCATTGGATGTCGGGACTGTGATGAAAGAGTACACAGAGGAGCTACCATCAGATTGCATCGGAGCAATGATACAGGCAGTAGAAATACAGGATGAGCTGGGTCCCAACATGACTGTCAGATACAAGGATGTAATGACATGGAGAGACACAGATGAAATATCACCAACATCTTTGTCAAAAGAGGAGATTCGACAGGCACAGAGTGACGATAAGGACATCAAAGTGATTGTCGAGCACTTACAGTCTGGGTCCCGACCAAACTCAAAGCAGTGGCGGGCAGTCAGCCCAAAAGCCAGAGGTTTAAGCCGAGAATGGGACAAGTTACAAATAGATGAACATGGCATACTGTACCGTAAAACGTCACAGCGGACACAGCTTGTGTTACCACCCAAGTTCAAGCACATTGTCCTGAGAAAACTACATGATGAGATGGGCCACCAAGGGCTGGATAGGACAACAAGCCTTATAAGAGACCGTTTTTTCTGGCCACAGATGCAGAAGGACATTAAGCATCATGTGCTAAGGGCGTGTCCGTGCATTAAGCAAAAAAAACCTTGCCGGGAGACACGAGCACCCCTAAAGAGCATCGAGACAACTTACCCGTTTGAGCTGGTCTCGATTGATTTTCTCCATCTGGATAAGTGTAAGGGAGGATATGAGTACATCCTAGTTGTCATCGACCACTTTACTCGATTTGTTCAAGCATATGCTACCACATCAAAGTCAGGCAAAACGGTGGCTGACCGACTGTTTAACGATTTCGCCCTTAAGTTTGGATTCCCTTCAAGGATCCACCATGACCAAGGTGGAGAATTTGAGAACCAGTTGTTCGACCAACTAAGGAAGTACAGCGGTATTACAGCATCAAGAACAACCCCTTACCATCCACAAGGAAATGGCCAGGTGGAAAGATTCAATCGAACCATACTACAGATGCTCAAGACTCTGACAGAGAAGGAGAAATCCAATTGGAAGGAGGCACTTAACTAGTCTTCGCATACAACTGCACTAAATGTGAGGTTACCGGCTTCTCGCCATTTTACCTATTGTTTGGTCGCTCCCCAAGACTCCCTGTGGATGCGTTGTTCGGACTTGACCAGGATCGCGGCACCACTAATCAGTGAGAGTATGTAGAACGTTGGACAAAGGGAATGCAAGAGGCTTATGAGATTGCACGGGACCATGGAAAAAAGTCTGCTGAAAGGAACAAGCGAAATTACGACCACAAAGTAAGATGTGCTGACCTGTACCCTGGAAGCAGAGTTCTTGTGAAAAATCTCACTCCGCGAGGGGGTCCTGGAAAGCTACGGAACTACTGGGAGGACGAAGTTCATGTTGTAATCCGTCAAGCCATAGAGGATGTCCCTATTTACGAGGTGAAACCTGAGCAAGGGAAAGGAAGGTCAAGAGTTTTACACAGAAATTTACTTCTACCATGTGATTACTTACCATCAGCCATTGCAGAGGAAAAGGACTCCACACCTAACCAACCAAGGAAAAAGAGGGGTCACGTACCTGCGTGCCTGTCGTCATGCGCAGATAGAGTGAACGTCCCGAGACGCGCTTTATTCAGGATAAAAGTACTGAAGAAGCAACACGTCTGTGATTTTCTCTCTTCATATTTCTATCTCTCCTTTCAGGTATGACCTAATAAAACAAAAGACACGGATGTGTTAAAGTGTAAATAGTGTTAAATGGTATATATTTGAGTTAAACGTGTTGGAAACAGTTTCTTATACTTTATCAATCGTTTTGAGTTGCACATGTATGAGCACATGGCTAGTATGTGTGCATCCTGATTAGCGTGTTGTTCGCTGTATATAATAATCTCTAAGTTTATATTGTATATTTGATGTGTAAGAGTTGGTAATGTTTATGTATTATGCAAATCCAGTGTGAAAAGCCATCGCTAACTCGTGTGTGCGGGTTATTTAACCCCTTCATGTCAATATGAGGTTTGTTATGAGCTACGTGGTTTTATTGAGAACATGCATGTCTTTACTGAATGTAAGCGTGTTATTTTGCAAATTTGTGTTATTGTAGCAAGTTTATTTTTGTTTAATATGTGCAGAAAAGAGAAGGCATTGAAAACAATACATAGAGTGAAGTTATTTAAACTCAAATTGTCTTTTAAAGAAGGGTAAATGCATATTGCCATCTTTTGTATGTTGCTGCAGTGTTGTGAAAATGTGCTGTTGTGAAAATGTGATGTTGTGAAAATGTGTTTGAAAAATATTATTCAGGATAAAAGTACTGAAGAAGCAACACGTCTGATTTTCTCTCTTCATATTTCTATCTCTCCTTTCAGGAGTACTACACATTCAATAAATGACACAATTTCTGCTTGAGTGAGACTGGACTGAACAAACATGACGTCACATAAAAAACTTCAGATAAAAATTAATTAGAGAACACACAATGATGTGACTTCACAAGCATCTGGTTGGAGAACACAATGCTATGAGTTCACCTGATTAAATTAAACCTTGCTCAAAGTCCATCAGGTTTTTAACAAGGGTGGGCACACAGGGATTCACAGTTGCTTGCCTTTCCTGCACAAGGATCCCTGTCTTCTTGGACAGATTTACCTGGCTATCTTCTGTTCTCCTCTCGATGTTCACACCAGTTAAGCATCTAGAAATGTACATGAAGAGAAGTAAAGCTTAATTACACTCAAGACAGGCCATTCATCAGGATGTGGTCCTGAAGTTTAGGGGAGCAAACTTGTCAGCTTTCGGCGAAATGCACCATTTTGGATCCTAACTTTGTAAATGTTTCATCGAAGTAGAATTTCTGAATCCATCTCAATACAAACATATCGCATACCTACCTTACCAAAATAAACAGTGCAACGACCCTTTCAGACCCTTTGCCTCCTCCAGCTGTTTGCATCTCGTGGTAAAGCAGTAAAGTTACCAATGTTAATTTGGGTTTTTGCTCTTTGCTGATCCAGGCAGTTTTTGCTGTTTTATTTATTTTATTTTTTATTTAACCAGTAAAGAAATCCCATTGAGATTCAGAATCTCTTTTTAAGGGAGTCCTGGCAAAGACAGCAGAATAAAGTTTCATAATTAAAATATACAGCAAAAACAGACAACATAAAACATAGAAAAAGAGAAAAAAAGATGGCAAATTAACATAATCTCCACATAATCACCAGCAGCACTCAGTATCAGCACATGTGTATATAGTCCTCAAGTAATCCTTTATCCTAATTTTAAACTGCATCAATGTTGGTAGATGTTCTAATTTAAGATGTTTCTGCAGCTTGTACCAGAATGACGGGGCAAACAATTTAAAGGCACTTTCACCGAAAACAGTTCGCATTCGGGGAATGTCATAAATGATTTGTCCATTTAATCTAAGATTACATTTCCCAGTAGTGACTTTAGGAATCAGGAGAGAACATAAATAAGAAGGCAGTTTATACATTATGGCCTTATAAAGAAAAACCAATACCAATGCTCCAACTTGCGATTATGCAAAGAAGGCCAACCAACTCTCTCATACAAGTTACAGTGATGCGTACGAAAGCTGGAATTAGTTACAAAGTGCTGCATGGTATACTGAGTCCAGCATTTTCAAAGAAGATTTCTTGGCATGCATATAATAAATATCACCATAATCTAGCTTTGACAAAAATGTAGCTTGTATCTCGCACTAAAAGAAAAACAGCCTTTATTTCCATAATAGAAACCCAACATAACTAAGTTTTTTGTTAGACATTCTATATGCTGCTTAAAAGGCAAACTTTCTTCTAGATAGAAGTCAAAATATTTGTAGACTGATACTTGTTCAATTACTCTCTCATCTAGAGTAACCATGTTACTCTGTTGTTGTTATAAAACATGTCTTTCGTTTTGTGGCTCCTGTGCAGGTCAATTCAGCAGAAAAGTTTGCCATTCTCCCTGTTTACAGACGGGAGGTGAGCGCACATGAACGCGCCAATGACGTATGGTGTCTGCGTGGACTAGCTGCGCGGTGGGCATTCAAATTACGCTTACGGATGAGGGACAAAAAAAGGCAATGTCTGTTTGGACCGAGATCTAGGAAACCAATCATTTGATTTAAATCATTGATATGATTTGATATGGCACTGTTCAAGCTGTAAGCTAAGTGCACTTTCATTGGTCTCATGGTTACCTGTGTTGCCTGTTTGAATGTGTTCCCCACTAGGTTGCCTGACACTACGTACGAATAGATTGTACCTCTTGTTTGTTAGGGAAAATCTGCATCAGTATACAGAGATTTTAGCATTCAAGTTGTATGGCATCCATTCCTTCCTACACTGTGGTTGATGTAGTTCAAGGGTCTGGGCTGTTCGTTGATTAACAGTCTGATCTGTGTTCTGCCTAAACTCTGCAGCTGTCCTATAGATAGCTACAATGTAGCGCAATGCCCGACGCAAGTGTATTTTGCTAGTTTCAACCCGGCGCACTGATGGTTTTCACGTTTAGTGCCATGTTATTTAAATAGAAAATGCATTTGTGCCCAATTTTGCGCCCATTGGCGTTCTGGTCTGAAAACAAGGTGTGATCAGGTGCATTGTTGGCGCGTTGCTATTTTGAGGCAACTAAAATAGACTACGCCATTGACCAACAAAATCCTGGTCTAAAGTCTAAAGTCAATGGTGCGCTAGTAATATGCACCTACAGTATAAACGGGACGACAACGTGGGCTTGCTTATCACATACATGGATTCACAGCAGCACAAAAACTGATTTATTGTATATGATGATTATATATGAGTATATGAGTACCTGTGGATATGGTAAGATGAGAAAACATTTTCAAGTAAATGACTAATTTTTACTTTTAAAAATTGTCTCGGGTCTTTCGTTTAAAAAAATAATTTATGCACGTCGGGTTCGGGCATAAAGTGATTAGGGTCATTTCGGTTCGGGTACATTTTTTTGGACCCGAGAAGACCTCTAATTTCAATCTAAGCTGGCCTCACACGGGGCACCAGTTAATGTAGTGATTTTCACACGGGCAACAATTGGGTAGTATGCCATACACAGGACACTGGAGGTTTCACCTCAAGTGTGTGTACTTGTGTGTGTGTCAGATGACGCCTCCCTCCTCTACTTCTGGGCACCAGCTAAAGAATTTCACTTTAATAATAAGAACCATCTACATAGACTATTCAATAAATAAGAAAATATGTAAATTAGAGGGAGTTTGTTATCTAATTTATCTGAAGGATTTTGCGAGATTCTGGCTAACTTGTAGATCCCTTTAACTGTATTATCAACACAAGGAAGACACAGTTGTAATAAAATGGAATGTATTAACAAAAGATAAACAAAAATAACTTAAACACTACTAAATGATACTAAACTACTAAAGAACACAAAAAATAGAAACTAAAATGCAAAGAATAGAAAATATCAGTGACTGAGTTGAAATGACAGATTGAATATGGTAGAATGTTTTCTGTTTATCATAGAGTGACAACCTTATTTCTTATAACACAAATAATTAAAGAACCATTAAAGAATTTGTTGAACATTAAAGATATCAGTAATGCAATTTTAAAAAGCATCTATAGTAAATAGCTACTGACAGAATACACCAATGATAAGGTTTCAGGAAAGAGTTTGGCTAAGTGATATTTATGTTCTCTACAATCGAATGAGCAGAGGTGTAAAGAGTAGCTGTCAACACAAAGAGACATTGTAGGTCAGTGAAAACCAAGAAAGTTTATTTATGAGGTTTTACTTCCTAATATAGAAAATAATTCAAAATTTTGACCTGGCAGAATAAACAGATATTAAACATTGTCATAGTCTTTTGACAAAAAATTATTTGGTTTTAGTCATATTTTTGTTATCTGAATTAATTTAGTCTTAATTTTATTCAATTAAATGCCATGAAATTTTAGTCGACGAAATCTACATTAAATTTAATTTAAACCCATTTAATTTTAGACTAGTGTCATTGTGTTGAATGTGCCATGCTGACAAATATATAGACTAAGGGTGTTTTCACATAAGGTGGTGCGGCCTCGGAGCGCACCAAAATACATTGTATCATTTTTCAGTTAGTGCGGTCCGTGTTCACATATATATATTTTTGTGTACATGAAATGCCGCACCGTACACCATGTGACAACGGTCAGCGCTGTCATTGGTCTCTGACAGCTCTAACCTTCTCATGACCACCCCCATGTTTCCACGACAACCAGCCTGACAGGGAGAGCGCAGCTATCAAGATGCGGAGATAAACAATGCACGTCTTTGCGAAGTTTCTTTGCTTTAACGCGAAATTGCGTAGCTGTTCTATTAAAGCATTTCTAATGGAGCCGTTTGCTCAAAAGCCCGTAATGTCACTATTTGTTCATGAAGCCCCTCAGTTGTGTGTGTACGTAACTTGCAACCACAGATTCTATCCATCACCCTCTGACACGTTCGTCTTGTTTTTACTCGTTGACGAATAAACAATGTAGTGAGTAACGGTAAGTGTCATTTCAAATGTAGTGGAGTAAAGAGTACAAATACCCAATCAAAAATGTAGTTGAGTAGAGAGTAAAAGTTGCTTATATTTTTGATACTCAGTTCAAATCATCTTCGTAAGTTGGTGTATGGTTAAATGACTCATTACATGACGAATGAAGACTCTCTCGCCTGCCCCTACTGTCTGTAGGAAGAATACCACACTTGGTCGATGAAGTATTTTTGTTATTTCTATGAATGTATATTATGGGGTAGCTAGGTGGCTAGCGGAGATCGTTTGTTTGGTCGCAAACATGGGTATAGTTTTTAGGTAGTCAGTTCTACACCTCTTTTATTTTTTTGTGTGGCCACGCGTCATAGTGTTTTGTTGGTAAAAAGACTTGTATTCTAAGATTTTCTACGATCGTCGCAGTTCTCAGCGCGCTAAGTGGCTAGGGGAGATTTTGGCTTGATATAGCTGGATGCTGCCCTGCTATGTGGCTAATTTAGCTTGCACATTGCATCCAGGTGCTACTTTGCTTTTATTTGGCACAGGTGTAGCTTGTTTGCAGTGCACATTCTGTATTGATCCATAATATGCTACAAATCCTCGTAAAATACAATGAAGCCAAAACTCAAACTATTTTCCGTGTAGTCAATAGACACACAAGTGTAGTCATCAGACAAATATTGCCTAATTTCAAAACATTCCACAACAATTACCTATATGCATGCAATTTCAAAATGTACTGTTAGAAATGTAGCAAAATGCTGTCTTATTTTTTTTTCTAGTTACAAGCGCTGGCAGGTTACATCCACACCAAGCAAGACCCACTCCAAACTACCAACACCACCTGTTTCCAGTATCACAGAAGACTCAGATCGAGACCTGTACGTTTTCTTTCCCAGCCTTTATTTGTGCTGCCTGTCATTTTGTATTTCCAGTTACTACTGGACTGTTTTACGTTTCAGGGATGTTCCTGTAAATCTTCCTGAGCTTTGTGTGCAGCCGTAGAGAGGGAGAAGTTGGCGATTTGGAAACGAGGTGAAGTTCACCGTTATATGATAGTATGGTTTGTTTTCATAGAGGGTTTCTTGATCTGCTTTTTTGTGGCTGTTGGCTTATGCTTTGGAGTCTCTATTTTTCTGCTTGCAGCATGCACTCTATGAGCATTGAAGAGCACCACCACGAGTCTTCAGATGAAGAGGGGGCCAATGATTTTAGGAATACCATGTACGTGCTGTCCATTAGTCTTTCGTTTAATTCCATTGACCTCTTTCCTCTATTTGAAATATCTGTATGTGTTGTCTGAACCGCATTGAGTTTGATGAATTTGCGGCAGATCCAAGTCTCTTGGGGTTGGAGGGAGACAGTTCAGATGAGGATTTTGTCCCTTCTCTTCATTTACGGTATGTTTGCATTTTTTTAAATAAATTTTGAGTGGAAGTTGAGCGACATTTGTCGGCCGTAAAATGCAGCTTCTTTCTAATCTGCACTACAACATTATCTTTAGAATATGTACTCATGTAATTCTTCATGTGAAGTACTTTGTTTAAAGATAATCAATATGGATATTCAACTCTTCAGAATGGTTGGAGATAAGGCAAATGAACTGGCTGAAATCAGTGTGGATGAGGCCCTAATAGACATTGACATACCCGACCCTCCCGCTCCTGAATCAGAGTACGCCGCACATTCTCAAAAAGTACTCTCTGAGGATGATCTGGTTGGTAAAACTGCCAGCATAAAATATAACAACAATTTGCTTGATCTCGCCATGCACTTGAAACTACCAGTGCAAAAGTGCACCTTTGCAGACAGAGTGCTAGGCATAGCATGCTCTGGTGCACAACCTTTTCAAGTTGCCATGAAAACACGTGGGACAGGAGTAGTTTTAGAATGGGTAAGGTTGTCTTGAATTAGATTTTTTTATAGGGTGCTACTAATGTCACTATTGTATGTATGTTTGTATTATTTCTAACATAGCACTGCCATTTCTTTACATTAGTTATGCCCCTTTGGTCACTCCATGTGAAAATGGAATTCACAGCCAACCTTGAAATTCGGCATGCAGGGGGGTGACTTTATGCTGTCTGCCAACATTCTTCTGTCCGGGAACAACTACAGAAAAGTAGCTCTACTCTTCAAGTTTATGTTGATGGGTATGGCTACCGAATCCACATTCTACAGAATCCAGGATGCTTACTGCATAGAGCCGGTGCAGGAGTATTGGGATAAAACTAGAGCAGAAGTCATAGACCGTTTACGGCAGAAGGACCATGTTGTTCTCCTGGGTGAGGAACAGTCTTACACGTTTGACCATCTTTTAAACTGAGAAGTCTGTATTATGTGCTATGATTGTACGCTGGAATCTGTGATTCTAATGCTTTTAATGTCTGTTTGCAATAGGTGATGGCAGAATGGATTCTCCTGGTAAGTTCTGTGTGTAAGTACTGTCAAAATTGAGATTTAGATTTGTATATATGTACTGTTGTACTGCTTTATCATTGTCTTCTAATATTTGTGATTTTTATGTTGATGATGCCTTTTAGACTGAAATAGCATCACGGCTTCTCTGAGACTGTCAAACTGTTCTTTTAGCATTTTGCCTTGTAGAGGGTGCAACCCTCAAGGTTAACAATCAAAAAGTATGTCCATGCAAAATGTCCACTGTATCTCACACCTCCTCTTGTGAATTGCATAATCCGAATTAGATTTTTCCTGTGGTTAGATATTGGGATGTGTAAATTATGTCTGCTGCTCTTGATTGATAGCTCATAGCGTCTTTCCTCATTGAATGTTATTCTGACAGCCTCTGTAATAATGTACACAAGTTATATGCTGACAGTTGTGCTTTTTCCTCAGGTCATTGTGCCCAGTTCGGCACATACACTACAATTGAACAAGACTCCAGAGATGTGGTCCACATTGTTTCCGTTGATAAACGCGAAACAAATAAAAACTTGGTCATCATGGAGAAGGAGTGCTTTGTTCGCACAATGGATGTGCTCCTTCCAGAGCTTTCTATAAAGGAAGTGGTCACTAATGCCCACCCACAAATCACAGCATTACTGAGTAAGGAGAATTTTTGGTTATGGTGAAGTCAAAGCCTATAGACTGTCCCAAGTTCATGTTTGATTGCTGTTCCCACAGGGCCTCATTTTTAACATGCAATATGTAATTAGAAATTAAAACGAAACTATCATTATTGTTTACATTGTTTCCATGGTCTCTCTTTGTTATAGATCCAGAGCATGGCAAATATAAAGCATGGGGTATTCAGCACTCACTGGATATCTGGCATGCAGCCAAGAGCCTGAGCAGGAAGCTTCGACAGGTATGCATCAGTACATTTAAAAACATGTGACCAGTTTCTATATGTTGTCTTGGTGTTGTTTAAAGATGCTAGCGATTGCGTACCTTGATCAGGCTGGGCCCGTGAAAAGTCAGACTGGTATTCAGCCATGGATCAAGGACATAGTCAACCACTTTTGGTACTGCAGTAAGCATGCGGACACAGAGGAGCAGTTCAAGGTATGGTTAATGAAAAATGTGTTATGACAGTTTAGTTCATATGCTAGCAGAGCATGTTTGTGGCTCCATTTACTATACAACTTTTCTTTTATGCAGATGATGTGGGTTGGTGTACTTCACCATGTCTGCAATGAGCAGTTCTGGGCAACCAGTTGCTGCGAACATGAGCCACTCGACGAAGACAGCCAGGACAAGCCTTAGATCATACAAGGTTCAGCTGCTCACAAGGCACTTACTGCTGTTGTCCTTGAGAAAAGATGGATGACTCTGGTGAAGAAATTCATAAACTTCAGGTAAATATCTGTAAGACATGATTGTGTTCACCCAAGTTACTTTTGAATTTCAGGTATTCCTCACTCAAGTGTTTGTTTCAAATGCAGCATAGTTGACTTAACTTCAATGTAATCTCTAATGTGGATTTCATTTCGTATTATGTAAAAATATAAGACAAAAATAATACTAATTATAATAATAATGTATTACCACCAGTGTTGTTGTAATTATCCATCTCTCCCACCCACACAGGACCACATCTGATTTGGAGTCTTTCCAAAATCACATTTTGATGTATGCAGCAAAGCGCATGGCCTACTCACCGTTTGTTTACAAGACTCGGACATTGCTGGCAGCCATTGATTATAATAAACTCAATCAACGCCTCCCAGCACGCAACAGAGATGGACAGAAAATGTAGGTATTTTTGTGACATGTTTTTCTTTTTTTTATATTGTGAAATGACTAACGACACACATGTTATTCTTGCACTCTAGTTACAGACAGAAGTACTACAAAAAATCAAAAAGCTGGAGCGTTTACACAATGAAGTAGAAGAAGCACTACACGTATATTCCAGAGATCCAGAGGGCCATTCTTGCCAGGAGACTGGGAAGGGGGTCTGGTCTTCCCCGCAAACAGACGCCAAGGCCTGATGACCCAAGGCGTCTAGGTGTACTTGCTCCACAACAGCTATCAACCACATCAGAACTAGTGGCGATTCATGTCTCACGAGGGGACAGGGGTCCCAGAGAATTGGAGTACAATTTAACAGTTTTTATATGGCAATCCTGTTAAGTGGCGTGTTGGAGGAACCCAATCGCAGACAGGAGGTACTAACAAAAGACTTTTATTATATAATAAACAGAAAATAAAACCCACGAGGGGGCAAAACAATATAAACAGGATACAAAAACAGAGGGTGAGAACACTAAAAGGACTAGACCAAAACTACACTAAACACTAGTCAAGATAACACTAAAAACTAAACTTGACAAAACACTAAATATAACTCACACTTGACTATGACTAGACTGGACTTGAGACAGAGTACTTACAGGATATAGGAACAATGCACAAGCACAGGACAATGAATACAAGAGGATTAAATAGGGGAGCAAATCAAGAGGGGAGCAGGTGATATAAATCAAACAATGATGAGGATGACAAGGGAGCGGGGTAAAAGAGACAAGACACAGAGAACATGTGGTCCAGTAAACCAATACTAAGACCACGTGAACCCACACAAAACATGGGTCTGTCATGATTCTGCCACAAGACTAGATTAAACAAACGACAAGATGGCAGAACCATGACAAATCCACACAAAATTTTGTACATAAAAAGAACTGATTCTGAAAGTTTGTCCAAAATATTTTTTTATTTAGAAATATACTGTGAAAGACATGTAGGCATACATACAGCTGGGATGAAAAGTGGTAAGAACAAGTATGGTAACAACAAACTATTAACAATATGTTAACAAATAGTACTATGCTGCAACTGTTGTAAATTACGATAGGCGGCTCACCCTGAATCCAGTGTACTGCCCTCTGGGGTCAGGGAAAGTGTCCCTTATTCTACAAACACAACAGCTGGGTATTACCACTCGGTTGCCCACACCCAGGCGGCCATGCTGCCACAAGACAAACTGCCTATAAGCTGCATGTCTAAACTGCCTTATAACAGCATTATCAGCCAGTGCAAATATGTCGTTCCAGGCTGCCCTGGCCAGCCGCAACACACCCTCATCTAAAATATAAAAGTCCATGTAGGCCATTTTGCTAATGCATTGCTGTGGATGTTGCCGGCAGCATTTCCTCTCCTGGTCTGTGTTCATCTCCCGGCAGTTTCCACAGACACACCAGTGAAGTCCGGCAGGGTCAGGGTCTGGGTCAGGACGCAGGGGCACCTCCAGAAATGACAGAATGTCAAACATCACCTGGTTATCACTCTCTCTAAGATCAGGTCCTTCTCTGAGGTGTCTAGTGAATGAAGTGTATCCTAAAACACAAAATAATATGTATAATTACACAGGTCTTTGAGCAAAATAAAAAGACATATCTAGTCTTGTTACACTATTTGGCAAACCTTCATTTCATTGATGCGTCTTTCCTGAAGATCCTGCAGTCTCCTCTCTTCTTCAGCATCCAGTCTAGCACCCCTTCCCCTAGAAACCCTAGGTGTTCTCTGTCTGACCGGCCTTGATGTTGTAGGCCTACCACCAATTGCCTGAGCAATGTACTCGGATGAGGCTGAGGTTGACGTTGATTCCTGCAATATAACAAAACAGTTGACAAAATCTCTCTTTGCAGATATGAGTTGAATTACAATGACCTAAATGTTTATTTTATGTCACTAAGTCAATGCGTATGATAATGGACAATATACATGTTGCACATATCATGAGCTAGAAAAAAGTTCTGATGTTTTCTTAAACAAGCAAAGGGAAACTACCAGATGAACTTATAGACCTTACTAATATAAATTTAGACAAATATTATCATTTTATATCATCTATCTATCTATCTATCTATCTATCTATCTATCTATCTATCTATCTATCTATCTATCTATCTATCTATCTTTATATACGTGCGTGTGTGTGTGTGTGTGTGTGTGTGTGTGTGTGTGTGTGTGTGTGTGTACCTGGTAATTACCAATTGTCCCCACGAAGATAGGAATACCACTGTTTTTGTGACCTTGTTGGGACATTTTGATGTCCCCATTAGGAAACAAGCTTATAAATCAAACAAAATGAAGTTTCTTGAAAATGTGAAGTAGCAGAAGGGTTTCTGTGATGGTTGGGGTTAGGGAATGGGGTAGGTTAGGGGAATAGAATATACAGTTTGTACAGAATAAAATGCATTACATCTATGGAATGTCCCCACAAAACATGGAAACCAGTGATTTTACTGAAAACAAGACAAAAATACTATCTAAAAATTCTTAAATTAAGATGCTTTTTCTTGATGATCTAACGCGCATGTTGAAAGGTGAAAGATGGCTAACAACAGACCCGAGGCTGCAAGCCTTGGCTCAGCATCACGGTAATAAAATAACGTTTAATTAACTTATTGATAAGCAATGCAACATTTGTTCAAAACCAGTCATTCAACGTCATCAGTACATTCATGCATTCTATTAGCCAAGCAGTCAGTTGCTTGAGACCAGCCGCAGGAGGTATGGACTGCATGGGTTCAGACGAGCTTGCTTTTTGGTCTGCATGTGGACCAAGACCCGGAGGTTGACAAGTCCTACTATGATTAATGTGTTTTGCAGGTGTTCTGTGTAATACTAAAAAATACCTATGGCTATAACATTTGGCATTTAGTTATTGTATTTATTATCACTCAGGGCCAATTAGCAGACATCTTAAGCACACCCCAAAACCTGGTGTTGCTGATGAGCAACAGTGCACTGGCAAATTGGTGATGTGAAGTCCGGCCCTTTTTTGTGAACAAGTTCTTTCGGCCAGTTTGTTTCAAAGAACTGGTTAAAAAAACGATTCACCAGTTCTTTAACATACTATCCCAGCAAACAATGACCTGACGGTCCGCCGGCGGTTTTTGGGTGGCACGAAGTCAGCGGCTTGACGCGGTCGGACCACCGTCGGGGCACCTTCGGCAAACCGACCAACGTAAAAAAGCTGTCGGTCTGCTGCCGTTTCTTGGGTGGCAAGCCACCAGCGGCCTGCCCCTGCTGGACCACCGTTGGTACACCAGTGGCAAACTGCTAGGTACTGAAACTAAGAATTATAAAAATCTTAAGAAAATACACGAAAAACAATATGAGACTGCATATAGGGCTTATTTAACGAAATGCATACATTTTTTTAATATTTCAGTTTAAAAGAATTTTAAGGATAAAATAAAAAATGAGAGATAGTGTTTAATACAATATAGTCCACGTGCAGGTGTGGTAATTTGGACATATATAGACAACAAACAAACACGAGTTAGTGATTTCATAATCATTTGAGGAGATTTTAAATTGTTGTAGTGATTATGTCAATGTGTGAATTTGCCATGACGCGTGTGTTGTGCGCACCGAACACGTGCCCCTTTTGGCTTGTTCGACTTCATGCGGCGCTGCAAGAACCGACAGCTGTATGACGTCAAAGTACCGCGAGAACGATTCGAGAACTCATACGAAGTGTAATTTCGTCTCGCTCTCGCGGCACTTTAACGTCATCCGTCTGTCAGTTCTAGCGGGGCCGCAGGCAGGAAGTCGAACAGCCTTCTTTCTCAATACGGATTACCATGAGGTGGGACTGACGAAGCTCCTCTTTCACGGGTTTCTTTACTGTTTTCAGGTAAGTTTAGTCCCTCAAAATACACAAATAATACACAAAACTATTATTGACACGTAACAGAAACGCTTGTGTTGAATATTTACTTCATAGAAATGTTTTTTTGTCTTCTGTTAGCATGTGGATGCTTTTCAAAAGTGATAATGTTAGGGTGACTATAGCTTTTGCATTGTTTATTAAGTTTTGGCTTTTTAAAAAGCAACTTCGTGTGTTGATGAGATGATGTGATAGCTTTGTTCAGGTTGTCAATGCATTATTGGAAGTAACTTATGCTACTTTGTTTAGCCTAAAATATGCAATGTACTGCACAGTTAAACGGTGAAAAAACTTTAATATAGCGTGAGTATTTGGTGAAACTAGTACAAACACATGTTTTATCGTAAACATATACAAAAAGTTGTTATTTTATTTTAGGAGTGACCAAAATAACCTCTATAATAGAAGAAAAGCTGAAAGATTTCAACATTTTCTGAAGGGAGCCACAGACAGAGATTTAAACTCAGGCAGGTTGAGAGCATATTAACTCACTTTTTTCACAACATATTACCATGCATCTTGCCATTTTTCTGCGTTTATAGCAGTTATTCTAGGAAGATTTTAACATCCAAACGTGAGTGGCACCATATGAGCAATATTAAATGAACAAGTAAACCTAAAAACATAGATTATGTTATATTTTGTATACTTTAATTTTCTTTTCAGTGTTTCACATCTTTTAAATCAATATTGATTGCTTTGTGACAAATTGCATGTTATGTTTGTAGATTTTCCATGCTGATATCCGTGCAGCAGAGTCGAAGCAGACCTGTCAGAAAACATCTCTAAGGTGCTATGAATCTCATAACTAGTAAGTACAACCTCAAACTAATACATTGCTGGTTAAAGGTTGTGGTTTATTTATAAAGTGCATCCAATTTCATTGGTAAAAAACAATGTTATTTTGTGTATTTGGTATAATATGCAATGTGTTTGCGTGGTGTACGGTTAAAAACACATACATTTTTATAGCTTTAGATTTCCTCCCTTCCTCAAACGCATTGATTTTATACAGAACTCATCGATCTGAAATGCGCTGTGTCCCTGATTGGCCAGCTAATATGTACGTTGTGATTGGCCTGAATATGTCTGACGTCAGCCGGAAATGTGACGCTCCTGTTTGAAAGATTCGGTCACAATGCAATGCTGACAGGAGTTCATTTGTAGGCTATGAGTAAAAGCGGGAGCAATTATACAGACAGCGCATTATTAGAAAACCACGCCCACCGGGGGAAAACAATCCAACCATCTCAATTTACTTTATATTGCATTTCTGGCTTATAACCAAAAAACAAAACAATGCCTGAAAGCTGCTGCGTGACAGAGTCTACAGCTAGCACGCTGAAAAACCAGGAAGTAAGGTTTTAGTACCAAGCTATAAAACTCAGCCTTTAGGGAGACAAAAGTGGATCGCTGAGTATGTTTCCCTACAGTGGGCAACTGTGCATAGTTCTAATTATAGTAGTACTATGACAAGTTGCCTGTATCCAGTTTTGTGTCTTTGAAACGCTAGTTTTTTTTTGTGTCAACAGCTTATAAAATCTTATTTCTGGGTTTTTGGCTTGTTAGCTCAAGCCTGGTCCAACCAGACTCTCGTACATTCATTTCATTTGTACAGGGAGTCTGGCCACGCTCCATTGCAGAGTGTTACTTCCGTTAAGGAGGGTCTTCTGTTGAAGTTTAAAACTATTGGATCTGCCCAGAGTCACTCAGGATCTGCCATAGGCAATTGTTAACATGTGGTCGTGACGTATGTCATGCGCCAAAACCGGCTGGAAACATCAAGTTTGAATGATCAGACCAACAAAACTTAGCAAACATTGTTCTTGCTCCGGCTTTAACTTCTGTATATTCGGCAGTTTTGCAACAACGGACCGAATAGCTTTTCTCACGTCTTTCTCCGCTGCCATTACTGAATGACAACTCAAACTGACGCACAACCTCTGTTCGCTGATTGGTCCTGCAGATTTTTGCAGGAGAAAACGAAACTCTACACAGCAGTCCCAGACATTGTACAAAAGCGAAATGAAAATTAAGTGGAAGCACGTAGGAGGGCGGAGCCAGGCTATGTTAGCTCCACACCCTGTCACACAGCAGCTTTTAGGCATTGTTGTGGTATTTGTTATAAGCCAGAAATGACATGGAGGTTTAGGCAGCCTCACGCAATACAAAGTCATTGTTACTCATTGTTTACACATACCGTTAACATGTACTAATACATACTTACACACCAAAGTAAATGTAAAATCATGAGTCGGACCATAATTGCTCTTTAACAAAATACAATAAAAAGACAAGGCTTTTTCACATTTTACTCCTAAATTCTTATGACCTTGTTCTTCAGTAATTAAATAATAAATGCGCAAATGAGCTTTTGCTTGAAATAATATGAACAGCAGCAATCCTAATCATTCTCATTTTGCTTTTCTGTTTTTGTCCATCAGGATACTACACATCATAAGATAACGAGAGCTTACATCTCAGTTTGGATCCAGTCTCACTTGTGAAGACTTCAGATGACGTAAACACTCACAAAGACATTATATGATGGCATCTATAGATGGACATACACAACTGCCAAATGTAACATATTGTAATTACTGCACCAAAGCGCAACCCTACAGATTTTCAACCCACTTAATATTGTTACAAATACAACATATGTTTATATTTGAAAAAATATTCTTTACCTAATTTTACTGATTTATTTCCATTTATTTGTCCACAACACTCTGCCAAAATGATGTTTTGCATCATCCAAATATTGTTAATGTACATATTACAGACATTGTAACAACACAAAGTGGGTTGAAAAAGTTTCTTCTTCTAAGTGCAGTAACTACGCAAACACTAAAACCGAGAAAAAAGTTCTTAAAGTGTTTTACACCAGCCAGTCAAACTTGTTACTGCAATTTTGGCAAACACATTTTTCTGATGGGACAAAATTAAACCAGGAGACTTTGTCACAAGACAACAGATCTCACAAAGCCCATTTCAACCTTTACCTCAATTCGGATCAAATGCATAGTTACTGCGCTTTGGCTTTGTTGGGCAGTATAGTAGTATTATAGTCATGCTGGAGTGAAACCATGGTAACCGTATATTTTTAAATCATGGTAAAGTTTGTGGTTACTAAAATGCAGTACTATAAACCTATGCTGTTGTAAGAGAATGTTTATTCTTTATTATTGTTGTGAAACCATGGTTGATTTTATATTTACCATGTGTTACTGCAAATGATGGTAAAATCATGGATAACTTTGCATGGGTACAGAAAGGTGTAAACTGGTTGTTTTTATTTGGAAGTCATGTTGGTTTTAATGCATGTGATAAATGTATATGCATTTGAATATTTATTCTGTTTACTGACAATAATAAATTTGCAGTTGCTGATGTAAATTGTTTTTTATTGTGTTGAAAGACATTTGGTTAGCGTGATTAAACAATTATGAACCACGAACCGACCGGGCAGCTAGCAACCATTACCTGTATAAACCAGCGGACCTTTGCGGCTGCCGCTGGTGGTCCGCTGGAAAAACGATGGGTAAAACTCCGGCGAGCCGCTGGCGGCATTCGCCGGCGGACCGCCGCTCATCCGCTGGCCTTGTGTTTGCTGGGGCAGCGGTCCAACAGCGGACCTCCGCCCTCTGCGGCTGCCGCTGGTGGTCCGCTGGAAAAACGATGGGCAAAACTCCAGCGAGCCGCTGGCGGCATCCGCCGGTGGACCGCAGCTGGTCCGCTGGCCTTATGTTATCTGGGGCAGCGGTCCGACAGCGGACCTCCGTCGAAAAAGTAGCGGCTGCCGCTGGTGGTCCGCTGGAAAAACGATGGGCAAAACTCCGGCGTGCCGCTGACGGCATCCGCCAGTGGACCGCCAACTTTGCCGCTGGTGGTCCGCCGGTGGACCGCTGACCTTATGTTTGCTGGGATACGTAATGACGTCATTCACATCTAATTCTATCATTCAGGAGGGTAAAATGTTCAAGTAAAGTCGCATATGGTTGATTTATTATTATTATCTAGTTGTCCAACTAAAGCACATTCAAAAACTTTTAACAGAAATCATAATCAAGTTCATAACAATTAAAATATAACCTGCACATACACACGCACCTAGCAAACACATTTTAGTCAAAACGCTTTTAGCTGTGCCATGCATATTTCCCGTACGTTTTATGGTAATTTTTTTGGTATTAAATAAATGATGTTTTATTAACAAAGTTTGGGAGGAGCACGTTCAGATAATTAATCACAGGTGGAAGCACTCAGCCATTGTACACAGGTGGAATCACTCAGCAATTATACACAGGTGGAAACACTCAGCAATTATACTCAGGTGGAAACACTCAGCAATTAACCATGAGAGGGTACATATAGACTCAGCAGTCTTACCTCGATCCATTGACAGGTTGTAGCAGCTATTGACAGTTTGTAACAGCTATTGACAGTTTGTAGCATTAGTAGACCAGGCATGAAAACGGGTCAGGGGTGAAAAAGTAGTGGTGGGCCGAGCGAGGCTTCGTGAAACACTGAAACAGTTGAATCAATTGTTAGGATCGAACCCGGGAAATGCATGCGCTACGTCATCATAATAAAATGCTTTTTGTTGTCTTAACATCTGTTTGACAACTACATGAGCTTTTAGGCTTACAATTGTCGATAACTATAGGCTATTCGGGTCTATTTAATAAAAAAAAATGGAATAGAGATATACCAAATAAATAATAAGAGATTCATAAAATATATCAAGCCATAATATGCCACATTGTTTACATATAAAGATCTTTATTCAAATATATAAATTGTTCTGTGTTGATAAACTCAACCAGATTCTTTTTTACATATAATTTCTCCAGCCTTTGAAAACATTCTCACACAAGGGACAATTTTGCTGGCATGCATTTTTTTGTAAGTGTTACATACATATGATGAAAAATTACTTCTTTCAGTAAATTATAGTATTTGATCTTGCCAAAAACGCATCTATGATGTATTGTCAGATTTGTTTCCTACCCTGTCAGTTTAAGATTCGACGCAGATTCGACAGGTACGCCACCTTTCGAAATACTTGCGAAATGCACCGCTTGGTGTTTCGAATCACATTTCGGAGCAGTGTTTCGAAACATTTACGCTTCGGGATCTCGACACAGTGTCGAAACGTCAGTTTCGCGGGAGCCATCCCTATGAAAAACGTGAGAAGGGTACTCGAGGGGCAATGTGGCCTCTGATGGGGCCGCGAGGTGGGAGGACCCCCCCAGAATAAATATTATGGCCTCATTAGGAAACATGCTGTAATTTAACTTATTTATTCTTCAGGCATTTGATTGGCCAAGGACAAAAAAGAAGGAATGCAACATCCCTCCACGTGCGCAGAAACAAAATGCACACCATAACATGCGCAAAAAATACATTATGACGATTATTTCAATTATTTAATTCTGACGGCCCATTTAGATTTCAAATTTAAAATGTAAATATTTGACTAGTAATGCCGAGTTCAGACAGTATGATTTTCAAACTAGTCGGGTCACCTGTGGTTTCACACTGCGTGATTATCTGGGGAAGCGTTCAGTCGCTGCTGTTTCAGACTGCATGATGGATTGGCGACAGGGGTTTTCATACTGCATGACTTTATTGTAAGAAGAATTGCCGATAACGTTTTCCCGGTCCGCAAACTACGTCTCACAACCAAACGCACGCGAGAAGTGACGCGAAGGAAACAACGCGAGGTCACGCGTGCAAGACCGGAGTTCTCACGTGAGACTGGGATTATTATTATAAATGGTCACCCGCAAGAAGTTTACCATACAAATTGCATGTGCGCTCATTTGCAGCAGAAAGAAGAAGAAATAAAAATTATGAAGGAGGAAATGTTTGGAGAGACTCCTCCCCGAACTTCCAGCTGTCCTGTATGTTGCTCTCTCATTGGATGTAGGTCATCGCCGATGTTATTGTCAGTCAAAACACATTTCACACGGCATGATTTTGAATCGTCGACCAGTCCAGATATTTAGCATGCCAAATATCTCACGGGTGTCGGCGACTCGTCGGCGATCCTCTCAGAACGCGTCTTTTATAATTCACACTGTGTGATTGTCACTCGCGTGCACGAGCATCGATTTGCCTGTGATTTGGGGCATTTGTCGGCAATTTCTCAAAACCTGTCGGCGAGTCAAAATCAGGGCTAAAATCGTGCAGTCTGAACTCGGCATAACAGAAACCATGTTTAATTAAATGGGTTGATAAATGTTGAAAGTTGAAACAAGTAGATTTCCCTTACTATTTTACATCTGCAATAATTTTATTTTGCCATAATCTGACCATCAGTCACAAGGCCATACAATTTAAAGTTGGCCTTGCAATAGGGTGGACCTGAAGGCCTACATCTAATTTAAAATGAATTAATTTTACAATATAGCACTGGTTAAATCAATTACGTAATAATGTACATTATGGTTTTTGAGTCATGGGTTGAATAATTTTCAGATAAGCAAAAAAGTGATGTGGGAAAATAAAATAAGAACAAATCAAGACATTACAATAGAAAAGAACAAAGTTACAAATAAAGTAAGATCTAACAGTATTGATTGGGTAGAGAAACAATATCAAATTAATATAACACTAGCTAAGTTTCCATCCACTTGTCAATCGAATTATCTGAAGTTCGGTTAAAAAACGTATGCGAATAAAGCTGGTGAAATTGTGTTTCCATCCAACGGCTTTAAAGCGAATAAAAACCTGTGCGTGATGACGTCACATGCTGGTTTGCGATCAAATTGGTATATCGAATTGATTTGAGACATTTGAAGGTGTTTCCATTCATTTTCGCACTGAATCGCACAATATTCAAGCAAACATTTGCGAACAAAGTTTTGCCAGACAAATTTGCGGCATTTCACAAGTTTTAAGTGCTTATGTGCCAGCTGAGCTGATAGCGACATATCAAGCTATAATAATAAGCAAATTACATTAACATCAAATTGCTATGATGATGCAGATGCATGTAAATGCCCAACGACAACGGAGGCATTAACGTGAAATGATAGTCAGGATCAATTCTTAACGTAAATGAGAACGAAAAAATATCTTTAGAGTTGTTAATAAGCCAATAAAGCTACGAGAGTTCTTTGGCCGAGGATCCATCTCATCAAGGTCGAATTTGCTTTTATTTTCCTCCGGCACCGTTGCGAGATAACTCTCTTTTTTGAAACACGTATCGCTGTTTGAGCGCCTTATTTACTCCGGAGGACGACTTGTCATAACCTTGGACAAATGTCCTTCGCGAGTTCCTGATAAATTATGGCATTTCTTAGATTTTTGCTATCTAAAATAGAGCTGTAATCGAACCCGAAAGTATATTTAGATTGACAGCTTTTTAAAAGCCCGAACCCGTTTACAGCCATACATTATTTAAATTTGCGCACGCAAACAGCTTTTATCAAGAATGAGTAATTTACACAGGTTTTAACATTATTTATTAATGACTAACTGGGCTACACGTCACTTGGAAGTTGAAACAAAGAAAAAAAATAAGTCATCTGTAACATCGTAACATCTCGTTCTAAATAGGCATATGCAATACATTATAGGCCAACATGCCAATAAAAAAATTATTTCTTAACGAATTAAATTAAGATAATACATTCTGAATAAGATGGTTATTTGGGAATAACGAAATTAGGATAAAGGTTCCGTGGTATTTGCTTCGGCACTTTCTTTACATTAATGCCAACATTAGTCTATATCCTCTGTCTAAATTATGTATTTAAGACTAAGTAATATTTAGTTATAAATTAAAAAACCTTTACTCACCAAGATTAGGCATTTTTGTTGAGGAAATTATTAAATCCACTGTAAATGGATTCAGCGTGGTCAGCATTGAACTTGACCGCTCATTTACCGTGCAAAGGCGGAGCACGAGCCGTGTAAAATGTTAGAAATGAAGCCCGAATCCGACCGAACCCATCGGGTTCGGGCAAAGATCTTCAGCTCTATAGCCGTTATTTTCTCTGCTAAATTAAATTTAAAATGAATCTCGTCTCGTCGTTTGTCCACTTACATCTGACTTTGTTGACACACGCCATTTGTGCCACCAGAGCGGAAATGACCTAAAACTTTTTCTTCTTGTTTTGTGTGTGGGTTGCAACCATAAAAGGACCTAAACCTTAATCGCAAATCATTATTTATTCGGCAAATAACGTTTCCATCAGTGTTTATCGGATAAGCCATATATCGATCAAGATAAAATCCGATGAGATCGAACGTATTTCTTTTGATTCGATATTCATGAAATTCAATCGAATTTTACTGTTTCCATAACGCATTTTTCATTCGATATCACTTAATTCGGATAAAAACATGTGGATGGAAACATGGCTACTGTTTTCATTCTATAAATTAAATATAACTATCTTTTTAAAGCTATAAAAGTAATTTTCCTTTTGTCTGTTGTAGTTTGATTAACATAATGACTCAAACATAAGCATTTCTTATAAGATGAACTGTCCCTTTAACAACGGAGAAGCGCTCATCTATACACTGACTGACACATGATCACAACTTCTCACTTATATTAAACGACTGTTTTTATGAGAATACTTGCAGAGACTGTGGTATTACAATATAGTTTGTGCGTATATCTCCTGTCAAGCCCAAAAAATTATGCGTTTGTGTGATTTTTGAAACGCGCGTGGGCTTTTGAGTTTGTGCGCGTATGCGCACTGAAAACAGTTCACTTTAGCATCTTTGTCGCTCAAATAGTCTAAAATCGCTTAAATGTTACTGTAAACGGTAAACTTTCTTATTAACTGTATTAGTTACAGTATGTTCTTATTACAGCATTTCATGCAATATTTTGCAGTTTCACCATATTTACATTTAAGTACTTACAGCCGTAGACCAATGTGACTTACAAGCGAGGAGTACGTCCATAATTCGTTCCAATCCATTCCAACAAAAAATCTTTTAGGTCACTTTGCAATGTCAGTCTGTTTAGATGTGTTGTTTTAATTGATTGATGCCCTCGTATTCTACAATGAAAGGTTTACAGCGTTTTGTGTTAAAGGAATAGTCTACTCATTTTCAATATTAAAATATGTTATTACCTTAACTAAGAACTGTTGAATCATCCCTCTATCATCTGTGTGTGTGCACGTAAGCGCTGGAGCGCGCTGCGACACTTCGATAGCATTTAACTTAGCCCCATTCATTCAATGCTGCCATTTAGAGATAAAGTTAGAAGTGACCAAACACATCAACGTTTTTCCTATTTAAGACGAGTAAGTTATACGAGCAAGTTTGGTGGTACAAAATAAAACATAGCGCTTTTCTAAGCGGATTTAAAAGAGGAACTATATTTTATGGCGTAATAGCACTTTTGGGAGGACTTCGACTCGCCTGAAAAGTCCGCTCCCCTTCTCACTTTCATAATGGGAGAGGGAAGGTGTTACTGCGCCGAGTCGAAGTACTCCCAAAAGTGCTATTACGCCATAAAATATAGTTACTCTTTTAAATCCGCTTAGAAAAGCGCTATGTTTTATTTTGTACCACCAAACTTGCTCGTATAACTACTCGTCTTAAATAGGAAAAACGTTGATGTGTTTGGTCACTTCTAACTTTATCTCTAAATGGTACGATTGAATGAATGGGGCTAAGCTAAATGCTATCGTAGCGTCGCAGCGCGCTCCAGCGCTTACGTGCACACACACAGATGATAGAGGGATGATTCAACAGTTCTTAGTTAAGGTAATAACATATTTTAATATTGAAAATGAGTAGACTATTCCTTTAACTTTACGTCCCGAAGGCAGTCGCTCTACGCATCTTCAACAAGCTTGTATGACAAAGAACACAGAAATGCGGATGACATCACAGTAGCGCGAGAGCGGTTCGAAAGCAGACTTCCTCATGACTTTTCGATTCACTCTCGTGATACTTTGATGTCACCTGCATGTCGGTTTTTGCAGCACAGCATGAACTTAAACAAACCTAATGCCTGGGATACATGTTGGATGACGGCGAAGGGCGCGTCTATAAACAACGCGCGCATACCCCTCTCCCCCTCAAAATGTTTTCTCACTGATTCTACAGGATTCACGTGGGTCACCTTTTTTGGCTTCAAAACGTCGAATTTCGCCGAAAGGTGAGGGATTTTCATGCCTGGTAGACTCTTTGGATCAGCTACCATGTCTCAATCTAGCTCTTCATCAGACAAAGACGTAAACATCCCCAGGGATGCATTTTCGCATGTCGCCAGTCCCACTACCATTCCTGCTACGTCGAACGTCACACCTGAACCCAAGGCTTCTTCTCGTGGCCGCACACCGGCCCGATCATCCCAGCATTCTCCAAGATGCCGAGGCCAGCCTTCGCCGCCTCCGACAAGACCTCCATTTTCTTCCAAGGCTTCCTCATTCCACTAGGCCACCCCGACTATCCCACCCATCGGGAAGTGGACCGTAGCCGGCCTGAGACAAGCGCTGGGTAACTCGGATATACAGGCTTCTAGAAAAATGAATAAAGCTGAGTTGTATGATCTGTATGTCTCTCTACAGGTGACTCCCAAGATGACCCACAGACAGAGGAAAGCCCACAGGGCCCAAGATTTACCTGTCCAGCCACCTCCGTTGTCTGCCCATTCAGAACACGGCTCACTTCGCCAATCGAGTCACAGCAACAGGGCTCCAGCGAGTTTTTCCATAAACTAATTTACGGCGCTCCCTCGCAGGAGATAAATAATTCTCAAACCTCCCTCCTGCTTAAAGGTATTCAAAGATCCCAGCCCACCCGACCCGACACCAGACAACCGATAACACTAGACATCCTCAACAAATGCCTCCAAGTTGGATCCATTAAAGGTTACCTGAGCGGCATTCAGTTTTTCCATAAACTAATTTACGGCGCTCCCTCGCAGGAGATAAATAATTCTCAAACCTCCCTCCTGCTTAAAGGTATTCAAAGATCCCAGCCCACCCGACCCGACACCAGACAACCGATAACACTAGACATCCTCAACAAATGCATTCGTACCCTCCGCACAGGCTACCAACCTCTCAATACCGCGCGAACACTCAACGCCATGTTCATCCTAGCCTTTTTCGGCTTTCTTAGATGCTCAGAACTTGCTATTACTTCTAAATTTAACCCAAGAAACAACCCCACTATCTCAGACTTATCAGTACTAGATGGAGAAACAATCTCCTTTTTGATTAAACAAAGTAAAACTGACCAAACCAAAAAAGGCAATTTTATCTATATTTTTAACCTTCCGTCGCCAATCCATCCATACCAGTCAGTTCGGGCATATCTTCAATGGAGAAGCTCCCAAGCCAAATCTCCTGCAGAACCCCTGTTCATAGACGAATCAAATAAACCCGTGACGCGCTTTTGGTTCCAGAAACACCTCAAATCTGTCCTCCAGCAGTCAGGTTTCCCAACAGAGCGCTTTTCAAGCCACTCATTCCGCATAGGGGCCGCAACTACAGCAGCCCAAAAAGGCCTTTCCCAACATCAGATCCAAGCTCTCGGGAGATGGTCCTCAGATGCTTGCCAAAGCTACATCAGGACCAACCGTTTTCATATCAAAAAAGCCCACCAAAGCCTCATCGACTAAAACCCTCTGGGCCACTCAGCAGGGTTAGCGAGCATTGGTCTCCCAGATGACACAGCGAGAAATCTCCTGGGCAAACACAAATTTTTCTTTTCTGTTTTTCAGCACCCCAGGAAGGGGAAAGTTTACACTCAGTGAGCATGCTATAAGTGGAGAGTCTCCATGCAGCATGAAAGAGTGGAGTCTCCACGCAGTTGTGAAGTAGCGGAGAGTCTCTGCGCAGTCGTGAGGGGGTGGAGAGTCTCCGCGCAGTGTGAAAAAGTGGGCAGCGTCTCCACGCAGTTGTGAAAGAGCGGACAGTTTCCACGCAGTTGTGAAAGAGCGGAAAGTTTCCACGCAGTTGTGAAAGAGCGGAAAGTTTCCACGCAGTTGTGAAAGAGCGGAAAGTTTCCACGCAGTTGTGAAAGAGCGGAAAGTTTCCACGCAGCGGTGTAAGAGCGGAAAGTTTCCACGCAGTTGTGAAAGAGTGGAAAGTTTCCACGCAGTTGTGAGAGAGTGGAAAGTTTCCACGCAGCTGTGAGAGAGTGGAAAGTTTCCACGCAGCTGTGAGAGAGTGGAAAGTTTCCACGCAGTTGTGAGAGAGTGGAAAGTTTCCACGCAGCTGTGAGAGAGTGGAAAGTTTCCACGCAGCTGTGAGAGAGTGGAAAGTTTCCACGCAGCTATGAGAGAGTGGAAAGTTTCCACGCAGCTGTGATAGAGTGGAAAGTTTCCACGCAGCTGTGAAAGAGTGGAAAGTTTCCACGCAGTTGTGAAAGAGTGGAAAGTTTCCACGCAGTTGTGAAAGAGTGGAAAGTTTCCACGCAGTTGTGAAAGAGTGGAAAGTTTCCACGCAGTTGTGAAAGAGTGGAAAGTTTCCACGCAGTTGTGAAAGAGTGGAAAGTTTCCACGCAGTTGTGAAAGAGTGGAAAGTTTCCACGCAGTTGTGAAGGAGTGGAAAGTTTCCACGCAGTTGTGAAAGAGTGGAAAGTTTCCACGCAGTTGTGAAAGAGTGGAAAGTTTCCACGCAGTTGTGAAGGAGTGGAAAGTTTCCACGCAGTTGTGAAGGAGTGGAAAGTTTCCACGCAGTTGTGAAGGAGTGGAAAGTTTCCACGCAGTTGTGAAGGAGTGGAAAGTTTCCACGCAGTTGTGAAGGAGTGGAAAGTTTCCACGCAGTTGTGAAGGAGTGGAGCAGCCACGAAGTATGTTCATTGTCATTGTCTCTCCCACGTTTCACCTTTCCTATTTTTTTCTTTCAGGCGATCTCCCAGTACGATAGTCCCCAGACCGCTCTCAGGGGACCTCCTGGTCAAGGAACCAGGCCTCACCTCGAAAGCCAGCCCGCCAAGCTCTGCACTCCTTGGGGGGTATTTAGCCAGGCGGCTGTCCGATGCTCTCTAGCATTTTGGGGGGTACTCTGGGTTCGGGCCAAGTCCGAGCTCGAAGCCCCCCCCCCGGACAGCACGCCAAACACGCATTCTAAATTACTCTATAAATTATATGTAAGTGTGAACTCGTGAAATGATGTTTTATTAACAAAGTTCGGGAGGAGCACATTCAGATAATTAATCACAGGTGGAAGCACTCAGCCATTATACACAGGTGGAATCACTCAGCAATTATACACAGGTGGAAACACTCAGCAATTATACTCAGGTGGAAACACTCAGCAATTAACCATGAGAGGGTACATATAGACTCAGCAGTCTTACCTCGATCCATTGACACGTTGTAGCATCCCACCACCACCCCTTCTCCACACTTCTAGTTCTAAAAAAACACTTACAAAGGGGGGTACTCAGGGTTCAGGCCAAGTCCGAGCTCGAACCCCTCCCCCGGACAGCACGCCAAACACGCATTCTAAATTACTCTATAAATTATATGTAAGTGTGAACTCATGAAACTTACTTTATGTCTGTCATCTCATCAGTTCATACATGTAGGCTATATATATATATAGAATATATATAGAAACAAGTAAATTTAAGTTTCACTTTTCATGCAAGATAATATTATTCATTTTTCATGTTTTGCTAATGCAGAATTCGAACAAACCATTGAAAGCATCCAAACACTATAAATAATAATACAATTCAGTTGAAACAGTAGAAAGGAACGCAGAAGTAGAAAGGAACAGTAGAAGGATCTCCAGACTTATAGTATAAAGCTTTGTTTATACTCGTGCTTTGATCCGCAACGCAAGCCTCCGCGGATCGCGCGCGCGTCTCACCAAAGGGACGAGGCGTTTATAATTGACGCACTCGCCGTTGCACTATTCTTTGAAACGACAGGGGGCTACTAGGAGTAAAGATAGGAGTCGTGAACCTTCTTAAGATCCGATGCCCAGTGAATCGATTCCTTTGAACCGTTAGCATGCCTGCTTAACAATTCCGCTTTTACGCACAACCGGCGCAACGTCATAGAATGTCTCTGAACAGGTTCACGCCCACTTTTGGGGGAAATCGCACTAGACGTTCCATTGGCTTCCATTCAAAATAGCGGAACAAAGCAACCAACGTACACAGCCGGCAGGCGTAAATAACTTATAAAATCACTCAGATTAAACATGTTGAGTAATTATCTGTCCACCCTGCCGGCCATAGAGCGCGAAAGATAAATTAACATATTTAATTTGGTCAATATAAAAACATGTCTCTTTCATTCTCCCAGCATCAAATTTGTGTAACAACGCTCCCTATTGGCCAGAGGTGTCTTACCCGGACATTTACTCGTACCTCATCGAGTCAACAGGGAAGCAAGTGAATGATTTTACTTCATATTTGAAAGTTACTTCGTATTTATTTATTATGTCTTTATATTTAGAGTTATGAATGCACTTTTCCGTCCAGCCATACAACTAACTGGCTTAGCGATATTTCCAGCAATCACTGGATGGCGTTGTTACACAAAATTTGACGCTGTGAGAATGAAAGGGACATGTTTTTATATTGACCAAATTAAATGTGTTAATGTACCTTTCGCGTTCTATGGCAGGCAGGATGGATAGATAAATACTCAACATGTTTAATCTGAGTGATTTCATAAGTTATTTACGCCTGCCGGCTGGGTAAAAACGTTGCTTTGTTCCGCTATTTTGAATGGAAGCCAATGGAAGCACTGCTTTTTTATCCCCCGAAAAGGGGCGGTGACGAAATTTACAGTCAAGTTCCCGGATGTGCCGGTAGTCCGTATCGGTTCCGCTCGTTGCAAATGTGTCATGACGTCACACACACGCTGTGTTGTTTTGGTTTAGAACGCAGCAAACATTGCATCGAGGCAGAATGATCCAAAGTTTGGTTATATTTAGTGGTGGGCAGAGCGAGGCTTCGTGAAACACTGAAACAGTTGAATCAATAACTTATATTTCTCGCGAAAATACGACAATACGGTCGCGTTGCAGGAAGTTCCAGGACTGTCGCCTGTTTGATATACTATTACACAACAACACCAGAGAGTCAAGCACCAGCGGAGCTAACGGGACGCATTCTGTTATTAATGCCGAAGGTAATGTGTTAATGTTAATGTGAGCGCTGTTTCATTATGTAAACTTTTACTATACGGATAATCTCCGTTGTCATTGTCCATCAAATTGCTGACGGCCAGAGTCTGGCTGGCTCTCACACTGGCTCAGAGGCTGCAGAAAGTATCTCTCGTGCACCTCTAGCTACTCCCTTTACAGAGGCAGGGAGGAATAAAATGACAGAGGCGAGGATAAACAAATTTCACAGAGCAGCAGATGCGGACACTACTTAAGTATTTCTACTTAAAAGTACATTTTTAAGTATTTGTATTTTATCAGTGTTTTTTATTTTTTTAAAACATACATTTCAAAGCATATTATCATAATTTTAACTCCACTACATTTCATAATTTCAAGTTTTTGGTTTATATTTAATATTTAAGTACATAAAAAATCTAGTAATGTTTTTTACTTTTACTTTTGTACTTTTACTCAAGAAAAGTAAAAGTACACATTTTTTATATAATTATGTATTAAATCAATTTTAATATGCAATATAAAACGAATACACAGTATGATTGTATGCTTTAGAATGTAGTGAACATTTTTTTAGTAATGTAAAGTATTTTTTTCCCAAGACAACACTCTGATAAAGCACAGATGCTTGGAAAATGAAACTAAAATATTCAAGTAGTGTCCACCTCTGCCGAGCAGTGAAAAGTTTGTGTTAAAGTGTTTCCAACCGTTTGCCCCACAGTAGATGTTTTTTCAAAAGAAAATAACAAATGCATGCATGACCAAATGTTGCATGTTTTATGTCAGTCTAGTTCTGTTTTATTAATTTCTAGTCCTATCACATATTTACTGGTTGCAGTGTTGCCAGTTTTGCGGTTTTCCCGCACAATTGGGCTACTTTGATAATACAGTTGCGGGAAAAATTTCGGAGCCTCGAGTTGCCTTTTTTGGGCTAGTTTTATAATGTGCCACGGCTGCGAAAATGTTTATCTGTAGACTTATAACATGAACGTTCTTTATTTTCCTAATGTGCATTAATCCCCTAAGCAATACCTTTCAACCCAAGGACCGCTGCAACATCAGGAAGTGAGTGGAGGAGTGTGTTTGCTCTTAATATTACATCAGAAACAAGAAATTGCCTTACGTGAGAAGTTACGTCTATACTGAGAGGATATTTACAGACCATGTGAACCCATCTTTGTATGATCTTTTCAAGTTAAATTTAAAAAATTAAATACAGAGGTAGTATGTTAAAAGATGGTTCATATTCTGTCTCAAAATGGCACGGTTGGGTACACTTAGATGTTCTTAAGATAATCTTAAGAAGTACTAAAGTTTATTTTTGTATATTTAGAACAGAATAGTGTGTGAAAATAGAGCACTTTAAGTGCATTAAGAAAATTTTCATCTGGAAAGTACATTAAAAGTAATGTAAGAGGTTATTTTACAGCCTTTTGTTGTAATCCCGCAGTTTTCAACTTGGATATGACAAATGTAAATAATGGGCTTCATTCCTTTTGGGCGGGTTTTAAGTTGTCATTGGACTGGAAATTTTTCTTGGACCTGGCAACCCTGACTGGTTGAGAAACACTGCCCTAGGCTATAGGTCCCTGGACTTTACTTTAAGAAGTAGCTCATCTACTTTTAAGTGTGTTCTGATGTTGCTACACATAATTTGTGTATACTCTGTTCTGTGTTTTCTGAACATATATTAAAGCGAGTTAATACAAACATACAAATTTGTGCTTATTCCCTCACCGAATGAGAATCGATAAGAAAATCGATAAGGAATCGGATCGATAAGCAACATCGATAATGGAATCGGAATCGTTAAATTCTTATCAATTCCCATCCCTAACTAGGAGTAATCTGTTCTTAATACATCGGGAAGCAGCAGTGAGACAGCAGTGAAGAAGTAGTTTACCGGAAAAAATAGAGAACATGGCGTCATACGTGGATATGTTGGATGCTGAAGAAGAAGAGTTGTTGTGTTTATTATTGCTGAATAAAAGATCACGCAGGAGAAAGTGGAGTGTCCGTACTTTAAATTTAAGTAGGCACAGAGATGGCGAATACAATACTCTTGTGAGACCAATGCATGCACTGGATGAGGAAATGCACTTCAGCTATTTCAGGATGTCTGTACAGCTGTTCAACGATTTGTTGCATCGTATCAAGCCATATGTGGAACAAAGAAGAACCCACGTGAGCCCAGTAAGTCTGCAAGAAAGATTGGCTGTCACACTTCGTATTCTTCCATCTGGTAGCAATCAAAAATGTGTTGCCTCCAGTTATAAGTTGGGATCGACCACAGTTTCACTAATTGTGAGTGAGGTCTGCAAAGCTATCTTGGCTTGCTTTGAAAGACGATTTTGTATCCCCACCAAAAGACAATCAGTGGTATGATATCAGGCAGGACTTTTGGAGAGTGTGGAACTTTCCCAACTCCTTGGGGAGTGTGGATAGGAAACACATCCTAATTAAGGCACCACCAAACGCTGGAAGTGACTATTACAACTATAAAGGAACTCACTCCATTGTTCTCATGGCAGTCTGTGTCGGCAGTCTGCAACAGGGACTTACACCTTGGCAGGACTCTTGTTATCAAAAAGGGCTGTCTTGTGTAATTGCTTTTTTCTTTAATGTTTATTGTTTTTAGTATCCATTATTTTTTTAACCACATGTGTAACAAATACATTTGTATAAACATGAAAACTTGGTCTGTGTCTTTATTATTGTTATCTAAAAATGTGAAAAGTCACACATTAAAAACTCATCACTGTTTACTCAAAAATGTAAAAGTCACCTTTGGTTAAAAACATCTTGCACTAACATATAGTACAATATATATCAGTGGCATTGTTTTTGTCTTAACATATACCCCAGTTTTATTTTTGTAATGTAGGTTTGTAAAAACTACGTAAAAATCCTAATATAACTAGGCCTAGAACTGAATGAAAGTATATTCTATCTTGTAAATGTTACCATTTATCTTTAGAAACCAAAGAACAGGCTAATCACTGTCTGTTACATTTGTAGTCATCCTGTTTATTGAAAACAATATTCTACAAGAAGAATGTGTTTCACTTTAGTCCCAGACTACAATGAGTATTACAGCCACCTTTGGTTAAAAAACATCTTGGATTAACATTACAATATATCAGTGGCATTGTTTTTGTCTTAACATGTACCCTAGTATTGTTTTTGTAATGTATGTTTATACTACAACAAACTATGTCCTAATATAACTAAGGCCTAGTACTTAATTATAGTATATTCTTTCTTGTAAATGTTACCTTTATGTTTACAAACAAAATAACAAGGTTATCACTGTCTGTCACATTAGTATATCATTGTGTTTATTAAATCTAATGATGAAGGCTATAGCAACACCAGGTGTTTAGCTATTCTTTTATAGGCACGTGAAAATATATACAAAAGAACTGGAAGCAAATGTTTTTTTAGAGATATTTATATGGATTACAAGGTAAGAAGGTATGAATAAGCTGCAGTACCAAATAAACAAATGATTTTAAAATGTAAAAGTATGCATTGCAACGCAACAACTTTCTATTTTAATAAAAAACAATAGAATACCAAGTGGATGGTATATGTTGTAGGCGCATTAGCAGAGCATCTTCATTTTCCCTTTGTCTTTTACGGACAGAAGAGTACGGTGATGGGATGGGGTGGTATCTGTTTCACAGTGTTTTACATACTGGGACAACCATCCAAGTTCACTTAAAATTGGAACATTGATTGATCTTGTATCCACCAGGGTCACTGCTTCTTCCACTAACTTTTTTCTTTGCTTTAGCAAACTGGTCTCTCAGATTTTTCCTTACTTTTTTGCAAACAATTTCTTTCTTCCCCAAAGTTGTCGCAATCTCCTTCCACGAATTCTGTGCCATCTGGCTATCTTTGGGTGATCTTCCTTCCCCAAAGTTGTCGCAATCTCCTTCCACGAATTCTGTGCCATCTGGCTATCTTTGTGGTCCCGCATAGAGGAGTCATAAATATGCCGGAAGGCACGTACCAGCTTGGACAAACTTGCCTCGAAGTCATTCATTTTCGGATGCGGAGCCGCACGCAAAGTTACAAAAAATGTAACTTCGCGTTGACGTCTTTTTTGCCGCGCGGATGCGGTGAGCATAAACATAGCTTAATACAAAGTAAAACTTTGCACGCTGATGTGCACAGTGTATCACCAGAGGTAGTGGGACTCTTGGTGACTCTCTTGGTGTAAAAAAAAACGATCTAACCTTTATGCAGGCTCTAACCAATACATTTAACCAATACAAATGACGTTTATGCTTGTTTACAATACACGGCTGCCGACGCTAATTAGCTAACATCACTTGTCAGCCAGATTGGGTTTCCGCTGACAGACGCCACAGAACATTTCTCCATCTTCATAAATAACCCAGTCGAATTTATCTTTCCATTTGGTTAAAAATTTTCATTCCCGTTTTAATTCATATGGTCACCTAAAATGTGAAGTTTTAGATCTGTTTTTTTAAATTTTCTTTGGGGGGGCCGCAAAGAAATGCACCGTACACAAAGGGGGCCGCATGCTGAAAAAGTTTGAGAACCACTGATCTACATCACAAAATGCATTAGTTTCTTTCGAGACATACAACAGTGAGTTTTCCCTCTTTGACCCAGAAAACACCATAATATCATTATTAACAAATCACTGAGCCCACTTGAGCATAAACACAAGACAATTTATTTAACAACCACACACAGCAACTTGTGGTGATAATAAAACCAAAATGTGTGAAAGTATATATGTTTATAAGCTTTATGTTTATATAGTTTTTGGAATATACAAATTTGCAGAAAATTCATTGCCACTCACTAACCAAATGCTCAGCACAGTTTTAAAAATATAATAAGTTAAAGTTAGTTTTAAAGTGAAAATGCATTAATGATAACAAAAAATAAGTCTTTATAGACAAAATCTTCTTTTTTAAACAGTTATTTATTTTGTAGGATATTGAAGATATATAGACTGCATTGTATTTAGTATTTATGCATACATAAGCATGTAAAACGAACAAGCATGAATATGCACAAAACAGACAGGGAACATACCTGTATATAAGATCTTAAGAATAAGGAGATTATAAATATGAATGGTGCGATCAGGGGATGATCATTTGAGAAGTCTTGTCGCTCTTTACTTTCTAAGACTGGCACCTTTACCGTTGCGTCTCTTTCTCGTTTTTCTAATCTAAACCAACAGATGTGTGTACTGTGAGCTAACGTCGCGTCAAACTACATCGCTCCAGCTGCGCACGCGTCACTTATATAAACGCGAGAAAACTTAAACTTTATAACAACTAACAGCATTATGTGCGGGAACTCTTTTCTTTATTTGGCGGCACAGTTTCTTGCGCGCGGTTGGAGAGACTTCTGCATGCAAGAGACTCAGCTGCACGAGCACAGAGATTTATTTCACGGTAAGTTACCACGGACCAATCAGCAGACATGTAACGTGCAATTAGAGTGATTGACAGAAAACCTGACAAGTTACAAAACAAAATGACATTTTCAGCTCATTTTCATGTTCGCGTGAACATGGGAGGCCCCTGAACTTCGGAGGCCCCTGGGCTTCAGCCCAGGTAAGCCCGTGCATTAAGGCGGCCTTGCATATGGTGCTTTTGGTGTAGCGTGACAAATTTTTGGAGCTTTTCCTGGCGCTTGGCCGGGCTGCGGAGCCTAGTTTTAATGGCTTCCAGTTGCAGAAAAAGGCAGAAAATATGCCGTCCCGCCCCTCCGTATTCGGCGATCAGGTTTCATGTGCACGCAGCTTGTTTAGTAACAATAACAGTAACGTCTAAATGTGTGTGTCAGCGTGCTACGCTCTCTGTTCAATATTCTGCTCGTTGTTTGCACTGCGCATTCTGCTCTGTCGTTAACGGCACATAATGTTAAGTAACATGCCATTTTATTTTGTTTGAAATTTAACTTTATTTTCTCTTACACTTGTCCTACATAAAATCCACTTGTCGAGCCCTGTTTATAGTATTAGCACAGCAACTCACTGATGTCCATGTGTACTGTTTGGCTCACGCATGCTCAGTATCCACAGTTCTTTGATTCTTAGTTCTTCGGACATGTCCGATAGAAGCGATTCTCAAATCTGATGCCTCCATAAAATGTAGCAGCCAACCAGTTCCTGATTTGAGAATCGCTGTTTTGTCCTGTTCAGTAAACGCATGCACAATATTAACAGCTCTACGTGTCAGACCTATGAGTTGGACGCGTCCAATAGAAACTTTTCTCAAATCAGTGAACTAATGACTCCATAAATGCAGCCACCTGTTCTTGACTCGAGAATCGCTGTATCATCAGTAAACGCATGCGCAGTATTAACAGCTCATCAAGTCGGACGCGTCCAATAGAAACTGTTCTTGTTTCATGTATTCAGTGTATCGGTGACTCTGGAATACCAGTATGCTTGCTGCGCATGCTCAGTATCAACAAAGAACACCAGGTCTCGGTTCAGTCAGTGATACTGTTGGGGTGAGCTCCTATGAAGAGTTGATGCATTAAATACAGATTACTCTCTTTTATTTAGAATTGGAATGACTGTCCAGCACATCTGAAAGTAAGTAACTTGGATTATTGCTGTCTCGAAACACAAACTTTTTAAACAATTCAGTTCGATAAGGTGTACTGATTCAACTCGTTCACAGAAAAGAACCGGTTCAAAAGAACAATTCGTTCACGAACCGGACATCACTAAGGCAAATGTCATGCCAGTCAGTCAGGGCAGTACAGGAGAACAGGACAGTCAGGTTTTGATTTTTTATCTATTGGTATTTCATAGAATCCATGATGCCATGTATCTGATCAAGATGTCCAGGACCTCCAGCAGAAAAATAGGCCCACAACATTAAAGATACAGCAGTATATTTCATTGTACATATGGGGTACATTTTACCTCTGTGTTCACCAAACTAATGTTGAGTGTTTGCTGTTCAAAAATAAATTATTTTTGCTCCAAAAAAGGTTAGATTTTTTGTAGATTTTTAAATTAAAGATCAAAAGTATTAACGATGCGGATTTATTTTCAAATAATATCCTTTTTTTTATTGTGCAGGGGTGTGATTCTTCCGGATAAATCCGGAATTCCGTTTTTTCCGACCTGAAAATGAGGCTTTCGTGAATCATGCAAATCCAATTTTTTGTGTGTGCGTGTGGGTGGGGGGTTGCAAGGCACCGTTATAAATAACCGCATATCACTATGCATTAGTCTATTTATTTGTCATGATGGAACTTCATTCAAAGCAGAGCTCACCAAAGAGCTTGCAGTCAGATCTCCGGCGTGTGTTGTTGGCTGCGAATTAAAAAAAACATGCGTTTGCCAACAAATAGTATGTGAGAAACACATCTTTCACTCTCAACCAAACTAACAAACTAGCCAATCAGAAGTAGAATGGGGAGGGGTCTTTGAGGTGCGGCTGAGGTCCAGCAGCTACAGATGCCGCGCGACCGCGGTGAAGTCGTAACAAGTTAACGTTGTCAGCAGGACGAAGAGTAAGTTTATGAAGCCTAGGTAAGACAACCTAATTGATAAAGGACCTAAATCAGTGGCGCTGGGCATGGATAGAAGGAATAGGTAGAGACAAACAGCATTTTAGTAGTAAGAAAATTAAGAGAACCCGCCAGGTGTTTGCTGCTTTGACAAAACTGTCCGTTTCAAATCAGGCTATGCCAGTAATGTAAATATCAGATTTCTTGTCGAGGTGAAATGCTGTCTCGCAATATCAATATAAAGTTGCGTTTGTGTCAAAACGTTTGCTTGTATTATTATTCTGTAATCACTTACGTTAACGCACGCATACAAGTTACGCGAATCAGATCCAATGTCATCCTGACGAACACACGCCTGAATTTGCTCCTCTTAATGGTTTGTGAATCTGGCGGTAATGCTTGTGATTACAGAATAATATAATGACAAACACACACATTCATGGATCGGGTTTGCCTGTGTGTGTGTGTGTGTGTGTGTACCTGGTAATTATCACGTTGTGGGGACCAATTGTCCCCAGAAAACATAGAAACCAGAATGTGTGTGTGTGTGTGTGTGTGTGTGTGTACGCGCGTGCGTGCGTGCGTGCATGTGTGCATATGTATGTCGCCACGTCATGGTAGGTACACCTGCTTTTTTGTCCTTTGCCAATCACACCTATGATTGTGACATTGTTCATATTGCTATCATACAATTAACACAACAATATTGACACAATATATTTTCCCTTCTCTTTTTTTCCTTCCTTACCACATAGTGAATGACAAAACAAACAAAAACAAAACAACAAAGAAAAAAAACACACATGCCTACATACCATCCAAGTTTCCATGTAGTTACATCATATATCACTAAGATTACATCCATGCTTCATCTAATTACACAGGTCCCAATCCATACTTGGTTTATGTTCCAACATTTGATTAACATATGCAGACCATCTCATCTTGAATAAACTCATTTTGCATCTCATTTTGTGTGTTATCATTTCATTTTCATACATGTTTTCTACAGCCTCAATCCATTTATCCAACCTGGGAGGATCAACTTTTTTCCAACCTCGAGTTACTTGTTTAATGGCGGTAATTCTCAGCACCCAGAATATATAACAATACTCTTTGTTTAAACCTCCTGGCTGTATACCAATCATGACATGTAATTGACCAAAATTAATATTTTTAACACAAATTAGCTTTATTCGTTCCAACACATTAACCCAATATAGCTGGATTTTTGAACATGTATAAAGGATATGAGTCAAATCAACATTACATTCCCCACACTCTCTCCAGCAATATTGTTTTTGGTTTGTATATTTACTAATTTTCAAGGGTGTTATAAAAAAATCTAACCAATAGTTTCCATTCCTGCCAATAGGGAGACTTAACATAACCAAAAACATTTTTACATGCCTGACTCCACTCCTCTTCAATCACAATTATTCCAATGTCTTTCTCCCAAGAATTTAACATTTTATTAAACTGGTTATCATTGTTATTATTTAAGATATTATAAATATGACCAATTACATTTTTAAAACTCAACTTTTCATAAACTTTCAAAATATATTCCCCGATAGGTTTAGGGTCTTGGAAGGACTGTATATTTGTTATTATATAACTCCTTACTTGGAGGTATCCAAAAAAATGATTACTTGGAAGATTATAGTCCTTCGACAAATTTTCAAATGTATCTACCACATGATCTTTAATCATTTTATGAAATCTTGTAAGGCCTTTGGTTTCCCATTTTCTGAAAATCACATTTGTACGATTTGGAGTGAAATCTGGGTCCTGATCAATTTTCCTCAAACAAACCGTATCAATTGGTTTTATTTTCATAATGTTACCTAATCCTTTCCAACTCTTACATGTATGGTAAATAGAATGATATGCTTAACCCTTTGTCCTGAGAAAATTAGGGAGGTGGGTGAGTTTATCATTTTGATCTCAATAGATTTCCATGTAGGGTTCATTTTATTATTCATCAAAACTAAAATACTTTCAACTTGGGTTGCATAGTAATAATGGCTCAAATTTGGTAGACCCAACGCACCTTGTTCGTTATTTTGTTGTAAATATTAAAATTTTACCCTCGTTTTTTTTTTCATCCCAAATAAACTTTCCTAGCATTATTTCCCACTCCTTAAAGCATGAGCTTGTTAAACACAAAGGGAGGTTCTGGAAGAAAAAAAGAAAACGTGGCAATACATTCATTTTTTATTATTCTGATTTTTTCAAATACTGTAAGTGTCAAGATTTTCCAATGTCTAAAATCGTGCCTTAGGGAATTTTCCAGAGTTTTATAGTTACGTAGGTACAATTCATCTGAATTATAATGCCTAAATATTTTATTTTGTTCTGATTCTATTTCAACTTAAACCTTTTCTTAAATGCTGTTTGGAGGTTACATCCTATTTCCATAATTTCAGTTTTTGCTGAATTTAATTTATAGCCAGAGAAGGACCCGTATTTCCTAATTTCTTCCAAAAGCGCTGGTAAAGATTTGTATATATCAGTTAAGAATATTATAACATCGTCCACATATAACGCGAGTTTATGTTCTTCAACTTGTATCTTAACACCCTTTATACATAAGCTTTTCCGTATGAATTCCGCCAATGGCTCAGTGCACATGGTGAAAATCTGTGGGGAAAGTGGATCACCCTGTTTTACCCCTCTTTTTATCTGAAAGGTTTTCGATAACGAGCCAATAGCTTTCACTCTAGCTGATGCCTAAAATTGTTAAAATGTGGTGTTCCTCAGGGGTCAATTTTGGGACCCCTGTTTTTTTCATTGTACATGCTTCCTCTGAGTTCCATCTTTCAGAAGTATAGCATATCCTATCACTGCTATGCCGACGACTCCCAATTTTATTTTCCTGTGAGTATAGACAAGAACTGTGCATCTAACAATGCATTAAATTGTTTTAAAGATATAAAACAGTGGTTGGCAAATAACTTTTTACAATTAAATGAGAGCAAAACGGAAGTCCTGATTCTTGGATCCTCCTTGTCCAGTCAGCCTGGACTAGTTGTCGAACTAGGCCCATTAGCATAGAATATACAAGACCATGTGAGGAACCTTGGAGTCATTTTTGACTCTTCCCTTCTTTTCAACAAGCAGATTAGTGCCGTTGTAAAAAGCAGTTTTTACCAACTGAGACAAATTGCTAAAATTAAATCCTTGCTTTCCCCTTCTAACTTGAAAATTGTAATCCATTCATTTATTACATCTAGGTTAGATTATTGTAATTCACTGTACAGTGGCTTGCCCCAAAATGCATTATCTCGTTTACAACTTGTTCAGAATGCTGCAGCCAGACTGTTACTTGGTTTAAGGAAAAGGGATCACATTACTCCAGCTCTGAGAAACTTACACTGGCTCCCGGTCAAATATAGTGTGGATTTCAAAATTTTGATGTTTGTTTACAAAGCATTAGCTGGGCTCGCTCCCAAGTACATCAGTGAACTTTTACATCCTTACTCTCCGACCAGAGCACTAAGGTCCTCTGACCAACTGTTACTGACGGTTCCTTGTTGCCGTTATAAATCCAAGGGTGACCACGCGTTTTCTGTGAGTGGTCCAAAATTGTGGAATAGTCTTCCTCTCTAAGTGAGGTCATCTTCATCTTTAGCCATTTTTAAGTCGTCCTTGAAGACATATCTGTTCTCTGTAGCCTTTGAATAGACTACAAATTATGTGTTGATGTTGATAAAATTATGTGTTGTTGTTGTTTTTTAAACTGTTTTAATATTTTTATTCATTTGTAAAGCACTTTGGCTCAACCTTTGTTGTTTTTAAATGTGCTATAAAAATAAAGGTTGACTTGACTTGATGCTTCATTGTGCATACCCTTCATTAAATGAATACATTTCTTGTGAAAACCAAATTTATTCAAAACTGCAAAAAGGAAGGGCCAAGATACTCGATCGAATGCTTTTTCCGCATCCAGTGTAAGCACTATCATTTGTTTTTTTTTGTTTTCCTAACATAGTCAATCACATCAAGGGTTCGGCGAACATTATCACCAAGAAATCTATTCTTAACAAAACCTGTTTGGTCCAAATTTATAATACAAGGTAAGATGTCCAAAAGCCTATTTGCCATAATGCATTTAAATATTTTCTGATCAACTTTCAAGAGTGAAATTGGCCTATACGAAGAACATTGTTTTGGGTCTTTCCCTTCTTTAGCTATAACTGTTATAATTGCATTTTTCCAAGTGTCTGGCCATTTCACAGCCTTTTTTGGTCAAATTTAAAAAGGGCATGAATAATTTTGAGCTTGACTGTAAATACTATCGGGGTATGTGAATGGGTAAGCGAATTAAACTGGTTCCGACGGGGTCACTGGTCAGGCATCGGCTGGGCATCTCGTTGAAGGACGGTCAGTAGATCAGTGGTGTGATGACCTTCACAGCTGCAGGAACTGGGTCTGTTTGTCTCATTTTCCTCAGGGTCGAGGACTAGGCAGGGAGAGAGAAACAGAATCCTATTAGCTTAGGGGCCGTTCACAGTATAGTGGTTTAAGTCAGCTCGGTTCCAGACAGGCTAACTATTGCGGCATAAGTATATTACCCAGATGAGTTATGTGAGTGCTTTGTTCTAGACAAACTAACTATTGCGACATTAGTACATTTACTGGACTTTTTTGTGAATGCTTTGTTAAAGAAGAATGTCTTAAGTTAAGATTTAAATTGATTGACTGTGTCTGACACTCGAACATTATTTGGTAAATCATTCCAGAGCTTAGGGGCTAAGTAGGAGAAGGATCTACTACCTTTAGGCACTTTTGTTATTCTAGGGATAATGAAGTGGCCAGAATTTTATGATCGAAGTGTACGTGATGGATTGTATTCTGATAGTAATTCTTTAATATACGAGGGTGCTAGGCCATTTAAGGGTTTGAAGGTGATTAGTAATATTTTAAATTGTATGCGATATTTAACTGGTAGCCAGTGTTAGGATGCTAGAAGTGGACTTATGTGGTCATACTTTTTAGATTGAGTAAGCACTCTTGCGGCTGCGTTTTGAACCAGCTGTAACTTGTTTACCTGATTTGCATGACATCCCCCAAGTAACGAGTAACAATAGTCTATTCTAGAGGTCATAAAAGCGTGGATAAGCTTTTCTGCATCTGATGCAGACAGCATATGGCATATTTTTGAGATATTTCTAAGATGGAAGAATGCTGTGCGGCAGACGTTGGAAATATCACTATCGAAAGATAGATTGCTGTCAAACATTACGCCTAAATTCTTAACTGTGGAAGATGGCACCACCGTGCAGCCATCTATGGGCAACTTTTAATCTGACATATTATGTTTGGAGCGATTCGGTTCAATAATAAGTATCTCTTTCTTATTGGATTTGAGCATAAGAAAGTTATGTGCCATCCAGTCACTAATATCCCTAATGCAGTCTGTTAGCTTAGAGAACTGGTGTGTTTCGCTAGGATGTGACGAGATGTAAAGCTGGGTATCATCCGCATAGCAGTGAAAACTGTTTCCTGATAATGTCTCCTAGAGGTAACATATATAAGGAGAATAGGATAGGGCCTAAAACTGATCCTTGTGGTACGCCGCATTTAACAGGGGAGTGATATGACTCTTCCTCATTTACATAAACAAAGTGATATCGATTGGTTAGATACGATCTAAACCAGGCTAACGCCTGACCACTGATGCCAACATAATTTTCTAGTCTATTGAGTAAGATTCTGTGATCTATTGTGTCAAAGGCTGCACTAAGGTCTAGTAATATAAAGATTTGGTTTCACCACGATCGGATGTAAAAAGGAGGTAATTTGTAACTCTAAGCAATGCTGTCTCTGTGCTATGGTGGGGCCTGAATCCTGATTGGAACTTTTCATATGTACTATTATTAACTAAGAATGTGCGTAGCTGGCTTGCCACTACTTTTTATAATATTTTAGAAAGAAAAGGTAGATTTGAGCTGGTCAAGGTTTGGTTTTTTAATGAGCGATCTAATAACTGCTAGTTTGAAAGTTGTTGGAATGTATCCTAATTCTAGCGACGAGTTAAAGATATTTAGTACTGGGTCTGACACTACAGGAATTAAGTATTTTTATGGGAACAGGGTCTAACATACAGGACGCTGATTTGGATGATGTTACTAATTTAGAGAGCTCTTCTATTGTAGCAGGTTTAAATGACTCAAGTTCATATGGTAATCTAGTGTTAAATGTACTATTGGGTAGAGTGGTGGCTGCTTGTGTAGCTTCTATGTTTTCCCTAATAACCGTAATTTTGTTAGTAAAGAAGTTCATGAAGTCGTTACTATTGTGTTGGAGTTTACTATTGGTTTCTGTTTGTTCTTTGTTTCTAGTCAGTTTCGGAACTGCACTTAAGAGGAAACGAGGGTTGTTATGATTTTCTTTAATAAGTGTACTGAGATGGGTAGATCTGGCAGTTTTTATAGCCTGTCTCTTTCCATGCTGCACGCCATACCTCTAACTTTGTGCTTCGGTAGTTTCATTCCATTTTTCTAGCTACTTTTTAAGGGCTGCAGTATGATCAGGGTCCGAAATTAACACCCGCCAAGCGCCAAATGCGGGTCAATTTTCCGTTTGGCGACTAAATTCAAAAGGCTACCCGCCACACTGGCGGGTGATTTTCATACCAAAATATGAATGCAATATAATGTGTTTGCCAGTAACTAATCTGGGGACGAGGTGAGCTAGCCACAGAACGTCTCTATGCTCCAAGTCTCGCACTAGAGACGGTCTGTTTCTAGCTACTGTAGTACTGCAGGTAACTTGCGGTCTGCAGCTATCTGCTGCATATTAGCTATCAATGCATCCCCGCCCTGCCCGTAGGCTATCTTGACTTATAGGGAGGAAAAAATATATTTAAATGCTTATGCATTCTTTCACAGATTTGGATGTGTAATAATGGTGTATGAAATTCAGAGTATTTAAATTACGTTTGAGCGCGCGCTCAAGTTTCACTTTCGCGATCGCGTGAAAAGACGCAGTACAGGAAGCAATCCGTCATGATTTGTCATGGATTTGTTGGGCAAATCCTCCTTCGTCCTGTCAGTCATTACTATCCTCACGTAAGAAAATTAAATCTCTCGCAGCAAGCTTTAAAGTGATATAGATTGTACGGGCAGTGAAGAGACTGACTGTTGCACAATCGCTCTTAAAGCGACAGTAACCCCTGTTTTTCTGATCGAAAAAATTATCCAATCTGTAACTGGATGATCCAAACTGTGAGTTTTGTGACCCACTAAACCACTTTTAAATGGTGAGTATACCTGGTGTGGGGATGAGCAGGAAAAGTTGGTTTACATGGAAATCCAGTCTTTTTGTTTGTTAAAAAAACAACAGCATCAAAACAACAACAAGAATAGCAGATTAAACATTGTGGTTAGAGGCCTTATTGGCATTGTATTGGCAAAATTTGGCCCGTGGTAAAACTAATAATAAGACTAAGATGAAAAAGCCTGTGCTATGCCCACAAAGTCAAGTGGCATTTTCTTATCTGTGACTTCATTTAATATTTCAGATTCAGAATCTGATGTATAGATATTTCACTTTGGTTAGAAGAAAATTTTGAACTGATGATTGATATGTACTGAAAATTGATATGTGTTATTTGTGTTTTGATAGATGTTTTGTTTTAATATTCTACATTAAAAGTAATGTATTTTTTATTCGGGCTACTTGCATTCATTTCGGGCTACCAAAAACTAAAGAGTGCCTGCCCAAAGGGCTACCAGTGATTTTGAAATTTTGCGAGCAATGCCATGAATACAGCAAATGAAATTAATGTACATGTGACAAAAAAGGCTGTTTATTATTCTGGCCGGTAGAAAATATGCTTGGCTGGTAGATTTTTTCATCTACCAGTCCCCGTGGCAGGTGAGCCAAAAAGTTAATTTCGGACCCTGAGTATGATGGTCATACCACGGAGCTGGCGTTTTTTCTTTGATTCTCTTTTTTTTGAATGGGAGCAACGGCATCCAGCATGCTAGAACAAATGTTGTTCAGGTTTTCTATTACAATATTCAGATCTTCACAGTTATCTGCTACATGTTTCATTTGGGACAGGTCTGGAAGAGTGCTAATAAAGCTATCTTTAGTGGTGGAAATTATTGTTCTGGCTAAACTGTAGCATGTTGTAGACTGAGTGATCCTATCTAGAAGTACCGTGTATGACACAAAGCAATGGTCTGAAACTGAATCGCTCTGGAGTGATATTTCGAAGTCGTAAATATTGAGTCCGAGTGACAGAGTGCATCTTAGTTTTGGTCTGTAATTATTTCATTGATAATAGGTTCTTTATTGGTAAGCGATCTAATGTTAAGACGGCCGAATTTTAACATTTGAATTTCATCTGTTAATGTATTGTGTTCTAATTTTATGTTAATAAGATTTGTACGAGACGAGGTAAATGGTGCTCTGTATTTGTTTGTTTGAGGAACAGACACAGTCGAAATGTGTTGTACTCTGGTAAAAAAGGCTCTATGTGCTGGGATATATGTGATCTTGACATGTCAAAGCAGAAGATGGACAGGTAAGCCGATCTGCCTGTTTCCTGACCTGGGCCCTGGATAGTCAGACAATATCAAAAGTAAGACTATTGGTCAGATTTCTAGAGAGTGTCACTAAGTGACTTTTTGAGGGCATAACTAAAAATGATGGAGATTGGTTCCGCCCGGACCACAAACCTCAAACACCGGTTACTTCCGGGAACTCCGGGAAAGAAATCAGGGCTTCATCGATCGCAGGTGTGTCAACGAGCGTAGCGATCGCGGATTGGACAAAAAGGAGGAGAGGTGGAGTATAAAGAGAGCCTCCAAAACGTCAGAGGTTGCAGTTTTTTCTAGCCGATCTGGCGAGAGAGTTGGAGTGTTTGGGCGAGTGCAGCGGAAAGAAGGCGGAAAATATTGTTGGCTGGGCGAAGAAGGAATTTAGGAATTGGCAAGAACAGCGACTGGGCTGAATATATTTGGCTAAATACTTACCTGTGAAACGACCTATGCAAACGTGTAACAAACTCTGAGTGATTGCAAACAGGAGGACTCACCGGAAGTGTTGCTGAAGGAGGCCGTCCAGAGATAGCCATACGACAGCGGGGAGATTACCCGGTAGCTGGAAAGAAGATGAAACAAGGTCTAGTGTTAACAGCAGTGAGTAACCCAAATCATTGCTTAACAGCATAATATCTTAGAGTGAACCATTCAGTGAGTCTTTTGAGAGTCATAGCATAGCATGTGAGCGACCCAACTCTGGAAAGGAGTTGTGGGTGAGCCGGAAATAGCGAGTGAAGGCATAATATCTTAGAGTGAACCATTCAGTGAGTCTTTTGAGAGTCATAGCATAGCATGTGAGCGACCCAACTCTGGAAAGGAGTTGTGGGTGAGCCGGAAATAGCGAGTGAAGGCATAATATCTTAGAGTGAACCATTCAGTGAGTCTTTTGAGAGTCATAGCATAGCATGTGAGCGACCCAACTCTGGAAAGGAGTTGTGGGTGAGCCGGAAATAGCGAGTGAAGGCATAATATCTTAGAGTGAACCATTCAGTGAGTCTTTTGAGAGTCATTGCATAGCATGTGAGCGAACCAACTGTGGAAAGGAGTTGTGGGTGAGCCGGAAATAGCGAGTGAAGGAATACGCAGGGGTGTCATGACGGCGACGTCTACATCTGACCATTCGCTGAAGTAGTGTCTAACGGATTCCAGGACAAGTCCCCAGTCAGTCGTGGTTGTGACCCTAATTCACCTAGAGTGTGTGGAGTGCAGTGGCTGAGTCTTTGTCCTTTGCCGTGAGTGTATACACATGAAAATTGCCGTGTTGTGCTGTGTCTGTGTCGTCAATAACCACCTTTAGGCTGGACGAGCCCCTGTGAAAGAAGTGCACATTGAGGCTGGCGAAGTAAACATCTTTGTTTATATGCCGTTGGCGACATCCTGATCTTTCTCCCCCACGGAGGTGGTGGTGAGATAACCAAACCAAGTAAGAACAGTGTGTGTAAAGTGGGAAGTATTAAAGCTCCCGTTCTGTCTGTGATTTTGAAGCTTTGATTGTGTTTAAAGATCGTGATCTCGATTCAACCCCCCAAACGATCTTAATCCAGCATTTCGACGATTCAGGTAATTATATATTCAAGTAGGAAAGACGTAGTCTCGTCAGTTCTCTCGACAACACGCAATCACAGCGGCCGGGTTTATTATTGTGCAAGCCAGATGTGCTCGTGCTCGCTCCACTGGTACAGCGGATGCTTTCGCCGAGAAGTTAGTTAGACAGAAAGTAACCGAAACTAAAAAGAATGAGTGAGGCAGAGCTATGCGCAGCTACGTCCGACAAGAACTTTGAAGTAGTTTTAGTACAAAAAGAGGATCTTATTCCGGATCTTATCCCTTCCGAATGGGTTTTTAGCACGGGGGAAACATTGGCTGCGTCCAAATAACCACCCTTGCTGTCTTTGCACTTGACCACTTGACTACTTACATTACGTTTTCTTGTATTTGGCCCAAGTGTTCTAGTGGGCGTGAAGATTAAGCGTGCATGTAGATATTCACCCGATGGACGTTCACGCCGCCATCGATTCTCTGGAATCCTCAATCGGAGGTTTCCGGCATCTGATTGGTTGTGGCGGAACATTTCCACCTTGCGATTGGTTGCCGCCGAACCGCTTCATAGCTCATTACCACAAAGTAATGTCAATCCATGTGACAGCAATTTGCACAAAAATGTATTCGTTTTTTTTTTTATTTAGGCTACTTAAAATGTATATTTAAATGTTTTCTTCAAATAAAATGAATACATAACAGGTTTTTCATTAGCATGAATAAATTAAGTTCATCTAAAAACAAACTTCTGAGGGGTGCGAATTCAAAATAAGTGTTCAGAGTGTCATGTCTGTTGCTCGTGTTTCCAAAATACTTGTCTTGTCAAAAGAAGTGCCTGCTGCACACGCGTCAAAACCGTTTATGATAAAAGAGATTCTGAAGTTCACAAAATACACGGAACACATTCACTTAACATTAAACTCTGATTACGCATGAGATAATGCAGGTATCTTTTATTATAAACACTTCAGACGTGTGTGCAGCAGGCACTTATTTTGACATGACACGTGATTCACATGCGATATCCCTAACACATATTTTGAAATGACGGGCTACATACATGTTGGGATGAGCTTCGCATTGCATTGTGCGCCCTCGGAAGATAAGTCATTGTCCGCCACTGGTCCTGGTTCTTCAGTGCTTGATAATGGCATTGACTGGGCATCAGTGTTTTGAAGTTCCGGGGGTGCATCCATCCATCCATCATTAAATTGATCCATATATAACCCAGTGGGTCTTCTGGTGTAAAATGATAGGCTTGTGAGAAAAACTTTATATTTTAAGCAAGTTATGATGCATAAGTAAAGTAAACAGACTACAACAACTCAATCGCATTGTTTCTCACGTGTCTCTACTGTGTTACGTCACAATTCATATTACGACTAGTCATGAGATACATAACATCCAATGCGATAACACATGCCGCCATATTTAAATTGTCTTTTTAACTTTGTAAATGTCTTGTCTCTATCACAAAAAGCTATAAATATGAATAGTTTTTCTCACAAGCGTATTGTTTCACTTCGGAAGACATTCATTAACCCACTGGGTTATATATGGATTACTTTAATGATGGATGCATATACTTTCGAGCTTTGAAATACATTGATCCCAGTCAATGCCATTATAAAGCAAAAATATAAATACAATATATAAATGTAAAGAACCAGGAAATTATTTAATATAACTCTGATTCGAGTCATCAGACAGTCATCTTGTTGCTTTGACTGAATTCAGTTACAGATCAATCTTACGGTAATGTTACTAGGTCCTCTTTCCTGGAACAATCCCAGAACATCTACAGCACATGTTTGCGTTCACACAAATGCCTGTCTGCCAATTTTACTGATATTTTCTGGGACCAAAGTGCTGTGTGAACAAGGTTATACTTTACTTGATTACACGAACACTGATGCAAGCACTTGTTCAACACAGTTTGGTGGTAAGCAAGTGGGTGACTGTTATCTTAAGATATCTCTAACAATAAAATTTATAATTTTCAAGACATTTGCATTAATTCCTCCTATAGCACTCATTTTAAGTATAGCTGAGGATGCAAAGAAGAATTAACACTGTTTATAATGCACAGCCGGACACATTCAGTAATGCAACAACTCAGTAGACCAGATGTTTTATATGCTTACATAAAGTACTGTATGCTTTGTGGACCTTTTTGATTATCTATCCAATATAAACGATTGTTCATGTTTGCCATAGGCACCTAAATTTAAATATAAAAATGTGATCGTATGATTAATAATTTTTTTGGATGTTTCCATTTCAGGTGATCCTAAAGCAATAAAAGAGGAACCATGGAGAGGAAGAAGTGGTGTCCAGATGTTTAAAAGGCGGTGTTCGGGACAGGAAACAAAGGCAACAAAGAGCAACCTCTAAGGTCTAAAGGCGCTGCTTGCAGAGACAAGTGTAGGAAACAAAGACAGAAGACCTGACGAGAATGTTTTATGATTAAATGTTTTTGTTATGTACATGCACATTATTATTTACAATATATTTCTAAGATACATAAATATGTGACCTTGTATGAAATCCAGGCTACTGTCTTAAAGGCGGAGTCCACGATGTTTGAAAAACGCGTTGGAAAAGGAGACGGGCCGACTACCAAAACACACTTATAGCCAATCAAATCAAATCAAATGCAGGGTTGCGTATGTGTGGGGCGGGTCTATCAACAGAAGGTCCAGATTCGATTGGGGTAGGGGCGTGTTTCTTTGGGTGATTTCAAATATCAACATTGGCTTTCAAACATCATGGACTCCGCCTTTAACATCTAATGACATCTAAAGTTTGAGTTTACTGAATTAACATTGAGTTCAGTCTTTGGCATGACCTTACTCAGTCAGTATTGAAGATGTCAAGATTATATTTTCAGAGAATGTTTTCTGTATTGTGTAGGATGATTTTATGTAGAAAACAGTAAGTCACAAAGAAATACTTTGCTGGGTTTTCACAGGCCATGTCCCATTTGTACAACATATGTGAATTATCTTGAGACTAAAACTTCTGAAATCCAAACTGTTATATTTTAGCATTTCAAATGCAGCCACCCTTTGCCCAGAATTTGAAATATATCCATTTGGTTTTTTTCAGTAATTTTTTGAGATCTCACCCTGAGATATTTTTAAAGAAATTGCCATGTATTATGGGCTTGAATTTCTTGTTTATTTTATCATTTTGTCCAAGTAATTTGAAAAAAAAAGTTTTAAATTAAATTTTAGTTCTCAATTGAAATAAATGTATATGTTGACACTATATTTTTGTCCACAAACGTAATTGAATCATATACCTTAAGAGTAAATTATTTTGAAGGGTATAAGAAATATTTTATTTAAGTGTTTAAATACGTTTACACAGTAGTATAGCAGTGTATAATAGTTACAGAATAAGTAATTTATGTGTGACACATCTAAATATTCTGTTTCTGATTTATCTAAGTTGTTTAGGTGTTTTATTTGTTAAATGAATACATTTACAACGGTTATTGACAGTGGTGTACTTGTTTTTAGTTATTATTGCACAGAAGCACATTATTCTGAATAAGTGTGAATGAATAAAGGTTTAAATTAATAAATAAATGCCCGGTAAAGCCTGTGCAGAGCGGCTGAAATTGCATCGTTTAAACATCGGCTCGAGGGCATTTGCGACGAGATGCCGACATCTAGACAACATCTTCCCAATTAGCAAACGCTCCCTGAGTGACATCTTGCCGATGGAACTTTGAAAGTCGGCACAACGTCGGCCAGATGTATGTGTGCTGTCTGGGTATGTCTGACTGGAGCTGGACCGGACACATTTAACCGCATGTGCGTACAGAAATCTGCTCACTTTAGTGCCTTTTTGCGGTTAAATTGTTTTAAATAACTTGAATGTTAACATTTGCAAGCCTTAGAAACACGTGCAAATCATAAACTTTTTAAACCTATTTAAATTTGCATATTAATCCGCGAATCGCATGCGAGAACTGCGGGTCTGCAATCCGTCACAAAACTACCCAAAGCTCACAATGAATGGCACAGCAGCGGCAGCTGCAGTCGACAAGTTTGTTTTCTGTCCTCTAATGTGTGACCACGCGCAGAAGTTAAAGTAACACGTTACTGTATTTAGTGAGGTAACTGAATACAAGACACTGAATATGTATGTTTCACATTTTTACTGCATATGCGCTTTGCAATTCTAATTTGTTCACAGCATTGTGCAAAAGAAAAAATACACTCTTATTTACAACAAACATAAACTCCCTTTTGTGCACATCTGTAAACAATATTGCAGTACATATTGGAACTGAACATACAACATGCATAGTACTGTAATCATTCTTGCACATCCACACATTCCTCTCTGTCTGGCCACATAATTTCAGAAATTGTTCAATTTAAGAGACATTTTTGGAAAAAAAAGATTAAAAAAAGTTTGATTTCGTTTTTGGAACCGAAAGCAGAAGTTATCCGCTTGCTTACTCCTAAACTTACCCGGGTAAGTCACATAACCAGCTTTCTGGAATAAACCCCTGATGTTCCTAGTGCTCTTTTGACTACAAACAATTTGATACACAAAACAAGAGCCCTAGACGGACAAGTGATGTGACACATATAGTGCCGACATCTACCTTATAATTCAATGCAAATGAATTTTTTAATTAATTGTAAAAGCTATTTTCGTGATCATATTTTTAGAAATGTGAAGCAACCCTTAAAATGCTACCACAAATACCAGTGATTTGTCCTAAATAATTTATTTAACACAAAGTTATACAGATTTTTTTATTAATTAATTACTGTATATTGTTGGTCCTGCATTTTAAACATAGTAAACTTTCCAGACTATCAAAAAATTCATTTTAATGCAGACTGAATTAAGGCCCAAGTACACCTACATGTAGGCAAGTATACCCGCACAGTCGAACACACATCGTCACAAAGCATACTTCATTTGACCTGAACATGTACAGGCATAGGCGTTGGATTCGTGCAATACCTACAGTACAAAAGACATTTTGTTCTTGTTGTGCATAGTGCTCTTTTGATTACAAATTATTTTAATACACAAAACAGGAGCCCTACAGCGATGTGATGCAATGTGCCGAATTCAAAGATGCCTTCTAATTCAAAGGAAGTATTTGAATATGAAGATTTTTCTTGGAGACTTTCCTAAAATAAAAAAAATTAAAAACAGCTTATTATCATGTACTGTACAGTTTTGTGACATTAAAAAGCCCTTTAGTAGCCAACAGCTTATTATAACCTGTGGTTACGTTTCACTTCAAAGGTTGTTTGCATTATGCCTTATTGGATGCATTTAATTTTCTACATTTGAAAAATTAGAAATGGTTTCATAAACATTTATTTTTTTAAAGGTATTTTGGATAATCTAACCCCACCTGACCCTAAACCCAACCACTTTTCAACCAAATAAAACATAAGTAAAAGTACAGTCGAAGGGATCTACTGCATAAATGAAGCGTGCAAGGACCAGTCGCCCGTGTCACAAATGTCAAAATGAGAAACCTCTAAGACTATGCCCGAGATAAAGCTAATCCACACATGGAATAGGTTTAACCACGAGTGAGCATCATTTGTTAAGGGAGGTGATAACTTCAACGATCCATTAACAACCTGTGTTGACAGGTGCGCTAGTGAGTGATCTGTGAAGCAGATGAACAGCTGATCGTCTGATGCATGTCAGACGTACAGTATTGTTCAAAATAATAGCAGTACAATGTGACTAACCAGAATAATCAAGGTTTTTAGTATATTTTTTATTGCTACGTGGCAAACAAGTTACCAGTAGGTTCAGTAGATTCTCAGAAAACAAATGAGACCCAGCATTCATGATATGCACGCTCTTAAGGATGTGCAATTGGGCAATTAGTTGAATTAGTTGAAAGGGGTGTGTTCAAAAAAATAGCAGTGTGGCATTCAATCACTGAGGTCATCAATTGTGTGAAGAAACAGGTGTGAATCAGGTGGCCCCCATTTAAGGATGGTGTTGGGCCTATTTATCGCATACCAAGGATCATGGATCAGTTTGCATATGTTAAAATACTTGAAGAGGTCATGTTGCCCTATGCTGAAGAGGACATGCCCTTGAAATGGTTGTTTCAACAAGACAATGACCCAAAACACACTAGTAAACGGGCAAAGTCTTGGTTCCAAACCAACAAAATTAATATTATGCCGCCGTCCGCATCTGAGAAATGAAAGACTTGTGAATAATGAATGGTCGGTCGTAAAAGCGTGGTTCGCTGTTACCGCCGCCGTCCGCATCTGAGAAATGACCGGCTTGTGAATGAAATGAATGGTCGGTCGTAAAAGCGTGGTTCGCTGTTACCGCCGCCACATAGATATTAGTGTATAGAGGGAGAGATCTGCCGTGCACGAGCCTCTGTAGTGAGGAGAAAAGTGTTTCACACCACAATTCGCGGGGTTTTTAACTTTTCGCCATCACCAGACAAGGATAGATCAGACTTTGCACAAGGACGCCTCGCGAAAGGGGTCCTAGCAGCTCGTGTCAACATGTCATAAGGCATGTAGGTCGACTCGTGTCTCATGGATGAAATCTCCACACGCCCGTCGTAACGGGGGAATATGTCTGCACCTTGGTGGTTTAAGCACAAGATACGTATCACTCTGATTGAACATAGCTTATAACAGCATTGCAATGAGCTTATTGGAGGTTCGTCAGCTTGTACAGGGGGCGAGATCTCAGCCTGGCTCGGTGAATAATGAAACCCCCGTAGTTTGCTCGACCGCATTATCACAATAACACGGTCGAGAGTGCTGCAGTGCTAAAATCACCCTCTTAAATGGACTGTATGTACAGTACGAGGTGATTGATATGAGACAAACGGGCGTTCCACGCGCCAAAGGCTGATTGCCGTCGCAAGGCATGTCCAACCCACAGCAGATGCTGTGCGAGCTTGTAACGATAGCACTTCATGCAGCCGTGTGTAACTCAAAGCATGAGCGTCCCGGCCGTCAGCTTGGGCAGGACCTTTGCTTAGTCAAACTGAAGTGGTCTTATGAACAGAAAGCCACGATATTCAGCTTTCTGGGACTCGCTAGGGGGGTACGTGAGCCCGCCTTAAACGAGATGCCGTGCGTCTGACTGTGAGCGCGCTCTGGTGTTAAGCTTGCTTTCCGAGCTTCATAAACGAAACTCATTGTGGCGGGTAGGAAGCTCACTTGAGGTTGATATTACCCAATTTCTCCGAGTATTGGAGCGGAGGTGTGAGCGTCTTCGGATCCACTGATATAAACCAGTCATATGGCCGAAAAACATCATAAACCGCTTGGCTGTAAGCTTTGAGTGGCCGTCCGGAGAGGGCGCGATTCAAACGCTTGGAGCCATGAAAAAGTCTGAGATTGCCGTCTCTCTGGTAAGAAAAAATAACAGCCTTAAGACCATGCTCGCTTGCACCGTCAGTATCGTAGCGGAAAAACTGAGGTGGACTGCGAGCGAATTTCAGTGAGAAAGCGTCTGAATAATTGTTTAGAATCTGGCGAGGGTCGATACAACTATGGACGGCGGGCCGTGTGTGCATATATTGACTGATTGTCGGTAAGGCAAAAAGTGTTTAGAGACACCGTACAGGCGTGGGGTGTCAATACACAGTATAGTAAGCACGGAAATTGCTCTTAGAGAGGAATTCAATACTGTTCGCCAATACAGTGAGGTCGCATAACCGACAGTATTACATGTGAGTGTTTCTGGATAAACAGAGCACACAAAAAACATTTCAGGGCAGTCCAGCCAAAGCGCGACTTAACCCTTCCTCTCCCAGACAGTCTGTTCTCTGTCGACGCAGCTGTGCTGCAAGTGAGATCAGAGCTTTGCCGTTCAGGTGCACGAGCCTCTGTAGTGACGGTGACCAGAGCGCCTCACAGCAGAACAGTATGTCTAGGTGGTTTGATGTCAGACTGGACCAATACGCAGAGAGGAAGTCTGCAGTGAGGCCCGCGGTTTTGCCATTTATTAAAAGGGCAGAAAAAACGGGATATATAAGAAATGTACCAATATTCAGCGCACTGATATAGGACGGGGCTGAATAAAGGGATGTGTTTGGGCCTCAGTATATTATCAAACAAATTCGTTCTGCCTCTGATTTCGTCTAAACCAGAGAGAAATGACAGGGCAGATAAACATAGTGAGCTCTACCGAAGTGAGACAGACTCAGGCCGGTTAAGCTCTTATAATAAGTGTTCTAGTGCTCCAATAGCGGTGTGTTCGCCCTATCGAGTAGACGAATGAGATCGCGCCGCTCCAGGAGGGGAGGGGCATGAAGCTCTGTATTCGCTGAACACTAGACAGCTGCACTTGAAGGCAAGGAGCCGTAAGACCGCGTGCTAACTCTAAGAAGCCGCTAAAGAGACCTCACCACTGCAGAGGGAGGAGCAAGGGACTCCGCAAGTGTAGAGCACGAGTGGCTGTGTTATGACAGAGAACCAGGGGTCGGACCCGCCTGTGTTTGCTTGTCCTATGCATCTATCTTAGTTCTACGGCTCCGCCGCTTGTTCATCTCAACAAGAGAGGAACAGCAGAGGGGAGCATGTAACACAGACAGAACAGCCATGCATTGTATGAGCGGTCTTCACCCGTCGATGCACTTGGAAGGAATTCATAGGGGCTTGCCAGAGATTTCGCCACTGACTGTGAGGAGCGAATGGACTCCGTGAGTGTGAAGCATGAACGGTTGCGTTGTGACAGAACACAGGGGGGGGATAGCCCGTGTGTGCTTGTGTATACATCCATCTTTGTGTCACGGCTCACCGTTTGTTCGTCTCTGAACAGCAGGGGGAGCATGAAACATGGATAGGACAACCGTGCACATGAAAGCGGTCTCGGCTTGGAGGTCCCAGACCGGCGACGCGCTCAGAGGAAATTCATAGCAGAGAGGCTCACTCGAGCCACTGTGCTGGATGCTATTACAACAGCGCCTGCTCTTTTAGCTTATAGCTTTATATTAAAAATATTGATCTTATCGGGCGGCCGCAGGGAAGACGTCATCAGGCATGTGTCCGCTGCACAGGGCTCGTACCACGGCAAGTGAAGGCTATCTTCGGTTCTCAGCCGGAAAGCGGCAGGGGAAGATGCTAGACCTGGATTCTGCTATCTTCGGTTCTCAGCCGGAAAACGGCAGGGGAAGACGGCAGGATTGGATTCCGCTGCAGGGCCTGTGTCGACGGCGAGTAAGGCTGCTTCTTCTTTGGAGCAGCGAGAGGTTTGCGCTAAAGGAGAAAATTAATGAGCTCTTGACGCTTGAACCCGGGCTTATATACGGACGTGTGCCACGCCGCGCACAGGCTCAAACGTCATTGGTCTGTTTTTCTACAGACGTTAACCAATAGGCTTCAATCGCGAAGTAAACAGGAGTTTCCCCCATAGCGTCAGCAACTGACGCAATGCGAAGTGAACCGTATTGAAAGGGAACCATGGTTTTGCTCATACTAATCAATTCACCAAAAAACCATGGTTACTACACTTTTACCACAAAAAAACCATGGTTAATTTTCGTAAGGGATAATAAACTAATGGGTACGTTATTTGCTCAAAATGCCTAAGCAGTGTAATGTGTCTCATAAATACAAGTAGTCCTGGCAGTTTAAATTGAAATTAATATCCCAATACATCCCATCTTTGCAAGATTATACACCAATATATAATTTCATACCCAAATATACTAAGTTTCACCTGCTGCCTTTAGAGGCGCTAATTTAGAAAATGCATGTTTGTGTCATATTTGTGGAAATGAACAAACAACCTAAACAAATCAAATGTATTAGAGAATTAGATTGGTTTCTTGTGATCATATTATTAGAAATGTGTATTTATGCTTACAGCCATGGCCGTAGCTACCATTGAGGACACCGATGTCATGTCCTCTGTAGTTTTTTCTTTAAGTTTTGTTTCATTTTGATGTGAAAATAGTAGGGCTGTCCTCAACTAAGGATTTACATATTCGAATCAGAATTGTCTTATCTTTTCATAGTCGACCGATAGTCGAATCATCTATGTGTGTGTGCATGGGTTGGGAGGGGGTCAGACCAGGTACAAATTGATAACTTTTATTTTCTTTCACAAGCAGCACACATAATCAACTTACTGATAAAGTGACCAAAAAAAGTCTTTCAAGTGATGAACGAAGACAAAACTGACGATGCATTTATATATTTTTAAGGTAAAATGTAAGGCAACATTTGTTTAATTATTCATAACATTTTAAAGCCACGATCTACAGAACATCACACATAAAATATTTTGATAACTAAACCTAAAAATATAACAAAGGTGATCCTGCCTTGGAAACCTCAGCTAATTCAGTGTTTTTATTTAATTTGGAGATTAAGCGCATCAAAGCAGTCATGACAAAAAAACGACAAATGAGAAATGACAAATAATTTGTGATTGTTACTCCAAATTATAGAAACTAAGCTTTATATACAATTCATAAACACTGAAATTAATGATTTTATAGACACTATGCGTTATTATTTAGCACAGAAATACCTGCTTGCTTTCACCAGGGGCGTCATGCACCATTTTTTTTTAAGGGGGCACAGTGTCAACAGCTCACAGAAATTTGTGCATACACAGACATCAAACGAAATATTATAGAGCTTTCAGTCTTTTCCATGGCACTTACATTTCTAACTGAAAACCCCTGCTTTCATGCAAAAACCTCCAAAATAAGAGTGATGACTAACTTTAATATCAAATACTATTCAATCGGAATAATGACACATTTGCATCATGTTTACATCTGAAAGGGCATGTTTTATTTAAGTCTTAATGGCTTGTTTAATTGTGTCATTAATGGTCACATTTAAAACCATACATTTTCTACACAGAGGAGGTTAACTGCACATTACTGTACTGGGGTTTGGAAATGTTGTGAGCGTTTCTAACACGTTTTAATTCCTCAGATAGCCAAATGCAGCAGCAAGCCAGCAACAGCAGAGAGCTTGTGAGCGCGCCCAGACGCTGATGACGTCTGCGACTGCTCTGACTGCAGCGCCAGCTGCCGCCAGAGTAAAAGTAATGTAACATGATCAGAACACTATCAAAACAGCGAAAATCTCCGAAAAGTGACAGGGATGCAGCACAGAATGTATAATATTGTGCATATTTAACAGATTAAAAGTCAAATAACAGATTAATGTACGCTTATTTGATTTTGAGGTTGGATGCAAAATCCATTGGCTCAAAAAAACCAAGGAGGCAGGTGCCCCCTCAGTTTGAATGGGCATGACGCCTCTGCTTTCACTTTGATCATCTCCATTTACTTTAGATACAGAAACAACTGATGATATTATTTATTTCAGGAATCTCTTTTCTATCATTTGAAAGTGAACACCAACCATAATATTAAATCCCAAGAAAGACAGTCGTGTCAGGCATAAATATAGGTTCGGTGCAGATATTTTCCGTTTCATCACCGAAATTTAAAGAAACGGCTTACCTATTTTGTAGTTTAACTTTTGACAAGATAACCATATGTTTTAAATACATTTTAACTCATTCACCGCCATTGACGAGTTATCTCGTCAATTATGAGTTCATATTTAACTAATAAATATGCCTTTTTGGACGAATTTCAAAGTGAAAGTGTAATACCGCTTTTATCCACCAGATGGCGCCAAATCGAATTTATCAAAAACGGAAGTTAAAAAGAGTTAATGATTTTTTTTAACTTCTTCCACCCTGAAGCTATTTTGGGGATTTTCGCCTGGATTTGGCCTACCCAATTTCAAAAGCTTCCCATACCCACATGCAGAGGTTTACATACAAATGTTTGGTATCATTTTACAGGAAACCCTTTGAAATTACATAAAACAGTGTTGAAAGTGCTAAACATGGTTGTATGTGATGTCAGTCCTCTAATAAACACAAAAATAAATAGGCGCTTTTTGATGTTTTTTTTTCTAAAGTTTTTATTTAAAAGTGTATAACTCTGGCCCTGAGTGCCTCAGCTCCCTGCAGACAGTTTTGTTTGATTCCAGCAATTGCCAGCTTACAGAGGAAAAAAGATTTTTTTCTCTATCATAATCTATGCAAAAGTTATTTTACTCCAACTGATGGGAGGAATAATACCCTTTTTGTATACAATTTCTGCCTAAAAACATTTGAAGTGCTCCCATAACCACATACAGTGGAATAAATGCAATTGCTTTATATCATTTTAAAGAAAACCCTTTGAAGTTACATAAAAAGCTGCTGTTTGTGACAAATAGTGTTATTTATGTTGTTTTTCATATGATAAAACACCAAATTTTCTTTTTTTATGTTGTAAATATGGTCTCTGATAGTGTATAACTCTGGTTCTGGGTGCTCTAGCAGACTGCAGACAGTTCTGGTTGTTACCAGCAGCAGACAGTAAACACCCAAAAAAAGAATGATCTCTTTAGCATGTCGCATTCAAAAGTTATTCTCATTTTACTGAAGTGTCCGAAAATACATTTTTCATATAAATATTAATTTTTTGTTTTGAACATATAATAAATAAGAAGGGATTATTCATGCACACAACCTAAGAAAATGCTGTGAATGGACTCATTTTTTAGAGTAGGACCTAAGAGAAAAGATGGTGTATCATTTGTGGCTATATGTGCTATCTGAGGCAGTCCACACTCAATTTTCCCATATGTTTACAAAAGACGATTTTTTACCTTATTATTCATTCATCTATTGTTGGATATGTGTTGATAATAGAACAAAAATAACGCTGTAGCCTTATTCCTGAGAATGAGAGCTTTCATTTGATATAAGACTTGCCCATGTTTGTCATACTTGAAAAATATGAAATATGTGAATATTAAATCATATAAAAAATTAGGGGGGGGGGGGTGTTAGAGTAAATTAAGTGTAAATAACTTTCTTACAGTAAAAGATTTCTCAAAGTGATGCATATCTGGAGAAAGTAGAGAGTCTAAGCTTTCAAACAGTATCTCATATGTGTTACTGGGGTCCATGATGGACCATTAAAGATTAAAAGAATATTTTATTTGAGTCAAAATACGAAATTTTGTACCCGGGACTGGGTCCTCAGGGTTTAAGAGGTTAACTGCCTTTATGTTTAATAGTCATTCTGAGTCTGATCTCTAACATAAATTCCTTTACAAAAACGCAATTTTTTAAGCTTTTTGCTCAAAATGTTGTATTTTTGAAGAGAAATATCCATATTTCAGTGGTTAAATTAAGTAGAAAAAGTAAATATATAATGAAACGTTTTTTCCCCATTTTGTTTGTTTGTTTGTTTGTTTGTTTGTTTGTTTGAAAGCAGAGGGTGTGTTCTTTAATTTGATATAATTTGTATGTTTATATATTTATAGAAAATGATTTTTCCTGCAAGGAATTTTGTGAAAATTTTGTTAAAATCACAAAAATGCCGGTAGGCAACTTTTCTCAAAAAGGCTGGCGGTGAATGAGTTAAAAACGTATACCCGTCGAAAACATAAGTTTTTTAATGTTTAGTTTGATGAACTTCTAAATATGAGACGAAGAGCACCTAGCACGTTCGGCTAAATTGCATGCGCACGCATGGCCAGCACGCAATAGTGCAAAATCTATACAACGAAAAGCAATCCAAAATGTACATACTTAAATTAGATCAGAATTTAGGTTTATAATAAATACATTTTTTAAATAAAATAAGGTCAGAAGTAACAAAGTGAAGAACAAATGTGCAAAATGCCTCAAGTGCACGAAAACAAAACACAAGCCAAATAGATACATCAGATAACCCAGAGTGATTTATAAATAAAATAAAATAAAATGAAGAAATTATTAAAAGAATGAAAGTATAGCCAGAATTGCCAGCTTTTTCTTTTAAATGTAGAAACAAAGAGGCAATGGTTTATTACCATAGGAACCTCTTATGGACGTGTAGCCCGGTCACTGGGGTTGCTGGATTTATTAACGCATTTTAAAAATATTTATTGAAAGCTGATACTTCACATATTATTTGCAGAATTATAATAATATGCTGTATATTAATATATTGGGAGAAAGCTGTTATATGTGAAATCAGAGTTGTGCACAGTGCACCCATATACGGCCAAAATTAAAAGATCCTCATTTCATAACACATCTGCGACGATTCGACTGTGAGATTGGTAGTCGAATCAGGCTTCTCCTATCGATGCATCGAATCTTCGACTATTCGGGGTCACCCCTTGAAAATAGCCGACGAGACAATTATCCTTGCATCTACAGACCGTCACGTGACACACGTACTTGCAGATTCCGCTCCCATCTGAAAACGAAAGTAGTCGGCTATAGCGGACTACTTTCACTTTGTGCTTGTATGTTAAAGGGGCAGTTAATCAAAAAATTAATTTTAACTATATTAGGGTTGTCCTCTACTAAGGATTTACATATTCGAATCAGAATTGTCGAATCTTTCCATAGTCGACCGATAGTCGAATCATATCTATTTTTGTCTGCATGGGTTGGGAGGGGGTCAGACCAGGTACAAATGGGTAACTTTAATTTTCTTTCACAAGCAGCACACACAAACAACTTTCTGATAAAGTGACCAAAACTGTCTTTCAAGTGATGACCAAAGACAAAACTGACAATGAATTTATATATATATTTTAAGGTTAAATGTATGGCAACATTTGTTTAATTTTTCCTCATAACATTTTAAAGCCACGATCTACAGAACATCACACAAAAACATTTTGAAAACTAAACCTAAAAAAACAACAAAGGTGATCCTGCCTTGGAAACCTCGGCTACAATTCAGTGTTTTTATTTAATTTGGAGATTTAGCGCGTCAAAGCCGTCATGACAAAAAAAAACAACAAATGAGAAATGACAAATAATTTGTGATTGTTACTGTAAATTATGAAAACTAAGCTTTATATACAATTCATTAAACATTAATTTATAACAAGAAAAACACTGAAATTAATGGTTTTATAGACACTACGCGTTATTATTTAGCACAGAAATACCTGCTTGCTTGCTTTGACTTCGATCCTCCCTGTATTCACATTAGATACAGAAAGACCTGATGATTCTTATATTATTTATTTCAGGAATCTCTTTGCTATCATTTTAAAGTGAACAGCTACCATAATATTAAATCACAAGACAGACGTGTCAGGCATAAATATAGGTTCGGTGCAGATATTTTCCTTTTCATCACCGAAATTTAAACACCTAGCCCGTTCGGCTAAATTGCATGCGGAAGCCTGGGTAGCACGCAATAGCACAACATCGATACAACGAAAAGCAATCCAAAATGTACAGACTTAAATTAGATCAGAATTTACGTTTGTAATAAATACTTTTTTTTACTAAAATAAGGTCAGAAGTAACAAAGTGCAGAACAAATATGTGCAAAATGCATGAAGAGCACGGAAACAAAACACAAGCCAAATAGATAAATCAGATAACCCAGAGTGATTTATGTAGAAACAAAGATGCAATGGTTTATTAACATAGGAACCTCTTATGGACGTGTAGCCCGGTCACAGGGGTTGTTGTATAACTGATTTTAAAAATATTTATTAAAAGCTGCTACTTTACATATTATTTGCAGCATTATAATAATATGCTGTATATTAATATTTTGGTTGAAAGCTGTTATATGTGAAATCAGATAATGTGTGCACCCATATACGGACAAAATTGAATGATCCTCATTTCATAACACATCTGTGACGATTCGACTGTGAGATCGAATCAGGCTTCGACCATTCGGGGTCACCCCTAAACTATATTCTCTTAAGAGGTCATCATACTTAAATGAACATCCTGCAAACTTCAGAACTGAAAACGTCCTCTTTACTCAAATATATCAGTTTTTGGCACCAAGCCATTAAAACAGTAGATTCAGGAATGTGCTGAAATATCACGTCAGATTAGAATTTAAACACCTCATCCATACAGCGACACCTTTTGTAGCCCCGCCCACAGCTTCGTGTGACACACGTGTGGGCCAGGGGCAAAGCAAACCATGCAATCAGTAAAAATGTCTTTAAATATTGCCAAATGTAACCAAAATGACTTTTAAATACATTTTTTCCTGAGAGACTTTTATTTTGACGCGGTGATCTGTTATGAGTACCCATGGAAACGGAGTCTTCGGTTGTGGAAGAACCGTCTGGGAAGAACACAGAAGCTGTATACCTTAACTCGGAGGCCCGGAACATAACATTAGGAATGCGTGGTTAAAGTTAGTTTTTTACAGAAGTTCCAGCTTGCATAAGGAGTGTTTGTTTACTTTGTGTACCACGGATTCATTCAAAGAAGCCACAATTCGATGCTAGATTTGCACGTATTGTGTACGATAATTTAGGCAAGTTGCGTTTGAAAGGTCAAACACCCAACAAAGCTTTTTTATCATATAACTGTGGTATGTAACGTTACGTGTATGTAAGAGCAACCTCACTAGCACAAAATAAATATATAAAGTTATTTATAAGGACTTATCAGCCGCGGTTTAAATTCTGATGAGCGCTTACCGTGTTGTATACGGTAATTTAGTCACGTCGAGTTTAAAATGTTGTTTCTACTTTACTATACGTGTTTTGAATGTAAAAACCATGCAAACATCATAAGTAGACCTCAGACAATAGTATAAAACAATAAAATCGACAGGTTCATTGCCACTTTAATAAACCTGTTAACTGAACTCTGGCCTGCACATTTGCAGCATTTTTGTCAAATAAACATTTTTTATGTTACTTTAACTTAACAAATTAAGTTAAACAGTTTTAACTTGAATTTAAAGTTATGTCAACTTTTTTAAGCCAAAAGTTAAAATAGTAGGTTGAATTAACTCGCAAAACCATTACAGTGTGTTGTGAGACAATACATTATTATTAATATTATTATTATGTTAAATTCAACAGAGGAGACAGGAGAGAGAAGTCAGGTAGTTGTGAAGGAGAAAGAGTTAGAAGGAGAAGAGAAGGAAATAATCGGTGAAGGGCCCTCCCAAGACAGATACCAGAAAACACAAACACAAGGTGCACAGTTTGCACAGGTTGTTATTGAAAATAAATATGTTGTTTTAAAAATATGAAAATGTATTCTCAAGTGTCTTTTTTTGTGTGTGGGGGGGTGTCCTCTGTATTTGAAAAATCCTGGCAATGGCCTTGCTTACAGCTAAAACAAATATAAATTATGCATCCTCATTACAAAACCGAAATTAACTTAAAATTAGGATTAGTTGTGTTTAAATGTTTAGGTTTTTAATAATTATTTGGCAATTTTAATAAGTTACATTTGGAAAAAAGGTTGATTTAGCATATTTAAGACAAAATATACAAAATGAATCATATAGTACAGTGCACCATTGTATTGTAAACTTGTGCAGAATTTAATACAATAGATCACCAGATTCTTTTAAATAGATTAAATGATTATGTTGGTCTATCTGGAACAGTTTTAAATTGTTTTTTTTTATCATATCTTAGTGAAAGAACATTTGTAGTATCCATTAATAATACCTTGTCTGAATATTATAAAGTACCATGTGGGGTTCCTCAGGGATCAGTTTAGGACCACTACTTTTTAATCTATATATGTTAACTCTTGGTCAACTCAGCAGGAGGCATGGTATCTCTTTTCATAGTTATGCAGATGACACACAGTTGTATGTAGCTGTGTCTCCTGACAACCCGGTGAAAATTGATTCCCTAGTAAATTGCATGAAAGATATAAATGATTGGTTTTCACAAAACTTCTTACAACTCAACCAAGACAAAACTGAAGTCTTGCTAATTGGATAAAAAACCCAGTAAAAGAAATTGATCTCTAAATTAAATGTACTTGGATTAAACCCAAGCCATGTGGCAAAAAAACAAGACATTTTGTTCTCATTTGCATCTCATAATGTATACCTGTATGCTTATATCATGACATGACAGCAGTAGAGCTCTTTTGACTATAAACTATTTAAATACCAAAACAAAAGCCCTACAGTGACAAGTGATCTGATTGAGTGTGCAAAATCTCTGGTGCCCCTGGGAATGATTTAGTTGTTTCTTTTGATGCTGCTTTATTTGTCATTTGAATGCCTTTTATACAACACATTGGTGTGTGTTCAGGTGACCTATTTTATTTAGTTTCTATGTTGGTGGTGCAAATTTCACTTAAATGGTAATATACTGTAAATTCAGACATAGCTAGATATATATTACCTATACACTTCACGGCCAAAAAACAATGGTGACATGCATTCATATTTTATTTTGTTGCTCGGTTGGTAAAGCATCACATCTGCAATGCAAAGGTCATAAGTTTAATCCCAGAAAAAGCATCTATGGCCACAAAACCAGTCATAAGTCAAAAGAGTTTATTTGTAGCAATGGCTAACAATACATTGTATAGGTCCAAATATAGATTTTTATCCCAAAAATCATTAGGAAATTAAATAAAAATCATGAGAATATTCCATAAAGATAACTTACATTTTCTACTGTAAATATATGAAACATTTATTTATTAATAGTAATATGTGTTGCTTGAAACCAGGGCCGGAGTGGGATATATTTAAGTTTATACTTTATTTATTTTATAATAAAAACTAATTCTATATTAATTCTATGTTGTATATTTTCTCAATTTTTATGTATTATATGCATAACAATTGTTGTATATTTTCTCAATTTTTATGTATTATATATATATATATATATAATAGGTGAAAGAAAGTATACCTGGGCCCGTATGTATAAAACATCTCAGAAATGCTCTTAAGAATAGTCTTAATCTATGACTTTAGTGTCAAAAAAATCTTGGTAAGGAGTAGGACCAGTTTGAGAATAGGAGACGTTTCTAAAGAAGCTGAAAGCAACTTTCAGTAAAGTGTAAGACTCATTCTTAAAGGCTGACTTAAGTGCCGCAAACTGAGGACTACAATGATTTCAACCTAAAATGACCGCCCTTAACCTCTGAATCAGCCAATAGAAAGCCGGCAATGTTATACAGTCACAGCGGCATGTGACACCATACATTCATGAATCATGAAGACATTACAATTATATTAAGATTTAAATATTTTAAACCGTTTTGATTAAGTTTCAACATGTTAATGAAATATACAAACGTAATGCTATTTAAAAAATGAAGATGATGAATCGCATCATTTTGATTTCACTCACAAGCTGTTTATAAAAAAAGACTAAAGTTTGCAAACACTTAGATAAAAAATACTTTGATGATCAAGCCTTAACAAGATGATCAAGTTAAGTTGGATTTCTCCACTTAAAGGTGCAGTGTGTAATTTTTAGAAGGATCTTTTGACAGAAATGCAAAATAATATACAAAACTAAATGATCAGGGGTATATAAAGACCTTTCATAATGAACCGTTATGTGTTTATTTCCTTAGCATGAGAAGTTGTATCTAAATACACAGAGGGGCCACTTACATGGAAGCCGCCATTTTGTTAAGCCATGTTTCTACAGAAGCCCTTAATGGTCAAACTTTTTACTAATTTGTATCCAACGATGACCTGTTTGTCCGGTGGCGGCTACCGTAGCTTCTCTATGTGTTTCAAAAGCAAGACGTGAGCAGTGGATTGAGCCATTGGTTGCAATTCAAAACCTCACCACTAGATGCCGCTAAAATTTACACACTGCACCTTTAAACACAATTGTAATTTATGCCATCTTTGTCACTTTCACCTTTGGCTTGGTCAATGCTAACATTGCTAACATTATGGTTTGGGTCAGGGTTGTATACTCTTTTAATATCACTTTACAGTTATAGTGTCACTGCAAACTTGTAGATACTTAACATTTTTTATTGTAGATTTTATTTACATTTTATGGTATTTTATTTACCTATCATAAACTGTAAAATGTAAAACTTAAAAGCTTACTTGAATTGGTAACACCTAATATTTAAACATTTTTAACTTTAATTATTTCAATAAACTGAGAAATTTAAGTTGAAAAAACATTACATCTTTAGGCATTATCAATAACTTGATCCAACTTTAACTTTTGTACAGTGTATATTATTCAAATGTATATACATTTAAGTATACCATTGCTGTCTTAATAATCCCATAAAAATGATTGATACTGTGCAAGCACTTTCACTAATATACATCTTTTACTGTATATTATATTGTGTAATATAATATACATTGCATAAAAAATATACTCTTTATATTTCGTGTTATATTAATTCCTATCTACTGTCTATATACTACTAACTTGTAGTTATTGTACATTTTCTGCTCTGCAACAATGCAACAATATTTTTTTTTTCATAAGTGCTATAGAAATACATTTGAATTAAAGTCATTCCAACACATTCTTTGTTGTTAAAGTGCATGATCCTCCACCTCTCTGCTGCCCTCTTGTTACTCTTAACTAGGTTAAGAGACCTCTCCAGCTCTCTTAAATAATTTAGGAGCTGAGACCTAGTCTTAATACCTAGGAGGCTTTATAAATCAAACTTATTCTTAAGACAGGAATAAGAGTAAAATGACGTCATTCTTAGAATTTTGACACACTTAAGACTAAAATTTTATTCTGAGCGGCTTTATACATACGGGCCTTGTAATTTCAAATTGAATTAATAGATCCTATACTTAATAACACTCTTTTTCTTCCTTCTTGGACAACCAACCAATCACAGTCTTCAAAAGATTGTGTCACACGTAGCAACAGCGTCAACCCCGCCTCCTCACTAAGATAAAAGTTTTTGTCTTTTCCTTACTCAGAGTTGCTCTCAGATCAGTCCCGAATCGCTCTTAAGCTAAGACTCCTACGTAAAAGTTTTTAACTCATTCACCGCCATTGACGAGTTAGCCGTCATTTATGAGTTCATGTTTAACTAATAAATATGCCTTTTTGGACGAATTTCAAAGTGAAAGTGTAATCCCGCTTTTATCCACCAGATGGCGCCAAATCGAATTCATCAAAAACGGAAGTTAAAAAGAGTTAATGATTTTTTTTTAACTGCCTTTATGTTTGATAGTCATTCTGAGTCTGATCTCTAACATAAATTCCTTTACAAAAACGCAATTTTTTAAGCTTTTTGCTTAAAATGTTTCAGTGGTTAAATTAAGTAGAAAAAGTAAATATATAATGACACGTTTTTTCCCCATTTTGTTTGTTTGTTTATTGTTTGTTTGAAAGCAGAGGGTGTGTTCTTTAATTTGATATAATTTTTATGTTTATATATTTATAGAAAATGATTTTTCCTGCAAGGAATTTTGTTAAAATCACAAAAATGCAGGTGGGCAACTTTTCTCAAAAAGGCTGGCGGTGAATGAGTTAAGCTAAATTAAGAGTTTTCTGTGAGGACTCTTAGAATCTTTAAAAATACGGGCCCTGATCTAGGGATGATCACGAGCTGGACCAGACACATTTAACCGCACGTGCGCCTGCGCTTAGTTACAGAAAGCTACTCACTTTAGCACCTTTTTGCGATTAAATCACTTGAATGTTAACATTTGCAGCCCTTAAAACACGTGCAAATGATAATCTTTTCCTATTTAAATTTGCGTATCAATCCGCGAATCGAATTACATGCGAGCATATTTACGAGACGTATTGGTAATGATAATGGTCACATTAAAAGCATAATATGCATCCAATGCCAAATTATGACAAACAGAAAAGATTAACATTAATTTATTGCGTAATCGTTATAGAGTAAAACTGACTATAAAGAGATGACTTTCTTAACTTATGGTTCTTGACGTTGTGGTTGTCCTGTCGGATATGCTTGCGTTGCATATTTTGCATCTAGTAAATCTTTTTTTATTGGTACGGTCCAGTTTAAAGTCTTTATAGCCAAATGAGACTATTTGTGGAGCTCGACTAACGTTACTGTTTGGCGCGGTTTGAATTGGGCAGCGTTAAAGTCACAGACGCTGATTAGTGGTGCTGACATCACAATAATATTTTTATTTTAAAGCAACACTATGTAGTATGTAGTTTCCATGTAAAATTGACTTACAGCTCCCCCATGTGGTTGAAAAGCGCAACAGTGCCTGGTATTAGACACTCTTCTGCAGGCAGGGGGAGGGGTGGGGCTGTGTGCTCTACCCTCCACCGCCACTTTCAGAGTGTGCTTGTAGCAGCTAGGAGGCTGCTCAGGTTGCAGCAACAGTACAATTTGTCCAGTTAAAAGTTGTTCTATCACTGAAATAATTTTAGAGACATTATTTAAATGTAAAAAACTACATAGTGTTGCTTTAATAAATTTTATTGCTGTTTGTTTATTATTTATAAGTTCAAGTCATTTTCGAGTCTTCCCCTTCAAGTCAAGTCTCAAGTAACTTGTTCTCAAGTCAAAGTCAAGTCATGTCATTTTCATACTTTAATCAAGCAAGTCACAAGTCCTGAAAATTGTGACTTGAGTCAGACTCCTCTGTTAATTTTCATTGAGCCAAACCTGTCAATCAATTTTGAATGTACATTTTAGCAGTTACCTTGGTGTCATCATCATATAACAAATCAGCGGGCCAAATTGGTTGCGAGCACACCAGGGTTTCTTTCTGACTGGTGCGTGTGGGGCTGCAGACTGCACACATGTCGTGCTGTTTACAAAAATTGCCACTGTGTCGGCCTCAGGTCTAATTTTCTTGGGTTTTGTCTCGGGTCGGGTTTGGATAAAAAGTTATTTGGGTCATTTTGCGTCCGGTACATTTCTTTGGACCAGAGAAGACCTCTAGTTAGTACCTCAAAGGCACTGTAAGAAAAAAATATGAGGACGTTGAAGATCTCAATCAAACAGTAGTTTATTGAATCAAAGCAATAGCAAAGTACATGAAGCACTCAGAGTTCAATGGAGTTGGAATGAAGTATTATACAGTTTAAAATCTTTTTGTTTCTCCTTTCGATTGTCCAATCTTTTCAATGTGGCAACCGGGTTCTTCTAGATGAAGTATTCATTGCTGTTCCAATATATGCCATTTTTACATCCTGTGGTGTGTGGAGTTGCTGTATATTTTTTTTAGGCCGGAGCTCTTAGCAGGATTGGAAATTTCTGTATTTTCCATTCTAGTTGTAACTCTTAAGAAGCTGATTCTTTAAGAAGTTTTTTCTCCTGAAGCTTCAGTCTCCTGGCTTCACTAGTCCAACTTGTCCTGTTCTCCTCTCGATTATTTTTCCAGAATTCTCCAGGGAGTTCTGCATTCCAGACTAACATCTCAATGCTTTTATCTGAAATGAGAAATAGAAGAAGAGGTTGCCCCCACCCTTAACACATTCAAAACATCAAAGTCATACAAGTTTAATTACAGAACATTAAAGGAGCATTTCACCCGTAGAAACATTAATCTGTATTGAAAGTGTTTCATATTTGTAGTCGAAATGTAACATACATTTCGAATTTGGTACCTATTTGACCGAGAAAAGGGGTGTTTGTAGTCTCACTTCCTCAACAAAGATTACTATACAAAGCTCTATGCCAGGGGTCGGCAACAGGCGGCCCGCGGGCCAAAAGTTGCCCGCCAGCAATATTTTCTGGCCCGCCGGATTAATTTGTAATCCGTTTTTAAAATTTTTTTTTAATCAGACTTTTTTATTTTACAATAACAGTTTACAAAAATGGCCCCGTGTATCATTCCTTCATTCGTTTTTTCAAATCAAAACCAAAAAGAAAATAAAGAAAAACGACTTGTTTTTCTATTATTTATTTCCTGAACTAAAATCAAACGACTCGTTTTCTGAATGTGCGCTCAGATCAAAAATAAAAAAATTTATGAAAACGAGTTTGGACAAATTTTAATTGAACACCTTAGCAGACATATACCAATGAAATAAATTTAAACATATCAGGTACTAACAGATTACATTTTAATAAGGGTTTTAATAAGGGTTTGAATAGCAACCATGCTTTCCTGTAAGTCTCATTCGCTTACAGTCCGACTTTTGAACTTTTTTCATTATTATTTATTCGCGTATAACACACTGACAAATGGCAAGAATGTCCTGAAAAAAATGCGTATAATAGCTATCTTAACGGGGCGCTTTTTCTCGTTCTCTTTCTCTACCAGCGCATCCGCGATCATAACTGTCATTAGAGTTTGAGCATACTTCTAAAACACAATCGATCAAATAATTGCAGAGGTATGACTTCATGAATCATTTGCAAATTTACCTCGTAAATCATGTCAATTCATCACGCCTGAAGACGTTAAACTCGCGTGACATTGCAAATTACTGAAAAGTAATTGCTGGCTTTTAGAAACCACTACAAAATATGATAAAAATAAACTCTTTTACTGCAATAATATTTTAACTAATTCACTTTTAAAGTAGATTTGAAAGGAATACTGTTGTTTTCTGCTACTTGAACTTGGGGCTCGAGCCCGACCTTAGGTTCGACCTGCCTTCGAAAACAGCAAGTCAAGTTCGTTTACCGTTAATTATTAAGACTAAATGGGCAGGTAAATTCGTTTAAAAAATGAAAGTAATCCGCCAAAATATGGTTTTAAATGTCTATTAAAATAAAGCCATTATTAATTTTCCTAACGCATATTTCTTTGATCTTTACCTCCGTTTAAAACGTTATAAATTTGGCAAAGGAGGATGTTCAGCAATTTGAACAGCAACTCCGCAACCAACTCGGTTTATGATGGTGAGAAATTTGAGTGAGAGGCTTTGTCCTATTTAATTTATTATTTATATTTCATTATAAATACAATGAATACAATGTTAAAATAATATTTTTATTGGCAGGAACACAATTTTTGTATAACATTTAAAAATATCTGTCTCTTTTCGTTAGAGACATTTGAATGTGAGATTCTGGAAACGAAACGTGACGTTAAGTTTTGCGGACCCGTCAGGTCGGGAAATAAAGCGGGTAAACACAAAGTGTATGAATGTATGAATAGAACCTTGTCGGAGCTGGACAAAAAACAGTCCAGCGGAGACCTCCTTAAACCTTAGGTGTGTATGTGTGTGTCCCGGATAAATATTAATAAAAAAGGAATAGTTCAAAAGTCGGACTGTAAGAGTATTTCATGAGAGCATAAATGCCTGTAATATTACCACTATAGTACTTGATCTGTTTAAAATGATTTCATTGATATATTATGCCTATAAAGGAGTTAAATAAAAAAAATGTCTAATCCAGTAATTAATTTTTTTATCTGAGCACACAATCAGAAAACCCGTGGTGGTTAATTGTTTCATTTTTGTTTTTAATTTGAAAAACAAAAACGATCGAACGAATGATACACAGACCCATTACCATGTTTTTAGCATGTCTTTCGTCTTTTAAATAGGAAATAAAGACAATGTTTCTTGACAAAAGATCAGATAGCCTATACTAGGCTAATTCAAAATAAGACGTAAGTGTGCCAACAACAGTTGGCCCGCCATCTACTGGCTAAAAAAAATATTGGAGTAATTCCAAGTAATTGGAGTAATTCCAAGTAATTCCAAAATATTGGAATTACTTGCCGACCCCTGCTTTATACATTCCAACATCTTCAAAGTTAACTGTATTACGGTTTACTAAACCTGAAATTTGTTTTATCTTAGTTAAGTTGTATTTTATCTTGGGTAAGTTAAATAGTTTACCCAAAAATGAAAATTATTGCATTGTCATCCTTAATCTATTCAAGTATTTAACTTTAATTCAATTTGGTTCAGAGTCATTTTATGACAATTATGAGAAGTTTCATTTTTGGGTAAACTACCTAATGAAGGTGAAAATATTTTTATTTCTTTCTACCATTGTCTAATTTGGTAGGTGTTTTATTAAAAGTGTCTGGTTTTACACTGCCCGTTTTAAAGCAGTTTTTGAGCCAAACTTGTTTTAACTTCAGAAGTCTAAAGCTTTGATTGTGAAGTCAGTTCTTGACTGTTCAAGATTGCATGTTTCTCTTCGAAACTGATTGTTATGGTAAATGTGACCCGTCACGGAAACCAGGGACACAAGTCGGCAGCACAAGTTCCGAGAAAATGAGAAACAAAGTTTTTTTTTCAAAATTTGTGATTTTCGTTTTATTGGAGAATCTGTTAGTTGAGATCACGAAGAAGCCTCTCCATGTTTGAGATAGCAGTTTTTGTATATTTAAAAGCGTACATTTTGCGGTTAAAATAGGCTTGTTTTTCCAGAGATTCTAGCGTGCAGCGGGGGGCGTCATTGTCTGTGTATATTTACATACTGTATAAGCTTGTGTTTTCGCCTCCGCCCCCAAAGGGAATAGCGTGACTACTAAATAAGGATAGTTCGCCCAAAAATGAAAATAATGTAATTAATGACTCACCCTTATGTCGTTCTAAACTCGGAAGACCTCCGTTCATCTTCGGAACACAGTTTAAGATGTTTTAACGTTAGATTTAGTCCGAGAGCTTTCTGTCCCCTTCATTGAAAATCTATGTATGGTTTCCATGTCCAGAAAGGTAATAAAAAGATCATCAAAGTAGTCCATGTGACATCAGTGGGTCAGTTTGAACGTGTTGCAGCATCGAAAATACAGTTTGGTCCAAAAATAGCAGAATTACGACTTTATTCAGCATTGTCTTCTCTTCCGGCTCGAGCGCGAAGTCACATGACTGTAGTGACGCGGCTGCCCTGTTCCTCAGATATGTTTGCTAAGTTGTTGTTTTTTCAAGCGTATAGCGTGCGTCTCCCTAAAGCTCGGGCGCACAAAACGAAAGAAAAATAAAAGAAGCTGGGGCGGAACAAATAACAGTCAGCTGCATCGTACGTCAGCCGCATCACTGACTTAATGCGGCGCCGCAGTCGGATGACGTCAAAGTACCGCGAGAGCTCCTCAAGAAATCTTTCGGAGTAGTTTAATTTCGAGTCGCTCTCGCGGTACTTTGTCGTCATCTCTTTGTCAGTTCCTGCAGCGCAGCACGAGTCCAAACACACAGAATTTACATAAAGATTGTTGAATTCATTATATAATTGGCTACATGTTTTGTCTATCAATATTTTCCATGAAGTCATTGGCTGATGGAGGAACGAGCGAGTGATTGGTAACAGGTGTGTTCGACTTCATGCGGCGCTGCGCAGACCGATCGGTGGCTGACTTGAAGCAGTGCATTCCGGTTAGTATTTTTGTTCGACTTCAGCTGGCGCTGCAGGCACGTGATTGTGTCATATGGTTTTTAAGTACCGCGAGAGCGGTTCGAGATCAGCCGCCTGAGTAAGCCAGCGCAGTTCGCGAAGAGGAGCTGCACGGGCTGTAATGACGACACAGCTGTTTCACGATTGGTCGGATTCACCACATGACAACAATCACGTGTATTTCGTGCTTATTTTCACGCCCTCAGTTCCACAAATGCTCACAAATCTGTATTTTTATAACAGTTAAAGCTATTTTCATGTAGTCGCGATGTTATATTGTGTCATCTTCATCAAAATAAAATGGATAAAAAACGTAGACCCCACTACATTGGTATTTAAATAATATATGCTTATGTTGAACTCTTTATTCTTGTAAAACACTGCTGTAAGCCTCTTCAGTTCCACTCATGCTCATACACGGACATTCAAAACAGTATAATTCACTTTTTATGTAGTTTACGTCTTACAAATCATGTTTAATGCGATTAAGCAAGCAAACGGCATGTGATCAGCCATGCCTGACGTAAATGCAGCAAGCTACGGGAACCACAGCGCGTCCAACTTCACGTCTCCGTTTTCAGCTCCTCCCCGCCTGCACGCGGCTAATCTCGCCGATCGGTTACATCCAGCCACAGCCGATGTCGAACACACCTAATATCTTTAAAGGACGTCACGTTTTCGACGGCGCTGTTTGGATGATCTGTTATACTACCTATAAAATAAAAACTTAACTTTGAAGGCGGGTTCACGTGTTTAACGGAGTGTAATCATGTACCCTTACATGTTACGATGTAAATAGTCCTCAGATTGTATATTATGTTGTATTACTAGACATTCATGCGAAATCTGATGTCAACAATATAGACTATACATCTTTATTTCACGGATTATACGCATTTGTGGACAAAATGGTCATTGGATCATCTGAAACAGACTGGATTCGAGTTGTGATCAACACAAAGGTAAAAAGTCAATGTTTATTTTTGCATGTTGTCATTTGGACTTCTGTCATAAAATACTACATGATGCTAGAACATCAGTATCTCAAAACGGCTTTACAGAGGGTATGGCTTAGCTTAATGAGATGTAAATGAGCCTTATTGTCTCCCCCAGTTGGAAAGAAGAGTCTCTTTCGTCTCGATTTTCTCGGTTTGAGTATTTCTGAGTTCCTATATTCAAATGGCCACAACTTCTCCATATGTTATCAGATTTCCATGTGTTACACATCATTGGAAAGCTTAGAAACTGCACTTTCAGAATCTGTGAATAACTCAAAATGGCCCAGATCCGACTTGTGTCCCTACTTTCCGTGACTGGTCACAAATATGCATTGTATCCAGTTTCTATGGATACTAGAAGCTGTTATACAGTATTTGTTTTTAGAACAACACTATACACTATAGAAGTGTTTTACGACAAAAATTGTCATGTTAATGTGTTTACATTGTGTATTTGTGTGGACACTGTTCACATTCTAAAAATTACAAAATAAATTGTCAAAAGTTTGATGCTTCATGTCATTCATCTCACACAAATGATACAATTACACATTCTGAAAGTAATGTCATTCATCTCACACAAATGATAAAATTACACATTCTGAAATTAATGTCATTCATCTCACACAAATGATAAAATTACACATTCTGAAAGTAATTTCATTCATTTCACACAAATGATAAAATTACACATTCTGAAAGTAATGTCATTCATCTCACACAAATGATAAAATTACACATTCTGAAAGTAATTTCATTCATTTCACACAAATGATAAAATTACACATTCTGAAAGTAAATAAATTTCTTTATATTAAAGTAATATTTTAAATTTGTATTTGGCTGGATTTTTGGTTAGATGTAAAGTAAAATAATTAAGTTAATGCATGAAGACAAAGTATAATTTTACATTTCATTCAACTTAAAAACTTTTTTTGATTCAAAGACACTTTTTGCTTTGGCTAAGTAATGGATAGTTAATTTTTTTCAAATTAAAAATTTTAAGATGATAAGAAGTAAAGTAATTAGTTGTAACAAGTTGACGCAAAATTATTACTTTGATCCAATGAAACAATTTTTTCAGTGTTTTATTATTCATATGAAGTGTTATTTGTTATCCTTTTAACTGATGGTAAAGTTAAGTTTCATAACTTAAATCACATATTTTTATCTTAACACTGTAAAGTGTTTTACTAAAGTGTACTAAAGTACTAAAATAAATGGTTTTATAATTAATTAAATAAATAAATAAATAAATAAATGTGTTTTATATCATACTTTATTTTGTAATAAATACATTAAGCTAATCACCGTATTCACGTGTTGCCTTAACAACATATTAGGGTTTTTGCATTTGATATATATATCGTTAAAAATAGATTAAAATAAGAATAGCCAGGACTGCGCGTATTGGTTAGACTGAATGACGACCTCAAGTACTCTGCTGTTCCATTTGCAATATAACCAGACTCGCGTCCTCCCGTCCTAGGGAGTTCGTTCTTCCGAGTCTGAGGGGCTGTCCACACGGAGACTTGTATCACTGTATACGTATAAATTTGTTATCGTATTGGCGTTTCATCCACACGGATCTGGCGTTTTGGGAGACTGAATCCGTTATTTTTTGAAACCGGGTCCTAAAGTGGATTAATCTGAAACCGACACCCTTGCGGTTTCGTCTGTACAGCCAATCCGTATATTTTGTGAAGCGAAAACGTCATCACGTGTCAGAAGCGTCACACGTAACAGCAACAACAATAACGGCGGACTACGTGATTGTGTTCGTGCTACAGAAGCTACTAAAGCCTACTAGCTTTATTACAGCAAAATCTATTGCTTCTATGCAATTGTGGTGACCAACAAGCGATAATGGACAACACCATACTGTACGTTGGTTATGTGATGCTCAAAGTCTTCTTCTCCGTGTATAGTGTATATCTGTGGCAGAATTACAGCGCCCCATACTGGTCCGGCATATATACTACACAGCTTTCAGTTGGTTTCAGTGGTTTCGTGTTTACGGATTTTTTTTTAGAGCAAGGAAAAAAAATTATCGGATAGGGAATGCACCGGCTTCGTGTGGGCATAGCCTGAACTTGCAAGTCCGAACTATGAAGGACGCAAGTCCGAACTTGGCGTACTTGGTATTGAGAAACGGCTATAGGGTCCATCAATGCTCACTGGTTTTTGCGTTGCATTGTGGGAATTTTTAGGGAACGAACGTTCCAGTACACTTTAAGGATTTTTCGATTGAGACAGCCATAGATATGTATAAAGGCTAGATGTCTTACGGCGGAGTCTCTAACAGCATCACCTGGCGGCCATCTTACCACAGACAGTTCGCTAACTCTAAGCATTGAGTTTAATGGTGCAGGTACTTTTAAATGACCATAACTTGCTAAATTTTCTACCAATTTTCAAACAGTTTGGTTTCTTACAAACGTTATTAACGTGGCTATAATTCTCGATGCTTTAACATTTTTCATGAATTTCTTCAAAAAAAAATTTGTATAACCATGCCGTGTCATAGGTTCATCTTTGACGTTTATAACAAACCAAACCGTTTAAAAATCGGTAAAAATTTAAAGAGTAACTAAACCCTAAACCAAATTTTTTTAGTTAATGATCTGTAAGAATGATGCTTTATTAGTGCTGTTCATTGATTTTAGTAAGTTTTTTGACATTTGGATATAAAGTGTTTCAATACTGTAATATATAGTGTAAAAACGTCTGAGTGCTGCCCTCTTCAGGTTGAACGATGGGTACTGCAGTTATTGGATGTTGGGTCCAAAAAGTAACTCGTGAGGTAAGCAGGTTCAAGCCCACCACGCCCTTGTTACGATCTCATCGTACAAGCCATAGACTGTAAAAAAGATGGACGACGCCTGTTCGATCTCTTCCATTGGTGAAATGTGAAGCCGCCAGTGTCCCGATATGGTGCTGACATCTTGGGTCTTGAGTCTGCGCAATAGCGATTTCGGGACCAGTCATGCGCAGTAGTGAGCAGGAAGGGAAGGCGCGAAGTCAAAACCCTACCCTCGCTCTCGTAGAATGCGCATATCACACGATATCACAGCTGTCAATCATGATGTGACACCCCCTTTTTTATATCATTAAATAACTAACTAAACACAAACCTATTTTAAAAACAAACATTTGAATTCACATCAGCGTGATAAAAACTACAGTAAATGACAGAAACCAGCTTCGGAAAAAAGAAAATTGAAGTGTAATTAATTTCTTTAGTTGGTTTCAAGTCCCATTGAATAACATGGGGAGGCGGGGTTTATGACCTATACTGGGACCAGTCACTGGGGGGCGATCGAGACGTTTTGGCTTCACTTTTCAGGGCTTGTGCGGCACGCTTGGTACAAGCTTAGTTCGTCCCCTCTATCTCCATTGGGATCTGCCCACTTTTCTTGCATTTTTCAAAGATAATTTGACAGTGGGTGGAGTTAGGCTCTGACCAGGGGTTTAGTTACGCTTTAAGCAAGTTATGGTCATTTAAAAGTACGTGTACCATTAAAACTCAATGCTACGAGTGAGCGAGCGTCATGTGGTAAGATGGCCGCCAAAATGCGGACGTTCCACTCAGTTGGCCAGCAGCGCGGGCGAGACATCTAGCCTTTATAGATATCTATGAAGACAGCCCTTAAAATTGCAGAGCTTCGCGGTAAAATACGGCTCTGTGTAGTGAATATTACAATACTAATTTTATTGAAACACCAATGTTGAAAAAAATTACATTTATTACAGTTAATTGATTAAAGTCAGTTTTTTTTCTGAAAATGTTCCAGCGGGAATTCAGATGAATTTCCCAGAACGCACCACAATTGTTAATATTCCAAAATAAGACTTTGCAGCCTACAAACTGGGCACATTTAACGTTAAGTTACCTCCGAAGGATGCAGCCTTCCGTTTGAGACACTTCACGAGTTTGTGTGCATACAGTGTAACCTTCCGCGTAACTTAATGTTACTGTTTAAACAGTTTTGATTTGCAAACTTCGGTTCAACTTTATCATGCTAGTTGCAAATGTACGTTGTTCTTACCTTTTCCTTGGCCGGGATCTCCAGTTGCCAAAGTGTTTCTGAGTTTGATATCGCAAAGATTGCCGCAATCCTCCACTTTGGTCTTGAGTAACGTTAGCAGCTTGCCCTGCCGAAGCGACGTGTGAGTTGCTGCTGCCAGGCCTGAAAAGTGCCATCATCTCACTTTCCACCGTCCTGCACGTAGTATTACGTGTGGATGAGCCTGTCCTTGGTCGCTCAAGGGACGACGCCAAAGATGTAACCGTTTCAGGAGATGATAAAATATTTCTTAAAACCCCAATAGCTTGCTGAAGGGCTCCTGTGGCCGCCTCATCTACCTCAGCCATGTTGTTGATGAGGACCCCACCGCGTGTCGCGTGACCCTGATCGCGCATGACCTGCCTTCCGTTTCCAGTATACGCCTTCCGTTTCAACTATACTCTCTCTCACACACACATACATTCTACTCTTACATACACATATTTTCGTCTCACACACACAAACACACATGCACGCACGCATGTACGTAATATAGGGTGACAGCAAATAGTCAGAGAATCCTGGTTTAATCTTACAGTCAAATCAGTCAAGTCAGATGTGTTATGAAAAAATTAGGATAATTCAATTATGACAAATAGCAAATATTATTCACATAGCTTTTATCAAGTAAATTAATATAGACCTTTTGCGTGTTTGCAAACAGAGATGATGTTTTTTGTGGGCGGAGCCCAACTGGTGGCAGAAAGTGAATGCTTCTCAATAGCTGTGTGAAGTGTTTTTTTTTTTTGGGGGGAGGAGCAAGATGGCGGAGTGAGCAGATGTGAAATCCGCAGGGTCTGACAGAAAAAGTGATTTTGACAGATAAATCAGTTAATTACAGTTACCCCTTAAGCAGTTGTAAGATAGTTAACACTCTTATGAGACTATTGTGAGTCACTTTTTTGATAAGACGCACAAAATATTACACTTGGAAAATATGGCGAACGATCAGGATCAAGCTAGATGTGTTGAACATGACTACAGCGTGGATGGATTACGTGAGGCATGTTTTGAAGAATGTGTGGATGAAGAGATGCAGATGAAGATGGATAAATCTTTGAGCGACCACACTCCATTACAGAGTCCACATCCAAAGAAAATGAAGAGGAGAGGCGAAGCAAGAGAAGTAAGCATGGAAAGCATTTATGATGCTATTCACACTCTGTCACAAAGATTTGAGGAAAGACTAGATGCGTTCGAAAAAAAGTTTGAAAATTTTGAACAGCGCATCCAAAAGAACGAGAAAGTGGTGTCAGAAAATAAAAATGAAATAATTCAACTCAAAGAGCAAGTGGATAGCGTGACAAAAGAAAACAAGGAGTTGAAGGAAAGATGTCGGGAAATTGAGCGATACGGAAGACGATAGAATCTCAAATTGATTGGGTTACCGGAGAAAGACAATGAGGATACTAGGGAAATAGTGATTGGTATTCTCACAAGAGTGATTCCGACGTCAGTGGAAAAAATACGAGACAAGGTTGATACTGTTCATCGACTGGGAAAGAAAGATGATCCCGCCTACAATATGAGACCACGACCGATCATCATACAGTTTGGCATGCGAACAACAAGGGATGAGATATGGAGGAGGTCAAGGGAGGCCAGAGTCTGCAAGGAGCTGCATGTTCATTTCAGACAAGACTGGTCAAAAGAAGATCGTGAAGCACGGGCAAAGCTGTATCCAAAGATACTGGAGGCCAGACGTAATGGGAAGAAAGCTTACTTGAAGGAAGGGTATGCTATTATTGATGGAAAGAGAGTGGAGGCACCTGTTACAGGTTAAAAACCTGATTAAATACCAGGTTAAATAGATATGTCATACCTTGATTTGAATATTCCTGATTTGAAAGTTTGATTAAGGGGACTGTTACTAAGAATGTCAAAGTTGAAATCTATGATAGATTGTTCATTCCTGCCTTAATACTATTTCTAAAGCTCATTTAAGAGCGTGCACTTTGGTTCATTAATATGTCTATTGGTTTTAGTTCTTTAAATGTTCGAGGGTTAAAGAATAACATTAAACGTAAGGCTGTTTTTTTATTTTGTAAGGAAGTCAAAGCCAACCTTATTTTGTTACAAGAGACTCATTTTAATTCTGGAAGCAACAATGGGGAGACCACATTTTGTATTCACATGGAACATCTCATTCTGCAGGAGTGATGATTTTGTTTTTTAGGTTCATAGGGAAAATTATCGATTATAAAAACGATGAAGCAGGTCACTGGTTAATGGTTGTGGTGGAAGTATTTGATTTTAAAATGATTGTAATTAATATTTATGGGTACAATAATAGGTCTCTGAATAGAAATATGATGTTAAAGTTAACTCAAGCTATTAGGTAATGGAGTGCAACTTATGGCACGGAGAACATAATAGTAGGAGGTGATTTTAATATAGCACCTAATTCCTGGCTTGACAGAAAACCTCCTAAAGGATTACAGCCAGAGTATGATGACATGTTAAACAATTTTTGTTTATCCAATAACTTGGTTGATTATTGGAGAGTAACACACCATAAAACAAAGCAATTTACATGGATTAGCCCAGCCGATATTAACTTATGCTCAAGATTAGATTATTGGCTTGTGTCACCAAATATTACTATTCTTAAACCAAAATGTGATATTCATTCATCTCCTCTCACGGACCATTGTCTTATTGGTTTGTCATTCTCAATCGTCAAACAAAAACAGAAATCAAATAATATTTGGAAATTTAACAATACCTTGTTGCTACATGATGAATTCTGTAGTCAAATTAGAATATTATGTCTTGAAATTAATGAAATGGATTTATCAGATGTAAGTAAATGGGAGTGCTTTAAATTTCGAGCAAAGCAACAAGCTATTGAAGTTGGAAAGAAAATAGCAGACAATCGTAAACGTAAACAAAAAGAAATAGTTGAGAAGATAAGTTTATTAAGTGGAAAACCTAACATAACTGAAGACGAAACACAAGAGTTGCACACACTAAAAAACCAACTGGATGATATATATATGGAAAAGGCAAAAGGCGCCTTTGTAAGATCAAAAGCCAAATGGATTGAGCAGGGGGAAAAAATTCAGCATATTTTTATAGCCTTGAAAAACGGAGACAGACTAAAAAATGTATAAAATATTAATGGAAACATTAATGGAAATATCATTCAAGACAAAGAAAAAATAACAGAAGAAGTATGTAAATTTTATAGTAATTTATATAAGAAAAAATTGCAGAGCAATGATTGTTGCAGAGCAACTAACAGATGAAGATAAATTGTTACTAGAAAAAGATAATAATAATAATAATAATAATAATAACTTTATTTTTATATAGCGCCTTTAAAGTAGCTTCTCAAGGCGCTTTACATAACAAAAAATAAGAAAACAACGCACACAAAATGAGACAAGTAATGCATACATACATGTAAGAATAAAACAAGTAAATGCATAAGTACATGTAAAAATGAGACAAGTAATGCATACATACATGTAAGAACACACAACAAATAAAAGGGTCATAAAAAGGCTATCCTAAAAAAGTGAGTCTTTAAAAGAGATTTAAAACTACTAAAGTTCTGTGCGTCTCTGATATGAGGAGGGAGTGCATTCCAGAGTCTAGGTGCGTACGACGAAAAAGCCCTATCCCCTACTGAGCGCAGCCGTGACGTTGGGACTACTAATAGTCGTGCCTGTGAGGAGCGCAAGTGACGCGTGGGTGTATAAAAAGTTAAAAGTGCTGACAAATACTGGGGGGCAAGGCCATGCAGTGCCTTGTATGCAAGCATGAGGACTTTAAAATCAACTCGGAACCTGACCGGAAGCTATTGCAGGGACTTGAGAATTGGTGTAATATGCTCATTTTGCCTGACTCCAGTCAGGATCCTAGCAGCTGAATTTTGCACATATTGTAGTTTATTCTGTGTGGTTTTAGGAACTCCAATCAGAAGTGCATTGCAATAGTCAATGCGAGAGAACACAAAAGTGTTAATAAGCCTTTCAGTCACAGAGCGGGACAGCATAGGACGAAGTCTAGCAATATTTCTGAGATGAAAAAATGAGTTCTTAACGGTGTAACGAACGTGGGGGTCAAAAGACAAACCAGAATCAAAAATTACTCCTAGGTTTTTTAATTTGGTTTGTGCTTCCAGAACAGAGCCATCTATGTTTAGAGATAGTGAGCCAGCTTTGCGAAGCTGGTGAGGGGTGCCAAGAAGCAAGACCTCCGTCTTATCACTATTGAGGCACAAAAAGTTTTGAGACATCCATGATTTTATCTCAGCAATACAGTGAGTCAAACGAGAAAGGTCCAGATTATGATTAGTCTTAGAGTGAATATAAATCTGAGTGTCGTCTGCATAAAAGTGATAATTTAGCCCAAGTGATCTTAAAAGCAATCCAAGTGGAAATATGTAAATGCTAAAAAGTAAGGGGAAAGATATGATCTAAACCAAGTTAAAACAGTCCCAGAAACACCAAAGACAGTTTTCAAACGCTCGAGTAGCAGCTTGTGGTTAACCGTGTCGAAAGCGGCACTAAGATCTAGGAGGATCAGGATGGAGAGAGATCCAGAATCTGAGGCTAATAACAGGTCATTGGTGACCTTGACCAAGGCTGTCTCAGTACTATGAAATTTTCTAAAACCAGATTGAAGGGGTTCGAAAAGATTGTTAACTGTGAGGTGACTATGTAGCTGCAAAGCCACCAAACGTTCCAGAATTTTGGCGAGAAACGGTAAGTTTGAAATGGGGCGATAATTGTTAAAGTTGTCCAAGTCACCGTTATGTTTTTTTAGAACAGGTGTTATAGCAGCAGTTTTCAATGCTGCTGGCACAACACCAGTATGCAGGGAATCATTTACAATATTGAGAACTGCAGGACACAATGAATTAAAACAGGATTTAAACAGGCTTGTGGGGAGGGGATCAAGTACGCAAGTGGTAACTTTCATACGTGACACCTCCCTAGTGAGCAGCTCATTGTCAATTTGTGAAAAGGTAGAGAAGGGTATACCAGAAAAACTAGGTGAACAAAATGTGGATGATGATACAGGTGCAGCATGAATTAGTTTGTAAACATTGTCAATTTTAGAGCTGAAAAAATTAAGAAAATCATTACACAACTGATTTGAAACAGGTAGAGAAGAGCCAACGTTAACTTTGAGGAGTCGGTTTATGGTGTGAAAAAGATGGATTGGATTCCTTTGATTGCTGTCGATGATCTGGGAGAAATATGCAGATCTCGCAGACTCAATTTCAGCTCTATATTCCCCCAAAGTGTCCTTCCAGGACTGATAGAAAACAGTCAGACCTGAGTCACGCCACTTGCGCTCCAATTTACGACAAGCAGTCTTCTTAGCACGCAGGTCCTCATTGTACCAAGGGGCAGAGCGAGCAAAAGAGACACTGCGAGACTTTAAGGGAGCAAAAAGCTCCAAGTTAGATGCCAGAACAGTGTTCAGTTTTAGGATCTTGTCATCAAGTGGAGCCAAGTGAAGATCACTAAGGGAGGGAACTACAGAGCCAGCAAAATCTGCCGGGTGTATTGATTTCCATTTACGGAAATTAACAGTATGTGAAGGTGATGCACATGGAAGATGCAATTCCAGATTAAAGAAAATTGCCAGATGATCAGAAAGACCAATGTCAGCAGAAGACAGCTGAGACACAATTGCATTATTTGCAATCACAAGGTCCAAAGTGTGACCTTTATTGTGGGTTGGGCCACTTATAAACTGTTTAAGATTAAAACAATCCAACAGGAATAAAAAATCCTTTGTTATCAAGCAGTCATTTGCATCAATGTGAATATTAAAGTCCCGTAAGATGAGGATATTCTTAAATTTAAAACACAGCATTGACAACAGGTCAGCAAACTCAGATATAAAAACATCATTAGCCTTAGGTGGTCTATAAACAGTAGCAATAGTAATTGCCATAGGAGCAGAAATACATAACACCAGGCATTCAAATGAAGAGAGCTGTGGAATACACACAGTGCTGATGGTAAATTGCAGTTTGTGAACCACAATAATTCCCCCACCTCGACCAGTAAGTCGCGGTAGATCGACCAGTCCGTACCCCTCAGGAGTAAGCTGATTAAAGATGAGCCCATCATTTTGTTTATGCCATGTTTCTGTTAAAAACAACAAGTCTAGATTTTGATCTGCAATGATGTCCGATAAAAGCAGGGCTTTGTTGTTTACTGAGTGTGCGTTGAACAGAGCAGCATTGACTGGGCTCTGCGATACCGAAGGTAACTCCAATCGAACGAGCGAGGATAAGTTTTCGAAGACCGCACCAGATTGTTGATATGTTCTTTTAGTCAGACACTGGCTCAAAGGCACGCGGATGTTGTTAGAAATGCTGTAGCTGCGTCCTGAGCGTCGATGTATATACCGTCTTTGCCTCAACAGGCCGGTATTACAACATAACTCGTAGGTATCTTTGTGTAACCTGTAATTCTGTTTTAAGTTGTGCAACTGGTGTGCGGAATACCTCAAAACCATAATCCGTGAGGCTAGGACCGCAACCGATCCACGACAACAACAGGATAGAGATGGACTCCTCCGATGCAGCTCCAGTGCCCTCCAGAGAACGCAGACAAATAAAAGAAGTAATCCAGAGAGTGTGAAGGAGACGCACGACATTACTAAAATATGTTATAATCAGCAGGTCAGAAAACCCAGCTTCGGTAAAGCAGAAGCAAACAGAAACAAACAAACAAACGGTGAAAGGAGCGGCTGCCAAAACGCGCCAGCGTACCCGATCAAACCGGAAACTAACTGCACTACATTCTGTTAAAGATATAACTTTAACAGAAATTGAAACAGCTTTGAAACAAATGAGAAACGGTAAATCACCGGGCATCGATGGTCTATCTATGGAATTTTTAAAGACCTTTTGGACTGATATTAAACATTTATTATTTAATGCGTATCTCGACTGCATAAAAAGTGGTCAGTTATCCCCAACAATGAAAACTGGTGTTATAACTTTGTTGCCCAAACCTAATAAAGACTTATTATTATTAGATAATTGGAGACCTATAAATTTACTTTGTAATGATTATAAACTACTAGCTTTGGTGTATGCTAATAGAATAAAAAATGTCTTGAATAAATTAATAGATGATTTTCAATCAGCGTTTATCAAAGGTAGACAAATTCATAACAATGTGAGGCTAATTATGGACATGATAGATTACCAGAGCCTTATTAACACTGAAAGCCTAATATTGTTTATTGATTTTTTCAAGGCATTTGATTCCTTAGAACACGATTTTTTACTGAAATCGCTCCAACTTTTTGGGTTTGGTAACAATTTTTGTAAGGTAATTAGAATGTTCTATGACCAAATATATAGTTATATTTCATTACAATCAGATATCACTCCTAGAATAAATGTCTCTTGTGGAATTAGGCAAGGATGCCCAATTTCACCAAAATTATTCATTATTTGTACACAGCTTTTGGCATATTTTGTAGTAAATAATAAAGATATTGAAGGGATAAAAATTGGTGACACCGAATTGAAAATAAGCCAATTTGCTGACGATACAGTGATATTTCTAAAGGACAAATCAATTCTACAGAAGGCTTTAAATGTGATTTCTGCTTTTTCCAAGGCTTCAGGCCTTTGCCTTAATTTAAAAAAATGTGAAATATTACCTTTGTATAATTGTATTGAAACAAACTTGGAGATGATTCCAGTTAAGAATGAGGTAAAATACTTGGGCATTCATTTATCTAAAAATCTGGCAATAAGAGAATCCAAAAATATCATTGGGAAATTTAAAGAAATAAAAAGGAATTTAAATCATTGGCTAACAAGAGATTTAACTATTTTAGGATGTAATCTGTTGTCAAAATCAGAAGGGATCTCTAAATTATTTACCCATGCTATTCTCTTTATATTAGTTCACATAATATAAGAAAAGCAAATACTATAATTTATCAATTCATCTGGCGTAATAAAACTCATTACATCAAAAAATCACAACTTGTAAAGGATTATAGTAAAGGGGGGTTGAAAACAATTGACTTTGAATCTTTGGTTGGAGTTTTTAGAGTTAACTGGATAAAAGCTTTTTTAGATAAACCTGATTCTATATGGTATCATATTCCCAAAAATATCTTTGATAAAGTGGAGGTCTAGAATTTCTTTTAAAGTGTGATTTCGAGGTTTCCAAATTACCTGTTGAACTGTCTGAGTTTCATAAACAAGTTCTTCATTATTGGAAGATGGTATTTACTCATAATTTTACACCACATGGCTCCACATTGTGGAATAATAGCAGGTTGAACAGTAAATAGGAAAACACTTTTTCTGAGAAATTGGTTTGAAAAGGGAATCATTTTTATCACAGATATATTAGAGGAACAAGGTAACATTCTTAGGTTTATGGATTTTGAAATGAAATTTAATATACAAAGTTCAAAAAGACATTATAATAAGGTATGTAAAGCCAATAGCTTTATTAAATATGATACAAAACTATCTACATTTTTCAAAATGTCAAATAAATTTGCCTAAATTGCAATTAAATCAAATTCCCTTAAATAGTAAAAAATGTAACAATAATTATATTAGCAAAATATTCAAAGGTAAACTATTTTATGGTTTTGATCAAAATATAAAAATAAGGCATTATGATGACAAAATGTCAAAAAAATACATCAAATTCATGAAATGGCCTATACCTCCTAAAATTAAAGAAATGCAATTTAAAATTATAAATGGATACTACCCAGCAGCAGAAATGCTTAAAAAGAGATTTGGTTTTGAAGTGTAGCCATGTGTGTTCTGTTCCCAGGAAGACGAAACTATTGAACATTTGTTTTTCTCTTGTGTAGTGATAAAACATTTCTGGCAAGATGTCATGAACTGGTTGGGAACAAAAATGGAGAAAATTACACAACTTCAGTTAAAACAAATTCTTTTTGGTAATGAAAATCTTCCCAAAGAAATTTTTAGAATTTATAATATTATAACAATTATGGGTAAATATCATATTCACAAATGTAAATGGCAAAACAAAAATCCATCCCTAATGGTTTTTATAATTGAATTGAGAGAATACTTTGCTTCTTTGAAACTTCTAATGAATTCCAGTGGTAAGATGTACTCTCTATGTGAAGATGTCTCAAAATATTTGTCATTATAATTTAATAAGCTTCCATGTAACTTTAATTTAAGGAAAATTGCAGATTGAGAACAGTATACTTATGTGAATAACTTTGACATGCCTTATGGACTGAAATGCCTAATGCCTTAATGCTTATTTTACATTATTTTATTTCTGTTTATTTTATTTACTTTATTCAGTATTATTAATGTGTTCAATTTTGTTATACACTTAAGTCTCCCAGCGAGAGTTTTTGTAAATTGTATTTGTAAAGAAATGTGAATAAAAAAAAGAAAAAAAAAAGTGTGAAGTGTTTTAGCATTAAACTGTGATTTTTAAGGATCCGGTGTTCTGTAGAAGTCTGTTTCCCCTATATTTCTCTTAAGTGTAATGTTTCACCAAGTTACATTTATTTTTAAAATAAATTAAATGTTTAAATGGCTTGGCTACTAATTGTGTGCATGTATGTAATGTATATGTATTGTTCTTTATTGGTAAATCAATTATTTTTACAGTATGAATCGCTGAAGTACTTATATGAGCAATAATATCATGTATACTGTATAATATCATTTATTAAATATTTCATCATTTCCTGTTTTCAATTTCTTCCTTATATTTTTAGCCTACGCACTTGATCTAAAACTATTATGTTTATATACAAATTAATTTGTATAGGCCTTTTTATATATTATTAACACTTTACATCGTGTGTGTGTGTGTGTGTGCTATGTTTATATATTTATTAGTAAACATCATAATTTAGAACAAACAGGAAGACATAGGCTAAGATATAAGGTAAAAATAAGTAATAGAAAACGAAAAAAATACGAAAACTTTAATAAATGGTAATATTATTGATATTATGAACTAATTTAAATCTTTCTAAATATATTATAAACGTAACGTGATGAAAACGCTATAAGAAACACATAGAGGGATCAGACTTCGACAGAACACCGGATATCTTCTCTAATTATTTTCTATTCAAATTATTAAAAGATTCTCAGATGATTTCATCACTCCAGTCTGTCCGGTTTAGGGCTTTTATTGCAACCATAAACACCTACGTTAATCTTCAAATGGTGTCTTCGACGACGGTATACTATAAAAATGAAGGTCATCTATTTTGGCACTTTTATTCTGACACTCAACAGCACAACAAAACATTTTCTAGTAACATTTTCGAGTTATATTGTTCGTTTCAATCGTGTCTCATTAATTTCCACTGTTTTTTTGTTGTTTTTTATTAATATGATTCAAAAATAGAACATACAGCAATAATTATCTGTACATCAATACAGTCTATAAATAATTCACAAATAAGCCAGGGAGGTTATAGAAAAATAAAAAATAAAATTAAAACAGAAAAGATTAAATAAATATCTTGTAAAGCTTACAGAGGTTATATGATCTAACAGCTTTTTTTTGTTTTTACACTCATAAATTGATAGAACATAGTGCCTATAAGCAGCAAGCTCCAGAAAGCTTGGTTTCTTTTTTAGGAATTTTGACTTGTGCAAATAAAATTTGGTTAATATAATAAGCAAATTTATCACAAAAAACTCTGAACATAAATTATTATCAAATTCAGTGAAACCAAACAAACAATTTTCCCACCGCAAAGCAAATTGAGGGTAAATATGGACAACAATAAATTGAGCCACTTTGCCCCAAAGTTTCTTGGTATGCGGGCAAGACCAAAATAAATGCACCAATGTTTCATTTTGCTCTTCACAGAAAGTACAGCTGATATCCAAGTCTTTTTTTCATTTTTTTCAGGTAATAGTTAGTGGGGTAAAACCTATGAAGCATCTTGAATGATATCTCTTTGACTTTGTTGGTAATTCATTTCCACTGTTTTTCTGCCGCCATATGCACGCGTGACGTAACTGTGACGTCGAATCGCAAAAGGTCTATACATTTGAGGTTAAATTTTTTTAACCTTATCCCCATATGGGATTTAGAATGTGACATTACTGCAAGATTCAAACGTCTTTTGCGTTGGTTGGCGCTGAGCCAGACCGACGAGCTAAGCGCTGTCATATATCAACACCATGCAGTGTTTTCAACCTCATAATGTTTATTTTAGATTTCAGACATTTAAATACACATAAGCAGAGGTAAAACAATAGCCTACATTTAGTTTGTAAAATACACACTGCTTTCTGTGGATCGCAGCAATAAAAATCTATTTAAGATATATTTTATATATAAGATTTTATATTTTGCAAATAATAAATAAATATTAATTAATCAAATTATTATTAATATTTATTGCCAAATGTGACGTTAATTGCCGTTGAATATCAAATCATATGCGGAATAATGCGTGCATCTTTGAATAACTGCAGTTCCTTTGAAAATAATTTTATTCCGTTGAATACTCTCTATAATGGAAATCACATAGTAGAAAATATATAATATGGTATACTGCAAAGTTACCCTGCTAATTTTTATTTATGATATATGAGCTAAATAAACCTTTGCTGATTTGATGCATTCATGTCCTGACCACCAGGCTAGAGATTTTAAACATCCTTTATCCACACTTACTAATCTATCAAATAATATCTTATGATCTATTATCATTACGCTGTTTAAATTTTGCGTTTCAGTTTACCTGTGCAGTTGCATATGGAGTGTTTTATGAGTGCTGGATTTAAAAATCTGTCGTTTCAAAGCGAGTTCTCAGTGTGCATTATTCATTGGTATAAAGTTAAGCCCCCTTAACAATTTCACATGCTCCCTCAGTCATTTCATCATGCAGCCGGGCCTGATCACACCCGTGCAAAACCTGCAACTTCTTGTCCAAGGCATGCCTTCACTTGAAGGAATAATTTACATCAGGGGTTCCCAATAAGTGCATCGCACATGGGAACAAGTTGGGTCACACAATTCACCTGGCTTGGAAGTGCTTTACACTTATAAAAACAAACTGTTGTTCATTAGTTCACGTATATTGTTCTTCGTTCTTTAAAACTGGATGCGCAAGCAGCGCGTTTCCAGTGCGGATAAAGCTTTTCTGGAGCCTGTCTGTCTACCTCAAATATAACATATAAAATATAGCCTAAATTATGTAATATCTAAATATATTATGATTGCTTTAGATTTTAGCTTTGATTAGTTTTATAATGTGGAACAATTGTTGACATTTGAGACTAAGCAGTAATCAAGTGGAGCAGTTTCTTTTGAATGTTTATAAAGAATGGCATGCAGTTGCCTCAAAGTTTTAAAACATTGAAAAACTTCGACAAAGTCGAATTAACATCAATCATAATTAGGAAAAACAACAATTATGATTTAAAAATCGGGTATTGCAATTACTATGACAAGACAAACAAAAATACTACAACAAAATTAATGTATTTTCTCTTTCTATTTTTCAATTTAAAAACTTAGGTTAAATAGAATATACTCCGAGACTGATAAAGTTTAAGCATCCCTTATTATAATATATTTGCCATAGAGTGTCTTCATTTACTCCACAACCAGGATAGATTTACTATATAAAGGCACAACATGCGACTATATTTTACTAAAGACAGAAAGAGAAGCCACCATCAGATACATTTTGGGGCTGCTCCGTTGAAATTGACTCAGCAAGATCTGCTGAATGTGCTAAGAATGTTTCGGGAAACGCGTATTAACGATAAGGTACAGCTTAAGGTAGCAACTTAAGAACGACGTAGAAGTTTTCGTGGAACCCAGCCCAGGGTCCTCATTTATAAAACTTTGCGTAGATTAAAGTGTGCGTAAGCACATGCTACAAACGTTTTCAGGGCTGCGTTCCCCGAAACCTTCTTAGCTCTACGTCATTCTTGAGTTGTACCTTAAGCTGTACCTTATCGTTATTACGTGTTTTCCGAAACGTTCTTAGTTACGTATCACTTCTGTAAGTCATTTGTTCGGAAGGTTGGTCTGGAGCACTCTTAGCTATACCTTATCCCACTTGACTCCGCTAGGGGCCATGACTGTGATAAAAGCTTTTGTAGATTGCAGTATATATCTGTAAAAAAAAGTTGAAGTACACTCCGTGTTAAATTAGGCATTTTTTTATTTAAAGAATAAAACATTCACATAATTAGTAATTATTAAACTGATGGTTGTTAGATTTTTAATATTTTTTCCAAAGGAACATCAGCTTCGAACTATTATTACAGGCTTAAGAAACTATTAAAAAAACATTCTGGGTGGAGGAGTTGGTGAAACTATGGCAGGCAGCTACACAGCGAATCTTACTAGTTCATTTGTGCATTTCAAATCCGTTAAATCTTTAGTTTACCGGCTATTTTAGCTGCAATAAAACAAATCAAGTACTTGTAAAATCGCATGCCACGGGAGCACATTCATCACAAAATCATAATTGTTGATTTTCCTAAATATTATTATTGATGTTAAGTCGACTTTGCATAGAAGTTTTTAATGTTTTATAGGCAGCTGCATGCCATATTCTTTAAAAACACTCAAAAGAAACTGCTCCACTTGATTATTGCTTGTCAGTGTTGCCAGATTGGGCGGGTTCCCGCCCAATTGGGCGGTTTTGAATTTGATTGTGCGGGTAAAAATTGGCTTGGGCGGTTGTGCAAAAATTGGGCTGGTTTGGGATCAGTTGGGCGGGTTTGAAACGTGCATTTTATAGGCTTATTATTTAACAAAAAACCCAAATGTGCATGTATTTCATGACGTTACTAAACACACGCCCACTGCATGTGTTTGTGTTGACGCCACGCCGATGATGAGTCCGCGTTTAGCCAATCACAAGTGATAGCAGCCAGCCAGTTCTCTCAGCGGGAAATCAAGATGTTACAGATAGGAGTTGGAGAGTGACCCGGGCCTAAAGCAAATGGATAATGCATTTTAAATCGGAAAATAGCACTTCAAATTCTGCAACACGGACTCCGGATTGCAACGTATAAGTTGCTTGTCACACATCGGCCGTGTCTCAATGCGAATGCTGCAGCCTCCGGAGGTCGCATTTCTAGGCTCCATATACGTCATCGACTGTCTTGTTTTAGAATATTAACAGTTATAAAGTTGACTTTTATTCTTAGTTAATAGTAAATTGTTGTAATATGCTTATACCTTGCGAATGTAATGGTCAGTTAAATAAAATAAACCAGGCTTGATGACGTATGCACCCTGCATACGCGACCTCCGCAGGCTGCAGCTGGAGTGAGAAACGGACATCAATTACACGTGTTTGAGCCGTGGATGAATTATCGGAGCATTTCAGGTGAACAGAACCAAATGTTCGGCTGTCATTCAGTCAATTGTGGAACCATGAACTTCAGCCAGACTGTACATAGTTCTGAAAAGTTCAGATGTTCACAGTGTTCTTCAGCTTCCTTGCAAGTTAACGCACAACCAACAGCCCATTATTATTGTTCTGCATTTACTGCTTAAGGTAAGCCTATTTCTAAGCGGGTTTCTTTAGGGATTCCTTCTTACATAAGACGTTACCAGGTGCTGTCCATGGCGTTGGTGCTGAATAGGTTGATATCGATTGCTCGACAATCAATTATTCACTTTATGTAATAGGTTTTGCTGCTTTATGAGATAGCGCTGTTCTTTATTAAAGAAACATTTCTGAAATAGTTCAAGTTAAATTCATGAGGAATGTCTAAATTCAACCTTGTATATTTTATTTTATATCAAACCTGTGAAACCCGCAACTTCATTTCCAAACATATCATGCATAAACTGCTCCATTGCATCCACTATGCCAGGGGTCCCCAACCTTTTTTCACCACGGACCGGTTTCAGCTTTAAAAAAAATTCGCGGACCGGGGGGCGTGAGATTGTGTGGGGGGGTTGGGGTCGCTGAGTTGTTGTTCAAACGTGCTGAAAATCCTCCTTTTCGAAATGTACGTTTTAAAGGGAAGTAAAGATAACAACCATGCATTAGAAAAAAATAATAATTGCTTTATTTAGGCTATAGTATATTTTCTATAGACGTGTAAAACCATATTTTGGCGGACTGTTTTTTACTTTCATTGTTTTTACTAGTTTGCCTGCCCATTTAGTCTTAATAATTAATGAAACCTAAACGAACTTGGCTTGCTGTTCTCGAAGGCAGCTCGAATCTTGTTCGGGCTCGAGACCCAATTCCAAGTAACAGAAGAGAAGAAAAATGCAGTGAAGGAGGAGAGATGCCAGAAGAATTTCGGCTGGGCGCAGAGGCACGGAGACTCACGTTTACCATGATTAATGATGATTGACAAGTTTAGGTTCCTTTCAAACCTACGTTTAAAGTGTAGCTGTTAAAATATTATTAGCCTAATAGTTTATTTTGATCATGGTGCTACGATCGATGGATAATTCTGAAGTTGTTTTAATGAAGAATAAAATAATTACTTTTCAGTCATTTGCGCTGTCACACAGTTGACCGTCTCCGCATATGTACATCATTGCGACGTACATTTGCAAATGATTCATAAAGTCATACCTCCTCAATTCTTTGATCGATTGTGTTTTAGAAGTACTGTATGCTCAAACTCTAATGACAGCAATGTGATCGCTGATGCGCTGGTAGAGAGAGAGAGAGGCGGAGAAAAAGAGAGAGAGCGCGGCTCTGTACAAAAGTGGAAATTACCGATGTTATTTGTAGTCGGCTCTTAAAGTACAAAATACCTGATTAAGCTATTACGTGGCTATTATACAAATTTTTTTCGGGGCGTTCTTGCGACCCGGTGGCAACTTGTCCACGACCCAGTACTGGGTCGCGACCCGGTGGTTGGGGACCTCTGCACTATGCCTTCACTTTAAAGGATAATTTATATTAGGGGTTCCAAATAAGTGCGTTGCACAGGGGAATAAGGTGGGTCGTGCAAGTCACCTGGCTTGGCTGTGCATTACACTTAAAATTTGCAGCTAAAATTCTAGCCGGTAGACTAAAGATTTAACGGATATGAAATGCACAAATAAAATAATGAGATTCGCTATATAGCTGCCATAGTTTCTGCTCCACCCAAAATATAAAAAAAGTCTTTAGCATTTAATAGTTCGAAGCTGATGTTCCTTTTGGAAACAAAATAAAAAATCTAACAACCATCAGTGTAATGATCTCTAATTGTGTGAATGTTTTCTTCTTTAATTATAAAAATATTTGCCTAATTAAACACGGAGTGTATTGCAACTTTTTTTTTTATATTTTGTTATATAGACTGCAATGTAAGCTTTTATAACAGTGATGGCCCCTAGCGGAGTCAAGTGGGATAAGGTATAGCTAAGAGTGCTCCAGACCAACCTTCTGAACAAATGACTAACAGAAGTGATACGTAACTAAGAACGTTTCAGGAAACATGTATTAACGATAAGGTACAGCTTAAGGTACAACTTAAGAATGACGTAGAGCTAAGAAGGTTTCGGGGAACGCAGCACTGGTAAGAATATGTAAATCCGTAGTCAGGGACACTCTTAAATAAAGTTTTTTTTTAACCAAGGTTGGGAGGAGCATGGTCTGGTGATTCTACCAATCAGCGTGAAGAGGTGCTTATAAATAGCCATCCCTCACCTCTCTCCATGACCGATTTTTGCAGTATCCCCTCCACACCATCACATCACTCTCAGATAGTTCATCTATCTCAGTTAAAGAGAAGGGAGAATGTAAGTGTGTGAGAGTAAAAAAATATATGTTTGTGAAAGGAGAATGTAAGTATATGAGAGTAAAAAAATACATGTATGTGAAAGGAAAATGTATGTATGTGAGAGTTAAAAAGTACATGTATATAAAAAGGAGGATATATGTGTGTGATAGCAGACATGTGTGTGCGTGTGTTTGGCGCACGGGTGCGTGTGTGTGGAAAAGTATGTAAGTGTGTGAGAGTAGAAATTTATGTGTGTGAGAGCAGACATGTACGTAAGCGAGAAAGTAGAAATGTGTGTATGTAAAAGGAGAATGTATGTCTGTATGTAAAAGGAAAATGCATGTATGTAAAAGAAGAATGTATGTGTGTGAGACCAGAAATGTATGTATGTGAAATGAGAATGTATGTATGTAAAAGGAGAATGTATGTGTGTGAGAGTGCCAGAATGAATTTTGGCTTGTACGGCCCCTCATAAGCCCTGATACACTCTTTGTTGCAGATTTAAAACTCGTGCGCGGCATGATAGAGAGGGACTCGATCAGCTGTCTTCTCTGTCAGTAACATCAGTGAATGCTTATGCAAAAAAGAAAGTATACGGAGGAACATTACTTAGAAAACACCGTCACCTTTTCAGTTATATGCGTGAGAGAGAGAGAGAGAGGCGCGCACTGCAGGCAACATGAGAGAGAGCGCGCGCAGTGAATTAAGCGGAACAGTAAAATATAAATGTGCGCACTCAATTGGATAATTGTAAACGCGCAAACACAGACAAAAAAGACATGCCATCGTAGATATAAGATAAATAACATATTACTTGATGGCTATTTAATTTGTTTAATAAAATAACAAATTGTTCTTTGGCGCTATATTGAAAAAAAAATTACTTGACCTTCAAGGGGGGTGGGTGGAGCCGTTAGGGGGGCGGGGCGCACCCCTTATATAATGGTAGGGGAAACACTGTGGAATCATTTTACAGCAAATCCCGCAGTGCAGCATTACTAAGTTGCCATGAAGGATACGAAAGTGAATAACTGTGTCTAACACTGTACAGCATGTAACAGATATCCGCCATTACGGGAGGTCACGCATACTCGTTTGTAAATAAGCATGTAAACATGGAATCATACAGCACACACTTAAAAGATACAGCAGTACAGGCTTACTGAAAGTTGTCATAAAGGATATAAGTGTATAACTGTGTTTAACACTGTACAGCATCCAACAGTGAAATCCGCCATTACGTGAGATCGCGTCCTCGTTTGTAAACAATGCAAAAGTTTTTCAATCCAAAGCGTGCAGTCTGCTGATGCTTACTGTATGTAGGCTGAACTGCACAAGCCATGAGCATATTACACGATAGCAAATATAAATAGTATAAATTAACTGTTACTTACTTCCAATATCCTCCTCCAGTGCGTCCTCCATTGTTCTTCTTAGGTAACGTTAAAGATAAATGCTTCTCTTCCTCAATGTCCAGACATAAATGAAGATCTTCCTCACGTGTGTATAAAGTTTATAATCAAGACATGCGGTAAAATCTTTAAATCTGAACTTAAATCAAACTTTACTTTTTAATATTTGAGCTGCTCTTCATTACCATGTCAACAGCGTGTACCGCCTGTGGGTGTGGCCATATTAAAGATAATGAAGTCAGCCAGGAAAAACATTACTCTCTTTACTTCAATGCAGATTATATAAACAGGCATTATTTGTTTTCGATTATAATCAGCTTATTTAAAAGTAGACATTTCAGGCTTTCTTTGGATATGTGTATCATGTTTGTATGACGAGTATTCACAGAGTTTCAATTGATTTTTGTGACGTGATTTGAGAGACAGCTGGCGGAGACAGAAATGTCTGGATGCACACCCTGTTTATTTTCTTTATTTGACAAAAACACAAAGATCTGTTGTTATTGTGAATGTATACATATTAAAGAAGACCCTTTACAGTTTCAAATGATGTCAAACACGTAAGTGTATGATTATTAATGATGGAGTATTTTAACTCTTTCCCCACCATTGACGAGATATCTATTATCTATTATCCACCAGGTGGCGCTATTCCGCAACTTATAAAAACCGGAAGTATTGCCCTAGGGCAAACAGCTGTATGTCCGTGTATGTTTTAAAGATCGCTCTGCATCTGATCTCTATCAAAAGTCCTTCACAAAAATGGAATTATCTCAGATTTTGCTCAAAATTTGTTGTTTTTGATGAAACCTACACATATTTGAGAGGTGATTTTTTGTTTGAAAGCAGAGGGTCTGTTCTTTTATTTCATATATTGTTTGTTTATATATTTAAAAAGGAGCATTTTCTGGAAGGCATTAAACTTTTGTGAAAATCATGAAAAATGCTGGCGGTGAAAGAGTTAAGTTGATTCTGCCATGATAAGGAGAAAACACGTCAAAACGCGGCGCCACGTTTTTTTGGAACCCAGGGGGTTAACATCAGAAACTAAGTGTGTTAAGTTTTTTTTGGTTACATATAATTTAAGCGTTTAATCACCTGTCGAGAATAGGGCAAATGAGACGTGTGAGTGAGTGTCACGTTCCATTTATGTTGCTTAACCCTTTTCCAACAAGCATATCTTAAACAGGGGTTTGTAACATAAATGGTAGAGTTGGGTCCGAGTCCACCTTTGTCGAGTACGAGTCAAGACCAAATCCTTAAACATCAAGTCCAAGTCCGAGTCCAAAAGGGTCCGAGTTGGACTCAAGTCCGAGTTCTTTAAGGCCGAGTCCAAGTCGAGTCCGCCGAGTCCAGAAAGTAATTAAATTGAAAAAAGATACAAAATTTGTATTGTAAATTGTTACTCTCTATTAATACTTTAAAGGAGCATTTCAGCCGTAGAAACATTAATCTTTATTGAAAGTGCGTCATATTTGTAGTGGAAATGTAACATACATTTAAAATTTGGTGCCTATTTGACCGAGAAAAGGGGTGTTTGTAGTCTCACCCCCTCAACAAAGATATTGGACTGCCTGCTTTCAGTGATGCAAAATGATGATTTTTACATCATTGAAAGAAGGAAGTGCAACACTAAAATCTGTATTTCTCCTGTCTCAGCGGAAACTGAGGAAATGATGCACGACCATTCAAAAACACGCCCAGCTAACACAAATACGTAACGTCGACGTAATATGATGACCAAATTTACGTCGTGGTGACGAACTGAGTAACGTCGTGGCGACCGGAAAAGTGAAATTCCTGGATCCGTCGCCTGCACGTAACTTTGCAACGTAATCTGCTTGTCGTGGGCACGTCGTGACAAAGTAATGCCCCAGCTAACACAAATACGTAACGTGGACGTAATATTATGACCAAACTTACGTCGTGGCGACGAACCGAGTTACGTCATGGCGACCAGAAAAGTGAAATTCCTGGATTCGTCGCCTGCACGTAACTTTGCAAAGTAATCTGCCTGCCGTGGGCACGGTGTGACAACGTAATGGATTAAAAGTTTTATGTTGGTAACCAGTTAGTAATTAAAATCTTTCATTTAATATTCTTTGGGCGGACATCTGCAGTACAACTAATTTAACTTGTACTTATTTGCCCATAACTATTTTAAAGACTTTTAATAATATAATGACAGACTCACATATTTTAAATTATTTTTACTGTACATAAACATAACATATATTTAAATTACAAACATTACATAACATATTAAAAATTTAAATATTTACTCATAACTATTTTATAAGACTATTTTAAAGATAAATGACAAACTGAATTATATATATTGAACACGAACATTTAACATACATGTAAATCACAAACATAACATTACAAATTAAATATTTAAAATTTAATTGGAACGTGGCTTCCTTGAACGATCTCAGCTACTCCTCCACTTCTTTGTCCTATTAACATAGCAAAATGTGAGTTATACACAAGATACATCAACACACCTTAAAAAGAAACCGTACATATTATACATACATCAGAACATGTCACTGACACATTGTTGCAACGAAGTGTATTAATTACATGACCAGTAGGTGGCGGTATGTACCAACCAATAGGACAATATTCTAGTACGGAATTCGGCTGTTGAGGTAACTGGTTGTACAACTCCATCAACAGTAAACGATAAGTTTAGTTTACGTGTCTAGAAATTATTTAACAATAGCGCATTAATATTTCGATACACTTTAATATGCTAGAATGGCTTTGAATATGCTAGAATGGTTTTAGAACATCGCACAATTGGGATTTAATAGGAGATTGTAATATATATTACATAAGATAAACGTTTGGATGCCAGATAATAGTGCATTCGTGTGTGTTATTGTCATTTGTTGCTATTTTTTCCAAATTATATTATGTATTTACTAGAATGGCGCGAACATGTTGGTGCACGTGGCTGATCATACCTGAACACGTGTTTTCATGAACGCCGGTGCGTGTTTAAGTGTCTCGCAATTAAACACTCCACGTCCCTCTCTTCAACCCCAAATTTACATTTCATGACAGCATCTGGAATGAGAAAAGCCACAACAGGTACAGTTTGTTTATGTTTATTAATGTTTTATTCATAAACCAAGTGGTAAATGTATAACTAAAAGAATATGTGTACATTTTGATAAGTACTCTTACAGTATCAAGCAAGAATACATAAATACATTTATTAGTGCATGTCATGTTTTTTTCTTTTTTGTAGTGTTAGTGTAGGTTGTGCTAAAAATATTAAAAGCACTGTGAAAACCCTTTCTAGTCCAGTCACTGTGACTGAAACAATAACTTAAACTACAAAGTAAACATTACATGACAAGTAATGAATGATGAAATGCCTGATTGCAAATTTGAATTGTATTATGTTTGGCTTTCTCAAGGATCACAGTGTCGTCCAGGCAACAGTCACTTTAGTATGTTTAGAATGTCACTTTTGTATCAGTGTGTGGATACTCTGTGGTTTTGCACTTAACAGTATGTACTGTCCCAACACAAAAAGCAGTACAATCTTATACGGCTTAGTATAGTTGGGTATAATTGGGTATGTAGCTCTTGATTGGCTGTTCAGGTGTGTTTGATCAGAGCTAAACTCTGCAGGACATTGGCTTCCGGGTGCCAAGTTTAGGCACCCCTGCCCTAGGTTTAGGACAGTCTAATTTAAAATTAGACATTTTATGTATTGCTGATAAATGTTTATTAATTGGCTTACTTTTAATAACTTTGCAGACTGTGGTTCTGATGAGAGGCAGCTTTTCTCGCTTCCCAAGCAGACTGTATTGACTCCATACAGTGTTGTTTGCTACAGCCCTCATAACCCTTCGTACACATTCCCCTGGAGTGGCCCCGCCAATAAGACTGAGATGATGAGTCTGAAATACCATCAGTTACCATGTTCATTTGCCAAGTTACTGTTATTGATGCTTACAATCACATTTTTCGAAGACATGTGAAAATTAATTGTTTTTGTTTATGCAAAAACCCCTAAAAGCCACCTCTGTCAAAAAGTTAGATTACGATGTTGTCCAGACACAACATACATTACTCAAATAATTTAGCTTCAACATCTGCTAAGTATCCCACTCTTAGGCTATGTCCACACGAAGCCAGTGCATTCCCTATCCGATCATTTTTTTTCCTTGCTCTAAAAAATAATCCGTAAACACGAAACCACTGAAACCGACTGAAAGCGGTGTAGTATATATGCCGGACCAGTATGGGGCGCTGTAATTCTGCCACAGATACACTATACACGGAGAAGAAGACTTTGAGCATGCGCATAACCAACGTATGGTGTTGTCCATTATCGCTTGTTGGTCACCACAATTGCATAGAAGCAATAGATTTTGCTGTAATAAAGCTAGTAGGCTTTAGTAGCTTCTGTAGCACGAACACAATCACGTAGTCCGTCGTTATTGTTGTTGCTGTTACGCGTGACGCTTCCGACACGTGATGTGATGACGTTTTCGCTTCACAAAATATACGGATTGGCTGTACAGACGAAACCGCAAGGGTGTCGGTTTCAGATTTATCCACTTTAGGACCCAGTTTCAAAAAATAGCGGATTCAGTCTCCCAAAACGTCGGATCCGTGTGGATGAAACACCAATACGATAACAAATTTATACGTATACGGTGATACGCGTCTCCGTGTGGACAGCCCCTTAAATATTTGATATTAATGAAAATAAATGTAGGAGTCTGATAAATTGCTAATTTAAACAAAAAGTCGTCTGAAAGTTTAGAGGGTTTTGCATTTGAGCTCCTTGCATGTGTACAATACCATCTGAATTAAGATGACACCCACCACTTTCTTCCTAAATTCAGGGTCTTGAAGACGCTTGTCCAGGTCATCAAACTCCTCCCTGCTTTGAGCATTAGTAAGCTCCAAAGTCTCTTCCTCTCTTTGCCGACCCTGGTTCCTTCTCAACAGAAGAAGAATTTCTCTCTGGGAGGCTGCCAAACTGTCTACTTTTTGAAGTAGCACCTGTAGTGTTTCTGAAAGTAAGAAGTTTTTCAGTAATTCACACATTGAGGAAATTAATTTTTACCTATAAAATAATAACAGAAACATTCATCCTGAAATTATAATAACCCTTACATTGTCCCTGTTTAATTCTTTTGATACATTGTCCTTATTAATGTGGATACGTTTTTTTTCTGTTTTCATTCAGGCTTTCACACCATAGAAAGAATTTTGTAGTTCTGGAACAATTTGCCAGAAGTACCTCCTTTTGTTGTTTTAGTAGGTTGTGGAACTGGCAAGAATTTTGGTTCAGCCACGTCTTTTGGAGAAGTCATTTGAAAATTGTGTGACTTTTCTGCACAACACAAAAGAAGATATTTCGAAAAATTGTTGGTAACCAAAAACTTATGGTCCTCATTGACTTCTATTGTATGTAAACAAAATCAATGCTTTTGCTTGCACATTTTTTTATCTTTTTGTGTTCTGCAGAAAAAAGAAAGTTATACAGGTTTGAAATGTACCGAGCCACTAAGGTGACATTGCTCACGTGAAACTTTCATGTGCTCACGCGAAACCCTCATGTGCAGAATTTTTAAAGTTAAATTAAAGTTTAGTTTTGCATGCTTGCATGAAACTATCGTGCGATCACGTGAAATTATCGTGCGATCACGTGAAATTATCGTGCGTTCACGTGAAACTATCATGCGTGCGTGTGTTAGTCCCCTTAGGAGCTCCGTAGAGATGACATGTGGGTGAATAAACAACAATGACAGGATTTTCGCATTTGGGTGAACTAAAAGGCGTTTTTTACTTCTGCATCAGACCTACAGCATAGCCTCTATGCAACAAGCTGATTTTCCGACATACTTCTGGCATGTTGCTTGTGTAACCAAGACAAGATCACCCGTTAAAAATGTGTATAAGTATATGTGACACTCTCTCAGAGTTCTTTGACCAGAAAGAGGGGTTCATGCAAACCAATCACAAAGCTTGTGGTTTGGCATTGTTACGTTTCTGGAGAGGTGCTTTTCAGGCTACGGTGTAGGGCATGGTGCCTCAAATTTTACTCAGGAGGGCCTGAGCACTGCAGAGTTTGACCCAACCCTAATCAAACTTGCCTACCTGTGATTAGACAGATCGGCAGGTAGCATCAAAGTACAGCTGGAGCAAAACGAAAGCAGACTTCTGTGTATATTAATTTTTAAAATTGCTTGGCAGTACTTCATCTGCCTTTCGGTTCTTGCAGCGCGGCATGAAGTCGAACAAGTCTATTCTAGTGATCATGAAGGAGCTAAACTGTGCAGAGCTGCACCCTCCAGGAATCTAGTTTGACACCTGTGCTTTAAGGATTTGGAATAAATACAATGGTGTACTAATTTTTTATTGTATTTAAATTTGGTCTCTTGTTGTATTGACTGACTCTCCACTAAAAAGCAGTGGTGTAGTCTACGTGATACGCAGGACTACGCCGTATACCCACTAGAAATTGTCAAGGATTTCCGTATACCCACTAAAAATAGCGTGAGGATGCGTAACATCATGGTTTTGTGACATTTCAAACTTTTAGTCATAATTTAGATGTGAAGCACTAACCATTAACATGCTACACTTGCTACTTTAGCGGGTTTAAATGCATATACATAAGCTATATATTTGATGACTTCCTGCCGAATTGCGCGATCCGATCAGCGTATGAAATCAAATTACTACTATAGCGCCACTAGAGTGACTAGGGAGCAGACTGCTGTGGCGCCACAAGAACCCACAGGCGAGTGACAACAAAGTAGTGCGAGAGCGATTACAGTTATCACATGGAGAAATCTGCTTTGAATCGCTCTCGCTGTACTTTGACATCACCAAGAGGTCTGCTTAGCGCCAAATGAAGTTGAACCTGCAGTGTAGCTGCTCACGCGACACTGTAAACAAACAGTCCGTGGAGAAGTGAGCGAGAGTTATCCGGAGAGTTAACAACGCACATGTGAGTAAACAACATTTAAATCATCAGTCCAGTTTAATACTTTATCTCGAGGTAAGGTTTCAAGTGCAATAAAATAAGCCCGTGATTATATCCTGATGGTTTTAAGCCTCTTTTAGCATGTTTGCTTGTGCTTCACAGTGTTAAACTTTCCTTCTCTGTGTTCATTTATATATCTACGTTCAAGATATGATCTTATATATCTTAAATTCTATGATATATGATCTTAAACTTCTGTGAGGAAATTCATGTCTGCGTTGATGTTCAGTTCAGACTTGCAAATTAAAGAAATAATTTTCTTCACTTGGTTTTGGTGTCTAGGCTACATGATGGTCTTGTAATAATAATTAACTAAAAGCCTTTTTTTCATTTTAGACAATGCTTGTATTATATGCAAAAATAGGCTTTTTATATCAATGACTATGCAAATTTAATTATTAGAATTAGCTGTATTAGAGTTAATTCATTGTCATCTTAAATGTGTATTAATTAAAAACATTTACACCATTAAATTACACATGGTAATGTTATCAATAGTTATGCATGTGTTAGCCACGGATTGAAGATTGTAAACAGTTTATTTAATTTTAATTAACAGTTGAGTAACTTTTGGCCCCGAGTTAGATGTTGATTAACACTAAACCAGTCTAAAAATCAGTCCAGTTTCCCCAGCTGTAAACCCATTGGCTGTTAAACTCTTTTTTTTTTTCTTATAATAAACTGACATGTTGATAACACATTCAGTTTATGTGTTTATGAGTACACTTTCAGAATGCTCTGTTACATGAAGATCCATACTGTATGCATCTGTGAGTGTGGTGGTGCGTTGCGCTGGGACGAGTTAGCATAAGGGTGAGAGGGGAAAAATCAGAGTATACTCACTACAAAAATCTAGACTACACCACTGCTAAAAAGGTAAAAACACACACTTTTTTTAGTATTAGTACTTTATAGTATTCAGAGTTCAAATTACAACTATTACATTACAACAAATACGTTTAAGAAATAGGCTATGGAAGATTTGGGTATTTTAATTTGAATGTAGTTTTTACCGACCATGACCCTTTAAACAACAGACTATACAGTTCTGCTCCTAAGTTTACCTACTCTTTGCAGGACAATTTGGGGGGGGGGTGAATCGTAAATTCTCAAAACTTGGAGTTTATGTTCATATCTTGGTTTTTCCTTTTGTTTAAGGGGGATTCGAATATTTGTGGTTGGAAACAAGAAAAATTGACCGGCTTGTGCTGTTTCTATATGAATGGCTCAATGCAACAGTTGGAGAGCTATGAAGAGCTTTTTGTCTGCCAGCCCCGCTGGTAGGTCATGTCACTGAAAACTATGAATTAGGATTATTTTTGTGAAAGGGTGCTTGTTTATGGTAAAAATTAAAATAATTTTAACGTGATAAAAACATGTGAAATCTATCACAATAAGAGCAGTTTTCCATAATGCCGATCTAACAGTGGTATTTGAGTCACTCTGCTGTTCTGCCGTCCAAAGCGAAAGCGCAGTAACTACACGCTTGGTCAAAATGGAGTTAAGGCTTGAAACGAGCTTTATGACATCTGTTCTGTCTTATGACAAAGTCTCTTTTTGTCCCGTTTCAGAGAAATGAGGGTGTCAAAATTGCAGTAACTACAAAATCCATGCTAATACCAAGGCAAACCGCAGTAAGTGACGTCAGCTTTTGTGACCCCAGATTGTTTTTTAAAATATAACGTTATGGCGTTTGGCTTGAGAAACGCCGCTGCTACTTTTCAAAGATTGGTCAATATTGTTCTTGCTAATGTTTCCAACTGCTGCAATGCTTATCTTGACGATCTTATTGTGTATTCGCAGAGTTGGTCCGAACATGTATCTTTATTGGAGACTGTCTTTCAACGACTGGAAAGAGCATGTCTGACATTGAACCTTTCTAAATGTGAGATTGGTAAAGCAACTGTGACCTATTTAGGTAAACAAGTTGGACAGGGAGAAGTACGCCCGTTACTAGCAAAAATTACTGCTATTAGTGAATTCCCTGTGCCAAAGACCAGACGTGAGTTACGTAGGTTTTTAGGCATGGCCGGATATTATCGGTGCTTTTGCCGGAACTTTTCCTCTGTGGCCGTTCCTCTAACAGCTCTTCTTAGCCCTTCTAACTCCTTTTCTTGGACACTGGAATGTCAGATAGCTTTCGACAACATTAAAGCTCTATTGTGTAGTGAACCTGTGTTGTCTGCCCCAAATTTTGACACACCTTTCAAGTTGGAGGTTGATGCTAGTGAGGCAGGAGCCGGTGCAGTACTTTTACAGGAAGATAGTGATGGAATTGACCACCCAGTGTGCTACTTCTCTAAAAAGTTTAGCAAATGCCAACGTAACTATTCAACTATAGAGAAAGAGGCTTTGGCTTTGTTGTTAGCCCTCCAACATTTTGAGGTATATGTTGGATCCTCTATCCTTCCTGTGGTTGTCTTCACTGACCATAACCCACTAACTTTTATTTCACGTATGTGTAACCAGAATCAGAGGTTGATGAGATGGTCCCTCATTTTTCAGAACTACAACCTTGAAATAAAGTATAAAAGAGGTGTGGATAATGTTGTGGCAGACGCTTTGTCTCGAGCGTAAAGATTGGAATGTTTATTTTTATTTTTCTTCAGGGAAAAAAAAACATGTTTTTTTTTCTTTAAGGGTGAGGGTGTTACATCCTGTGTCATGATGAGCGTTTCGTCCTCCTGTTTTCCTTGTTGTGACTATTTGTGTTTGCAGAGCTCATGATTGGACGCCGGTGCTGTCAATCATTGTTAAGACGTCTGCTATCCGGCCTACCAGGAGTCATCATGCCCCATAAGAATGCGGAAGGGACAAAGGACGAGAGGGCGCGTCACTTCCTGCTTGACGGCTCTCGTTTGTCACGCTGCTCATCGTTTGTTTCTTATCACTTGCGTTTTGTGTCTTAGTATATTTTAAGTTCCTGAACTGATACCGCAACTCATCCTCTATTCGTCGCATTTGTTTGTTGAAACGGAATTGATTATTGTAGCAAACGGCCATTGTCACACTCTCTCCCTCTGAGGTGTGATTGTTGTGTTTAATCCTTTATCTCACGGTGTCGAGACGAGGATAGTATGTCACGTGATGTACATAAATGCAACATGTAGGATGACTTTGTTTAGAAACATCAGGTAAGGAGCGGTTAAGCTTTATCTTGTATGTTTGTTTTGTTAGTGAGTGTAGCTAGCTGGCGTTTACGCTGAAGATTTATTTTCCTTGTTTTATTTTCTTTAGATTAGTTTTGATTAGGTAGGAGATAGTAGGTCTTTTGTTTTATTTATTTCTTTGCTTTAAAGCTCCGCTCACGTCTCACATTGTTGAGTTTTTTTTTTCTCTCACATTGTCTATAGTTTGAGTGTGATTTATTATATGGTTTCATTATTGTAAAAAAAAATGAAACAAACTACTGAACAAAATCACAGAAAACTACATTCTTCACTAAAGTTTTCTTAAAAGCAGTTCTTTTGTCTGTTTCATTCATTACTCCACACACACCAATATCAATGCATGTTCAAATTTATTCATTTCTGTGTGTTCGCTACCAAAATCCCTAGACAATTACAGCAGTAAAAGAGGTAGTCGTAACATAAACTTTGTTTCCCTGGCTTTGACACCGCAGATACTGCGGTTTTCCCCGATCGTAACACACAACAACAAACCAACCATGGCACAATGCCGCGTCCAAATGATGGTTGAACTCGCGTTAAAACGCAAATAAACAAATACGGGTAAGGAAGATAGCAAGATAATAACTCATACATAGGCAAATTACAGCTTTATAAGTAGTTAACTAGCCAGCTGCTAGCAAGACCTACCTGTGCTCGTCCATTGAAGGCAATATCCTCCGACAATAATGATATAATCCGATTCAGTCACATTGGTGTTTGTTGATTCGAACATCTCTCCACTTTTTAGGCAGCTAATCCAATTGTTTTGACAGGGGTTACTCCTTTGTTTGATAAGAGTCTGGTAAAGTTATATTGTTAGGCAAAGTTAACGGCGCCCAGTCAACCTGACGAGCGCAGCCGGGGCCGGCAGAAAGCACGCTAGGTGAAAAAGTACACTTCCATAATAAGTGCTCTTTTTCCACGAACTAATTTTGTAGGCTACTTAATATTAAAACATTTTGTTTAGTACTTCTTAAGCTATAATCTTAAGAATATCTAAGTTTACATAACTGTGCTACTTTGAGACAACATGAAAATTAACTAAAATGGGCATACTGTTAGTTACAATAATGTCTTTGGGACAAACATGTTCTTCTATTTTTAACTTGTGTTAATTTTTAACTACTGTTTTTAAAGCAAACCTCGTATAATGTAAATTAATAAATACAAATTAATAAAATGAGTAAAATACTCTTTGTGGTAAAAGAAGCATTTTTAGCATTCACAACATGCAAACATCAATAAAACTATTACAGTTATTAAAAACAATCAAAATGTATTAAGAAGCATGAGAAAAAGTTGAGTGAACACATTTAGTTCGTAGATACTGCACTCTGCTATTGCAATAGTGCTTTAGTTGTTAAAGGTCATCCAAAGGCAGAGTGCAGTATCTGCATTTTGAGAGTCAAGGGTCACATCGGTGGTCATGTTTTTTTTTTTCTATAAAAATTTCTTCCTAACAAGGCATTACATGAATGCATTACCACTAATCTACCCACAACATGTTTGGCTGGCTAGTGTAAAAACTTTAAAGCCATTTTTCTCAGTTTCAGTGTTTGCGTAGATACTGCACTCTGCCTTTGGAGGGCAGTGTTTTACACCTCTTACTCTAAACAAAACATTCAATGAAGCAGGTTAGTGTTACATACTGATAAACGGCAACTCAAGTTCATGGTAAGTTCAAAGGTTTTGTACTATAAGACTACAAGGAATGCCTAGGGCAAAAAAAAATATGTTACAAATCAAGCTCTGTTCAGTCATAGTTGTCTAGGACAACTCGGAGGTATTGTAAACTGGAAGTGCACATTAAATAGCGCGAGCTTTGTCAAATAGCATCTACTTCAAAATGCAATATATACGTTAGCAGCCAAAGTTAATTGTTAATGATTTGGGACACATATGATGTAATGTAATGTTAAACTATGTGAGTGGCGCTGTGTGGTGCGACAGGGATTTGAGCTACTTCCTGAGTCACAGCTCAGCCAGGTGGCGCCTGTCCGCGCCGGTATGCGTATACTAAAACAATGTGTTCGATTTTTTTTTTTTTTTTGGAACGGCGCGGGCCGAGCTGCACGGCTGGTGTGCGATCCCCTTTAGGAAGCTTTTGAGGAGTCATGACCGAGGATACACAAGTGTATCCTATGCAGAAGGTTTATTAACTAAACCTGACACACATAAATCTCCTCCCCTTTCACATCGTCACCTTTTAAATGCATAAATATTGTTATTAATCTCCTAAGACCTGCACCATAACATAATACTTAATTCTGTGTAACTGGAACCTGTGGTACACAAACTTGGACAATTACACTGCTTTATGTTCAACGAAAATATTTGGTTATTATATTTATTGTTTTTTCCTAACCCCAAATAGCTGGAAGAAATCTGAAAAAAGACAAACCAAAGCTCGGGTCTTAAGAGGTTAATAGACTTTATGCAGTGGTGTAGTGCAGGGTATACGCAGGTATACGGAGTATACCCACCTCTTTATTTGATGGCATGGGGTATACCCACTTCTACTGGGGGCATCCATTAAGAGTATACCCACTTCTACTGGGGGCATAAACTAAGAGTATACCCACTTCTCCAGACACCACTACACCACTGGCTTTATGTCCAGCTGCACTACTTCCTGAACTTCAGCCAGCTCCTTGTTTCCTGTCTTCCATTATTGGACAAACTGATTAATCCAGGTCTGCCTGACATCAGTAGTCACAACAACAATAACCAGACACACCTGGATTAATCGGTTTGTCCAATAATGGCAGACAGGAAACCAGGAGCTGGTTGAAGTTCAGGAAGTAGTGCAGCTGGGCATAAAGCCTATTATTAAATTACAGTAAATGTAGACTCGTATCAGACAGTATATTGAATATTTATGTATAGATGCACGACATAGAGGCAACCACGGTTGGTTCTTTGCCTCTACGTCGTGCATTAAAATCCTTTAATTTAATACTTTTTTTCTTGGAGTTTGAGCTACACTCTGCAGGACTTTAGCCCTCCAGGATCAAGTTTGGACACCATGAATGAAGCTAGTTCTATTAAAGGAATAGTCTACTCATTTTCAATATTAAAATATGTTATTACCTTAACTAAGAATTGTTGATACATCCCTCTATCATCTGTGTGCGTGCACGTAAGCGCTGGAGCGCGCTGCGACGTTTCGATAGCATTTAGCTTAGCCCCATTCATTCAATGGTACCATTTAGAGATAAAGTTAGAAGTGACCAAACACATCAACGTTTTTCCTATTTAAGACGAGTAGTTATACGAGCAAGTTTGGTGGTACAAAATAAAACGTAGTGCTTTCCTAAGCGGATTTAAAAGAGGAGCTACATTTTATGGTGTAATAGCACTTCTGGGAGTACTTCGACTCGGCGCAGTAACACCCTCCCTCTCCCATTATGAGAGGGAGAAGGGGAGCGGACTTTTCAGGCGAGTTGAAGTACTCCCAAAAGTGCTATTACGCCATAAAATATAGTTCCTCTTTTAAATCCGCTTAGAAAAGCGCTACGTTTTATTTTGTACCACCAAACTTGCTCGTATAACTACTCGTCTTAAATAGGAAAAACGTTGATGTGTTTGGTCACTTCTAACTTCTAACTTTATCTCTTTATCTGCAAAAATTTTGCATGTAGTGGACCTAAAGACATTTAACTTATGTGACCAGTCTTAAAGAGAAAATTACATGGCAACTTGTAAGATTAGTCTAAGCAATTTATGCAACTGTCCCCATGATTTGTTATATATTATCTTTACCTTTTCAGTATATTAGACGTGACTTTGTTCGTACATTGTATAAAATCTTTGCTGCCTTAATTTTTTGTTGAATCAACTAAGATTTACAAGTCATGTCAACATATTATTATCTATCTAACTACTCATTTTATAAGTTAAAACAATTCATCTGTAGTTATAACAACTCATTTCTAAGACAAATAATAGTAATTAATTATAAGTTAAATCAAATTAATATGGCTTTAAAATCATTTTTTTGTCTCTTAAATGCTATTGCTATTCACTGCAAATGTCTGACTGTGCACACACAATGTCACGTATTTAGGTTTATACTTGAATTGAGAGAGAAAGTTGATAACCAGCACAATCCCAGATAGCAATGAGTCGGTGGACCACCGGCGGTGCTCTGGCGGCAGAAAGCGTCATAAGGGCATAATCGCAAACAGGTTTGACGGCGGACCGCCTTGCATAAATTAAGCAGTCGGTCCGCCAGGTGCATCTCGCAACAAATGAGAGTGACGTATTCAGCGGCAAAAGTTTCATCCCCGCCAGCGGGATGCACCTATAGCCGACACCTTGGGGCTGGTGGCATAAAGAAGCCATGCGGATATTTTTTGCTATCTGGGATGAAACAGATTAAACCAAAGTAACTTGTGTTGGATTTATCAACTTGAAACTTTGGCAACTCTAAGTTTGTTCATCTCACTTTGTGCAACAGCTTACAGAAATGAAGTTCTGCACCCCTGACTTATTTTCAAAAGTGATATGCAATTGTATTATTAGAAAGAGCTTTATTCTACATGTACATTTGGTCTAAAATATATATTTTTTTCAGTTCTCAATGAAAAGTAAAAAGAAAACTATACTATAGAAATGTAGGTTTCTCTAAAACTTTGATAAGGAATGCCGAAACATAACTATCCTGTCCATCTAATAAGTTACAAGGTAAAGTGTCAAAAAATTCATAGACTTTTTAAAAGCATTTGATAAAGAGAATGGTTAAGAAATAACGACTCTTAAAGGAACACGCCCACATTTTGGGAATCTAGCTTATTCACCATATCCCCCAGAGTTAGATAAGTCCATACATTCCTTTCTCATCTCTATGTGTGCTGTAACTCTGTCTGACGCAGCCCCCGCTAGCTTAGCTTAGCACAAAGACTGGAAGTAAATGGCTCCAGCTAGCATACTGCTCCCAATAAGTGACAAAATAACGCAAACATTTTCCTATTTATGTGTTGTAATTTGTATAGTCACAGCGTGTACAAATAGCAAGGTCATATAAGACACAGCCATCTTTTAACTGTATATATATTGGGAACTATATTCTCAGAAGGCGAAACACTGCTACTTGGGCGGGGTGATTTGCTCACAGCACCTGAGAAGCCCCTGGTGAGGAGCAGAGAGTTCGCTCAAGAGTTGTGCAAATCACTCCGCCCATGTAGCGGTGCTTCGCCTTCTGAGAATATAGTATGTATACTGTTAAAAGATGGCTGTGTCTCATATGACCTTGTTATTTGTACACTGTGTGACTATACAAATCACAACACATAAATAGGAAAATGTTTGCGTTATTTTGTCACTTATTGGGAGCAGTATGCTAGCTGGAGCCATTTACTTCCAGTCTTTGTGCTGCGTCAGACAGAGTTACAGCACGCACGGAGACGAGAAAGGTATGTATGGACTTATCTAACTCTGGGGGATATGGTGAATAAGCCGAACTCCCTAAATGTGAGCGTGTTCCTTTAAAGAACCAGGACCACATTGCGACAACAGCAATATGGTACACAATATCCTAACTTATTAATTGTATAAATTCTTATTAAATGTGGGCTGTGTTTCAGTCTTCCTTTTGAAAATGTAAAGGTATTGTCAGAATATTGATTTGCCCTGAAATGTAGTGTTTCATTATATGTGCCTCAAGTAGATTGATAAATTGATATACCTTTGTCTGCCATTTTTCTTTCAGTGCTTACTGTTGCCTTGAGACGTGGAACGGGATCTAAAAGATATGTGCAGTATTAAAAGGTATCCAGACTGACAGGTATCCTGGCAGCAGTTCAATTAATGGCCACCTGGGGTGTCAAACAAGATTTGAAAGCAAACCTTGTCGATGCCTCTTCACAGCGGGCACACGGGTATTTCCCCACTCATCTAAACAGAAGTCCAACAAGAGATACATTGCTCACCTCCTGTTTTTGTGTAGCGGAAAGCCTGAAACATCTTTCTCCACTCGTCCAGCTGAGTACCAACTTTTTCATCACCCCCAGGCATGACTGATGCATGTAATCAATCGGGAAGCATTTGATCAAATTAATGGGCATCTGAATAAATGGCGAAATGTTGTTGTGATGCTCGGGCTGAAGTTGGTTTCTAAATGATGAATCTGTCCGTAGATTGAGGTTGTCGGCAGTGATGCCGGTAACGCGTTACTTAGTAACGCGTTACTCTAATTTTACCACTTTTTTTTAGTAACGAGTAATCTAACGCGTTAATATTTCCAAACCAGTAATCAGATTAAAGTTACTTATCCAAGTCACTGTGCGTTACTATTTTTGAAATTTTCCTTAGTAAAATATATATTTTCTTGTATATTTCTTCTTGCGTCTCGGGAAGTGAAGTCAGGTGTGCGACAAGTCACGTTTTCAGCACGAGGACAATTCAGGTCACGTGTAAGCGACACAAACGTAAACAACGTACAATGAAGAGAGAAAAGAGTTGCAGCTACAAAAACACTACGTCAAATTAAAAAAAAAAACATTTGGAGTCGCAGCACGGCGCAGACAGTCAAACTAAGAGCAAGTCCCACATAGTCCCACCCGGTGATGCGAAGCAGTGAGCAGGAGGTCATCCACTACCCAAACAACAAAAGCTGGACTTCAGTGCAAAACCAGTAAGTGTGGGAGAGTTGAAGAACGAAAGTAACAAAGCGATTTTCTCCGAGCCCTGATAACATCTAAATCTCACTATGACCGCATATTAGCACATAACCTCTGAAAGAGTTGACAAATATCGCGTTATTTACTCACCGATTTCCACGTTTAGATCCAGAACTGTGTTTTCAACCATGATAAGTACATTCCAAAAGCGGTCTTTTTTTCTTACAACGCGTTGTGTTTCTCGTTTCATGTGTTACAATACTGATAAATCTACAAGGTATTTAGTATATAACATCCTGAAGACTTCTCCGTTTTTCAAAATAAAAGTAAGTCGAGTTTATAGAGTAAGTAGATCCTGTCGGGTCAAAAGTAACACTTGTTAGTTTTGTCCAGCTGCTAATACTGTGTATAATATGGTAAAAAATTGATATTATTCTAATTTGATTTAATTTTATTTTCATAGTGTTTAAACTATTGCATTTTTTTAGTCTCAGCAATTTAAGTTTGTACTGTTGGTTGCTTTTGAAACATTTGATAAAACTGAAATTTAAAATAAAAATGTAATTTAATTATTTTTTACAAAGATAAATGACAAAATAAGTTTGCAGTTACATATTAAAGAGGTCATAGTAATATATATTTAATAAAAACAAGTGTAACACAAAAATCTATCATGTTTTGTTGTGTTACTTTTGACCCACCTGTGTGTTAGTTTCGTCCCTGCTGTCAAGGTCAAAAGTAACAATTCACTACTCTTGTTTAAAGTGAAATTATACAGAAGTCGTTTTACATTTGTTCAAAATTCCAGCTGGTTTTGATAGACCACACTTGTTATTGACCACAACAAAAATATATCTCTGTCTAAAACATTAACTTTTAAAATTAAGTTTTTCTGAAAATGGCCCCTGCTCACCCCTATTTATGTTAAGTGAAGTCAAGAAAGACTCATATATATATATTTTAGTTTTTTAAAACACAACAGTTCAACTTAAAATGTCAGGAGATACATTGTTGACGTTACTGTTAAAAATGCACTTCCAATAAAGTGAGTGTTGGCAAAACCGGTTGTCATTTTTAATGTTGAGGCAGTGGGGGTGTTGGCAGCTACTGGAATGTAACTAACAAAGTAACTTGTAATCTAACTTAGTTACTTTTAAAATCAAGTAATCTGTAAAGTAACTTAGTTACTTTTTAAATGAGTAATCAGTAATCAGTAATCAGATTACTTTTTCAAAGTAACTGTGGCATCACTGGTTGTCGGTGTCCTGAAATGTGACTCCGTTGTACCATTCACCATTCTGATCACATTTATCACAGCCATAATATCCAGAACACAGCTTTGTGCCACGAACAAAAGCTTTAGCTAGAGCATCACAGACAATGCAGAGAACATGTACACTGTAAGTTTTACCTCTGCTTTCAATGCCTCTAGACAAGAGGTCTTTCAGGTCTGCAACAACATCATCTAAAAAATGTAGATTTTGGCTTGGCTTTTTTTCCCCACATGTCAATGTCGTAGGGAAAACAACAACAGGATCCAAATGGATGGCACAGAGAACAGGCCACATGACTTTGTTTGAATTTTTTAATAATGATAAGCCATCAATATTAAAAGACAAGTAAATGATGCTGTGGTCTTGTAGCTTGTCCACGGGGTACTTCTCCAGGCAGTACAGTAACTTTTGATGCAAAGGATAGTGTAAGTATTCCATTTCGTATTGCTGTGTTGTTGCTATGTTTCTAGGTGTTTTTAGGAGAGTACGGACGGTAGATGGAAGATCTCTGTGGCCATGTTGCTGAAGAATATGTAACAAATGGTCAACAGCATTGTTTTTTATTTGGAACTGAGATGTCCAGGTAGCCAGATCTGCTCCCAATGATCCGTTGTCTTCTGAGTCAGATGTGTCATTTAATTCCTTAAAGTCCATGGCTTCCTCAAGGTCAATGGCTTCTATAAAGTCATCATCCCAGTCACTGTCTTCAGAAGATGATGATGAAGGTGATGCCTCAGTGGACAGGTGGTCTTCCATAAGACATCCAATGGCTTTATCCGAGTCATTTTGACACATTGGTGGTAGATCTGGGTGATCCTCCTCTGTGTTCATTTTTTCCATATTTTTAAAAACACATTTGGCAGCTCTCCATGATCTGAGATATTGTCTTGATCTTTCTTTCTTTTCCTCACTCATTGTTACGTCCCTCGTTAGTTAGATGTAATTTGTCTAGGAATATTATTATTAGACGTAACAAAATAGCTGTGTGTGTATCATGGTGGCAACAGGAAAACCACAAGACAAAAAGGCAGACAACCAAACCAGCAATCTCATTGCAAAGTGTTTAATTAGAATATAAGTTGAATATGAAAAGTAGTATCAATATAGTATAAAGGAATAAATATTTACAATATATACAATTAGCAAGAACAAACAAACATTGACAAACTGGAGGAGAGGAAGGAGCGAGAGAGTGGAGCTTAAATCAAAGAACCAAATATAATCATAAGGAAAACTAACTAAGGAGTAGAAAGCTAAACTCTCTAACAAAAGAAAATGTAGAAAGAAACATCTTCAGCGTGCAAGACGCTAAAACTAAACCATACTATCTAACAAAACAAAACATACATAATTAGCTCCACTCGTTTATGCTAGTGTGTCTAATACATGATAAAAACGACTACGTGCAAATGTAGGTCGCGACCTGCTTACCTGACTCACGACCTCTCCAACCAGGCTACATATCTCCACAAAAGGACATGGTTTAAAGTGTACGTTTCACCGGTACCGCGGCCGGTGTTCCGCGTTTCGAATCAAGCATGAATTAAACACAGAAACCCCAAACAAGCGAGCACGACAAACGCAACGTCTCTCCCCAACCCAGAGTTTGTCTTTGAGCTGCCGCCATTGAAGTTTGAGCCATTCATAAACAGCTCCGTGAGCAGCGATTGGTGGCGCGATCCGTGACGTCAGACCCTTACGCCCGCAGATTGACAGATGGATCGTCAAATCAGAATCCACACCTGAAATACAACAGACAGGCACGCACACACATATGCAGCAAACAAAACGCTTGCATAACACAGCGTACGTAACACTCATCATGAAGAATTCCTGAAAGAACAATATATCTCCATGTTTTCCTACAATCTTTCTGTTCGAAATTATGAATTTTTCAAATTTACTCAAATTGTATTTTATATTTGTATTTATACAGAGGACTTTTATTTTGCATGTACTGTTCTACACCAATAATGAAAATAATTTTGTAAAAAGAAATTCTCCTTATTAATGTGCTTCATATTCATTTATTTATAGAATTTAATGTACATGAACTGTTATATAATACTAAAATTAAATTGTACTTTTATAAAATTTATGAATTTTACAGTAATGAAGGCTTTGCCCCTCATTGTATTTATTTATACAGACTTCTTTTTTCCTTAGACTTTATCCCACGTTCCGTCACATCCGGCTCTGGCAGTTTGTTGTGGTTAAAATACAAATAAAGCTCGAAACCGCGTTTCGTCACATCCGGTTCTAAATAAAGTTGCTGCCCCCACCATGTTCGCTGCAAGTTTGGTTGAAGAATTGCAGCTAGTAAGTAAAAATTTATGATTTAAAGTTTGTGATAATATACCTACGAGTTACAATTTATGTGATGTTGGTGAAGTGTGACCTATCGAGAGGGAATGGCCGGTCATGAGAGAACTTAGACCTGTGTGTCTATCGGCACTAGGCAATTTTATGATTTGGTAATGTTAAATAGAGTATTAACTACAGTAGTTTTATGGTTGCCTGTTTAGAGAGAGTGCGATCATGTAAGATACCATATTCCCTTTCAAACCATGGCGTTATCGTAGTTGTGTTTTTAGTAATCATGTAACGTAACGAACGTGCAAAGGCAGTGCAAAAAATAAATAATAATAATAACGCAAGACATTGGATATTTTACTTTTTATTAGAGAGGCTTTCTCCTGTTCGCCGCATGTAAACAAAAAGTAACGTTAATTGCATTTGCGACGTCACGTGGCATAACGTAAACTCGCTGCAAAAAGTAATGTTAATTGCATTTGCGACGTCACGTGGCATAACGTAAACTCGCTGAACAGTGGTCATGTAATTTGCATTCGACTCTAATGTAGAGACTAATACAATTAATACAGTTAGCGGAGGTCTTTGTTAGTACATGTGTGCATTATGTTGCTCGTCTGACCAACGCTTGCTGTCCAGATCATAAACACATCGATGCTGCATTGGCTGCTTTGCTTCGATACGTTAGTAGCGCCGCCATATTGGGAAGGGCAAAAGCCCACTAAACTCAGAGGTGAATGGGAGCTTTTTCGGCCTTAAAACTTTACATGGTTGTATAAATTGTCAAGATGTGTTTGCAATGTTAGTCGTATGGGTTTCTATGGCGGTCATTAGGTGGTACTTGATCTAAAAAGTTTGAGAACTGCAATGAAGAGAATAAAACAACTCTCTTATTTATTTACGATTATGCTTATTACATTTTAATCAATAGATGTGTCTTTCACACTTGCACTCGACTTGTAAGGCTAGACTGAATATATAATGTGTAAAGTATGTTACAGAGACCACAAAATAAGTATGCTAGACACGCAGCAAATAGTTGTATGACCGATAGATTTTTATAAATAAGAGGGCAAATGCATCTAGGTTCTCTGACAAGCAACGCACTAGAATTTTAATGTGCAGAGAATTACACGTAATACACCTTGAACGAACACAATGAACTCCTCAAGGAGAGAAAGCGCGTAGACACAAACTGGCTGAAGGCATTGAAGACAAACATGGTGTGTTTATCTCAGAGTCAGATGTGTAAAATAGAGCTTTTTGCCCCCATGATAGATGAGAACCTGCAGCTCTCTCTCTCCGCTGGAGTGTGCGCGCGCCCGCAGCAGGGCGCGCATAGCTCGATTCTAGTGACATCAGTGGCAGTTAAACTCAAGTGCCACGCCCTTAAAGGTAGGGTAACACATTTTGAAAAATGCTAACGGTAGCCGCCTAGCAATGAAATCCCGATCCCACCCTCAAGTCAAATCGCCATCCAAAGTCACGCCTCTTTCAAAACACATGAACACGCACAGATCAGATGGTCACATCTCATGTCTCATTCAGCAGTGAGAAAACTTTGCAGTACAAAGTCGAATAACACTTCCAAAATAACCAAACAACTGGTTTACATCAGAATTAGTTTAAGCACACGTTCGGTTGTGTAGATGTCACGGCCAGGGGCTGGCTGTTCTAGGCTAAAGCCACGCCCCTTCTCAACTTCCACCTCGAGGAGGTCCCCAAAGCCAACCCAATGACCAAACAACACGAGAACAGGTAAGTATAAAACAATCTTTATTGAATTTAAATATTTAAAATGTCTTGGGGAATGGGGAAAGGGGGATTAAAACAAAATCTAGCTCTGCTCTCCAGGTGGGCCTCAGCCGGGGGATGACGGGAAGCAAGGGGCCAACGGGGGTCCGGGACGTGGAACTCAGGCTCCGGCTTGGCCTTAATAATCCGTGGCGCGCTCCTTCTTCCTCCTGGAGGCAGAATCAGAACCAGTATGAGTGTGGGGGATTATTATATTGGTCGCGTACCTAAATCTTCCTCGGGGAGGCTCCTCCCTGTAGCCACACAACTTCCGTCAGGTCACTCACCACTCCTTTCCTTCTCTCCACAGGTTGGACACAGAAGCACAGTTAGTTTGCCTTAAGATGGCTCTCACCTCTCGACTGGACTCAGCGTACCGTAAGTACAGGTTTTTGCTCGATTTCTCCTCAGAATATTCACTCGCTCTCCTCTTCTCTCCACAGGTTGTTCCCCACAGGTCTACCGGATACATTGTATGCTCCGTCTCTATGGATCGACAGCTTAAGAGGTTAATAGGCACACAGGCAGCAGTGGCGGACTTACAGCAGTCGGCGCGGCGTGCGATGGGGTAAGTAGTTCCTAGGTGGCGTCGGGGGCGAACCTTCACGACCGCTAGATGGTGGCAGAGGGGTGGAATATCCCAACGTCTCACCGGGCCGAGCGCTGCCCTTTCCCCGTTACCGTCAGGCGTTCGAACTCTGGACAGGGGCGCCCCTTTGTAGAGGCCACGGGACGATGGAATTACGTCACCTCTCTCTCTGCAACAACAATGTTTAGGCAATCGGACACATAAATAATAATAGCCCCAAATCGTACTCACACCTCTGCTGTTTCCTCGGCTCTTCACCACCACTCTTCACATCCGCCCGATGTCTAGACGGGGGAAAACCGCTTCTGGGCACCGTACTATTTCTGGAGGCCCGAAGCACGCTCACAACGTATGCTGTACTGAACTGAGCTAAAGCCAGCAGCCTCTTTGTCTTCTCTCGACGAAGTGCGTGAAGGCGGGGGTTAATCTGACAAGACACACAGCAATACACAACAACCCACAGCAATATACAGCACCACGTCAAAAATAAAGGTTTCCACAGCACAAAGACTCACCCACCACTCTTAGTGTACGAAAAAGACACCCGTCTTCCCTCACTTCGCTTAGTTCAGATTTGGCGATGAAAATATGCGGCCCAGCTAGTGGTGTCGTCGTTGTGACTGCTTCGGTAAGTATTCCTTCGGCTCACCCACCGCACTATATTAGGGGTAGGGCCGCCCTCCTTCTCCTGGAGGAATTTAACATAAAGCCAGGTTACTGCACAGGACACTTTCAACTAGATCTTGGTACTCACAGCGATGCCGTTTTCAATCACCTTTTTTCACTTTGTCTCAATTTGTCATGTATCCGTTCTCCTCACAACCTCTAAGGTTCCCGATGTCTTCACAATCATACAATTCCAGCCAAAAGCTCTTCAGTATAACACCACAACCAGCCGGGTGCAGTGCTCCTTTAACTCTCTCTCACAGCTCCGTCCTCTTTTGCCTCTCTTGGCTGCTGTACTCTCTCCTCACGTTCTAAGCGCTCTGTGGATCAACGGCGCCCTCCGGCTCCTCCGAGGACGGAGTGTGTGATTTGGGTCTGCCCTAGGCAGTAGTGGAGCTCGTGCCCGAAACAACTCTTCTGCTGTGTGCTGCTACAGCTCCATTTATGTGGCCCGTCCTCATCTCTTCCTCTAATCAGAGCTGCTACATAAATTGGCTGCACCTGTGGCTCGTTTCTTCCTGATTTGGGTTGCCAAGGAGACTGGGAAGTGAAAGGTGCTTTTAAAAATTCTGTCCGGGCGGAACCTCATCTCTCCCTTTTTGGTTCCGCCCTAAGTCACCCTGTGACATAGACGTAGTAACTATATCGTTACGCTAATCCGTAAACGAACACAAATTTCATAAGCAACACAACATTTCATCAAAGTAGAATATCTGAATCCATCTCAATACAAACATATCGCGTACCTACCTTACCAAAATAAACAGTGCAACGACCCTTTCAGACCCTTTGCCTCCTGCAGATGTTTCATCTCGTGGTAAAGCAGTAAAGTTACCGATGTTCATTACGGTTTTAGCTCTAGCTGATCCAGGCAGTTTTTGCTGTTGTTGTTATAAAAGATGTCTTTAGTTTTGTGCCTCCTGTGTAGGTTGTCAATTCAGCAGAAAAGTTTGCTGTTCTCACTGTTTACAGACAGGAGGTGAGCGCACGTGAACGCGCCGATGACGTATGGTGTCTGCGTGGACTCCCTGCGTGGTGGGAATTCAAATTACGCTTACGTATAAGGGACATAAATGGAAACGTCCGTTCGGACCGAAATCTATGATTTGTTGAACATTTTTTGGTCCTACGCCTTTCACAGATGACATAAATTTCAACAAATACATTTAAACAACTTAACACAGTGATTGCTATCAGGATGTGAGGAGACACTTAACCAGCATAACAAAAAATGTTTCAGGATCAAATCTGTTACCCTACCTTTAATTATTCAGAATTCTAAGGCTTAATACAATTTAAACGGATGAGTTACAAAAAAATCACGCCCTCACAGTTCTCATAAATGGGCAAAATTAGCCATATAGATCAAAAACAACGTTTGTAAAAAGCTGTTAACATATTATTTTCTACTGTAAAGTTGGACATTTTAGCATAGAGGTCTATGGGAATTGACTTCCTTTTGGAGTCAGCCTCAAGCGGCCAGTCGATGATTTGCAGTTTAAGTCACTTCCCTATTGGCTTCCTCAGAGAGCTCGGAAATTAAATTTACTTGACATTTCAGGGGGCAAGGCGACCCCCAATCTAATGGTAGGGGGGAAACTGCCATTACAAATTAGACGGAGAGTTTTGGGACACAGAGCGTGTCATTTATGTAGTTATTTTAAGTACATTAATTTTTCCCGTGAGGGGGTCAGTGAAGTTATGGGAAAAAGGGTTCGACTAAATGGTCTTTAAGTGCAACACTAGTCTTTCTTACCTTACATATGTCATGAAATTATTCTCTGTAGAAAATAAATATTATACTGTTTCCTGTTAGATACGACAGAACACAGAATCCCAGCGCAGATGTATTTATTCACAGCATGTGTATTGTTGAAAACACTCGATGACTTAGTATAAATGAGCAAACACTAGAGACAGTCAATGTGTATAGGGGATAACACTCGGCGGCAGTCCACTGCCAAAATTCTTTCGGGAAAGTAGTGGGAAACACATCATGAGCCGTAGGACATCCACTAAACATCCGAGGGTCTCTGACAAGGAATCCTAGCGGACACAGAGAGAGAGAGAGTGAAAGGCAGATGGTGCTTCAGCAGGTATTCACGCTGGACAGCGCTCCGGTGAACTCTGCGCTCAGAAATCCTTAGAGGGGAGAGACGCAAGCTCGGCTGTTGCCACTCCAACCAAGTGAGCGAGCGAGCAGGAACGTGAGAAGATCCAGCAGATGGTGGGCGAAGACTAGAAGCCAATCCTTAAGGCAGAGTGAGGCGGAACAGGGGATCTGGGAAAAGGCAGCAGAGAGCTCGAATTAAATAGCTAACTAATGACACAACTAGACAAGAACTAGACAGAGCTAGATGGGCATGAACATACTGAGACGAACTTGCAAAGAACAGAGGAAACGAGGGGAATTTAAATCAAACCGGATTGGACAATAATAATGAACAGGTGAGGGACGCCGGTGAGAAGAGTCAGAGATAATGAGATCACCAGGTGGAAGACGCGCACATGTGGAGCTGTCAAAACAAAAACACAACACAAGTGAAACAAAGACAAAACAGCCAATAGGACCGAAATCATAACAGTTTACATCTTTTTTGAGCGTGTTCATATTGTCACTCACCTTAGTATGGAATGAACCTTCTACAGAGAGCAAAAACAATAAAGCCAAATAACAAATATACAGATAAACGTCACATAGTAATTTATCTTATTTTTAATAAAATAAGACAAAGAAACGTTGTTGTGTCTCAGTTTTCTCTCAGTCAAAAGATGCGGCAAACAGAGTAACGTTAACGGACAAAGTTTCAGTCAGTCAGCACAGTCTCGCGCAGGATTAAAATTCGCGCCTTTAATAGCTTTATCCGTTGGCCAATCAGAAGTGAGTTTTTTAAAGTGAGCCAAATGCATTTTTTAAATTAAAATAGTTTTTGATGTATTTTTTTATCGGTATTTCAATAAAATTAACCTTATATAAATAATTTAATAATTTAACAATTTGACAATCAAGTGTCAACGGGTGGGTGTGGATATGTTTGAAGAACCAGAAATCAAATGTAACTAAACTTGGATAAAATATATTATATGCATGCTCATGTTTTAAATATTTAAAACAACACTTTTTGGTTCAGATCAAGAAAGACATAGGATTTATAAAGATGTCATACAAACACATTCTAGATATTTCCCAGATGGTGTAAGGTTGTTTTTGTTGGCTGTGGTTTCAGGTCTGCTGCAGTACCAGCTGTTATCTCATTCAAGATACTTATACCTGTCCTCAAGCTCTGCATCACTTCATCAGAAACACTTTGCGCAAGTGGTACATCTGTTCCTTCTCGTCCATTACTCATAGTTGTTTCTCATGTGTTCTACTCATATTTGTTTGTTTGTGTTTGTTAACTTTGTTTTACAGGGCAAGCTTTCAATCACATCAGAAATTACCCACATCAACCTCGTTTGCTCTCTCTTCAAAGCTTTGTCCATATTGCCATGTATTCGTATTGCAGGAGTTGCAAAATACAGTCACATCTCAACTATTATTTTATGATGCTTTTTACAACTAGTCAGGTTTGTGTAATATTTTGCTTTATATATGTTAAATTGTAACACTGTTGTCTTGTAAGGCATGACATTGTGTTCTTATTCAAATACATACATGGAATGACAATAAAGCTGACTTAATATTCTGCCACAGATTATTCAAGTGCTTTATTTGTTGTCATTGTTTCTTATTTAGGAGGCACAGCGGCTTGGTGGTTAGCACTGTTGTGAGTCGGTTCAAGCCCCGGCTGCTGAGACAGGAGGTCTTTCGTGAAGTTGTCACTTTCTCCTTCAGCGTGGGTTTACTTCAGGTACTTTTGTTTATTCCCAAAGCCCAAATACATGCAGGTTAGGTTAATCGAATATTTTAAATTCCCCCAAGTTGTCCTCGGCACCCTTGAGAATGGTGCCTGTGATGTTTATGGTATTTCAGTTTGATTTTGATTCCAGGAGCTCCTGCAGCTAGAGAACAGGCTGGCTACAGTGACTAGAAAGGGACAGGGCAGATCATCCCAGTATAGGGTAAAACCACATCTGTACAATGACCTTTAAACAGAGGTGTAAAGTTTCTTTGTTGTATATAATAATTTACAGACATCAGGCTTTATATGATGATAGTCAAATATGGAGTTTACAAATGTAGGGATAAACATGTGCAGCTACTTTTGCCAAGTATATGGCCAATACATAAGCTAAACTTTTGATAGCTTGTTATTTAAACCAGTAAGGACACACAAAGCATAAAAATATATCTGTAATCAATTAAAATTTCTGAATTTAGTAGCCTATTTAAATATCAAGTATTATTAAAATATCCTGCCTCTGTTCTGTAAAAATTAATCTACATTTTCTGATGGTTTTGAATTTCTTAACATGTTTAGAATTTTTTTGAAACCCAGTACATTCAATTGAGTACTTTTACTTAAACCTCTCACCTTCAGGTGATCAAAAAAGTATTTTCTGGAAGCATCATAGGCTTTTGGTTCTGATGACCTGCACCCCAGCGGTATTAGATCTTCTGTCTGATTACATCTCAAAGACTTTACGCACACTTGACTAGTAAGTCCAAACTTAAAGGAACAGTATGTAAGAAATTTATATCAATTAATCATAAAATGGCCCTGATATGTCACTAGACATTAAGAAATCATTTTCATTTCAAATACTTGTATCACTGACAACAGCAGTCCGGCCAGGATATTGTCATTTAAAAAGTGGAGTTGCAGCCCTCAACTGATGTTTATGTTGTCATTTTGTGTATTGGCCACCATCTGTGTGATTGCAGTACCAGTTTTAGCCACAAGTTTTGTGATTGCAATACCAGTTTTGGCCACAATCCTACATACTGTTCCTTTAAGCTGTAGTCTTTAGTTCCTCATACTCAATTGTTTGCTATAAGCGTTTGCTTTTTTGTAATAATTCTATTTGAAGCTTCATAGATAATGAAATCGATGCACTAACAGTGGCATCTACAGAGCTACATTCAAGTCATCAAAACAGACTTTATGATGTCATTGAGCCAATCTAACCAATATACACTGTTAAAGTCTTTTAATAAGAGTAATCAAAATGGTAAGGAAGCATAAGTCATAGTGTATAATATGCGCTTGCTTTGGCAAATAAATGGAAAACAGGTGCACTGTAGAGGCAACAGCAAAGGTGGTCTTGGGAGGAATATCCTTAAAGGGATAGTTCACCCAAAAATGAAAACATTTACTCACCCTCATGTTGATACAAACCCTCATGAATTTCATTGTTGTGAGGAACACAAAGTAAGATATTTTGAGGAATGTTTGTAACCAAACAGTTTGTGGACCCCATTTACTTCCATAGTATTCTTTTTTCATACTATGGAAGTGAATGGGGTCCACAAACAGTTTGGTTACAAACATTTCTCAAAATATCTTCCTTTGTGTTCCTCACGGCAATGATGTTTGTACAGGTTTGTGACGACATGAGGGTGAGTGAATGATGACAGAATTTTCATTTTTGGGTGAACTATCCCTTTAAGAGGGTCACACATAGTGATGGTCAACCCGGATCTTTTTAAGGATTCGGGTTATTCTGAGTCACTCACTAATATGATCCGGGTTGTGCGAGTCACTCGAGTCACTTGAGTCTTGGTCAAAATCTCCCAATTCCAATCGCTAAGTCATACTAATGCCAACCAAGCAACTCAGATCATGCATGCAGCTACGAGTCTACGACTCCTCTGCTCGCAAAAAAGGGCTCATGTGACCTGAGGAACTCATAAAAAACATGCATGTCCATGGTAACATTATCAATAACATAATTGTAAAAGTTCGGTGTGTTTAGTTTCATTTCATAACAACAAATATATCAACACCACGTTTAGAAGATGTCAGGCTTTGTTGACTTTGGACGCGAGAGGAACGTGTCCTGTTTCAGATTGACTTAAAAGATCCATGATAGGCTTCGGTTAATGCAGTCACACAGTCACTAATCCGCGCAAGAACATGATCTTGTGAGTGAGTCCCAGAAAGAGCCACCCGCTCCTGCACGTGTCCTGTGAGTGAACCACTCACGTCACTCTGTGACTCAGTCAACAAGAGGAGCCGTGTACGTCCATCGGTGGCGGATCTTTCCAACAGCACTGCTGCAGCAGTCCTCGTATTTAAAATGTTTAAACATTTGCATCTTCTACCCAAAACATTGTGCCAGTCAAATATTGCAACAGATTAGCCTACATGAGTCAGTGGGTTAATAACACGAGCAAGGCTCGTTTCTCCTAGTTCAGGATTCAAGCTCTATGAGTCACTCTCTGTGTGAATTCCAGAGCCGCCGACAAACTCATTGTCGCGCGCACGCATTCCTTTGTACTCTGACTCTGAGCTGCAGGAAATTATGATCCGGAATAGCAGCTTTTGGTTCACTTGGTACCCCCAGTCGACATTTGGTGATGTAAATTAACTTGTTGTTGCAAGTTATAGAACCTATGGCAGCTTTTTTAGAGTTATTTGTTGTAATTCTGTTGTAAACATTTGAAGAGCTTTGTATTTGATACAATTTCTCATTTTTAATGCAAAATCTGAGAGGACTCAACTGACTCGGGTTAATGGTCACTAAGGACTCATGGTTCTCGAGTCATTTTAGGGATCGGGTTAAATGATCCGAGTTTCGAGTGACTCGCTCATCACTACTCTTAGTGGTGCACCACAGTTGCAGCTTACCACAGGTAATGGTTTCCACAGTTGATGGTTTTGGTGAACACCAGTTGATGGTTTTGGTATCGAAGTTGCAACCTTACCAGACAATTTGTTTATCTTACTATGCCCTGTTGCTGGGAAGAGATGCTGAAAATGGCTGAAATTGTTAAAGTTGGAAATGGCCATAGCATAGGCATTTAGGAGTGGTAAAGGGTATTTTTTTGGGGGGATTCTAATTGTACCAAATCACAAGGTGAAGTTGGTGTCAGTGTATGATTATTGAACCACTGATAATGTCAATTTCTTACAGAAGTGTTTTAAGGTTGTCGATTATTCATGGGAAAGCAGTCTGCTATTCACAAGCAGTGTTTGCCAGTACAAAAAGTTATCTTATCCAAGTAATTCCTGGTATTTGCCTGCGCACAACAGTACTGAATCAAACCATCTATTTGCTCTAAATGTACATTTTAAGGGAATTTTACAAACTAGAAATGCGTTTCCAGTTTTCCAGATGTGACAAAACTCATATGATAATGACAAATGAAACACTAATTGCTCTTAATGGTACACACTTCGTTTGTGGTAACAAAGCTTATCCATTTCTTTCTAAGGGCTGAGAGGTAAACTGTTTTTTGTACCTTTTATCAGCGATGTAAGTAGTGTCAGAGGATTATGTGAAGCAGCACTTAATCATGAGACATACTAAACATTAGATTTCTGATACTGAGAAATGGTTAGGAAGACTTATTCCATTCTTAGAAGGAAGTAACTGATTTACAAAACGAAGTACAAGCATTGTAGGAAGCATTTAAAGCTACAGTGAATGCCACTTTCATTTCTATTGCTAATATTTCAACCCAGTCTCACCCCATGTCGTCAATATTTGACGACACTTGACCATTCGTCAATATGTGACGCGGAGGGTATACCTTTCGCGTCATTTTTTGACGAACTGGGGACTTCAATACTATTACGTCCGTTGCATTCTCTTCTCCTATTTTCTTACCATTTTCGCGTCGGTTTAGGGTTAGATTTACATAATGACATCCCTACCCAAACCTAACTCTAACCCCAACGCCAGGTGACAACTGTTTCTAACCCCAACGCCAGGTGACAACTGTTTAATTTCGCGTACACTGTTTAATTTCGCGTACACTGTTTAATTTTGCGTAATCTAACCCTAAACCGACGCGAAAATGGTAATAAAATAGGAGAAGAGAATGCAACGGACGTAATAGTATTGAAGTCCCCAGTTCGTCAAAAAATGACGCGAAAGGTATACCCTCCGCGTCACATATTGACGAATGGTCAAGTGTCGTCAAATATTGACGACATGGGGTGAGACTGTGTTAAATATTTTGGATGAAGTAAATGCAATTAGAAAAGTTGTTTTGCGAAATCGAATGGCGCTTGACATGCTGTTGGCTTCTCAGAGGAGCACATGTAATTGTAATTGCAACCAAATGTTGGCAATACATTCTGGAAGATTCTGGGTAAGTGGTTCATAATCTGGCTAAAGTTTTGCATGAACGAATAGCTAAGCTAAATAAAACCATGTCTTTTCTCATCTGACTGGTTTACATCAATATTAGAACTACTTTGGAATTATTTAAAAACTACCTTTGGTAGTCGCAATTTCATAATTGTTTGTCATCTTGCTCTTGTACATTGTCATAAAAGTGTTGATTTGTATTTATTAGACACTTGACTGCTGTCACAGGCCCATCAAGGCCATTATCCAGTATAAGACACACTCCCCCAACCGACGCTGGTACGCAGAATGACAGAAATTACCTGTTCTTTTAAGAGCATGTAGAAAGGAAAAGTGAGGACTGGCCATCTAAGCTTTTTAAAGATGTGTTTTGATAAAGATTATGAAAGTTTGCTATCTATAATCATTTAATTTTGTCATATATGATTAAGAGGGGGGAGTGCAGGATCCTACCTTAGATCCTCACGTGCAGAATGTTTTATTGGGTTTTTTTAATCTTTAATCATTTATTTACATAATCATCATAATCATTTTATAATCATTAGTTATCCATATAATTGTTTATTTGATTATTTAATATTACTTTATCATTATCAATTTTATTATTATCATTTTTTTATTATTACATTATTATTATTTATTCATTCATTCATTATATTTCTATATTTCATGTGTCTTAATTTCATGGTGGTTCAGTTTCATAGAGCTGTTCTGTCTGTGTGTAAACAGAGATAGATAAAGAGAATGTTTATGGAAGCCCAAGGTCTAAGGGATGTTGCAGCTGAGCAATTTGGATATAACAGTGCACTGGGGTAGACGAGGTTTGAACATTTGAGGCATATGCAACTGAAACTGCTGTCCATCAATAAAACTCTGTTCTATTTTATCATCTAAACCTTCGTCTCACGCCTCTGCTTATGCTCTCCTCTAGCAACTATTGATCAACCTTTTAACTGACAGATGCCTATTAAACAAGTAAACTTATAATTTCTGACGTGATCTGGTGCCCGGGGCTGGATCTTTTTTATTTTGTCTGTAGTGTGGAGACCAGATCTAACAATATGCTTAGCATGATGTCGAGCACACAAAATGTCGTCAGTATGGCCTACATGAAACACGACTGCCCTCTACAGGTTTTTGTATTTCCTGCGTCCCCCACCGAACACCCATTCTGCAGAATGCCACAGAATTTTGGAAGTGCTCGTGGCATTCTGCTCTCTGAGACGCGCATTTTTAAAGGCCACATCTGTACCGACATCCTATGTCTCAACCTCAACAATAAATTGGCCATCAGGATCTGTAAAGCAAAGCACAGGCGTAGAGGTAAAAAGGGACTTAAGAGTGTCAAAGGCTACCTGTGCTTGGTTGTTCCATTTAAATAGCATTTAAGAGTAGGTTAATGGGGTAAGTGGTGCAGCTATCTGACCAAATCCCTTATGTAACGCGAATAAAAGTTGTCGAAACCCAGGAAACGCTGTAGGGATTTACAAGTGTTGGGAATTGGCCACTCGACGATGGCTTTGATTTTAACAGGGTCAGCCTTAATGCATTAGGGAAATATAATATGGTCAAGGAATGTAACTGATTCGATGTCGAATTTGCACTTCTCCGCTTTGACATGTCATCCAGGTACACAAAGACAAAGCAATTAAGCATGTCACCCAAGACGGCATTGACAAGACCCTGAAAGACAGACAAAGCGTTCGTTAATCCGAACTGTAAAACCAAATATTCAGTGCCCGTGGGGGTATTAAATGCTGTCTTCCACTCATCCCCCTCACGGATGCGCACCAGATGCTACGGGTTACGCAGGCATAGTTTGGTAAAGAACTGGGCTCCCTGTAATGTCTTCTCCCTGCAGAAAACATTAGAGGTAAGGGGTATCTATTTTTTACAGTAATGTCATTTAAACCTCGATAATCAATACAAGGGCGCAGAGAGCCATCCTTTTTCTAAATGAAAAAGAACCCGGCACCTGCCGGAGAAGAGGAGTGACGGATGAACCCAGGTTGTAAAGATTCATGTATGTATTTATGTCACAGGGTGACTTTTATAGGGCGGAACCAAAATTGGCGAAACTTGGTTCTGCCCGAAGATGGTTTCCGCCCGGACCAAATTTGAAAAGAACCCCAGTACTTCCTGGTTTCCAGGGCAACACAATCGGGACCTTACTGTTAGGACGTCAGTTTAATTGGTTGCTTTGTTTCTGTGTTTTCATTGTCTGTGTTTATGTTTTACAGCTTTGCTCATTTGCGTCTGTCACTTGGGTTCTTCATCTGCGTGATTCCTTAAACCTGCGTCATGCACCTGCTAATCATTTACCCCTCGTTTGGTTTGCTATATTAGTGTCCTTAGCCTTTTGTTCCCTGCGAGTTCGTCATTGTATGTGCCTTGCTATATCTCCTGTCTTGTCTAGTCGGTCTAGTTCCTAGTATTGTGATATTCTAACTATCCGTTTATTTTGTTATTTTTTCATAGTCTAGTCATTTTTCATAGTTCAGTCTGTTTTATTTTAGTTTTTTCCGCTTTTTACCTGTGCTATCTGCTGTCACCATCTGCCAGGTTACCCACTGCTCTGCTATCTCTGAGTGGTTGTCGTCTCACTCTCCACTGCAGCTTCGACTGCTTGGCTGCCAGAGGCGCTGTCCAGCGTACCATCGCAGGGTCCGTAGCTGCAGTCCGGCTCATCCGGGTAATTTCTCCGTGGCAGTTCTATCATTCACCCAGTCTCCTAGCAGTGGATTTCTCAGTTGGCCTTCGTCCATTGGAACTCTCTCCCTGTCTACGCACAGCAGCAACTCTCTCCCTGTCTACGCACAGCGGCAACTCTCACCCAGTCAAGCACTGCGGATCTCTCTCTCTCTTTGATTCTTCTGCTATATTATTCACCCAAGCTCAGTCTTATGGACACTGACTCATTGAATAAACGCATTTTTTTCTGCAATTGGATCCTGTCTCAGTCTCCCTCTCTAAGCCCTGACACTTACGAGCCACAGGTGCAAAGCAGTAAGGAAGCAGATTTTGATTGGAGGCTAGGTGAGGATGACACACATAAATAGCTCTGCAGGAAACACAAGAGGGCAGCGATTGACACGGGGAAAGCTCCTTTTCGCCAAGGGCGGACTGAAGGCTCTGTTGATCCGGGCATCGCTGGGAAGCGAGCGGAAAGAGGACAGAGCCGCAGGAGGTGAAAGAAAGGCATGCCGTGGATTATTTAAAGGAGCACCCCGAAGGGTTGAGTTGTTGGGCTCGTTTGGTGCTGTTTTGGTGCGTTTGTTGTTGGGCTGTTTTTCCTCTCAGGCTGAAGCTGGCGCGGATGTGTGGGACGAAGTAAACCATAGTGGCCGGAAGACAATTGGAGACTACTGGAAACTGAAACGAAACAAAAGGAAAAGCGGAGTTTAGCGTGAGTGTTTGCTATACTTGGGATATTGTGACATAAGTGAAATCGCTGTGCAACCCTGTTGGAGGAAGGGACGCCTCGTTCTGTGTGGCTGGAAATAATCGCCTGTGTGTATCAAAGAGGAGAACATTAGAGAAGATCTTACAGTGATTGTGAGTATGAAACATTGAGTTTGGGACACACGGTACACTAACCTGTTTTGTAGTGAACGACTCCGGGAAAAGGAGAACGGCCCTACCCCTGAACAGTGTGGTGGGTGAGCCGGAGGAGGACAAACTGGGGCTGTCACAGCGACGTGAATGCTGACTGGGCCGTGTTAACACTCTGGGGTCGACGGTGGCGCGGGCACCGCAAAGTCTTTATTTTTCAATCACTCCGCAAAGAGAGTTAGATAACTCTGCTGATTTTGGTCATACAGACATGATTTATACATCATTTAAAACGTTAAAGTGTCTAGTTCCCTTTCAGTCGGTCACTACGACGTCACGTCGTGACCGACGAATTGGGAACTCGCTTAGAGAGACCAATCTGCTTCGTATACTACTAAAACGCCAATGAACTTGGCATTGAGATATTTGCATAATGCTGGCGCCGCCCCGCCAGGTGCGTATATAAGGCGCACGTGCAAATAGGGAAATCAGCTTTTTTCGCTTCGAAAGCCGGCTTTATCTGACTGAGAAGCTACTATCTGCTCTTCTGGGAACGGTTGCTGAAGTTGATTGACAAGCAGTACTAACACAGCGGACGCTCGCAGTATTCCACTGCTCTGCATATTTTTTGTTTTGAGTTTAGTGTGTGCGTTGCCTTTCCCTGTGCGCATCATCAGCTGAGCACCTAAAGAGTGATTTCCCTAAAAGAGTGATACGTGAGAGCTCTGTGTCTTTTTAAAGACAGCCACTCTCTCGTATATTCGGAGATCAGCGTCCTTTTCAGGATTGTTTTTCGTCCGTGCGATCTTGGATGTGAGAGGTATAAGGGTTCCAGTTACGGTCACGAGCGCTGTCTTCATGCTTGGGCATCAAGCATTCTGAGGCTGCGCTCGTGGAGAGTTTTTGTTCTCTCTGTGAGAGCATAACCCTCTTGGATTGCGGAGACGACTGACGTTTCTACGGGAATGCTGTCCGCGTCTTTGCAGTGCTGACACCGCCATGGTGCGACTGTCAAGCGCTCGCATGACGCTCTTCGCATCACTACGCTGAGGAGGACGGAGGATGCGTCCTCCACCTACCGGCCTTTCATCCTCAGCCGGTTGAGGTTCCGGTGGAGACGGCAGAGTCGTGTTCTATGATGTCTGCCGAATCCATTGGACCTCCTTCTGGTCCCGTTCACTTCTGCAGCATCAGAGGGGTGTCCAATTTTCCTCCGAAGTGGAGTCGTTCCGGAGATGGCGGCCGTGCCTGCTCGAGCGGCGGTAACGGTAGAGTTGGAGGGGTTAACCCCTCTCCGCCCGAACCGTACCGCCCACGTGATTGGTATTTCGGAGCTGCTCGGGCCTCTCGGTCCTCTGCTCCTGTGCCTTTCTTCCCGACGGCACGAAGAGCTGACGTGGTTTGCGGCCATCCGGCCGTTCAGCTTCAGCTTTCACCCCTCACCTCCCTCACCAATGGAGCCGCTAAGGGCAGGGACCCTTCAGTGGAGCGGGGGGTTGCGATGCAGCTGCGTTCCTAGAGGGACCACCCAACCCTTCCCTCCCGTGTTTGTAGATAGTCGTCCGGTTACGGGCGCTGTCCGTCAGGCATGCGGAGAGGCGGCTTCAGCCCTGCACGCAATAACGTTGCTACGGGTTCACCAAGGATTTACGAGGGAGGCCGCGACCTTCAGTCGTGCGATGTTCACGACAGTGGTTCAAGATCGCCACCTTTGGCTGTGTCTGGCTGACGGACGCAGGCGAGAACAACTTCTTGAATGCTCCTGTCTCACAGACCGGCCTCTTCGGCGAGGCCGTGGAGTCGTACAGCTCCGCTGCGCAGACTGAGGCGATCTCTGTGGTCATGCCCCGGCGAAGGAGAGCTGCCCTTGGTAAAAACCACCACGCCGGTTCCTCAGTCTGCCTCTCGCCGTCGGCGTCCTGCGGCGACCACCTCCGTTCCCCTCTTCGGACCCCATCTCGGCAGCGCGGGGGAACCGGTCGTCAGCAGCTCGCCCCGCCCGCTTAGCCGCTTCCCGTGAGATCGGGAGTTTAAGTGGCCAGTAAGCGGGCGACCTGGGTTGGCAGAGGATCACTCTTCAGGAGACGGTGATTCGCTCCTTCCCCCGATAGAGGGTCGGGTGGAAAATTCTTGGTTTGCATATGTTCCACCGGCTGTTTAGCCGGTGCCCACTAACCACACACAGAGTGCATTCCTCTTCCCTCTTCAGGTCTCCAGAGGATCGAGAGAGCCGTGAGCGGGCACACACCAGCTCACCCTACCTCTCCTCTATCGCCAGCGGGTGTTCTGAGGAGTCCGAGCCCTCCACTCAGGAGACCGGACCACCAGCAAACCCGTCGGAGTCTGCGTCCTCAGCTGAGGAGACCGGACGACCGTTTCCCTCAGCGGGCTCAGGTCAGTGTCACACACACACATACTGTAGATGCTTATGCTGTCACGGCAGACGCACCGGCAGTCCCGCCTGTCCCGCCTCGCTGCCCCGCCGCGGGTACACCGGTAGTGTCGTTAATTCTCCTCGTACGGTGCCTGGGTGCTTGGCTTCAGTTCCCAGCCCGTTTCGTTGGGTTTTACGCACGATCCGCCTCGGTTACGAAATACAATTACCGGCTCAACCCCAAAATTCTCGGGCTTTCGTTTCACTATAGTGAAAGTATCCGATGCACATGTACTGCGTGCATAAGTCGATGTCCTGCTGGCGATGGATTATCGAGCCGGTCCCTCTTACCGAGATGATGATATGATGATAGGGTTTTCCAGCCTTTATCTCATAGTACCCAAAATACGCGGTGGGTTACGATCGATTTGATTTACGCCCGGCTCTACAAAGGTGGTCTTTTTTTTTTTTTTTTTTGGATGATAACGCCGAGGCTCGTATTTCAATATTCAGATCGGTTGCAGCTTTAGACCTGTAAGACGTGTACTTTTGTGTCCATCTCCCCTCGCCTTAGACCGTTTTTTCGCTCTGCGTCATGGGGTGGGCATATTAATATTAAGTACACCATTCGAGCTGTCTCTCTCTCTCCGTGTCTCCATGAAAGTGCTAGTCACGGCATTAAAATATCAGAGAGAGAGCGTTGTTCGCATTCTGCTTTATTTACGTTGACTTATAATAGCCCGTTCTTGGCAGACGTGCGCGAACACAAAGAGTTAATGCTTCGGCATCTCGCTCGTTTAAGTCATCAGGTCGACTGGGAAAGAGCAACTTTGCCCCGTGCAGAGGATCCTTTTTCTCAGTATGGAATTAGACTCGATCAACTAATTGGCGTGTTTTACAAGAGCGCGCAACTAGTCAGTTCTGACTTGCCTCGGTTTAATTCGAGGGAAGTACGCGGTCCCTCTGATACAATTTCAGAAGCTCCTGGACATATGACAGCATGCTGCAGCCGTGACACTGCTCGAGCTGCGTCATATGAGACCGCTTCAGCGTTGGCTTTACGATCGAGTCTCGAGGAGAGCGTGGCGCACCGGCATACATTGTGTAAACACTACACCTGCGTGTCATTTAAATTTCCCCGTAGTAGACCCAGCATTTCTGATAGCAAGATATGCCTCTGAGGGGTCTCCTGGCATTCTGTAGCATGCGATGCCCTAAGCACGGGATGTTCAGCCACGTATGACGGGCCTGCAGTCTGGGGTGTGCATAGCACCCCAACTGCCGCGAGCGGTGCGCTGTATATCTGGGACTTGTACGCTCCGCTATGGAGATGCGAGGGACGGATGTGTTTGTCGACACTGATAACTTTGCGACTGTTGCGTTATTTACCGTTAAGGCGGTTTTGCGCTCTCGTCACCTGTCGCATCTCGCTCGTCATCTCCTCCTTTGGAGTCAGAAGCATCTGAGGTCCCTTCGTGCCATTTACATCCCGGGATCGCTCAATACAGCGGTACGCGCTTCCGAGCTGCGCCCCCGGCGAATGGCGACTCCACCCCCAGACGGACCAGCTAATTTGGAAGAAGTTCGGTTGTGCGTAGATAGATCTGTTTGCGTCGCCGGACGATACCCACTGTCGCCTATTTTATTCACTAACCGAGGGCAGCCTCGGCGTGGATGCGTTGGCACACAGCTGACCGCGGGGGGTGCGTAAATACGCATTCCTTCCAGTGAGCTTTATTGCGCAGACACTGTGCAAAGTCAGGCAGGACGAGGAGAGCCTTTTATTAATCGTCCGTACTGGACGACCAAGAATTGGTTTTCATAGTTAATGCTCCTCGCGACAGCCCTCCCTGGCGGATTCCCCTGAGGAAGGACTTTCTTTCTTAGGAAGGGGCACATTTGGCACTCGCGCCCCGACCTGTGGATATCCATGTACGGTCGTTGAGCGCGCGCAAGGTTTAGGTGATTTATCGCAAGCGGTATCTAACACCATCGACGCGGTTCGAGCACCGTCCACAGGACGGGCTTACGCGCTTAATGAAACCTTTTCGTCACCCGGTGCTCTTCGCAACGCGAGGACCCAGAGAATGCCCTTTAACATTATGCTTTTATATCTTTAACAGGGGTTAGATGGTAGGCTGTCCCTCCGCCATTAAAATTTATATCGCCGCTATTTCTGCTCATCACTCACTTATCTACGGCAGATCAGTTGGCCAGCATGATTTAATTATTACATTTTAAAGAGGCGCTCGCAGGCTAAACCCCTCGCGCCCTCCCTCTTTTTTCCTGAGACCTGTCCATGGTGCTGAAGCCTTCAGGTCTCCGATTTAGCCTTTGCAGTTTGCGAGTCTGAAGTTTTTATCAATGAAAACTCTGACCCTGCTAGCATTGGCCTCCATGAAGAGAGTAGGAGATTTACATGCATTCTCTGTTGACGATTCGTGCCTTTAGTTTGGTCCTGCTGTCTCACTGAAGACCCAGACCAGGCTACGTGCCCAAAGTTCCCACCACTCCCTTCAGAGATAAGGTGGTGAGCTTGCAAGCGTTGCCTTTGGAGCAGGCAAACCCAACCGAGGCTTTGTTGTGCCCCGTACGCGCACTGCGATTCTACGTGGTCCGCACGCAAAGCTTCAGGACCTCAGACCAGCTCTTTGTTTGTTATGGTGGCCAGCAGAAAGGGAAAGCTGTCACTAAGCAGAGGATGTCTCATTGGATAGTTGATACTATCGCCCTGGTTTATAATTTGCAGGGCATTCCTTGCCCCTTAATTTGAGAGCGCACTCCACTCGGAGTGTTGCCTCATCTTGGGCATTAGCTCGTGGTTCCTCGCTAACAGACATCTGTAGAGCTGCTGGTTGGGCGACACCTAATACGTTCATTAGATTTTACAATGTTCGTATCGAGCCTGTATCCTCTCGTGTTCTGTCCTCACCAGGGAGGACACGGAGGGCAGACTCGCAAGTCGGCTTGCAGCCTCCGACTGAGGCTCCAAATTGAGTTTCAGTATGGAAGGCTAATAGAGCAAAAATGCGTAATGGTTTGATTTGCTCTCTCCACTGCCTTGACAGCCTTTGTTGCGGAGCATTGGCTGTCAGCCTTTCACTAGCTGTATTCTTACGAACCTACGTGTTTGGCCAGGGCCCCACATTGTGTCCCAACGGGTTCCTTTGTGAGTATTATTCCGTGGGGTTAATCCTACCAGCCCACGTTTCCCTTAGCAGAGCACTGCTTTGCTTACACAGCCACGGCTGTCATTTATACCTCAACTACGGTTGACTTTCGCCCACCAATAGCCCTTAACCGGGCGGTGGCTTCCGCAGCGTCCCTATACCGCTCAGATAGGGCGCTTCCCAGTCGCTGGCACTACTGTGGGTTAAAGGAACATCTAGTGCCCGGCCTTCTGCCTTAAAACCTAATTCTCCTTATCCTTAAGTGGAACCGGAGGGCTTTACGCAGACACTGGAAGAGGTCAGCCCCTAGTGGCGTTTTGGTAGGGATTCCCAATTCGTCGGTCACGACGTGACGTCGTAGTGACCGACTGAAAGGGAACGTCTCGGTTACGGATGTAACCCTCGTTCCCTGAAGGAGGGAACGGAGACGTCACGTCCCGTCGCCACAGGTGCTGCCACCTGCTGTTTAGGCCGGTCACCTTCCGGCTTTCTCAGCGAACAGAAGCTGATTTCCCTATTTGCACGTGCGCCTTATATACGCACCTGGCGGGGCGGCGCCAGCATTATGCAAATATCTCAATGCCAAGTTCATTGGTGTTTTAGTAGTATACGAAGCAGATTGGTCTCTCTAACCGAGTTCCCAATTCGTCGGTCACGACGTGACGTCTCCGTTCCCTCCTTCAGGGAACGAGGGTTACATCTGTAACCGAGACGTTTTTTTCTGTCCACTCCCAATAAAAACAGAATGTTGTGCTTTTCGCAAAATTAAGAAAATAAACATGATGCGTGTTTTGTTCTCTCTCCCTCAGTGAAGACCTTTCAGAAACACGTCAGAAAAATTAACTGTAACTTAAGGAATACTTGTCATATCAACAAAAGATACATATCTACATAATGCTTGGAATGTCTGCTTTTGGAAGATGTAAGTGAAATCGAAAACAAATATTGTAATTCGTTGTTAACTGTGTTAGAAGAGGGAGATGTATCGTCTTTCTCGTGTTCCTGCATTATCTATAATGAGCCACGCCCCGCTCCATTGAAGAGAAGAGCAGAGATCATCCATATTCATTAGTCAACCCCAGTCAATGGAGACTCCGTCTCTGTAGCCATTCAGTCAGTGGCAGTGCTGTGTTGAGTTTTAATCCAAGTGTTGGTGACATGACATCTACTTGTTTACTCAGACTGTAACTTAAGTTATCTCCAGACGCGAGTGTGTGTGCTTCATCAAACAGACGCAATCGACGTCCAAACGCACACACAAATAACTTGCCTCATATTTGACGCGCTTTGTGGTATCATTATAAAATATGCGATTGTAAACATTACATCTACATGTTTACTCGCGCCTAAAGTTATCTCCAAACAGACGCGAGTGTGTGCTTCGTCAGTCACGCGATGTCCAAACGCACACACAAACACGATGCCTCATCTTAGACGAGCTTTGTGGTATTCTTATAAAAGGTGCCATTGCAAACATCACATCTACTTGTTTACTCGCGCCTAAAGTTATCTCCAAAAAGACGCGAGTGTGTGCTTCGTCAGTGTGACGGGATCGAGGTCCAAACGCACACACAAACACACGATGCCTCATATTTGATGCGCTTTGTGTTAAAATTATAAAGTATGCTCTCTCGCCTGTAAATACAAGTTATCTCCAGGCGCTTATGTTTTCTTTGTGCTTCCGTCAGACGCGGTTGACGGCCAAATGCACACACAAACACACAATGCCTCATATTTGACGCACTTTTGTATTAAGACGGATCTAAACACATCTAAAACCCTGTTTGTTCGCGTATATCTCTACACGGTAAGTTTATTTAACGCAGGCTCACGCATGGGAAGGCATTTCTTTTGTGTTGCTTTCACAAACAAACACGTAACAAGGCGTCGTCTTACTGCCTAAAGGCATTATGCAGCTCATTATGCAAGTGTTTTCTTCTTCAGCTGTCAATCACAGATTATTCAAGAGCTTCCAGCCTCCTTGCATATTGCCTTCCTAACCAAAAAGTGACTTTGAATTTGTAAATCAATATTATTGTCTTATGTAAATGAGTAAGCAGAATCATTTTAAAGAAAAAACTCTAGACTACTAGATCCTGTATTGAAAAGTCTTGGGAAAACATGTTTAGTATGAGTTTTTTTGACTTATATCAGTCACTTAAAAATTTAGCTTTTTCAAAAACCACGCATAAACATTTTTCTCTCAAAAATACAAACATGTTCATACATGTTGATCATATAATATAGTAGCCCAGTTTGTGCTGAACACAGTGTTATAAGACTTTTGCCATTATTATGTTTTTAAGCAACTGAAAAAAGCACAAATGTCAGTGCATGTCAAAACTTCTCCAGGGCCCTAAAAACCCCTTAGACCCCAGAGGGTTAAACACCGTCTAACAGACTCCGGCGAAGTGGAGGAAGACGGGGCGCCCTAAATGTTCACTTTGAGTGCGGTGGGTGAGTCTGTGTTGTTGTGGAAATTTCACTTTGACGTGGTGCTGTGTACTGCTGTGTGTGTATTGTCAGAAAACCCCCGCCTTCGCTAACCTCGCCGTGGGAGAACGAAAAGGCTGCCGGTTTCAGTTGTTATTACCTGGCATGTGTTGTGAGTGAGCTCTGGATGTGCAGTATTACTGTGGTGTTCGTCAGCAGTCATCCTTTGTATTGGGGTTGTGCAAGAGTTGGACCGCTAGAGGCTGTTTGAGTACAACTAAGGATTAATGCTGCTTGTACATATATCTACATAACGCCTACTGTTGCAGAGTGAGGTGGAGTAGATCTTGTCTGTCCCGAGGCCTCTTCAAAGGGGCGCCCCTGTCCAGTGCTCTACAGTCTAGGAGGTGGAGAGGAGAGGGCAGCGCTCGGCTCGGTGAGACAGCGTACAGGGCTCGAAATTGCGACCATTTTGGTCGCATATGCGACCGAAATTTAATCTGTGCGACCTTAAAATATATTTGGGAGCATTTGTGCGACTGCCCATTTTGTTGTGAAGCGAGTTGATTGTGATCCTGCGTGCTGGCGCTGTCCCAGGTTCAGTGTTCTCTCCAACGATACATAACCAATCAAATTTCACCATTAAGTTCTTGCGTTTAATGAAGACCGCAGATTGGCTAATATGAGCGTCAGTCATTCCTTGTTGCCGTGAAGTGCGGAAATGTGAAAAGACGAACGCGTCGCGAGCATGACGAGAGCGAGCCGATTACAGCCAAGGTTATTACTGTATTTTTTGACGACGATCCGGATTCAAATGTAACTCCACCACCGGAAAATACGAGTTGACGTTAAACCTTTCAGAGAGAGTGGCTTAAAGATTTCGAGTGTCTATGAAAATGTAACTTACTGTGTTTACTGTAAATCCTGTAAAACGGCGTTAATGGCGGAATCAAAACATTTAAGCGCCAAACGTACCTTGCTTAAACCTGGCGAAAGTGCCAAAAATACAAGCTGTGTCATGACAAATGTGTTTATTATTGATGGAGACACCGAGCTGTCTGTCACAGTGTGTTTGATGGTGTATGTGCGCATGCGCTGGTGAATGGACATTCGACAAACATCCTTGTGGTCCATGTTGCTGTGGAATACGACAATGCTGATGGTATGTTTTTGTTGTATTTTTTAAAACATTGCCTATTTAGTAGTAAAAGCATCCTGGTAATGCAGTTATCAATACCAATATATATTAGCCTTCTATATTAGGGTCACTTTTGTAATGTCACAATTAATCAGTGTTTTACGTATTTGCTAGATTTTCTATGTAATCTTAATCATGTTACCTGTAATTGTTAAATTATTATTGCTGCAATACTATTTGAACAGCATTTGGGTATTAATTTAGGAATTTATGCAGCAAAAAATAAAATAAAATAGAAGACCAACTTTTAAATGCTGGCCATAGGACGTGTAAAGCCCGGTGGTGGTGTTTTATTTTTAATAAAATAAATCTATTAACATTTACATTGTAGTTGTGGTGCTTTTAAATTTTTTGATGGATGCGCCTACATTTTTGCTGGTGCTCCTTACTCTTTAAAGTTGGGAGCACCAGTGCTACCAAATAAAAAAGTTAATTTTGAGCCCTGGCGTAGCATTTTCCCCTCTGCAGCCGCAGCAGCCGTTGGGAGGTTTTGCCCCCGATGCTTCATCACTAAACAGTCTCGAAATATCTGGCAAATCGAGAGAGCCCGGTCACTGTAAGTCCACCACATTTCATCCAAATACAATGTCTATATAAAGTGACTGTCATCTGACCGAGAGTGTTACTGTGTGGAGTAGAACAAGGGAAGCGAATAAGGAGATCTTACCTGCACCGTACTTACTGTACGTCGTCTCAAGCTGGAAAGGCGAGAGAAACCAGCAGTCTGAATAACCGATCTTTGTGTCCCAGCCCGCAGCCTGTGGAGAGAAAGAGAGAGAAAGAGAACGAGGAAAACGTACCTGCACCGTACTTACTGTACGTCGTCTCAAGCTGGAAAGGTGAGAGAAACCAGCAGTCTGAATAACCGATCTTTGTGTCCCAGCCCGCATACTGTGGAGAGAAAGAGGGAGAAAGAGAACGAGGAACACTTACCTGCACCGTACTTACTGTACGTCGTCTCAAGCAGAAAAGGTGAGAGGGAGTCCATCGCAGTATAATTAACCGATCTCTGTGTTCTAGCGGCAGTCTGCAAAGAGGAAGAAAAGAGACATACACGTGAGTCAAAGGAACGCTCACGACAACCATCTCCCAGCACCACGTACTGAAGATACACGGGGCCATTCGAAAAAGGGGTACGTAAAGAAGGAAGTTTTACAAGCCCAACCCTTATTTGTTGTTTATTCTGCCTCCAGGAGGAAGAGGAGGGCGCCACGGGAACCTTAAACCATGCGGAGGAGCCTGAGTCCCACATTCCCTGCAGTGTCCTGGATCCCGGACACTTGGCCCCATCTGCCCCCCCCCCTTTTACTCTTCCGACCACGGCCCACCTGGAGGGCAGGACAAAGAGTCTAGTTTTAAATCCCTCCCCCCTCCCCATTTCCCAAATCCATTTTAATTAATTTAAATAAAGTTTATGCTTTTATACTTACGTGCACTTGTGTTGTCTGGTCATTGGGTTGGCTTTGGGGACCTTCTCGAGGTGGAAGTTAAAGGGGCGTGGCTTGATTAAAGCAGCAGCCAGCCCCGACGTGTGACATGTATTCATGGCCTTTTTTTAGAAGCGGAAAGGGAAAAAGGCGACCCTTCTGCAAAGTCCCCGGCAGGAGGTTGATGGTGCAGTCGTAGGGGCGATACAGAGGTACAGAGCTGGCACGTGACTTACTGAACACAATACAGAGGTCATGATATTCCACCAGAACCCCTCTCAAATCAGCGGTTGTCACCTGAAACACAGAAGACACAGGAGAAGGAGCCGCACCAAAACAAATGACAAGACTGACTCCAGGCCAACACAGAATTATTAACACAATCCAGATGAGATTGGCTGCCCTTTATCTGAATGCCATGCGGGCTAGAATTGCCAAACATTATTGGATAATTCTTATAATTGACACTTCTCTGGGCCGATTGGAATCTTAGCACTCCCTTCAGAATCTTGAAGACAGCGCGGTCCTTTGGATGACAGACACACCTGGCTACCACGAGAGTCTGATGGACATTTTTAACGTGAAGGAACCATCTTATTCAAGGTAAGTCAACTTTTTTGGACCAAAAACAACAACTATTTGTTTGCTTGATTTAAATTAGCATTAGCTACCGCTTATATTTTTAGGAACGAGTCAACGCAGAGTAATGCACAAACGTAGACCTTGCATAAAGTTTGCCTATGCTTCGAGCAAAATGACTAATGTTAGCTAACTTAGCAGGACGATTGTTAGCTAGGCTTATCGTTACCCGGGTGCTCTGCCCTGAGTTCCGAGATATACGGCTACTACTCGAATTCTGAGTTAACGTTACCCTGAGTAACTTCATTACGGTGGCTGTGGTGCGCGTTTGCGCCGGCAGTCATTCGTGATGTGGGAAAATGTGACTGTTTACACAATAGCTGATGCGAGAGTAATGTTAAAGGAAAACCCACCGTTTTTCAATATTTTACTATGTACTTACCTCAACTTAAACTAATTAATACATACCTATCTTTTTTAAATGCATGCACTTAATCTTTGTAAATCGCGTTGTGAATGTGTTAGGATTTGGCCTAGCCCCATTCATTCCTTGTGGCTGTATACCTGGTAAACAGTCATTTTTAACAACATAGGGCTGTTTAGACAAAACAATCTCGTGAGCGTGTTGTCCTAGGCTAATACACCAACAGCAAATTTCTGTATAATAAAGGGCTACATTTTGCATCAAAGTCTGTCAATGAAATCTTTACATTGTGTTGTACGTTGAATTTACATTATGAACACTAGCACTTTGAGATTGTTTATTCAATGTAAGGAGCTCTACATATAAAATGCATCATTATTATAATTATTGAACAGAAATGTATGTTGATATATTTACTGCATATCAGGCATACAGTATGGAGACACGTTGTTTTATCATATTAGTCCTATGTATGATAGTTTGCAAGGTTATATTTTAATGATTTTAATTTACTTTCAGGCAATGATTCTGGGCACTTTGGTGGAGCACTCACTGCCATTCACAATGGCCCGTCATCGTCAACCTTGCACAGACGCCGGCTGAGGACAAAGTGGCTCTGTCGCACAAAGCTTTCCCGAACATCGGCAAAATATATATATATACTTTTATTTCAGTCTGTTGTTATTTTTTATTTCAGTGTCATGCTTCACTTGTTTTTGTTGTAAATAAAAACATTTGTAAAATATTAAATGTGTCATTCTCCTTAAAGGTGCAGTGTGTAAATTTTAGTGGCATCTAGTGGTGAGGTTGCGAATTGCAACCAACGACTTAGTCCACTGCTCACCCCTCGCTTTTGAAACACATAGAGAAGCTACGGTAGCCGCCACCAGACCAACATGTCATCATCGGAGACAACTTAGTCGTTAAGGGCTTCTGTAGAAAAATGGCGGCACAAAATGGCGACTTCCCTGTAAGGAAGGAGTGGTTTCCTGAGGAAGGTTGTCCAAATTGCACCAAGACTCAGCCAGAGAACATCGCTGATGGCGCAGCGAGAAACGTCTCTCAACTCAAAGGGAGAGGTTGATGATTGACTCGAGATCCCGGGGCACTTCCATAGCAGCGAGCTTGTCGGCAATCAAAGCATTAAGGCCTTCCAGAAAGTGAGCGCACAATGCACCCTCGTTCCAATCGCAGGTTGCGGCGAGTGTGTGGAAGTGGATGGCATAATCCATAACAGTTAATCTGCCTTGAGTGAGCCGGGACAACCAAGTGGCAGCTTCGTCTCCAAGGGCCGACCTGTTGAACAATTTGAAAATGTTTTGATGAAAAACTTGAAAGTAGGTGCAACAAGGAGCTTTCCGGTTCCACAACATGATGCCCCATTCCCAAGTTTTACCGCTGAGAAGAGTTAAAACAAGGCTACCTTGGCCTCCTCAGAAGCATATCGGGGAGGCTGTAGTGAAAATACCAGGGTGCATTGTGAGAGAAATGCTTGGCAGGCATTGCCCAGGTAGCAAAGTATTCTGGCCCAGATTTGGCATGAAGCCGGCAAAGCTGGCATTCAGTCGGCACTGGCATGAGGCATGTGAACCGAACATGGCCAGGTTATGGGGGAGATTGGACTGTCTTTAAGGTGGCAAACAGGATATGGGCCACTGGTTAGGTGTATTATTTGGCCCACATATAAAATATAGAAATGTGGCCCATAGTTAATTGTAATTTAAGATATTTTATAATTAATCATATTTTAATACACACAGCTGTTTCCCCTATTCCTGTTTGCAGCGTGGGTTTATTCTCCCTATCAACAAGGTTTAATGAATAATTATGAAACAATATAAACTTTAAATTTCCATCAGGCTACATTTAATCATTTTGCAAACACTTTTATCCTAAGAGGTTTACAATAGAGGACAACATAAGTAAGCAATTTATATATGTGTGTGTGTGTGTGTGTGTGTTTGTGTGAAAGGTCAAAGCAAGATAGAATAGAACTTGTTTGTCTCACTTCATGCACAAGATGAGGCCAATTTTCACACATTTCTCACGGTCTTGTCCTAATATGGCACACACAAAAATTACACCACTCAGGTCGCATCTAGAAAAGCGCGCCCAGATAGCACGCCTAAAACGCAATGCTTCATGGGTTTTGTAGTTGTACATCATTGTAGTCTTTACACTCAATCTTGTACTTTTTAATTTTTATAGATTTTTTCTTCAATTGAAACTGTGTAATCTTGCCATTTAGGCGGTTTAGAACGCTTCAACACAAATTAAAAAAAATATGGTTACTTCCGGATCCCGCTCCGGAAGAGCAGGAAAAGACTTAGAAAGCGAGCGAAGTTTGGTAAGTAATAATGTTGAATTTTACAGTTAGTATGAGTTAACATAGTCGAAAAGTTAAATGTTAAAGATGTGCCACAATGTATAATCGTAGATGTATTAAAATGTTGTAATTCTCTAAATGTGCATTGATAACATTTATCGTTAGATGACAGACATCTTTCCCAGACAGCAATTTAGCTCTTACCGACGTTGGGGCGCATGTACTTGCCCGACATAAAGTGCCTCGGTGAGATGTCTTATGGAGATCGGTAGCTAATAGGCAAGACATCGGGAAGATGGTGGCATTAGAATGATCGCCGACCGTGAGCCAACGTAAACCCGCCCTAATTATTATGACCTATATGCGGCGCGATCCGCTTCGCTCTCCCATTGAACACAGCTGATTTTCGGCTGCATCGCTGTAAACGTCAAGGCATGCTTATAAAGCAGCTGTTCCAGTGTTAAAGGGAGCGAGGTGTCAGGATCCCACCGTTATATAATTGATTTGTTTAGGCCAGGGGTCTCCATGGTGCCAGCACATTCTATTAGTCTCAATTGTAATATTTATTTATTACATACATATGTTTTATATTAACTTGGCTTGGTTTACGTATGTTAACATATTAAACAATACTAAAACATATCAAAAAGTAAAATAAAATAAAATCAGTAAGTAAAACAAAAAAGTTTTGAGTAGAATAAATAAAAAAGTAGCCCTCCAGATTGTTTTATACATATTGTTGTAGCCCTTGCTCACAATGTTGGAGACCCCTGCAGGCTAACTCATTTCATATTGTGTATCAACAACAATCAACCCTCAATAACAGTTTATGTTGTGTTAATCATAAAATTTCTTCCCTAACAATTTGACAAGAGCTAGTGGAGAAGTAGGCAACTAGCCCACTTGCATGCAAGACTCCGTCTGTGGCTGCGCAGTCTGCAGCCGCTTCCTTTTGAGTTGCCAGGTTTTATGACAAAAAAAGTTTAAATTGAAAGTAAGTGATTGTTATGTGTAGGGTGTATTTCATACACAATGAGACAACCTGGTAAATGTCAGTCTAACAGAAAAAAATGGATCAGTGAGTTTTCCAGGAGAAATAACAAAACAGAAGGGCATCTGGAATTTTTTTTTACTTTGTTTTTGCAAAGGCAGTTTCATTTATTTTAACACTCCACAAATTACACTTTGGGGTGGTTTCCCGGACAGGGATTATCTTAAACCGGGACTAGGCCTTAGTTTAATTCTGAAATATAACTAGTTTTAATAACATGTCTTAATAAAAACATTACTTGTGTGCATTTTGAAGCATCACAAAAGACACTGATGTATTTTATGATATGTCAGTGCAAGTTGTTTTCAGTTTGGACAGCTCTTACATTTATTTTAGTCTAGAACTAGTCTAATCCCTGTCCTTGAAACCGTCCCATAGCAAACTGCAACAAAAATAAGAAATTCCCTCCAGAATAAGTCATACTCCAGAATCAGTCCAATCAATTATTTCACTTAAGATGCTTGCTTGTCCCGCCTTTGCCGCCCCCATTCCTGTCTCTGCTCAGACAGCCGCAGCCAGTTTCTCACAGTCATCTTTATATCAGCCTCAGTGGAACTTTGTAGGCAGGATTTCTTAACACAGCACCTAAAAAAATGTAATTATGTAATAAGCAACAGAAAAAAATAAGACAGCACAAAAGTCTATATATCTTCGTGGATGGTTTCTAAAAAGACAATTCAGAAAAGTCAGAGCATTTTGCAAAAAATAAAATCATGTTGTTTCAACACATTGTAGGACTTACTCAGGAGTACCTGATGAATAGGCTGTGATTTAAGGAGAGCACATCCCTTCATCACTGGGTGTGTCTTGCTGCCAATCATCTTGTGGCACTAGGAAATACAGAAAAAGTCCCGTTACACAAAGAACAGCATCACCCAGGTCCAACTAACAGAGCTAAATAAGTGACCCCACAGCAGTGGTTCTAAAACTTTTTCTGTCATTTTTGTCATTCCCCATTTTATGTAGGACTGTGCTGTGTGTGCGCTGTGTATTGTGTGTGTGTGTGCCTGTCTCAGTGTGTTCTTGATCTGCATGCTAAACAGCTTATGTTCAGGAGAGCCCAGCCCTTCATATTCATCTTCCTGCTGCCAATTAACGGTTGTCACTATGAAATGATAAAATTAGATTGTGAAACTGCTAAACAGTGTGTAGGCTTTTTGCTCTCAAACTTTTCAAGTGCGCTTACAGCCACAAGTTTAAAGACCCAATAGACCCTTTTACTGTTTGTACACAATGGTGACGTGGCAACGTATGCACGAGTAGTTTGGCAACGGAAGTATGGCAAGAATCAGCAGTGAAGTAACACAGACAGAGAAAGTTATTTTAAAAAGTTGACTTATCAACTTTTTCAACACATCTACCAGATCCGTGTACTATAGTGGAGTGGATAAAAAGACGTTAGCAGATGGCCAAATATAAAGTGGCCAGATACATATGAAGAGTTTGGTTCCAAAACCCAATAAATCCATTTTGACAAATTTTGTTAAAAACGTGTTTTCTAAACCAAGAAAGTGACAAGATGAAAACCACTATTTTCTGTTACAAACTTTCACATAGCATCTTTAGGTTATAAAAACATAAAAAAAAATTCAAATCCATAACTTGATTTTCAAAGATTTATTATAAAAACAGATTATTTTTTCCACAAAATGCAATAAATTCATGACAAGTTTTTATTCAAAATGCTATAAATCTATTGAATCAATAGCCTTTATAAATGTGCATTCATCTTTGCCATGTTATTCATTTAGTTGACTAGTGGTATACACCAATTAAAAATATAAACATTAATGTCATTAATCAAAACACTTACTTTGTGATATTAAGAACACTGTCATTGCTGCGGTTATACTTGACGTCGTCGCTTAACGTGTTTCACAGCGATCAGCTGTAAAATGTTTTGGTCCTGCTCGATTTTCGTTGACTTTGAGTAAAATTATGGAACGTTTTTCATAAGATCCGCTGGGGTCAATGTGTTTGCATGACAGAAACTTGATGTTGTCGGCCCGGGCAAACAAGCACCCGTCTCCCGAGTGTCTCTTGCGTAAATTATTAGATGTTGATGGCTTACGTTTCTTTCCCGTCACAGAAAACCATCACAGGTTTATCAATGCTATTAAAGTATTATTTTGTTTTTGTTTGTTTGTTGATCACGAAGTACAAAGTAGATGAGGAAAACTAGTATTCCGTGTACTCAACGCGCCGCCATTGTTTGTTTACATTGCAATGGTGCGCTGCAAACTGTGGAGCGGATTTATGGCATTCTGTAGAAAAGGAGGAGTGGCGTTTATTGCATTTTGGGAAAAAAGGAGAAAAGATGACAGAATAAAACGGCGTATATTGGATTTTGCTTAAAATTAAGAATTTACTTTTTAATATTGACCTGATATAATACTGATTCTGGCAGCAACTCATTTTTTTCAAAAATGGCGTTTATTTGGGACCAAACTCTTTATATATACGTATATTAGTATATTATATTAGTACAACCAAACGCAACAACCAGACATTTTGATGCTGGGAAACCGTTTTAATAAACTTTCTGAGTTGCTAACACGTTAGAACAACTGGTGAACAACAACACTTCCGTTGCCGAAATGCGCTCACAAACTATTTGATCACGTGGGCTGTAAAAGGGTCTATGCATCACATATTTAACGGAAACTTACATTCAGTACGAAGAAGGTCCTCATTCACTGATGTAATCACTTAAATGGAAAAAACACAAATGGCCCAGATCCAGCTTGATTTTAAAATCTGGCCCCAATTCATTTGCTATTGAATTATTCTGAAATGTATTGTTTTACTACCTCAGTATGATGTTCTGAGTAAAAAGTGCAGATTCATACATTACATGTAAAATATCTTACCATCGTTAGTCCTCTGACGGAGCACTGGAAGAGGGTGACGTGGAGGCTGCTGCAAAGCACACAGGCCTTCGTTATTATTCGGTGTCACTGGAAAATACAGAAAAACGAAATTATTGGAGTGAACAGTAAGTCAAGTTTATCACAATTAGATAAACTAATGTCAGTGGGCTGAGTAATTGCCACACATTTTCTACACACACACACACACGTGTCAGTGTTTTCATTGTCTGCGTTTTAAATGGCTTACAGTCAGGAAAGCCTTCAGTTCTCTGCGCCTCTTTCTGAATATTAACCGCAGTCTCTTGGAAAGACAGAAAACCTTGGTTTACTGATCACACTACTAATATAAACTCAAAAATCATATCTCTGGAACATCAAACTATGGTATGTGCTGTGGACCTGTGGAGTACATTGTGTCTGCTTGAATTTAGGGACCTGATGCATTTTACTATATAGGGTACACTTACCTTCACTCTACAATGATGTGGGATGGGCTGGAGGAGTTAAACAAGGGGTGGGAGGGTTAGCCAGCTTTCTTCTTACTGACACTTCAAGAAGATTAAAAAAGGTTACAACAGAAAGATGATCAAAAAGGCACATCAACCATAAGATTTGCACCTTAGATATCGACATCTGATATTCGCTGTATGAGAAGTGCAGCATTATACACATAAAATGTCTTACTAGGCTTGCTCCTTTGATGGAAACTTGGGTGGGCTAGAAAAGGCTGCTTCCTTTTTGTCACTGTCATGGCCATTTAAAAACAAGGATTAAAATTCGAAAAATGTTTAAACACAAATATTACAAATTCTTATCAGGCATAATTAAAGTATGAGCATGTAATTAAAGGGAGAGTTCACCCAAAAATGAAAATAATGTAATTAATGACTCACGAGTTTGGAACGACATGAGGGTAAGACCTCCGTTCATCTTCGAAACACAGTTTAAGATATTTTAGATTTAGTCTGAGAGCTTTCTGACCCTCCATTGAAAATCTATGCACAGTATACTGTCCAGGAACAGAGAGGTAATAAAAAAACATCATCAAAGTAGCCATTTTGGTATTAAAAAATAACAAAATTACGACATAATTCAGCATTGTCTTCTCTTCCGGTTCTGTTTTGAACGCGCACGAGACTAAAGTCACATGACTGCAGTGACGCAGCTGACGTACAACGTGGCTGATGTGTTATTAGGTGCGTCACCGCTTTTTTTTGTGCGCCCGAGCTTCGTTTACAGTCTGAGGGAGACGAATGCTGTAAATGTGAAAAAAATTCACAAACATATCTGAGAATAACACGCCATCTGCATTTACAAGACTTTAGTCAGACACATGCGCTACACAATAGACATGGAAGAGAATGCTGAATAAATTTGTCATTTTTGGACCAAGATGTATTTTGGATGCTTCAACACATTCTAACTGACCCATTGATGTCAAATGGCAACTTTGATGATGTTTTTTATTATCTTTCTGGACATGGACAGTATACCGTGCATAGATTTTCAATGTAGGGCCAGAAAGCTCTCGGACTAAACACAAAACATCGGAGGTCTTACAAGTTTGGAACGACATGAGGGTGAGTCCTTAATGACATTATCTCTCATTTCTGGGTGAACTATCCCCTCAATTTTCTAATGGACATATGGAAACTTAAAGGAACACGCTGACTTTTGGGGATTTTAGCTCATTCACAGTAACCCCCAGAGTTAGATAAGTGCATACATACCCCTTCATCTCTGTGCGTGCCGTAACTCTGTCTGACGCACCCACCGCTAGCCTATCTGAGCATAAAGACTTGAAGTAAATGGCTCCAGCTAGCATGCTGCTCCCAATAAGTGACAAAATAACAGCAACATTTTCCTATTTATGTGTTGTGATTTGTTTAGTCACACCGCGTACAAACAACATGGCCATGACACAGCCATCCTTGAACAGTACACACACTGGGAACTACATTCTCAGAAGGCGAAGAACTTGCCACTTGGGGGGAAGAACTGCACAACTCTGACCGAACTCTCTGCTCCTCACCGGGGGTTTCTCAGGTGCTGCTAGCAAATTGCTGCACCCGAGTGGCCGGGCTTTGCCTTCTGAGAGTGTGGTTCCCTGTGTGTATATGATTAGTGGATGGCTGTGTCTCACATGGCCTTGTTGTTTGTGCATGTTGTGACTATACAAATCACAACATATAAATAGGAAAAAGTTGGCATTGTTTTGTCGCTTGTTGGGAGCAGCGTGCTGGCTGGAGCCGTTTGCTTCAGGTCGTTGTGCAAAGCTAAGCTAGCGGTGGGTGCATCAGACAGAGTTACGGCACGCACAGAGATGAAAGGAGTATGTATGCACTTATCTAACTATGGGGATACAGTGAATAAGATAAAAAAATAAGCCTTTAAGGTCAAAATAGTTAATTCAACTTGCCAACTGTTATGTTGTTTCCAGCCATAGGTAGGAGGGAAGGGGGAGGAGGGTTTTTTGGAAGGTTTGTTGTGCGTTTTCTTCTTTTTCGCCTGTGATGTTTGTGGTGCATTTTGGGTGTCTGATGAAGGGCACGATGCAGGGGATGATGGTGGTGATGGTGATCTAAGTCAGGATGGTCTGTAAATGAAAAGTTTTTACAAAGATTAGTTTTCATATTGATCACATCGAACATAGAAAGTACAATGAGTAACATCAGAACAACATAGCCCCCCACTCTCACTTGTCTCATGTAGTATTCAACAAGAGTATTGTTTTCATCCTTTAGATGGGTTGGGTGATGTCCTCTTGAAAAAACTTTGGAGTATTTTGTATGAGTCTTTATAGAACCATTTACCCTTTGTACACAATGATGATGTGGCAATGTAGGTGCACGCAGTTTGGCAACGGAAGTATGGTAAGAATCAGCAGTGAAGTAACACAGACAAAGTTATTTTAAAAAGTTGACTTATCAACTTTTTCAACACATCTACCAGATCCGTGTACTATAGTGGAGTGAATAGAAGACATTAACAGATGGCCAAATATAAAGTGGCCAGATACATATATACGTATATTAGTATATTATATTAGTGCAACCAAACGCAACAACCAGACATTTTGATGCTGGGAAACCGTTTTAATAAACTTTCTGAGTTGCTAACAGGTTAGAGAACCACTGGGGAACAACAACACTTCCGTGGCCGAAATGCGCGCGCAAGCTTTTTGATCACGTGGGCTGTAAAAGGTTCTGGAGGCCATGCCTTCATCGTATTTACCTGAGTGAAAAAAACAGAAAAGACATTTTATTTTGCCTAAATTACAAAGGTTAAATAAAGGCTCTATTTTATGAATAGGTGTGTGTCCAAAAACACTTACTTCCTATCACTTTATTACTTAATAACCACTTTGTCTGACTGTCTACAGTGGCTGTGCACTTGTACTAAACTAGCTCTTTGATTGACAGGTCTACTTTTAACGTTACCATAAAAACGCACAACAAGAGCTGCCTTTAATTTTAAGCATGTCACTTAGACAAAATCATTAAAAATGCATTTAGAGTGTAAGGGGTCCATATTATAAAATGACAGATGTCATTTTTGTGTAGACAAAAGACAGTCCGTCAATTTATTACCGTTTACCTAACTGTTTACCGAACGATCCCCTCACGTCAAAAATACTGTCTAAAACAACTCACTGAAAAATATTTAATACGCGAACATATTAATAATAACTAACCAGGGGTGCGTTTCCCAAAACCATGTTGCTTATTTTCCATTGCCAACCAACTAGTTGCTAACACAACAGGTTAGCAACTATGGTTTTGGGAAACGCACCCCAAGTCAACAGTTATAACAACAAACCAAGTCTAAAAACATGTAACGTTGCCTCCGACGCCAATTTCTGTCATCCGTTTATCGAAAACATTTCCACAATCATATTTAATCAACATACCTTCGCGCTTACACTGCCGGCTTGATGTGGACTAACAACTGCGTACATCTAGTGAAGAAAAAAAGAGGCGCGGTCGGCATAAAGGTTGCTCGCGGTTCCTCTGCCGATCTCCGGCTGCAGACTCATCGCGCCGATCGTTTACCCACCTACTTTTATTCTGTGTGCAGGGGAAAAACCCCAACCGACACTTTGCCGCTGGTGCCCTTCAATTGCCGACGTCGGTAAGACTGAACATGCTGTCTGGGTTATATCACAGCCATTTATTTATTTCAGTTTAAGTGACATACACTGATGGATTAACATACAAAAATGTGTAGCAGCAATTCCCAGCAAACACAGAACATTGGCACAACGTACCCAACCTTCTAACAACGTTAACAACATGGCCAGAAGGTCGGCATTATTTATTTACGTTGTGTGGTGAATGTTGTTACGGCGTTGTCACAATGTTGACATTGAACTACCGTTCAGGGCCGTTAAGGTTGTTATTAAAAATTTAATTGTCAGAACGTCATCTCTCAGCTGAATGTCGCACAACAACGTTGCTACCAGCCCTGCCGGATCATCATTCAAGTGGGGTAGCTACGTTGCCATAGTAGAAATGCAACGTGCCACAGACGGTGCCACAACGTAAATGTGTTTGGGAACTGGCACCTGAAACAGCACATAAAAATATAAATATCAAAAGGATGTTGATTAATTTTGTTTATATTCTATATAAATACATACTATATTTAATGTGTATTCCCTTATGATATTTATATCTGTAGAGATGATTATTTTCACCACAAAGCCCTATTAAAATTTCAAATATGCAGAGATACAGAGAGATCAAATCAGTAAAGTTTAACATTTATGAAGCATCAGGGTTTTTTTGCAATTATGCTATCATTACATGTTTAACATGGTATTATCATATTACACACTAGCAGTCTGGAATAACAGTTTGACTGTATTTTTAGCAAGTAAATATAGCCATGGTGAGTAAAAGAGAAAAGGTTTTAGTTTTGGATCTCCTAACATTTGACATTTTGTGTGTGTGTGTGTGTGTGTGTGTGTGTGTGTGTGTGTGTGTGTGTGTGTGTGTGTGTGTGTGTGTGTGTGTTTGCATTTCTTATCCATTGTGGATTTTCTTGTGGTGTCACTCATTAATTTCTGCAGTTTGTTCTGCGTTGTAGATTTTTTTTGTGACAAATTATGTAGCAAGTTAGCAAATGGGTTTATGTGTTTTGATAGTTTGTCTTTAATTAAAATAAAAAACCCTTTATTCATGTTTTTACGTTTGCCGTCTTGCTGTAGTGTTTGTCACATGACAGCTGCAGCTTCTTTGCTGCGTGCGTGAGAAAAAACACAGATGTCTATAGGGAGGCACTGGAAGCGTGCGTTGCACACACCCAACATGAAATACGTCTCTTACAAATCTTGAACATTCTTAGAAGTATCGATACTAATAAATGTAGGAACCATAGAGTTTTTTTATTTTCGAGAATCGTGATGCTTTTGAAGTATCAATGCACTGTGCAACACTACAGCAAATCGTCTATTTTACCTAATTTAAGTTACTGAAAACTTGTTTTCTTCTTAGCCCTCCTGCCTAATATATTAACAAAACTGGAAATGGTGATGGACCAACTGCGAATCATCTTCAAGACCCTGAAAAGTATGAAATCGACTGATGAGTCACAGACAGACCTGGCTCAAAATGTGTTGCCACTTAGGCTCTGTTTACACGTACATGGTTATTTTTAAAAACGGAGAGATTTAACTTAGTTTGTGCCCATCGTTTACACGCAAACGGAGAACTTTCCTCTGAAACCGATTGTTTCTAAAAACTCCGGCCAGAGTGGAGATCTTGAAAACCTTCGGTTGCACGATTGCATGTAAAGTGAGACAAACGGATGTTTAAGCAGGCAATGTCACAGAGTATGCGCCAGATCTCGCACCTATGTCAATAGTGCGACCTATGTTTACATGTGACTGCAACTCTGAACGCTTCCAAGATCACATTTATGTTCTTGCAAACTTGTGTGTGTTCAGCAGAAGAAAAAATTCATACAGGGTTGAAACAACTTGAGGGTGAGTATGATGACAGAATTTTCATTTTAAAGTGAACTATCCCTTTAGAATCCAATAGCCATATTTTCTTTTGATGCAGAAACTAATTTCAGACCATGTATTTTACAGCGGCTGTGAGGAGTAACCACCTGACGTCTGCGGCCACAGAAAAGGAAATCGATTCCAACATTAAGAGATGGCTATATCTGGCCCCGGATAGGGATGGTGGCTGAAGAGAACAGATGAAGAGAAAAGAGCGTCAGGAAAGTACAGGTTAACCGACTTGCGACTTGGTGCACAGTGCCCCATGTTCATGGACTGAATCAGATGTTGGAAGTGTGCAAAGTGCCTCTTGTTCATGGACTGAATCAGATGTTGGAAGTGTGCAAAGTGCCTCTTGTTCATGGACTGAATCAGATGTTGAAATGTGCAAAGTGCCTCTTGTTCATGGACTGAATCAGATGTTAGAAGTGTGCAAAGTGCCTCTTGTTCATAGACTGAATCAGATGTTGAAGTGTGCAAAGTGCCTCTTGTTCATGGACTGAATCAGATGTTGGAAGTGTGCATAGTGCCTCTTGATCATGGACTGAATCAGATGTTGAAGATTTGTTTGCACAGTGCCTCTTGTTCATGGACTGAATCAGATGTTGAAATGTGCAAAGTGCCTCTTGTTCATGGACTGAATCAGATGTTAGAAGTGTGCAAAGTGCCTCTTGTTCATGGACTGAATCAGATGTTGGAAGTGTGCATAGTGCCTCTTGATCATGGACTGAATCAGATGTTGAAGATTTGTTTGTTCAGTGCCTCTTGTTCATGGACTGAATCAGATGTTGAAGTTTTGTTTGCAAAGTGCCTCTTGTTCATGGACTGAATCAGATGTTGGAAGTGTGCAAAGTGCCTCTTGTTCATGGACTGAATCAGATGTTGAAGTGTAGGGCTGCACAATTAATCGCATGTGATTTTCATGCGCATCTCGTCAGTAAAGCCTGTTCCTTGATTAGAAGCAAATCGCCATCAGCTGCCTTTCAGATGGAGCGGCATTTACTACACAGAGCCGAGGTTCACTCACAAGAGGGGAAATATCCCATTCATAATCGCAGGCGATTCATCTGCGATTATGAATGCAATATTTGCAATATTTCCCCTCTTGTCAGTTAACTACGGCTCTGTGTAGTAAAACAACAGTATTCTTAATAGTATGTAGAATCAATTGTTTGGTCCTAAAAAGGACCAGAATAGGGCCAGCTATTGTCATACATTTGACTGAGATATGGCTATGCCATGGGCCATATGTGACCCAAGTTCTGGCAACCAGACCTGGTCCAGTCATGTACCGTAATTCATTGCTGTATTTGAGCCTAGTGAAATTTTGCTATGTGGGTGGGGTCTCCGTCGTAAGGTGGTTGGTTATTGGGTTGTGGCTCGGGCTTGTCAGGTCACCCCAAGAAGTTCCTCTAATCGGGCTGAGAACTTGGCAACTTGAGCGTTTAGAGAGGTCACCTCCTGTGTGGTGGCGCTGAGGCGAGACGCCTGTTGACCCAGCATAAGGCCCTGCTGGTGGAGAGCCGAACGAAGAGGATCTGCCCTCGCCAAGTCCATGTTGTGGTCAGATCGTTCTGTCATGGGCAAAGGACGAACTAAACTGTGGGAGAGTAAAGTTCACAAATGTTTATTGACGCTCTGTAAAACTCAAGAGGCAATAATCTTAAAAGTTCTAAAAGGCTGGACGGGCAGCTTTGAAAGCTCGAGGGTGACCCAATCGAGGGTGACACGAGGCAGCGTCTAGAAGCCGGTACAAAAAAACAATCCAGTGAGCAGAGACAGGAGGGCGACCAGCAGATAAAGGGTGATCTGGAGAGAGAGCAGTGATAGGACAGCACAGGAACAGGACCACGGCACAGGAGTCTAAACAAGGACAACAACACAGGTGAGTGCCCCACTAATAACTGATCTTTTCTGTGACAAGACAAACTAGGAAACTGGTGATAACCAACGGACCACGGTCAGTGAAGGGAACAAACTCAACGATCTGACAAGGGACACAGAAATATAAAGGGATACAATTAGCTAAGATAATGCAAGACAGGTGAGAGTGCTGATGAGAACAACTAAAAAGAGAGGAGGAGAGACGCAGACACTGGGCACATGGCCAGCTGTCTAAACAGCATGTGTTCGACAAAACACACACACACACACAACACCAGGTGATTAGACTGGGACTATTACAAAATCATCCTAGATAGAATCATCCAGAGTCGTATAAAAAGAGAGTTACGTAGGGCCCTATAATTTCCGCGATCACGGAATCGCGGACGGAATCGCGGAATTGGCTAATTAACACGGAATCTAGTATTAACGCGGAATTTTGCGGAATTTTACATATTTTGAATAAAATTATGTTTTCATGTGGGCAGACCCCCTCCAAAACACTGAAACCATGGCGAAGCGGCTCTCCACGAATCTGCTTTTGTCAGCGAAAAAATTAAGAAATTCGACGCTAAGCACTTAGTTCCGAGCAGGTCTCACATGACTTTTATGTGACCAAATAACTGTTATTTTGGAAGTTTTGTCAACACTCTGTTCACGGTGAGCGCAAAGATACATGCACTCTCTCATCCACATCTGTCTCACTGTACCTCTCTCACGTGCACGCGCTCATGCATCTGTCCGAAGTGCAAACACAAATCCTCATGTATTTGTTCAGTTTTATGCATTCAAAGCGAGCTGAGGCAAACTAACTATCCCTCGCATTTAAAATATAATCATCTGCATCATGGCGCCGCTCTCTTTCTCTCTTTCGCTCGCACGTGCAAAGAGCTGCATGCTCATGCTGTCCTAAGTCAGATCACTATCCTGTGTATGTTTGTAAAGTTATATGCATTTCAAGCGATTGCGTATAAAATATAGATCGTGTTCCTGCTGGATTGATGTGTTTAAGGCACTTCTGAAGGCACCACTGCTTTGACACCTTGTTGTAGCCTCCTGCAACAACACTAAACAATGCATTGAATTGAGTTGTGTGTGTGCGCGTGTGCGTGTGTATGTGCGTGTGTAAATGCATCTTTTATAGTCATTAAGTAATCCTGTTATCCAGTTTTTCCCCAAATCATTTACATTTTAATCATTAACATTAAAGGCACATTCTTTTTATGACTAAAATAAAAGTAAAGGGTAAAAAATATAATTGCCAAAAATTAAAACGGATAAAACGTAATTTGCTAAAATTAAAACGGAGAAAACGGAATTTGGGAAAAAATCAAACGGATTTTATAGGGCCCTAGTTACGACACTCACATAGACGACCGTTGTAAGAATGGAATACGGAAGTAACAGTGTGTCATGGAGTGACGCATAGTTACAAATGCAGCACTGAAGCCCATTCATTTCAATGGCACCTGAAGGTAAATCGCTGAAATTACTGTATTTCTTTACATTTTAACAAATTTGCTGACATTTCATGCATATAGTCAACAATTATATTTTATAAATTCAGCAATAGGTAATGATTATCGTTAATAATAACTAGTTAAATCCTTATATTTTAATGACAGTTGTATGTGTGAGTTTTATTAAGGGTGGCAATCTACTTAAATATATAACGTTACTCATGTCTTTTATATATATATTACGAGTAACACTAGGGGGTAATATTGAGTAACAGTTAGCTAAATGCCTCATAAGAAAGTCACACTGCTTCACACAATGTTTAGTAGTTTTACAAGTGATGTATCCTCGAAAATCATGTACCGTATATAATCTTCATATTAACATTTAATGTATAGCATATATAATTAAATACGAATTTAGTGTGTTTCTGTTATGTTTAACTGTCGAGATTTATACAAATACCGCGTCGGCGATCCAAGGCCTTTTATGCGGTGGGCAATAGAGTTTTGGAGGAGGTGATGGGAGCTACGCGAGGAAGCGCAGACGAAAAACGCTTTTAGCAGTAGCACGGTCTGTGTCGTCTTTTCAGCACAAGAGGGGATGTTTGTGCATGGACTTGATCCCGTTTTGGATAAAAATACATGATAATGGATCACAATGAATTTTGTTCGAGTTTTTTGGAGGAGGTGATGAGAAGCAGAAGCAGACAGCCGCGGATGGCACAGGTAAGTCACGTCGATTCAGATTAAATGTTTTCGGGTGGATTCGTTCTTTGTTTATGTCGGTAAGTTTCAACAACTTTATATTTTTTTATATAGCCTACGTTTATCATTTGCTGTATTTGTTTGCAATAAACAATGATATTTGAGTAGGTGATACATTTTTATAAGATACATTTTTATAATTATTTAGATAATATCTATATGCACAAAAGTACTAGGACACCCACAACACCTTTTAATATAGATATTTTACTGCATTCATTGCCGTAGGTACAAATCTTGATTCTGTAGTATATAATGATATTTTAGGGAGTTTAGCAAAAATTATTCCAACATGACAATCCTTCCGTGTTTAAGGTAATAATAATATTATAATTATAATAAATAATAGTTTTACTGAGAAATTTGCAGCTGGTGGAATACATGTTAATTCTTTCTGTCATAAAGTATCATAAAAAAACGTCTCTCATGCATATAAGGTATAGTCATAGTAATGAAGACACGCACACAACTTAAATAGTGTTTCATTGTGTTTGCTAAATTTACTGATTCTGAAGAAAATAATAAACTTTATGTGCCACTGGAAAGCCCTCTCTTGCGTAGCAGTGGCTAGATATAGTTATACATTAAAAACTAACAATTTATTTTTGTGATGCCTTATTTTCTCTCTTGGATATCATAAAAGCCTAAAGCAAGAAATCCCTGACGTCATTGATCAAGTAAGTATTAACATTTTTTATTACTATTTATTAACAGTATTATTAAAAATGATTATTAAATAAACAGAATGTGGCGATACACACGCCAAAGGGTGAGTTCTAAAGAACTAAATAACCTGCATACAAAATTATCCTAATATTTACCAAAGCAACTGACTACGCCACCTGGGATTTATCCCCCCCCCCCAGTAGGGACCCAAAAGGCCCACAGGTTCACTCTCCCTAAAAGAAGACTCAAAGACGTGGATAAAAAGATTCAAAAAGCTTTATTCAAGAGGTAATGTTAAAAAGATCTTGCCTAAAAGGGCACTCATAAAAATCAAGGCACACCACTGACATGAAGTAATAAGGACTAATCAAAAAGAAAATGAACAAGCCTGAAACTGGAGTATAACAACCAGGAGGCAGACTAGAAACAGAGCTTTAATAGTAACTGTAATAAATACACACGTGCACAAAATCATGGCAAAACCTAAACAGATTCGCTGCAAATTCACACCACGTTAGGGGAGGCTATTTCTGCTCAGTCTTAGTCTGCCTTCCTCAGGACCCCAATTTACAGACAAAATAATCAAACACTTCAAAAGAAAAACAAACTCAACATTTACCCAAATCAAAAAGAATTCAGCACAAGACGACATAATAAATTGCAATGAATAAGCAAAGCAAATAATAAATTGTAATGAATAAACAAAAGAAAACATAATAAATTGCAATAAATAAGCAAACGAAAACAAACCAAGAGAGTATTAAATATCACACAAAAAAGAACAAAAATAAGCTAAGACACAAATACTAACCTAAACGAAATAAACTAGGCAAAAGAATCCAAAATAAACAAGAAGCAAAACAGCAGTGTTAGGACCTTAAGCCATGATGCCGGGTAACTCAAACACCTGAAACACAAACAACATTAGCAACAGTCACATGTCTTAAGGAAGGCTGAATGGACAGGAGTGAGTTAAACATACCAGCCTACATGGGTCACAGCATATATTCCGCAGCCGAATCCGTCGCCCCGCAACCACTTGTGACAGAAGCCACAGATCAAAAGCACATGCCTCAATTACACAGCGATTCCCTAATATAGAATGACTCAACTAAGAACCAATCGTTCGTAATGCTTAGATGCCGAGCACGCCACGGCAACAAATGCCAGCCTCAGAGAGCTACAATGAGCAGAAAGCATAACCATTAAAAAAGCAAAACCAGACAACAGAACGTATGAAAACGCCAGTACATACCTTTTATGTGGGAACAAGACATCGGAAATGCAGCACAGCTGAGCCTGCAATCTCCCGATGCAAGGAATGCCACGTAAATTACCAGAGACTAAAAGTTCGCGATCCTCTAATAGAGAATGCTGCGGCAACAAATGCCAACTTCACAAGAGGGTAATACTAAACAGAAAACAACTATTAGAATGATTAAAACCCAATAATAGGACAGAACATAATGACCGCCAGTACATACCTCTCATGTGAAAGCAATGCAATACCAAAAAATGCAAACAGCTGAGCATAACATCCGGTTGCCTTACCTCCAGCCTTTATATATGCTCATCCTAACCAGAACGCAAGTGAAAGTGAAGTGTGTTTCTGTTTGTTTTAATCAGGATTCCTTAGTGGAGAATGGGTATTGTTGGAGATCTGTTGGACTCAATGGTGAGGCTGTAAGAATAGGATAGAACAAAACACATGTAGAACAAAATTAGTCAATTTATGTAAAGTGTCTAAGCTACCACAAACAAGGCAACATATTTTCCTGATAGGCGATTAATAGGATGAATATGTACAGTCACTGATATTTAGACCAGAGACAAGCAAGAAAAATACCTAATGAATATGAAGCCATTGCAGGTGGTTGGACTTCTATAGGAGCAAAGGTCAGACCAAGCTCTTGCATGGCAACGATCATAATGATTGGTAGGGGTCTGCTTGTTGTAGCCCTAGATGTTTGATGATTTTGCTGGCTCATCTTTGCCCTTTTTGTTTGGCTTTTACTCCCTAGATGTCCATCTCCGGAGAGTACTTTTTTCTTTTTGTCCAGATGTCCTTGGCTGCAATTCTTAACCTTAGCCTGATGTATCTGTTGTTTATTTTTTTTGTACATCATGGCATGAAGAAAGCTTGCTGTCCAAATGGCTGGCCTCCTTCTCCAGCAAATCAGTAGCATTAGGGAGTGTCATGATGGAGGCACTGGTCTTCGCTCTAAACATCATCTCAAGTTGGTGCACTACATCAAAGGCATCTTGCGATGGCCGACAAAGCACACCTGGTTTGAACTTCTTTAGCTTCAGCAAAATGCTGTGTTCTCCCTCAGGACTGTAACCATTGTGTTTAATTGCACTTTGGCATTCATTACAAATGTTGGAATGTTTGATTAAATGTAGCCCGTAAGATGGTAGAGAGCACAAGTTTCATTTTTTTGTAAGCTCAGGAGCATCTCCATGTTCCATCAGCTCCTCCAATCTCATGCCAGGACTGGAATCTTCTGCCTTGGGATCCAGGAAGTCTGCCAAAAGTATGCTGTCATCCTCCTGATAGCTTTCTGTTTTCACTGTTGTTAGAAATTGCCCACTGAAATTGATTTCAGAGCCTGGTGAAACTGCACTGGGGTTGGAACTGGATTCCTCTGTCTTATGCAGCTAAATAAGTTTTCATGTCGAAATGAGTGGGCTTAAGAATTTTACTCAACATGTTTGGAGCAATTTTTAATGCCATTCCCTCTTGAAAATCCACCAGATCTTTTAATGGACCAATTGCAACTTCATTGAAGGAGAGGTTCTCCTTTTCCACAATATCTGGTCGAAGAGTAAATGTCTGTCCACGAACCAGGGCACTCTTCAAGTTTTTCACTAGATGTGGCACATCTGGCATGAAGTATAACTTCCAGTCTTCCAAACATTGGGGTGTTTAACTGAACAGATAAGTTTATGTTAATTAGCTTATACGGGCTATGTTAATTAAAATAGACTGGGCTTACTTCGCGTCAGAATCATAACACAAATCATGGAACGTAATTGTTTTTTTTAAACTGGGGCGAACAGAGCGAACACTTTAAAGTGTAAAGGGAATTATATTGTATTGTTCCAGCGTCACATTATGTAAACTGCATTTATTAAGGAATGCACACATGCAGATGGCATAGCAAATAGCAGTAAATCCACACACCTTGTTCTCTTCTGAAGTTCACTCCACACTGTGAGAACGTGGATTGAAGAAGGCACTAAAAATGTAGAGTTAAAACAGGGCGGAGTTAAGAGGGCCCAGCTTAAGGGGGTTGCGAATGCAGCACAGTCCTTGGCACAATCTGAGGTGATGGTAGACACAAACTGCTGTCCAGAATCACTTAAAATAAACCAGTAAATTAGAGAATGTAAAAATAATTAATTAACTGTAAGCAGCTATTCAAGTATTCTTGAAGCTGCTGAGGGTTGTTGGATGATGCCTTTAAAGTACGCTCACACTTTGCTGTTATTAACTAAATATCCACTCACAAGTTGAATGCTCATTTTTGATTTTATTTTATACACCCGCACATAAGTTCATATTTCCTACGTGCTTATTGATAATAGCATAGCCTTGTGTAAGGTAAAAAACTGTGTGCACCTTCCCTCCATCAACACCTGTTACCTGAAGAAAGGTTTTTACCTTTATTGGTGAATCAGTGGACAATTGTGACCCCTACTGGACACCTTTACATGACAATGTTTAAACAAATGGTAAAATGGCTCTTACACAATGACATAACAGATAATGTTTCATCACAAATAACCTATATTTATATTAATTAACCATGCTGATAACAACAATGTTGTTCTCTGCCATTAGAATTTCACGTTCATCTCTTCCTGTCCAATCATCTTTTAGTGCGATTATTCATATAGGTACATTAGATTAAATTACATTAGTGCCTGTCTGAGACCCATAGCCCTGTTGCATATAAAATAAATAGAAAATGAAACACAAAGTATTTTTTTAAATTTAAGTTTCAATTAGTTATCTTTTTTTTGTTAAGTCTCATCCCATAAATACCAAAAACAGAGACATTCAGTCTGAGATTCAACATTCAGTGCCAATCCGAACTGCATGTTTAGTTAAGCATGGTTGGAATCGGAAATAATAGTATGAGAACTAAGAATGTTTAATTAAACTTTTATTGAACTGTATACAAGATCAATACAAACTAATTATGCCAAAAGTACAATTACAAGACACAATAAACTAATAGAAAAAGTGCATGAATCTTTATTGATTTTCCTTTACAGTTCATCCTATGACAATAGATGTACAACTCTTTGCATGCACTTCAAGAAAGGAAGGAAATGTGTGTATACACGCATGGAGCGTTTACCTTCACTATTGAAATAAACCTTAATGTTATCACACATATGCCAAGATTTCTGTATGAGTGAGCCCTGCATAAATGCATAGGAAACCCCACAAGAGCTGTACACCCAACGCTATCTCATGACAATTCGTATACCTATTTTACTATACTGACTAATTTGTGCTAATTCCAAAAATTGTGTTACTTAAATTATGCTCAAGACACAATTTGCTTGGTTTCTCTAGCTCACAGATCTCAAACTCTCTTTTTCTCTCTGGCATTTAATATTGTTTGACTTGCTGTGCAATACGCCTTTATTTTAATGAACTTACAGCAGGTGTTGTATGGTTATTATTGTTTATTGCCTTGTTGACTTTCTTTGTTTTGAATTCTCTGTGCAACACTTTGGTCCACTTTGGGTGTTTTAAATCTGCCATATAAATAAACATTGTATTGTAACTCAGTACTTGAGGGCCTCAGTCCTGCAGTGTTTAGCTCCAGCCAGCACCAACATACTGCACCTGTCTGGAAGTTTAAAGCGGCATCCCAATTGGCTGGATCCTTAGAAGGAAAAATACACAATTTTATCATATGAATGTTTATTTTAAAATATCCAGCCATTGAAAGCAATCCCTAAAATTGATCATTAATTTAACACGAAACGAGGGATGCATTTTGAGGCCGGATTTGGAGGCATTTGAAGGAGCATTCGAATTGGTAAGTATCAGGGCCCTGTTTCCCGAAACCTTCTTAGCTCTACGTCGTTCTTAAGCTGTACCTTATCGTTAATACGTGTTTCCCCTAAACGTTCGTACTTAATACCTTATGGAAGTCATACGTGCGGAAGGTTGGTCTGGAGCACTCTTAGCTATAGCTTATACCTCTTGAATCCGCTAGGGGCAATCACTTTAATAAAAGCTTGTGTACATTGCAGTCTATATAATTAAATATCTGTATCCGTGTTCAATTAGGCACATTTTTTATTTAAAGAATAAAACATTCACATAATTAGACATCATTACACTGATGGTTGTTAGCTTTTTAATTATATTTTTCAAAGGTACATCAGCTGCGAACTATTAGATACTACAGGCTTAAAGGGGACATTTCACAAGACTTTAAGATGTCAAATTAATCTTTCAACAATAACTGCACAGGGATAGCCTTAAAACAACTTCTCCATGGCAAGCTGGAACACTTTGCTCGCTGAGTTTATGCCAAAGGGCATACAAAGGAATCTAAAGCGTGCAAATGGAGTATTGAATGGTGTCATCATAGAGGACTTACGGTCAAGCCTTATCTGCCAGGAGGAGTTCTTTGCATCCAGGATCGAAAATACAGTTACTCCTGACATCTGGGATGCCACCTCCTCTACACTCTGCATCGGGTGGTGAGGTCTTATGGGGGCAGTGTTTAGATCTTTTGGATGAATGCATATTCTTATTTCCTGCTTGTCGTTTTTATGTGTTACCACCATGGACAAAACACAGTCTGATGGCTCAGAGACTGCAGTCATCACACCTAGGCTCTTCATACGATCTAGTTCAGCTCTGACATGGCCCTGCATCACCAGAGGAATGCGCTGAGCCGGAAGAACTATAAGTTGCACGTTGGGGTCTACTGTCATGGAGCTCTCCAAGCTCATCTGTGAACAAGTCTTTGTATTCGGTCAGAATTTCCTTAGTGCTACTAAGGAACTAGTAAGATGAGGTGGACATGCCGGCTTACTATAACAATTCCCATGTCTAAGCATGCACGAAATCCTTTCAGTGGTTTTACCAGGAAAAATGAAAGTGAATAATTCTGTCCATTAAAACTACACAGCAGTGTAACTACGCTTTCTGTTTCAATTTTACTTCCACCATAAGCTACAAGATTAGGTGTCCTCAATTGTTTAACTGATAGCACATCCTTGATGATTTGTTTAAATGTCTTTTATGGTATTACATTTTATTTTGCCCCAGTGTCGACTTTCATCTCAATAGGAGTTTTGTTAAGATGCGAAGTGACAAACCCTTCTTCCTGGGCAGTCATTGAAGGATAAACAGTGTCAACAGGCTTACTATATTCTATGCCAGCAAAATAAAAGGTGTCATCATGGCTGACGGGTTTGTCTACTTCCAGTTCATCCAGTTTTTTGTGACTTAATATCTTTTGATTAAATTGACAACATGCCTTCCAACAATTTTTAAATGATTCATCTTTTTGCAGTTATGACACTGTTGCCTGAAAGCTGGACATTTCTCTTTCTTTGCAGCATGACTTTCCACAGTTTCTGCAATTAGTTATGACTGGAAAATCGTGTTTCTCTTTTCTGAGTTTTGTCTAGTGTGTCGGCGCCCTCTACCGGAAACTGGCTGCATTGCATCCACATTTGTTGCTGTCTGAGGTGATTTAGCCGATGTTTTGTTATTTTTGTGAGTCATTTAAAGCGTAACTAAACCCCTGGTCAGAGCCTGACTCCACCCACTGGCAATATTTGAAAAATGCAAGAAAAGTGGGCAGATCCCAACAAAGAAGGAGGGGACGAACTAAGCTCGTACCAAGTGTGTGGTGAGATCGTAACACGGGCGTTGTAAGCTTGAACCTGCATACGTCACAGGTAATTTTTTGGACCCAACATCCAATAGGAAAATTCAACTGCAGTAGCCACCGTTCAACCTCAAGAGGGCAGCACTCAGACGTTTTTACATTATATATTGTAGTATTGAAACACTTTATATCCAAATGTCAAAAAACTTACTAAAATCAATGAACAGCACTAATAAACCATCATTCTTACAGATCAGTACCTAAAAAAAGTTGGATTAGGGTTTAGTTCCTCTATAAAGCTCCCGTTCTGTCTGTGATTTTAAAGCTTTGATTGTGTTTATAGTGGGCAATATAACATGTGTTCATGTTTCACGTGTAAAAAAACACGGTATTTTTCACACAATTGACTTATCTGTATAGCGCTGTTTTCACTGTCCTCAAAACAGGCTGATGTCTTCCTTGTTTTGTGAAGTCCCTCCTTCAGAAATACGTAACAAGTTCTGATTATGTAGTTTGTTTAGTGTGTTGTGATTCGATAGCAGCTTAACTTAGCAACGCCGTTTGAGCCAAAGCTGGTGACTGACGTATTCATGTGGGCAGAGTTTAGTCAACAAACTAATTTTACTGACATCATTAAAGCAGGAAATAGAGGGCTGTAGTCCAAACCGGCCGTTCGTTGTAGGCTTTTAAAGAGGAATTTTATTGAAGAAAATATATCGCCTGGCAGTGAACTTTGAGCGTTATCATTTTACAGGTATTATTTATGCTATTATAGCAACATTACACACTAACTAGGGTTTAAAAATGGTATCAGGAAGAACGTGACCTTAAGCCCACCGGCAACTATAGTTGCCACAGTGCATAGTTGTCATTTTCCTTTTTTAAAGAATTTTTTAGATGTTATCCATGTTTTATTTCTCAATGACATGCAAGCTAACAATCAAATAAATGATTTAAAAAAGAAAGAAAAGGTATTTATCTCCTTCCTGTCACATGAGTATTTTAAACTACAATACTGCATGACACTTGCGTTTCATGCGACCGGCCCCTATGCTAATAGAATTCTGTTTCTCTCTCCCTGTCTCGACCCCGAGGACAATGGGACAAACAGACCCATTTCCTGTTGCTGTGAAGGTCATCACACCACTGATCTACTGGCTGTCCTTCAACGTGATGCCCAGCTGATGCGCGACCACCGGCTGAACCAGTTTAATCCGCTTACCCGCCTCCCTACCCTGTTTATTTATATAAATATATATATATTAATTTCTCCCAAGGGTTTTTGTCCTTTTAGGAGTTTTTTCCACAGGGTTTTCTCCTAGGGGGGTTTTCGTCCCCGAGAGAGTCAGCCAACTTTGGCTTAACTTAGCACTTTACTGTATACGTTACATTATTAATACGCTCGCTTGTACGGTTTATCCTAAGCTGCTATATTCTACTTCTTATATTATCTATTGATTTTCTGTGTTCTCCTTTACATCTACTCATGTAAAGTTGCTTTGCAACAATTAACAATTGTGAAAAGCAGGGACGTCGTTAGGCCTATTTTAGGGGGGCTGAAGCTACCCCAAAATGTTCCTAAGCCCCCCTAAATGACAGGGCTCTCAAGTGTCACGCATTGAGCGTGACAGTCACTCATTTCGGTCATTTGTCACGCACTCCCGCCACACATTGTATTTCTCACGCAGAAAAACTATTTATAATACATTTAATATATGCCGCAGGCAGCGCACAAAAGTTATCTGGTCGCGCCGCTCTCACTATGGAAACCGGCAGGAATCAAGCGCGTATCCCCTAGAGCCTGTTACTTATCAGCCAATCAAAAAAAAAGAAATAGGCTACACAATAGCCAATCAGAAAATAGCACTATTGTATCTGGGTAAGATTTAACGCAACAACCAATGAAAGGCGGCATGCTGCGTCAAGTTTCGTCTCCTCCCCTGATCTGAGTCAGCAGCATGGATTTAGCGCGTTTATCAATCCGCAGGGGGCCGAGCAGAGCGAACATCAGTAGTACAAGGTGTGTGCAGGGCGGACTGGCTATGTTGACCTGGCGGCTGTTCTGACCCGCCGTGCAGTCATCTCAGGTTGACATGTGAAAGAGAGAGAGAGACAGACGCAGCGAGATGCTGCAAAATCAATCACAGAAATATTCTCCAGGAAGGGAGCAGGTCAGTCACCAGTAAAAGCACGCGTCTATATATTGCTTATTAACGTAACAGGTTTTAAAGTCATGTGCTGGCGTGATGCATTGCATTATGTACAGTTGTTGTACTGAACGCATCAGGCAGATCATTTCATGCAGCGAAACACCAGGTGATTGTGAAGTGTATCCTTTTATAAAACTAGTTTTTTTTGTGGAAAAACTGGATCAAACGTGCAAATTGAGCTTTTAATGGGCATTTCACCTTATATTTGCAGTAAAATAACTTTTTTAAAATCTAATAATATAATTAAATTATAGCTTATTAAATATGTTTGTTTCATTTCATTTAATATATTAATATTTTAACATTTGAACTCCTTCCTTTTAAAAAGTGTAAGGCACCTGTGTATTTGTCTTTGGTATGGTAGTATAATGTGTATTCCTAGTAAGTTTTTGAGGGTTCAACATGGTATTTTTAATATTAGCTTGGCTTGGTTTACCTATCTTAACATTTTAAACAATACTAAAACGTATCAACAAGTAAAGTAAAATAAAACAACAAGTAAAAGAAAAACGTTTTGATTAAACTATATCAGAAAGTAGTAAGTACCCATCCAGATTGTTTTATCCATTGTGGTAGCCCTTGCTTATAAAAAGGTTGGAGACCCCTGACCTACAGTATAGACATAGGGGCTGTTTCCCAAACAGGGCTTAAGTCTTGTTCAAGACTAAAATGCCTGTTTGAGTTTTAGTTCTTAACTAAAAGTAGCTTGCACTAACATATCTTAAAATACATCAGTCACGTTGTTTTGTCTCAAGATGCACACCTGTACTATTTTTGTGCTTTTAAAAAAAACAAAAAAAAACTAATATAAATAAGGCCTTGTCCTGGCTTAATATAAAACCAGTCCAGAAAAACACATAATAATGCATCTTGAAAACTCAGTATTAAGGTAGATAAAATGTTGGTCATTCCCCTTTTCTAAATTTTAGATCTGTATAATTTCCAGATTAACACAGTGGCTATCAACTAATAATATTAAACTATAAGATTAGCAAATCCGGTTTATGTTTACATTTATGTGAACACACACATTTATCTTATTTTCTGGTTAAAAGTTTATTTTGTCAAAAAAAATCCTTGGCTAAGGTTTCTATGTGAGCATAGAAATGCAAACAGTAAAATGATGTGTTTGTACTGGAAATGTGTACGTGTATTTACACAGTGAATAATGAATCAGGAAGTCTTCATTGTAAAAAAATCTCCATTCCCAAATGAAAATTAGTCCCATTTATGACACACAGGGAATACAATGGAATAGTGGATTGCAATAAGGTTAGTAGTATACAACCTAATAGTTAAATAATATTTGGGGTGGTGGGGGGGGGTATTTGGAGGGGTGTCACTCTTGCCTGTCTTCAAAACTTGAGAGCCCTGGTCAATAGCTCACCTGGTAAAGTATGCAGTGATGCCAATTTTTTTCTATTTCTTGTACTGCTTTTTCTCATTTGTTTAACTTACCAACTTTTTAGCTGTCTGACCTCTGTTTATGGACATTTTGGATGTTTCATGTGACCAATTTGCAGATAGCATTTAAGTCATTGCTTATAGAATAACTAATCAGGAGCAAAGTCTGGCCTAAATTCCCCCATGCAGCTTTGATGTGTCTAAAAGCTAACATGACAGTAACTTTTATTTAACAGAGTAGAAATGGAAGAGGAGGATATGTCTGTCATGTTTTACTTGTTAACATCTTGGTTTCTTGACTGGTTGTTGACATAATTGTAGCTCAGATGTGAGTGCAAAAATTTTGCAAACACAAGTTACAAATACTCTGTGGGCTGAGCCCCCCCTGTCTTCCAATCCTAGTGACGTCCCTGGTGAAAAGCGTTATATAAATAAAATTGAATTGAACAAGAGATTATAAGCTAGATGCATTTTTATTTGGGGGGGAAGTTCGCATCGAATGTTCTTTGACTGTTATACATAATAAATGTGTTTATGAATAAAGGTAGATCTGTTGAAAGGCGTTATTTTGAGTAAGATGCCAAATGTATTAAAATTTGACATTAAAGGGGTGCATACAACCTTTTTGCCCACCGGCAACTATAGTTGCCGCACATTCAAATATGATTTTCAAAAAAATTAAAATGGGGAAAATAAATGCAGAACATGTTTACAGAGGACACTATTAACACAATTATACGCATGAAACCATTCAGAAAAATTTGGGCACAAATGGGTTAATGTATGCGACAAATTGAAATGGCTTTAGAAAGAGTCAGGTCGCTATCCCTTAACAATGCTTTCCTTAAACTTTCATTGCTGACACTACATACAGTCCTGTCACAAATCAGCTCATCTGACAACTCTCCAAAACAACAAATTTTAGCTTTAATCCTAAGATCACTGATGAATGCATCTACATTCCCATCTTGTTTCTGGTTTCTAGAGTTTATTTTGCTGAGGGTTACAGACTTTCCAAAACTTGCACTTTAGGCACTCGGGATCCTCTCTCGACTTGGCAGGGGACAGGATTTGGCCTTTCTGATACGGGTGTGCACACCTCTGCTGCGTAGACAAATGAACGCTCCTGCTCTATTGCTTCAGGTCCAGCTAGATTGAGGAGATTGTATGCCCTTGTTTTGGCAGGTTTATCATGGTGCGCTGCAGCGATAAAAATGTCATAACTCTGCTCGAAAATTCACCAATTGTCAGCATTAATTCCATCAAAGCTGAGCGGGTCAGATCTTCGAAAACAATCCGGCATGGGTACCGGCTTCGCAAGTCTGCATCACTGTTTTAGAGCAGTTTAGTTCCAGATATATATTTTTATGAATATATGGTTTAGTCAGGGGTAAAGTCCATCATCTGACACCATTTTGTGCATCCTAGGGTGCAATGTAATGATCACAGCTATGCATACTGAAGACCTTTTTTATTGACATGCTTAGCACATGGCGCATGTAACACTCTAGTGACCTCACACAAAGTGCTCACAATAAGAACCAGGGTGGCTTTCTTAAAGAGCCCGTTACATATAAACATAACACATTAGAATAATGGTTTACTACAATGATCTACAGAAACTAGCCAGTTGTCAGGTGGAGCAGTTTCTTATGTATGTTTTGGAAGAATACGGTAAAGGATCCTACCTTTAGATCCTCACGGGCAGAATATTCGGACAGATAATTCACGTTGATGTGTCGGGTTACATCGGGTCCAGGCTTTAAAAGCCACGGGGCTGGTTGTAATTTTCAGGCCCGTTGAGAACTCTAATAGTATGTCCGAAACCTCAGTATACGTAAAAAGGTAGGCGAGATTTTCCGGGATTTTGGGACGAATTCTCACGATATTCAGAGGCACGTGTACTTAAGTAGCGTCCGAAACCACCTAGTTACTGAAAATGTAGTAGGGGAAACAGCACTTGAACAGAGTAGTATGTCCGAATCCTCAGTATCAATAAAATCAGTACGCGAGAAATCCCCGGATGCCCTACTGAGTCGGCCCAGATTTTTAAACGTTTTTAAACTGACAACTGTCCAGTAAACTGTAAATGTAATGTAAAACGTTTTTAAATGTGTATAGACGGTAACGTTAATGGTACAGTTGTGTATTTGTTATTTTGCTGTGAAACACTTTTTAGTACGCAAGTTGTCCTTATAAGTTAGAGACGCTCTAATCAGCTTATCTGCCGTTCTATCTCGAAAGTGAATTTACAGACGCACTACATATTAAACACACGTAAATGGCTGTTTCACATCTGGCAGGAAAACCTTTGCGAACCTAATGCTGCAGAGGATATAATGTGAATTACCCAATTCAGTGAATGTGTGCTATTACGTTCAATTCTCTGTTGTCCAGACTGATTACATAAAGTAAATGTAAGTAATGTAAAGGAACAAGTGTACATGACGCATCTAAGCATAACTTATATATTTGTTCATTTCTACTGCTGATGATTTCAGGATATGTGATGGATAAAAACGAGTTAACACTTTAACTGTAGTACTAAGCTCATATGTCATAGAACTAACTGCACTGTTGTTTTAATTTCATAGGGACTGATGAGCACACACGTGTGCTTATCCAGTGGAGAGTTGCTCATGAAGCCCTCTTCACTGGAATGCGCAATGCTGCCATTAAAGGCTTTGAGTGAGTACACTACACTACCTACCTTACTTTGTTTAGACTTTTAAGTTGTGTTTTATTTTATTACTTTCAAAATGAGTTATATACGGCAGTGTGATTCTTCATGTTTTTGTGTGGGTGCACAGTTTTTGTGTTGGAGCAGGGCCTTCAGGGGAAGGTCAGTGCTTTATTTGTGAAAAGAAAATGGGAAAACCTCAAAGAGAAATACAAAGTAAGATATTTGAAAAGGATAATATAAAACTTTACATAGACAAATTGTCACAAGTGATGAACAGGCGGAACCAAAAGTGGTGAGGAAAAGTTCTGCCCGGACCAACTTCCGCAAACACCGGCACTTCCGGGTAACCCCTAGCAACAGCAATCGGGGCGAAATACACACCAGGTGTGTGCGATGACGCGGCGAGAGCTCATTGGATTAAACGAGCCAGCTAGAAGGTTAAAAGCAGCATCAGGAAACCAGGAAGTGGTCGGTTGTGTTTGTTGGGGATGTGTAGATATACAGTAAGGCGGCGTGTGGACAAAGAGGCGGCATTGTGGGCAAAGACGGACGGGACGAACCGAATACAAAGTAAGGACAAGTGGATTGATAAGAAGAGCGGCGTTTCGCCAGATAGTTATCCTAAAAGAGGTACCAATAGTATGACATTAGCCAGCCCTGCCTGAAGTCAGCGTATGGTGAATGCTGCCGGAAAGTCATACACTGCCAACCCGGAAGTGAAGAACTGTGAGGAGAGAGGCCAAGAACAAGGTCGTGAGTACCCACATTGTTGTTATAAAGTGAATTGCTGAAGTGCAAACTAACCGTGTGTGAAAAAGCTGAGAGTTTGTGTTCTAGTGGCCCCACTGGGGAAGCACAAAGTAGTGGGCGTGCCAGCAAAGGAAGCGGCTGGCAGAGCGGGACCAGGAGGCGGACGAACTACATCCCACCCACCGTGACGGGTTCAAACGGCTTCCTCCCGATGCCAAGCCGGACTGAAAGTGAAGAGATTGGCCTTTAATATCACGAACGAGTGTGGGCTAGTGTGGGTGAGTGTGTTAAATTGCTGTGTGTGCACCAGAGTGCTGTTGTGTAGTGCTGTGTCCTTGCCATTCGTCCTTACTACAGTTCCAGGTGAAGTACAGTGTGAGTAGGCTAGTAGGAGTGCCGAAGCGGTGGTACCATCGTGGATCCCCCCTATTATCCCCCCTGGTCTGCGTGTACGTCGCCGCTAAGGAAGAGCCGTGAGTATGGAAAAATAAAGTCTTGCACTGATACTGCATCGAGTGGAAAACAATCTAGACGAAAAATCCAGAGTCATACTTACCTAACCTGTGCTGTTGTGTGTTGGAGGAGCGATTGCTGTTCACTGTGAAGCAGGTACCTCTTAGACCCTCCTTGGACAAGGCGGAGAGCAAGTCTACACCCAGCCGCCCGTACTGGTCCTTTGGTCAGGTGATGTACCGTTTCCTTCTTTACTCCTCCACGCTGTGAAAGAAGACCGAAGGCAGTGTGAGTAAACTCTATGTACATGTTGGAGACCTGAAAGTAAAGTTGAAGAGTTACGTTTACCTGTTACGTCAGAAAGTCCCACTTAGTGTGCCCGCCTGTTGGAGATCTGAAAGTAAAGTTGAAGAGTTACGTTTACCTGTTACATCCGAAAGTCCCACGTAGTGTGCCCGCCTGTTGGAGAACTGAAAGTAAAGTTGAGAGTTACACTTATCTGTTACGTCCGAAAGTCCCACGTAGTGTGCCCGCCTGTTGGAGAACTGAAAGTAAAGTTAAGAGTTACGTGTACCTGTTACGTCCGAACGTCCCACGTAGTGTGTTTGTCAGTTGGAGGTCCGACAGAGAAGTCGAGAGTTACACTTACCCATTAAGACAGAGAGTTCCCCCCTCCCCCTCGCCGCACCTGTACACCCCCCTTGCAGTATACCTGCGTCACCTGGAGAGAGAACCAGGCCCCAAAAAGTCTCTAACTGTTTGTGATCACAGGTGGCAGCGAAGGGAGTACCCTTGAGGAGCAGGAGAAAGGATTTACCTCTCACGGCGAGGTGCGGCCTTGGCCCCGTTCCATAGTTCACCACCAGGCTCCGCCAAGGAAGGACCTCAACATAAAGGTGACCACTGGAGTTAATTGTGTGTTCTATTTGCCTCCAGGAGTGGAGGAGGGCGCCACGTGTATACGAAGGAGAAACCGAGGAGGTTACGACCCGTACAAAAAATTTGGGTAAAGCTTCTGCAGATCAGACTCCATTGACTAATACTCCATGTACAGAACCCTTAAAACTACATTTAGCAAAATTACCTTTTCTGTTCAAAGACAGTGATATAACATTATGGATGTCATTAAGTAATGACTACATTTATTTGTTTGTGTGAACCAACCCTTCATGCTCCCCAAATACAGATTGTATAACTTGTTTGTATGCATGCATTTACAATTTAGGAGGCCCACAGTCTACAGTTTAGCTCCAACCCAAATCAAGCACCCGTGAACTTGATGTGCAAGTTGGACCGAAAACTTAACCCTCTGGGGTCCGGCCATTTTGGGACACTGTCAGAGGTTCTGACATGAGCTACATGTATGTACATGTTTGTATTTTTGAGAGAAAAAGGTTTATGCGTGGTTTTTAAAAAAGCTAAAATTTTAAGTCACTGATATAAGTTCACAAAACCCATATTAAACATGTTTTAACAAGACTTTCCTAAACAGAATCTAGTAGTCTAGAGTTTTTTTCTTTAAAATGATGTGAAAATCATCCTGCATACTCATTCACATAAACCAGTATATTGATTTAGAAATTGTAAGACACTTTTTGTTTAGAGTGGCCGTATGCGAGAAGGATTGATTGACAGCTAGCAAACAAAGGCTCGCATAATGAGCTGCATAATGAGGCAGGAGGGGACTACAGTAAAGAATGTGAGGACAAATGTACATGTTTGTTTGAGGTTTATTAAGAAGTTAACAATATAATCAAAATAGAAATGAAGGTCAGTAGGACATTATCAGTTTATTTGGAAACGAACCCTATTCAAAAAACTTAACTTGTATAAGAAACTGATAAACGACATTATCAGTTTATTTGGAAACGAACCCTACTCAAAAAACTTAACTTGTATAAGAAACTGATAAACAACAGAGCTGTAAACATAATGTGGCTCATGTAACCATATAACTTTATGTCCAAAGAGTGTGAATATGTTTTTCCACTTCATAGTTTTGTACTGATGAGAGGGATGCAGACCTGTAAGAGCGTTATGAACAGCTGTCAGCATAAATTGTCCACAGAAATACCCTTACATACATAACTGATGGGTAAATGATAGCACTACATTCAGATAAACTATCATAAACTAAATTAGTATCTCAGACAAACATCTGCAATGATTAGTTATATAAAAAGCTGTTTTCAGATGACTGCTTTCAGATGCCCATCCCCTTATCGTCTAGCTTCTGTTTTAAACGCGTTTCTGTAAGCGAGTATGAACTTTAAAAACACATCGCAAATGGATGTGCGCAAGCTCGCGTCTCCGTGTAAACAACGCGGAGCTCATAATAAAATGGTGTCGCGTGTAAAGCGCAATGTATGGAATGTGTTGCATGTAAACAATATCATATTGCAGCAGATCCCCCAGTGCAGCATTACTCAAAGTTGCCATGAAGGATACGAAAGTGAATAACTGTGTTTAACACTGTACAGCATGTAACAATGAAATCCGCCATTACGTGATCACGCTTACTTGTTTGTAAATAAGCATGTAAACAAGGAATCTTATTACAGCACACACTTAAAAGATACAGCAGTGCAGCATTACTCAAAGTTGCCACGAAGGATACGAAAGTGAAATGGACCCCTGGGGGTTAAAGTGCCCATAATATGAAAAACTCACTTTTTCTGGGTTTTGGGGTGTTCATTTGTGTCTCTGATGCTCCCACACGCATACAAACTTGGTAAAAATCCATCCATGCTGTTTTGAGTGAGATACAGGTTTCTGAATGTCCTCTGCCTTGAGTCTCAGATTGCACAAGTTCAAACTCAGCGCCGTTGTGACGTAACTAGCCGTTTCGTCACATTCAGCTTGAATTTTCCGGCCCACCACCCCACTCGCAGGTCTCCACCCACCAGGGAGCTAGAGAGAGCACAGAGCAGTCAGTCACTTCGCTGATACCCTGCTGTTATCATGTCTCACTGAAATAACAGCGCTATTTCGATATTATGGATTATACTCCCGCCTACTTTTAAAAACAAAGTTTTGACGCGTGGTTATTGGAACCTGGTTGTGGACAAAAATGGTCATTGGATGTATTTTATTGGACTTTCATGGATCATTCACACATCTGAAACTGGATTCGATTCACGATCGTTGTATCAACACAAGGTAAGAAGTCACGTTATATTTTGCATGTTGTAATCTTCTGTCACAAAATACTACGTTTATGATGCTAGAGCATCTGTATCCCAAAACAGAGATCATACATTGATGCTAATCCCGTAAATTATACCTGTAGTACCTGTTGTTAACAGTAGGCTATATAGATATTTTTGCAGGCTAGATAGTTTACAGCGTGGTTTCGAAAGTTAAAAAAAATATTTAACGGCTTTATTTTACAATTCTATAAGAACTAAGTAATAGTGCTTTGCCAAACTAAAAGTTTTTTTGCCAAACTAACCGAGCCCGGGCCTTACCGCCCCGGCTTTTCTGACGAGGCTAACCCCCGAGCCTCTATAACTTTATGGTCCGGACCTCCCGCTAGCTTCTAGCAATTAGCACGCGGTCCACAAGCAGTATACATCCCCCGCCGGGTCTTAATTTCTGTAATTTGCGAAAATAATGCGTTTGAAAATGTTTTATAATGGGAATATGTTAGCATTGTCCAGGGAAAACAAGTGTATTGTTGAAACTGCTACATCACAATTTACTCTGTAATCATTATGTGTCATGAGTTTCTTCTCCTGTAGTGTACTTATTAGTGAAACTTTTCTGCATGATTTGTCTGTTGGCAACATAAACCGTTAATAATAATAATATATAAAAATAATAACACAGTATGGTCTGTACTGCTCACGATATCACTATGCACGCGCACATGATGTTAGTAGTGGGGCGTGATCAAAGGAGCAGCAGCTCATAAATATGTAATGACTAGCTCAAAACGGCACAATCTGAAATGCACTGAAACAGAGGCTCCAAGAGATAGGTAACAATCTTTTCCTACAAGCTATTTCGAGCAAACAACTTTTGAAACATGCTTTATGGAACTCATACTTGTGGAAAAACAGTCATAAGATGGGCACTTTAAATATCAGCTACAGGGTTGAAATCACTATAACAGTAGCTGTCTCTGGGTAAACTTTCTAAGGATTTACAGGATTAAAAACTGTTTTTAGGTAAGAATATATTTTTACATATGGAAAATTTTATTTTATTAAAGCAGATCAGCGTGCAGTGATGGTGAAACATCAGCGAGGAGCTGTGACAGCATTTATGAACATTAGCTTGTTTCTGCTGCTTCTGCTGTCAGGTTGGTGTCATCATTTCACAAGTATATGTGGGCACATGAATATATTTAAACATGTTCATTTTAACAGGACTTCTGGGGGCATATTACAGAAACTTTCTATCTTAGGTCTTAATTTAAGATATGATGTGTTAAGATTTTTCACAAATTCATATTACAGAAGCAAATCTTAAATTGATTTAGGATTCTCATCTTATCTCACCAAATCTTATCTAATCTCTAGTTAGGAAATCCCAAATCGCTTAATCATGTTCGGCTTTTAACTCTCATGTCTGTTACCAAGCAACCAGCAATGCGTGAGCTGCTGCTACAGTAAACAAAAGAATTGTCCTTTTAATTTCAATGGGCAAGAAAAATACATTTTATTAAATTCATAGTAATCTGTGTTTTTTGTATTAGTGTTTTAGCACATCCCTTACGAAAATTAACCATGGTTTTATTGTGGTAAAAGTGTAGTAACCATGGATTTTTGGTCTATTGATTACTATGAGCAAAACTATGGTTTTACTACACAAACCATGGTTTTTTGGTTTTAACTGTAGTAAAACCATAGTTAATTTTCGTAAGGGATCATCTATCAGTTACCATTCAATTTAAACATTTGGCAACTGTGACTTACAAAAATTTAAAAAAATTATTCTTCCCAAGTGCTAGGATACTATTGTACATTTCAACATTTGATAGAGACATGACAGGAAATAGATGCTGAGTCAAGTGTGTACTGTATTCACTATAATCCCATCAAGTGTTCACGGATAAGATAACTGTTTTTTAATAATGAGGGATGACAGAAATTGAAAGATCGCTCCACTAGTGAGAAAGATTGTGATTATGTGAATGTGTGAAGGTAAAAAACATTCAAAGAGTAATCCAAAAACAAACATTGATGTTTTTCATCCTGCACTTTGTTAAAAATGTAATGTCATTCTCCCGCAGCTCTATCATAATGTGATTGTTTCAGCTGGCTCTCATTAAAGTTTTAAGTTAGGACACCTGTGAGGTTACCCTAAAGTTAAGACCGTTTTTAGGATGTTTTGTCAAGTTAGGATGCTTCTGTAATACCACTTTCCTATCTGCAGTTAAGATAAAATAATGCATTTAGGAACATCATTCTGTAATAGCTTTTGTCTTAAATGAGTTCCTAACTTAAATTACCATGGTTACCAAACAGTTAAGATAAGATTTTAAAGTTAGGACTTTTCTGTAATACGCCCCCTGTTCAGGATTTCTGATTCTCAGAGAAAGTACTTCTATATAAATAAGAATATGACATGGACAGATGCTCAGAGTTACTGTAGAGCAGGGCTAGTCAACTGGCGGGCCAAGTGCGGCCCGCCAATCATCTTTATCCGGCCCGCCGGTCACCTTTGGCCGTTTCTCAATCGGAAGGCTGCAGCCTCCGGAGGTCGCATATGCAAACTGCATATGTCATCAAGTTTAAGTTAACTGAGCATTACATTCACAAATCATAAGCATATTACAACAATTTACGATTAACTAAGAATACTAGTCAACTTTATAATTGTTAAAATTCTGAAATAAGACTTAATGACGTATGCAGCCTGGAAATGCGACCTCCGAGTACCTTTCCACTGTACATGAAAAATGACAGCCGAAAACACGGAAAGTGAGTCAGAAAGGTCCTGCCAACCGTGGGTGCTTTATTATCTGATCCAATTCGAGCTTTGGATGCGTTAAAGAAAACAAACGCGGCTTATGCGGCTTCACCACATGTGACGCGGCGACCAGAAGTGATGTATTTCAGTGTGTTCCAAACAAAACTGTGTGCAAAGTAAAAATTATGAATTATTTTTTGTTTCACTTTATCAGTAACACTTGAATACTTTAAAAACGATTGATTACTGGTAAGTAAATTATCAACTATAAATATATTCGTAGATTAAAGGTTCTCTTCCATGACAGATTTACGATTAAACTACAATTTCATTACGACTGCCTCTAGGGGGCAAACTCCCGACAGTTATATCTGTAATGTACAACGGAAAGGCTGTTTAGCCTATATATCTATAAAATATAAAAAAAAGAAAACATGTAGTGCAATTTTAGTCATTAGGAGATTATAGATTAATATTTCACCATATCATTAATTCATGGAAAAAATCCTGTTATACTGGCAGCTAGATTTGCCAGCATACAGCTGTATTTTAACAGTTTACCTACTGTAATCTGAAACAACAGCTTATTACAGTATTGTGCTGTAGAAAACACAACTATAATGTCAGGTGTTTGGTTGCCCTTATATTGTATTTTTGTTTTTTTCCTGCTGTAATTTAAATAAAAATAACTATAACATTTACTATAGAGTTTGGTATTTACATTGTAATACAGCTAGATAAAATAAAAACACTAAAAATACATACTGAAAAACGTTTTATTGAAGCTGTTAACATATTCAATGCATTCAATAAATGAGACTGGACTGAACAAAACATGAAGCCACAATAAAATCTTATTGCAAAATCTTGCACTATATTTAGTGTAAAGCCACTTTGCTTTTATACAATTATATAACAATTATCTACATATACATATACACACACACACTGTTTTCGATGTTTTGTGGGGACATTCCATAGACGCATTGGTTTTTATTCTGTACAAACTGTATATTCTATTCCCTAACCCTTATCCCAACCATCACAGAAAACTCTGCTATTTCTGACTTTTAAGAAATGTCATTCTGTTTGATTTATAAGCTTGTTTACTCACGGGAACCTCAAAATGTCCCAACAAGGTCAAACATGTACTGGTATTGGTCCCCAAAACATGATAATTACCAGATACACAAATCCACACACAACAGTTTAGTGCAACTTTGATTGACTAAAAGACACTCAAACATTTTAAGATTTCTGTCCCTAAGAAGCATCAGCTCTTATGAACAATGCCTCTATATTTCTGAGTTGTATGCAGTAAGAAAGACTTCTGTGTTATGCTGGAAATAGGTGCGTGCATATTATATAAATGACACAAACATGTAGTTAATCATAAGTTAAACAGTATTGTATAGTGTTGCATGACTCATACTCGCTTCTCCCGCGGTAGTAACTCCTTCTTCATGACAAAAAATGTTGTTGGTGGGTCTAAGATCGGCTGGTACCCAGGCTAATAAAAAGTGATTGGAACACCTGAATTTAATTATTTGGAGGGGTGTCCCAAATGTTTGGCAATACAGTGTATATTAGTCATAAAATGTCATAATGTCATAAAACTGCGGCCCCCCTGGCACCATCTCGTGGCCCCCCTAGGGGCCCTGGCCCCAGTTTGAAAACCACTGGTCTAGCCCATAGTAGGATAAATTGAGACGCAGCCTTACATAGAAAATGTGACCTGTGCTGTCTAAATAATTCTGAGGTTTTTATAAAAATAAGAACATTAAGCCCTCATTTAGCGAATCCAATGCTCTAAATGGTTGTTGAACATCTAAAATGATCTTTATTTGTATGTTTTCTGACAGGTGTACCATCCTAAATGCTTAACTAATACACAAAGGATGAGTGACCATCCACTTGGCCATCTCATTTTGGTTTCAATGTCAATTAAACAATAAAAGAAAAAAGATGAACATATACTGATATAGATTCGGCACACAAAAAGTCAAAAACAATTCATTTTACCAATGATTTTAAGGTATGGATGCGATAATTTTTGTTGTCATCTTAGATTTTTCTCAAAATCTGCTTTGCTGAATCTGTCAACTTCAAACAGGTGTAGCTCTGTCATGTTTTGTCAGATGTCCAAGGAATCATGTATTGTTTTGAAGTTTTTTAATAGACAATGTCACAATAGAAATAACTAATTTTTGAAAAATTTCCAGGAAATCCTATTTTTAATTTGCCTATGGAAATTGGTGCAAATTGACTAGGTTAACATCCATGCACTCCTTGACCTGCATGTAAAACAACCAGCCACAGTTTTTCTGTATAACTGGTGTTTAGCAAAAGTGTAATTTGAGATGAATCATACTACAATATTAGACCGAGGAGAACAAAATACATTTTTTAATTTGGCTTAATTAACTGTAGTATAGCACTTTGCAGTACAAGAAGTTCTCATCTTTACCTCATAATAAAGTCAACAATGCATCAGTGCTCTTTTAACTAGAAAATATTTAAATACACAAAACAAGAGTCCTAAAGTGACCAGTGACGTGATACGATGTCTGATAAATTGAAATGGAAATCAGTTATTTAAATATGAAAACTACTGATCTCTTGTTGACAACAAATGTAAATCTATTCTTGTGCTGTAGATTACTTATAGTGCTAAAAAAACAATCACCAGAACCATAACAAAGATCTCTCCTCCAATGTTTATTAATCTGTAAATCAACCAGATTCTCCAAAGGAATACATAGCAAAGTGCATTTTGAAATGCAATTTATTTTTGTGGTGACAAAACCATGGACTAGTGGTGGGAATTTTGATTCATCTAAGTGAATCGTTCATTTTCAGTTTGTTCACCAAAATGATTTGTTCACTGATTTATTCAGTGAACATTTCTTTATATTACATACATATGCCAGTACGTGGTGAAGATGTGCATCTTGTGTTATAAAACAATGACTACATTTACATGCACCCTCATAATGCGAGAATAATGGGGTTTGGGCAATATTGTGATTATACTTTATCTCATGTTAACACAAGACTTCGATAAATATAACGCAATTAATAATCGTATTAAAACAGGTGACGTACGATGTTTTTAATCGCAGTATGTGGCCAAGTAAACATTTTAATTGGGTGCAGATTAAAAAGTGCATTGTGACATCAAAACATAAATACAACAGCAATTATTAACAATAAACAATCTGCATGTAAATAAATATACATAAGACTACTTGTTCAAGTTTCATGATACAGTATATGTAGTGAAACGACAAATGTACTGTGTTTTTACTACGGTAATCAGAGTGGCCAAGATTCTTGTAGCAAAACCATATTAAACAGAATTGCCATGTTTTACTACAGTAATTACCTTAATAGTAAAATAATTTGTAATCAGTCTGCCAAAACATGTTTACTATAACTATAATAAAATTAAAGCATTGCACCTGCGTTCTGTGCTTAACTCCAGCCCAGTCTCACGAAATTTCGTTATATAGTCACGTATTTTTTTATTCTTTTTTCGTGCTATTATAACGAATTTTCAAGTTTTTTCGTGATTGTATAACGAATTCCTGTCTTGCGTGATTATCACGTATTGGTTACTCAATTGTTTTGTCCTATTTTCTTACCATTGTCGCTTCGGTTTAGGGTTAAATTTGCATAAAATGACATCCCTAACCCAACCCTAACCCAACTCTAACCCTAACGCCAGGCGACATATAAAAAAATTAATCAGAAAAAATAGTATAAACCAATATATAAAGTGACATTCTAATGCAAGCACCAAATCTAACCCTAAACCGAAGCGACAATGGTTTAAAAATAGAAAAAAGCAGTTGAGTAACCAATACGCGACAACCACTCGAAAACAGGAATTCCCCATACGATCACAAAAAAATGCGAAAATTTGTGATAATAGCACGAAAAAGCTAATTCGGTCATTTCGTTTTCGAACTAGATGTAATGTACCAGTCATTCAGTTCTTTTGTGAACGTGATCTCTCTCTCTCGTTGAAGGCAGAAAGAATCCTGCACCTTATTGTCCATGTCCAGGGAGGGAGATGTTTCAGTGAGAGAAATATGAGTCAATGGATTGTGTGAACGAGAACGATTTATTCATCTAAAAGATTTGTTAAAAATACTGATTTGTTCATGAACATAATATCACCAGCATGGACTATGGCTGGTAAATATTGACCAAATAATCTATAGCTCTGTAATTTTGGGATGAATGGCAATATGATAAGTAACTCTGCATTTTCAACAAAGTGGAATGAATGTTTAAATGCAGATCAAAGCCTTGTGTGAGATGTCACAATTACCTTTCACGAGATTGCATAAACATGTAATCGATATGGAATGAAATAAAGCATATTTTGCGTGCTGTCTGAGGGGAGGGCTCTGAGCTCAGAATTTTATCCCAAACCCAGAGTACTCCCAAAAACCCAGAGTACTCCCCAAATATGCCACATAATGATGGACAGCAGCCAGAAGAACATCCCCAAAAAGGCCAGCGGAAAACGGTGGGAAAACTAGGTCTCATGGCATCCGCTGGGTGCTTTGGCTAAGATGCACGCAGCATCTGATGGGAAAGCCCCACCAGCAGTCAAACAGTGAGCGCTCTCGCGTACTAGAATGAAGGTGCGATATTGAACGAGTTCAGGCAAATTGATCGGGGGGCCCTTGTAGCATCTGATGGGAGCTTTGGTTGAGATGCTTGCAGCATCAGATGGCATGGCTCACCTGCAGTCAAGCTGGTGTGGACGGTGAGAAAATCAAAGAGTGAAACTAGGCATTCAAATTAGGTGTTTGACCAGAGAGACTCGCAGCATTTTAGACAGGGGCTTTAGCTGGGAGGCTTACGGCACTGAATGAGTAGGTCCCGCCTGCAGTCAAACGGGAATGATTGAGTATAAGGTTTAAAAGAGCAAAATTAGGACCGGGGGGACCCTTTCAGCATCCGATGGGAGTTTTAGCTGAGATGCTCATGGACAGGTAGGTCCCGCCTCCAGTCGAAAGGAAATGTAAATGTGTGATGGGACTCAACCAACAATTCAAAGCTGTGAGACTTAAAATGGTAAAAGAAAATTCTACACAGTGACATGCAAGGTAAAGCCGGACAAAGCGTGAAAAGTAAATAGGTATAAATATATACAAATATACATACACAAATAAATACAGGTATAAACACAAACAATTATTTATTTACTTTAATAAACCAATAGAGGCATTTAAATTGGCATATTTTCCGTGCTTTTGGTTTCAAAACTGGAGTGATAGCATCGTGAGCACGCAGGTGAAGCAAATTAACTAACTAGGGATTAGACTTAATTGTTTAGTCGGAGCCAATGGTGTAGTGGACAGTGCTCCGACATATGGTGCAGACGCACTTCTGGCGACCAGAGTTCGAATCCCGGCTCAAGGTCCTTTGGCGATCCCATACCCCTCTCTTCACCCTGTACTTTCCTGTCATCTTGTAATTACTGTCTGTCAAATAAAGGCAAAATGGGCCAAAAACATAATATATATAAAAAGAAATTAATTGTTTAAAAAATTATTGTCGACCTGACGGATGAATTTAGTCCATTTATGTCTCGGCAGGTGAAGATGGTGCAAAAAACTGCCGCTATTATGAAAGCGTGAGTGGCTGCTTATTAAGTTAACACCAACTATGGGACAAAAATGTGATGTCCACACAGGGCTTAAGAGGTCAAAGAAATATATATATATATATATATATATATATATATATATATATATATATTTTATATCTTTTTATTAACATTTTAACAATTTACAAACTAGACAAGACATACAGCAAAACAAAGCAAAAAAAAAAAAAAAAAAAAGGTGAGGCCCGGACGTAACAGAGGTGTTATGATACACTGTATTTCAATACGTTGCTTAAAGAGACATAAATACTGTCAAAATATGGGGTCCATATCCGATGAAAGTTTTCGGTTGAAGAGTGAGAGACACATGTTAAGAATTCCAATGGAATCATTTCTCTTATGATCTTATGCCATCCTTTCATGGATGGGGGTTTGTCACTTATCCATGACATCAGTATATTTTTCCTAGCGGCGAAGGAGAGAATGTCAAACAGCCGCCTGTTAAACTTATTCGGCAAATGTCTGTTAGAGATACCCAAAATAAGACAGAGGGGATCCTGCTGCAGTGTACAATCAAACAGTTGGCTCATGTAATTAACAATTTTTGACCAGTATGTCCTAATTACAGAACAGGTCCAGATACAATGAATATAGTCACCAACTTCTGTTTTACATTTAATACACAAAGGAGAATTATTGGGGTCAAACTTACTTTTAAGTAGCGGGGTAATATGTAGCCTATGTAGGATCCTGAGCTGGATAGCTCTGGCCCTATTACAAACAGAAATCTTATTTGCCTGCTTCCAAATCTGTTCCCAGTCTTCCTCATCTATGAGTAATTGCAACCCCTCCTCCCATTTTCTTTTAAGATCTTCTGTACTCACCACCTCATATGAGCAAAGAACATTGTAGAAACAAGAGATCTGCCTAGAGGGCGGGGGATTTAAGAGCATCTTTTCAATACTTGATATGGAGGGGTTAGTGATCAGGTTAGTATTTTTAAAAATATAATTCCTGATTTGGAGAAATCTGAAAAAATTAGATCTAGGGAGCTTATACTTAGAAACCAAGTCATCGAAAGCTGATAAAGAGCCTTCCTTAAACAAATCACCTAGTCTGCGTATCCCATACGTGTGCCAGATTTTAAAGCCAGAGTCGGAAAGGTTGGGCATAAATTCTGGGTTCTTATAAATAGGGGCCAGCATAGAGGACATCTTAGCCCTGCCCTCGATCTTGCGTATGCTGGACCAGGCCTTCCATGTATTGAAGACGATCGCATTCTCACAAACTGACTTAAGTATCCTGGTACTCCTAACAAACAACAAATTTTGTAAGGGGCATAAGGAATGCAGGGCCTCTAAGTCAAGCCAGGCAGAATTAGAGTCTTCTGTGAACCACTCCACGATGTATCTTAGCTGACAAGCCAGTTGGTATTTTCTAATGTTTGGCAAGCCCAAACCTCCTTCAGAACATGGAAGTTGTAGCTTCGAAAATTTGAGTCTCGGTTTTCGCTTGCTCCAAATAAAAGAACTGAGCCACCCTCTTAATTCCTTTATTTTCTTGTTTGACAGTAAGATTGGTATCATTTGTAGCGGATAGAGAAGCCTGGGCATTATGTTCATTTTTACCACCGCGACTCTGCCCAGCCAGGAAATGGGGAGATCAGACCATCTAATTAGATCATTGTGAATTTTATCAAGCAGTGAGAAGAAATTTACTCTAGCTAATTGACTAATTATAGGGGTAATGTTAATTCCCAGATATGTAAAGCCGGAGTCTGAGATCTTAAATGGAAAAGAGGTTAAGTTACTCGTATTGGGGCCTGGATGTCTTAAATGAAGAGCTACTGACTTGGAGAAGTTTATTTTATATCCTGAGAACTTCCCAAATAAGCTAAAGATATCGATTAAAGCAGGCACTGAGGATGTAGGGTCAGACAGAAAGAGCAGGATATCATCCGCGTAGAGAGAGATCTTATGTTGTTTAGTACGCGTAGATATACCAGAAATAGTCGCCTCTTCCCTGATCGCCTGAGCTAATGGTTCTATTGCTATAGCAAAGAGCAGCGGAGAAAGGGGGCAGCCCTGCCTAGTTCCGCGGAATAGAGGGAAATTGTCTGACCTATGACCATTTGTGACAACAGCTGCAAGAGGAGCAGAGTAAAGTAAACGCACCCATCTTATAAAATTATCACCAAGGCCAAATCTCTCAAAACTATAAAATAAATAAGGCCATTCTACGCGATCAAAGGCCTTTTCCGCGTCGAGAGATAAAATGAGGGTATCGGCAGCACTTTTGTGAGAAAGCTCAATGATATTTAGAAGCCTTCTAATATTATTGCTTGAGCTTCTGCCCTTAATGAAGCCAGTTTGGTCTTCGTCAATGATAGATGGAAGTATTTTCTCCAGCCGCAAAGCAAGGATCTTAGAGAGCAATTTAAAATCAACGTTTAATAAAGAAATTGGCCTGTATGACCCACAGTGTTCTGGGTCTTTTCCTTTTTTTAGAATAAGGGAAATATTAGCCTCTCTAAGGGATTGTGGCAGTCTATTGGTCATAAATGAATGATCATACATAGCTAACAGGGGATCTATTAACAGATGCTCAAATTCTCTATATACTTCACTCGCTAGCCCATCTGGTCCAGGGGATTTACCCGCCTGCAAACTATGTAAAGCCACTCGGGCTTCTTCCCTTGAAATGGGGGCATTCAAAGCCTGTCTTTGAGCATCTGATATTGTAGGAAGGATTAGGTGATCAAAGAAATCTACCATATAATTATGTTGTTGAGGTGAGTATTCAGATTGATATAGTTCAGAGTAAAAACGCTTAAATGTAGCATTTATGACCCCAGAGTCGAATGACCTCTTTCCCGAGATATCCATAATTGAGGTAATAAATTGAGAGTTTGAATTGTTTTTCAATAGATAGGATAGATATTTATTGGGTTTGTTACCGTGTTCATACAATCTTTGCTTTGAAAACAATATTTTAGCGTTGGCCTGTTGCGTCAATAAAACGTCTAGGGAAGTACGTACTGCAGCCAACTTCTCCAAATTGTCTGATGAGGCATCATTTACATGATTTTCAGTGGCTCTCTTGAGTTCTAATTCTAAAAGATCCTGCTTCTCTACTTGTTTCCGTCTTTTTGTAATGGAGTAAGATGTAGTTAAACCCCTTATATAGGCTTTACAAGTCTCCCATAACAGCGAAGGGTCGTCGGTAGAGGCTGAATTAATCGACCAGAAGATCTTAAATTCAGAGTTAAGGTATGAAACAAACTTGTTATCTTTGAGCAGCAACGTATTAAATCTCCAGTGTTTAGTAGATTTCGGGGCCCCTTCCACTAACAAGTCCAAAAGCACTACTGCATGATCAGAGATAACATTGTTTATAATAACGCATCTGGAAACATATTGTAAAAATGCACTGGGAACAAAAAAATAGTCTATCCTAGAATAGCACTTATGGGGAGGATAGTAGAATGTAAATTCCGTGCGCAATGGGTTAAAAATCCGCCATACATCAGAGTAACCTAATTCTCTACATATAGCACATACTGTTTTGGATTGTTTAGATAGTGGGCAATTCTTTGATGGAAGTCTGTCCAGTAAAGGATTCAATAAACAATTAAAATCCCCCCCTACAATAACAGTCTCAGAAGCCGTATCTAACATATCCGAAAAAGCCTTTGTAAGAAGCTCAGTCGGAAAGTTTGGTGGGTAATATATATTTAAAAATGTAATCTGTTTTCCATATAATAGTCCTTTGATAATAATGTAACAGCCCCGTTTATCCTTAGTACTGTTTAGGATTTTAAAAGGCAAATTTCTGTTAACGAGAATGGCAACCCCCCTGCTACTTGTAGTGAATGACGAGAAGTAAATTTGACCAATCCATTTATGTCTGAGGCTAGAATGCTCCTTGTCACTTAAGTGGGTCTCCTGCAACATTGCCAAATCAACACGTTCCTTATTTAGCCAGTCAAAAACCTTTCGAATTTTAATTTTACCGTGTAACCCCCTTACATTCCATGTAGAGATTCTTAAATTATTGATAACCATATATATTAGTACGTAATTTTAATACCAGGGACATGAACTCACAAAATAAAATTAACAAAGTAAAACAGTTTACCTGTGCAAAGTCTCCTGTAATAAATTGCAAAATTAGCAGAAAAAACACAGGCATAACACCACAAAAACAAACTTTGCCGGGCTGTGGAACATACCATAGAACTCACAAAACAAACAAAAAAAACAAAGCAAAACCAGAAATAGAAAAAGAAGAGGTTCTGACCCTTCTCAAAAAGGGTACCCACTACAGAAAAAGACATCCTTTCCGTTTTAAACCCAAACAAAACTTTCTCGCAGCAACTAACTTCTGCAGTAAACTTGTACGGTCACATAATTAGGACCGACCCACACCAACAGCTACGAATGCTGGGCGCAAAACGATAAAGAAAAACGAACACGCATACATGTGCCACCATTGCCACAGATTAGACATTTTAACTTAGTCCCGCAATAAACTCAGAAACCGCTGCCGGCGAGTCCAGGATCTTAGTAGTATTTCCAACTGTTACTCGCAGCTTGGCTGGATATAGCATTGCATATCGAGCACCGATCTCCTGCAGTCGACGTTTAACCGAATCAAACTCCTTACGTCTTCGAAGCACTGAGGCGGAGAAATCCTGAAAAAATGAGATTTTGTTGTTCTCCACACGTAGATTGCCATCCATCGACAGCTTTCTGCTTGCTTCAAGGATCCTCTGCCTATCCCCGAAGTGATGAAGACGTACCACTAGCGGCCTCGGCCTTTCCTTTGCGCCTGGTCTGGGAGCTAGAGTACGGTGGGCCCTTTCGATTTTAATACAGGCTCCGTCAGTCTGTAGCTGGAGGAATTCTGGAATCCATTTCTGGAGGAAATTCACCGTATTGGAGCCCTCTTTCCCTTCCGGAAGGCCAACGATTCGGATATTTTTGCGTCTTCCTCTATTCTCCAGATCGTCAACATGCTCGTTTAGCGACGCGACTTGAATCTCCAAAGTAGAAACACGGGCTTGCATGCTATCAGCTAACTCCTCAGCAGAAACAATTCGCCGCTCGGCCTCATCCAGTCGAGATTTGCAGCTTTCCAGCTCCTGAGAGTGAGTATGTATAATCTCAGCTAAGGGATCAAGTTTAGCGTCTATTGTTTTCGAAATCGTCTCCGTCATATGCTGAAACGCCTTTGCCATAGCTGGGCTTAGCTCGACATTATCGGCGTCTTCGGCTTCATCTTGTTCAGACGCGGTGTCCAGCGCAGCCGGGGAGGATTCCTTTTTCTCAGATTTTTTAGCGGTACGGGGCATTTTCGAAAAAGACTGCGGCCAAAAGGATTCCAAAGACATACTAAGATGCTAGCATATCATATGCCGTCGAGCCGCGCCCAAATTAACTTAAATAATGCAAATAATAAGCTGAATGGTGCGGGAGCAAGTGAGAGTTGTTGCTACTCCTTCTCCGCCATCTTGGAACTCCCAAAGAAATATATTAAAGAGAACGTAGTCTTTTATTTTTACAAGCTTGTATTTAATTACTGTATCTTATCTTTTATGAAGGTACTTTATTCCCAGCGCATACGAGAAAAAACCCTTGGACCCTGGGTTATTGCAGAAAAGTCTACAAGCATTTTTGGAGCCCACTGTACTTGTATGGCTGGCCTGGAGGAGACATGCACACATGTTGCTGCTTTGTTATTTCTGATTGAAGCAACAGTAAAGTTGAGGGACTCAAAAACAGTGACACAGGAAAAGGCATATTGGATGTTGCCTACCGGAATGTCAAAGGTGGAGTACAAGGAATGTCGAGAGATTGACTTTACTGCAGCAAAGACATATAAAGTAAAATAGCTGGTAAGAGTGACTGTGCTGGTCATGAGAAAGAATGTGCCAGTTATACTGTTAAAAGAAGCAAAACACTGTATCCTACCAGTGATGAATTATCATCATTGTTTAATACTCTCAGTGCAACTGGCTCAAAGTCTGCTATTTTATCACTGATTGAGCCTCATTCAGACAATTTTATTCCCAAACCAATTAGTGAAAACTTTCCTCTGGTGTTGACTGAACTGCGAAATGAGGCGGCACTTCACATGGACTACAGTGATGTATTGTCCCTTTGTAATGACATAAAAATTTCAGTAACCGAGGAGCAAGCAAAGGCAGTAGAGATGGCTACAAGGGTTCAAGCTTCTTCTAAACTATGGTTTCAGTTTCGTGCTGGTCGAATCACAGCATCTAAAATGAAAACTGCATGTTGCATCGATCCCAATAAACCAGCTCAGAGCTTGATCAAAAGTGTATGCTACCCCCAATCATACAAATTTACATCAAAAGTTACTACCTGGGGACGTTCTCATGAGAAATTTGCATGTGATATGTTTATCGATGAATATAAGAAATCTCATGAAAATGTGAAAGTACATGAGACAGGTTTTTCATTAATCCATGTTTCCCATTCTTAGGGCTTTCCCCGGATGGCCTTGTTTCTTGTGATTGTTGTGGTGTCAGTGTTATTGAAATTAAATCTCTATTCTGTGTAAAATCTGACAAGTTAGACAGTGTTACAGGGTTTTACTTGGAGAGGGATGGTAAAGGGATTGTGACGGATGTCAGCGCCAACGCTCCCGGTACATCCCATTCACCCGAATAATGACTACATTCCCCATCATGCATTGTGACCCGCTGATTACACACCAGCTGCAGCGTATCAGCGGGTCTATTTAACCTGGGACTCTGCCACCTGAACTTTGCGAAGTCTTGTTTGCCCTAGCAGCATTTCTGAGCGTTTTCCCTGTGTGTACCCGTGTTTGATTTCCTGGTGTTATTTTGGACTGTCTCTTGGTTTATTGATTCTTGCCGCCTGCCCTGAACTTGGACTGGATTACGACTACGACTGCTTTCTGCCTGCCCCGATCTTGGACTGATTTACGTTTATGAGTGATTGCCGCCTGCCCCGAACCTGGTCTGTTATACGTTTATGATTACTTGGATGTGCCCATTGTTTACTGTTGTTTGCTACTTGATAACATCAATAAAGAGTTGCAAATGGAACCTAACCTGTCAGTCTCGTCACAGAAGACTTCGCCACCACAGGCTCCAGCAACCGTGGCACAGCTTACAGGCGAGCTGTCCACACAAGCAAACATCCTGGCGGCTCATCAACATCAGTTAGTCCGATTGACATCTCTCACGGAGGAATTAGTTCGCTCAGTGCAGGGCTTAGCTACATCGGCTAACACCGCCGCTACACCAGTTCCCACGCCTCCTCCACCTCAACCCATAGGCACGCCCCTGGCTTCAGTTACACCCCGTCTGGCATTCCCTGAAAAGTTTGATGGCACCCCAGATCGATGTAAAGGCTTTCTTATGCAGTGTGAGCTTTTCATCGCCCAGCAACTCAACATTTACAGTACGGAGGTTAGTAAAATCTCGTTGATTTGTTCTTTGCTTACTGGAAAAGCATTAGAGTGGGCTACGGCATTATGGGCAGCTGGCAACTTTAACCAATGTACCTTTGATGAGTTTAAGAGCACCATGCGAGCTGTGTTGGAACACCCAGCAGGAGGTCGAGACCCAGGGGAACAATTACTCACCCTTAGACAGGGGCGCCGCTCAGCGGCCGAATTCGCTCTGACCTTCCGCACACTCGCTGCACAGACCAACTGGGTTGAAGATACATTGAAGACATTGTTTCGTCAAGGTTTAAGTCAAGAATTACAGTCCGAGTTAGCCTGCCGTGACGAAGGGAGGAGTTTTGATGAATTCGTCAAGCTGGCTATACGAGTGGATAATTTAGTACGCAGTCGCAGACCAGTCCGTGTATTTGAGACTTACACAACTCACTCAGTACCTTCACCTGACACGAGTGAACCCATGCAAGTGGGCAGAGCACGACTCACGGCGGATGAGAGAGAACGCCGCTTTCGTCAACGTTTATGCCTGTATTGTGGTGAAGCTGGCCATGTCCTGGCTGTCTGTCCCTCACGACCAGCTCAGACACGCTTAGGTCGGGTGAGTGCATCTATTCCATCTACTACATTTGAATGTATGGAAGTTTCTGTCTCGTTGTCATGGCAACAAAGTAAATTTAATACCAAAGCATTACTCGATTCCGGGGCTGCGGGAAACTTTATTGATGCGGGATTAGTGAAGTCTCATGGAATCTCAGTAACCCCTTGTGTACCCCCTCTCTCTATCGCAGCGTTAGACGGACGACCATTGGGCACCGGTCACGTCACGCATATCACTCAAAGCATCACACTTGTTACCGAACACGACCACACAGAAGAGATTGTCTTTTACGTCATATCATCTCCTCACAATCCAGTCATTCTGGGATTCCCCTGGTTGCATTTACACAATCCACTCGTTTCCTGGAAGGAAAAGAGCATTCTGAAGTGGAGTGATAAATGTATGAAATCCTGTTTGAGTGAGTCACCTGATCTTTCTGTATGCACGTCACAAATTAATCCAGTACCCAGTTTACCTGATAATGTTCCCCACGAGTATTCAGATCTTGCCATTGCATTCAGCAAGATCAAAGCCACACAGTTACCACCTCATCGAACCAGTGATTGTGCTATTGAACTGTTACCCGATGCTGTGCCACCTAGAGGATGCATCTTTCCTCTATCAGAACCAGAGCAACAAGTCATGAAGAAATACATCGCAGAAGAACTTGAGAAGGGCTTCATACGTCATTCTACGTCACCAGCCTCTGCAGGGTTTTTCTTCGTGGGCAAGAAAGATGGCAGTCTTAGACCATGTATTGATTATCGGGGCCTGAATGACATCACAGAGAAATTCCGCTATCCATTACCCCTAGTACCAGCTGCTTTGGAACAACTACGCAGTGCCAAGATCTACAGCAAGTTGGACCTTCGTAGTGCTTACAACCTGATTCGTATTCGTGAAGGGGATGAATGGAAAACAGCATTCTCCACTAGTGATGGTCACTATGAATACTTGGTGATGCCCTTCGGTCTATCTAACAGTCCGTCCGTGTTCCAGTCCTTTATTCATGATGTTCTCCGGGACATGCTTAACCGATTTGTGATTGTTTACATAGATGACATACTAATTTATTCTGATTCTCTAGAACAACATGTGGTACATGTCAAAACTGTCCTCCAACGCCTCATTGAACACCAGCTCTACGTGAAAGCAGAAAAATGTGAGTTTCACCAGTCCTCTACGTCCTTCCTGGGGTATATCATAAGTCCAGACGGAGTGGCTATGGATGAAAAGAAGGTGGAGTCAGTTCTACAGTGGCCCAAACCTACTACGGTAAAGGAACTCCAAAGATTTCTGGGATTCGCTAACTTTTATAGAAGATTTATCAAGAATTTCAGTATTGTTGCTGCCCCTTTAACTTCACTTGTGCACAAGTCCAATCACAAGCTTTCATGGAACCCGGAAGCCGAAGCTGCCTTCAGTGACCTCAAGACCCGCTTTACTTCAGCCCCCATTCTGCATCATCCAGATCCTGAGAAGCCTTTCATAGTCGAGGTGGATGCCTCGAATTCTGGAGTGGGAGCTGTGTTATCACAAAGACAAGGTAACCCAGGAAAAGTTTACCCCTGTGCTTTCTATTCTAGAAAACTAAATCCTGCTGAGAGAAATTATGATGTGGGTAACCGGGAGCTTTTGGCCATGAAGGCGGCCTTGGAAGAATGGCGGCATTGGCTAGAGGGCGCCAAACACCCTTTCCTGATTCTCACGGACCATCGCAACCTGGAATATTTACAATCTGCCAAAAGTCTCAATACCCGGCAGGCAAGGTGGGCTCTGTTCTTCACTAGATTTCAATTTACTATCACATACCGACCTGGATCCAAAAACACCAAAGCAGATGCATTGTCACGTATCTTTGATTCTTCACCCCAGCCTGTTTGTTCCGAGCCCATCATCCCACCCTCCCTCATTGTAGCTCCTGTTCAGTGGAACGTTATGCAAGAAATAAACCAGCTCAACAATGCTAACCCACCACCAGCGGAATGCCCTGCAGACCGTACTTACGTTCCTCCTTCTCAGAGGAAGCAGGTCATTCAATGGGTACATACATCTCTCTCGTCTGGACACCTGGGCATTAACTCGACATTGGTTATGCTGAAGAATAAGTTTTGGTGGCAATCCATGTTACCTGATGTCAGCGCTGTGGTGAACGCCTGTACGGTTTGCGCAGCCAGTAAAACCCCACACCAGAACCCAGCTGGTCTCCTCCAACCCCTTGTGATCCCACAGAGACCATGGTCTCACATAGCGGTGGATTTTGTGACGGATCTGCCTAGGTCTGATGGTAACACAGTGGTACTTTCTGTCATTGATCGTTTCTCTAAAGCATGTCGTTTTATCCCTCTACCCAAGTTGCCATCCGCCATGGAAACTGCTGAACAGCTACTTCACTGTGTGTTCCGGTATTACGGGTTGCCTGAGGACATCGTATCTGACCGGGGTCCACAATTCACGTCCAAGGTATGGAAAGCATTCTTCAAAGCTTTAAACATCAACATCAGTCTTACATCCGGTTATCACCCACAATCCAATGGTCAAGTTGAACGTCTTAATCAAGAGTTAACTAAGTTTCTCAGAGTTTACTGTCACAAGAATCAGCATGACTGGTGTCGCTTCCTACCTTAGGCGGAATATGCACAGAATTCCCTTAAGAAAACTTCCACGGGTCTCACTCCATTCCAATGCGTCCTGGGATACCAACCGCCCATCTTCCCCTGGGATGAAGAACTTGCAGACATCCCGGCCATTGACGCTTGGTTCACCCGAAGTCAGGAAACTTGGCAAGAAGCTCATGTCCATCTGTCCCGAGCCATCAGGAAGGTCAAGGAAAAAGCAGATCGCCATAGAACCCCAGAACCCCACTACGAACCTGGTCAGTTGGTTTGGCTCTCGTCCAGAGACCTGAAACTTCGTCTCCCCTGCAAAAAGTTGAGTCCCAGGTATGTTGGCCCATTTAAAATTGTCAAACAAGTTAATCCTGTCTCCTACCGTCTTGATCTCCCCCCTAATTACCGTATCTCTCCCACTTTCCATGTTTCCCTGTTAAAACCTGCCGAGGACCCGGGAGCGGCTGTAGATTCTGGAGGATCAGGGCCCCCTCCCATCATGGTGGACGGTGAAGAGGCCTATCTGGTCAGCGAGCTGCTGGACTCCAGACGTCAGGGCTCCAACCTGCAGTACCTCGTTAACTGGGAGGGGTATGGTCCAGAGGAGAGGTCGTGGGAGAACGCTAACGACATCTTGGATCCCAACCTCATCCATGAATTTCACAGACTACACCCGGATAAACCTGCCCCTCGTCCCCGAGGTCGTCCTCGAAAGAACACTTCCCGCGTCTGGAGCCGCTCGCAGGGGGGGGGCTCTGTGACGGATGTCAGCGCCAACGCTCCCGGTACATCCCATTCACCCGAATATTGACTACATTCCCCATCATGCACTGTGACCCGCTGATTACACACCAGCTGCAGCGTATCAGCGGGTCTATTTAACCTGGGACTCTGCCACCTGAACTTTGCGAAGTCTTGTTTGCCCTAGCAGCATTTCTGAGCGTTTTCCCTGTGTGTACCCGTGTTTGATTTCCTGGTGTTATTTTGGACTGTCTCTTGGTTTATTGATTCTTGCCGCCTGCCCTGAACTTGGACTGGATTACGACTATGACTGCTTTCTGCCTGCCCCGATCTTGGACTGATTTACGTTTATGAGTGATTGCCGCCTGCCCCGAACCTGGTCTGTTATACGTTTATGATTACTTGGATGTGCCCATTGTTTACTGTTGTTTGCTACTTGATAACATCAATAAAGAGTTGCAAATGGAACCTAACCTGTCAGTCTCGTCACAGGGATACTGACACTAAACAGAAACCACCAGTATTTCTACCAGGTCCAAACACAGCTTGGAGTGTGCAAACTGGAATCTGCCTATTTTGTTGTTTGGACAGAGAAAGACTTGCATGTTGAACACATTTTGTTTAATGATGAGTTCTGGGTCATGATATGTAAGAAAAGCAAGCATATTTTTCACACAGCCATTATGCCTAAAGTAGTTGGCAAGTTCTACACTAGGCTATCTTCGACCATAGCTGATGTGTCAGCACAACCTGGTGTATCTGTCCCTGTTATGGATGGTTCTGACAATGGTGCAAGTACAGCAGCAGTGGGCAAGGAAAAAGTTGGTGTCACTGTGGCCAGGTCAGATGAGTTTGGCCAGATGATTTTGTGTGACAATGCAAAATGTCATATTCAGTGGTTTCACTATTCTTGCGTTAATATTGTGATTGCTCCAAAAGGAAAATTGTAATGTTCAAACTGCCATAAGTTACCTCAGTTTCTTCCAAAAAGGTTGAGGAAAGGTGTTAAGTAAAAAAAAATGTTATGTTATATGGTACTGTTATATGGTAATATTTTCATTTACATCTGTGATGTACAGCCTAGTAGCAGCCAATTTTTTGTAACCAAACCAATCGTGGAATCCACAATGAGGTCAACAATCAGTTTGGTTACAAACATTTCTCAAAATATCTTCCTCTGTGTTCATCAGAACAAAAACATTTATAGAGGTATGTAACAACATGAGAGTAAGTAAATGGTGACAGATTTTCATTTTTGGGCAAACTATCCCTTTAAGCACTCAAGGCACTAGGCATTAAAACTTTTAAATTAAGCTAAAAGTTTTTACTTTAACGTTTTATTAATTTCCTTTTGAACATGTAATGTGTGTTGTTTGGACAATTCACACTGATAACATTGTTACAGTTTAATTTCAAAATTCTGTACATTTTCAAATAATTTGTACATCACACAATAAAATACAAAGTTGTGGCAGCCCACTGTTCTGTTTCGTTTCTCATTTTATACCTCTGTTTGTCCCAATGACAGTAGTATACTTTGTACTACAAAAGAATACTTTTTACATATTTACAATATAATACTGTCACGGTAGTAGGATAAGTCTATCATGACTTTCTGTGTTTTGTTTGTCTGTGTGACTGAGGCCTAGTCCACACGGACACTGGTATTTTTATAACCGTGCGTTTTTTCACGCGGTTCGGCCGTTCGTCCACACGAAACCGCAGTATCAGGGCACTGAAACCGAGCATATTTGAAAACCCCGGCCAGGGTGAGCTTTTTAAGAAACCCTGGTTACAGTGGTGTCGTGTAGAGAGTAAAACCGGGGGTTTTGCCTTGCGACGTAAGAATGTGCGCCGTTATCCACTGTGTTTGACGTCAAGATTGTGCGCCGCTGACTGCTTTGTTGACGATTCTGTGCAATGGCGAACGCATCTTGCTAATAATAACTGTGCTAACAGGGCTTCTAACATGTATACAGATAGATGCTCAGTTATCTCACTATATTGCGGAACACGATTTGGGTTATATCCCCGCCTGCTGGTGTGGCATGCTCTTGACAGCGCCTGATAGCGTGCTTTTGCTTTATCGTGTGGATGGATATTGAATTTAAACCGAGCATGTGTGGACGGGATATTTTTTGGGGAAAACTCCGGTTATAAATATACCCGTGTCCGTGTGGACTAGGCCTGAAGCATGAGTTTGTGCGTGTCTGATCACTAATGATCTGAGTGAGTGCAGGTGTGCGTGATTGCTTCGCTCCAGCTGGCGGTAGTTACCCAGCCTGCATATATACTCACCCGTTCTCTCCTCTCACTGCCAGTTGATTTCACTACGAGTCAGTTCAAGCCTCTTTGTCTTTGTGTGTTCCTGTTGTCTCGTCTTCGTGTGGAATTCTGCCTGTTTGTGTATCTGGTTCATCTCCGTTACTCTGAATTCACCAACGAGCACCAGGATTTGCCACCGTAGCCTTTGCCTGTCACTGGACTGATTACCATATTATCTGTTTTATTGCATCAATAAACTGTTAACCTTTCATCCTGCATTTGCCTCCTACTTTTATATCTTGTCGTCACAAAATCTTGTTTCACATGAAATGCTTTTCAATTAAACTAATCCCTGAAGTTAGGCTAATCCATGATGATGATGAGAAGGTTCAGATTTAAAATTAAACTTTATTTCAAATATAACAAAGACTGCCATTCATTCAACTCATTCAGCTTTAGCTGCCGGGCCACTAATTCTGTCTATGTTGCACCAAATTTTCTCATTGTTTTTGCTGCTAATAGCAGGCCAAAGGGGCTTTTAACACAGCCAATACACCACAAACTGAACACAAACATTGTGGGGTTGGTAGCACATACTTACAATAACAGTACTCTTTTAAAACAAGAATACTGAATGTTAACAAAAGCAATAAACAGCTGGAAATTAAAAGAACACTGAAAATACCTTTAGAAAAAAATTTAGAAACATTGAAAAAAAATTAGAAAATGACAGAATGGCTTTGCGAGTGCCTAAAAGCCAAGCCAGTCAAAGTCCACAAGCTTGCGTAAAAGTGTGCAGATATTTACATTGATTGTGTGATGTTTTTTCTTTCCACTTGTGGCCTTGGAGACGGTGTCTGGGTTGATTCCCACAAAGCACCTTAAAAAAAAAAAGAAAAAGGGAGAGGGTTGGACAATACGATAAAAGATGAATGATGGAGTGGTGAGCAGTCACCAGATATTTACTCACATACAAGGAGGCTGCAGGCTACAGGTCCTTACTATGCTAAATATGAATTTGAATGTTAACATTGAACATTTTCGGTTGCAGTACCTGTTTCAGCCCCATGAAGAGATGTACATTGGAAATGCATTATTAGGAACATGACAGTTCATGATATTGCCATGAAGGTGTGGCATCTGTCGTTTTATGTTTCATCACATCTAGAGGACATAAGGTTTCAGAAAATAAACAGTTTAAGTGGTTTAATTGGCTTTTCCTAAAACAATAGAGACCAAAATAGTATTTCTACTTGATTTACCCGGTGACTCTATTAAAGGCGGAGTCCACGATGTTTGAAAGCCAATGTTGATATTTGAAATCACCTAAACAAACACGCCCCTACCCCAATAGAATCTGGACCTTCTGTTGATAGACCCGCCCCACACATACGCAACCCGGCATTTGATTTGATTTGATTGGCTATAAGTGTGTTTTGGTAGTCAGCCCGTCTCCTTTTCCAACGCGTTTTTCAAACATCGTGGACTCTGCCTTTAAAATACTTATAAATTGTCTACAGGGCTTAAAGTTTTCCGGCACTGTGCCGGATTTCCGGCGTGCGGCGTTGGGGACGAATGTAAAAAAAATCAGTTTAATTACATGCGTTCGCCTACAAATAGTATGAGAGCCACACATATTTCACTCTAACAAACTAGCCAATCAGAAGTAGGATGGGGCGGGTCTTTGAAGTGTGGTTGAGAGCCAGCTGCAGATGCCGAGTGGAGACCGAAGACATTTGCTTGCTGCTTTGACCATAGATATGGCTTTGACTATGTAAATATAAGGAGTGTATAAAAGCGTTACAGGAATTCTCGTCGAGCTGAAATGCTGTCTCGCGATTTCAGTATAAAGTTACGTTTGTGTCAAAATGTTTGCTTATTATATTATTCTGTAACGCGTTAACGTACGCAGCCACGCAAACCATCACCCTGACGAACACACGCATACATTCGCGCCACTTGATGGTTCGTTATTATGGTGCGTGCGTGCATGCGTTAGTGCATGTGATTATAGAATAATATGATGACAAGAAGCACGCGGAGCTCTTGATGCAAAAGACAAGTGCACTTGACTGGCTTTCCAGACACCTTGGAATGTTTAAGTCAGCATCATTTGAATTAAGTAACTTTAATGTTACATTATCCACTTCAAATGAAGGGTGCAAAGATTGTGTAATAAATATTAGATCAATAATAAATATTAGGGGTGTGACAAGATCTCGCGAAATTAATTTATTTCACAAGATTTTTCGTGGAGGTGAAATGCCGTTTTTCAAATTAATTAGTAGACTGCATATACGTCATAAAGACTGTCTTATTAGGGAATATTAAGAATTATAAAGTTTACTAAAAGTATTTAGTTGATCACGTTGTTGTAATATGTTATGACTTGCGAATGCAATGCTCAGTTAACAAGTTAACATAAATAAACCTTGATGACGTATGCATGCATATGCGACGTCCGGAGAATGCAGCTTTCTATTGAACATTTCACAGTGCCTGTATTATATATGTCTTTTACTGCATGTGCTTTTGTGTTTGGGTTTCCAATAATGTTCGTTTGGGAAATCAAATCGTATAAAGTCTGAGACGCGTTGTGATTGTCTGTTGATCATATGTTGTCTCAGTCAGGAGATTAAACCCTTATCTGAGTTTATATGATTTAATGTCTGCATGCTCTTGCTCAAGAATGACAGTGAGTGTATCATTTCTAGTGTAAAGAATTTGACAAATATTTAAGCGTAACTAAACCCCTGGTCAGAGCCTGACTCCACCCACTGGCAATATTTGAAAAATGCTAGAAAAGTGGGCAGATCCCAACGGAGATGGAGGGGACGAACTTAGTGTGTGGTGAGATCGTAACAAGGGCGTGGTAAGCTTGAACCTGCTTACGTCACGAGTCATTTTTTGGACCCAACATCCAATAGGAAAATTCAACTGCAGTAGCCACCGTTCAACCTGAAGAGGGCAGCACTCAGACGTTTTTACACCATATATTGTAGTATTGAAACACTTTATATCCAAATGTCAAAAAAATTACTAAAATCAATGAACAGCCATAATAAACCATCATTCTTACAGATCAGTAACTAAAAAAAGCTGGATTAGGGTTTAGTTACTCTTTAAAAATTCAAATGAATTTAAACGTTGGCTAAAAATAAACATTTCTCCTTCTAAAGTGAAAGTGTAAATAACATCCGCGAGACGAGTCCTCTAGCGCCCTCTGCAGGCATCTGTTATAATACATAAAGCTGGTTTATTACATAGGCTACATAAATGTAATGTGTTTGTTATTTTAATGTTGTTTAATGTAACTTGGTTTTGATACTTTATTTACAATTATTATTGGATCATAATTATTATGTAATTTTAAAGGTTATTGCTCAGAAACCCAATCTCGTGTCTCGTCACACCCCTAATAAATATTTATTAAATGCTCACTCTAATTATTATACAAACATTAAACATGTTTTGACCAACAATGAATCTCATTTAACATGTTGTGTATGTGGCTTGTGTGCCCTATTATTACCATACATATTAGTCTGGTAGGAAGGGGGGGTTCACCTGCACCCGAAAGGTATATTTTTTTAACCTAGTTTTTTGTAATCTTTAAGGTGTCTAGTAAAGGAATTTTGATGTTCCCCATGCAAATTATTGTCCCATATGTGATTTTTTGTACCATCTTTTGTGACCGTGCTTGATATTCGGCTGTGAAAAATGTAAACTTTAAATCTACATAGAATCTGAACAATACATTCTACAGACACAATCCACCCCATTTTCTCTTAATCTTTGCTTAAGGAATTGATAGATATGAGGATTGTCATGATTAGATGATGTATGGTGCATTAAAACTCAAATAAACACAAATAATTATAAAAAATCTGTGACCTTGGACCAGTGGAACTTCTCCCCTATGGACCCTATTGATATATGTTTTCTAACTTTTGTATTTTTACAGTCTTTAGGATGTCTAAGAAGCAAATGTTGATGATCCCTACTTAGAATATTGCCACATGTTGGTCCAACTGAACATCTTCCATAATAAGGAGTTACTATTCAAACCATTATTTTGGTATTATATTTATAGAAACAAAAGAGAAAACCACTCATCTAGTCAAATATGTGTATATATAGGGTACAACAAATCCCCATTAGAATAAACTGAAATAGCAAAAAGTGATTCTAATCAAAGGTCAAAAGGTCAAGGGCAATGAAGTCTATTCATCATACAGCAGGGCTGTTTCTCAATATGCGTTCTTCAGTGATCTTGCGTTCTCGTGTCCTCGCTCTACGTCATCATTAACAGTCGAAGTTCATTCCAATTCTCAAGAACGCAAGTACAAAGGACGCATGAAAATACCCGAGTGCAGACTTGCGCGCTGAAATCGATTTACGCCCCAGAAGTCATTGAGGCAAAACAATGGCAGAGGTCAGGTGACCAACAGGAAGATCGCACACATCTCAATTCTCATAAGTGTGTTCTGTGTTCTCGCGACCTTCTGAGTTTGTTCTTCCGAGGTCGCCTGGCAAGTTCAATCTCCACAAGGACGCAAGTCCGTTCTTTGCGTTCTTGGAATTGAGAAACAGCCCAGGTCTTCATAATCGATCTCTTGCTACTCGTCGTCTTCACCATCTCCATCCATCTCCTCGACTGTTTCCTCCAGCAAGCCAGTGAGTGAAGTGGGGAGGATAGGTCCACAAGACCACACTGGTTCCAGAGTACCCTCTACAGTCTTTTCCCAGCCTTGGCCAGGATCATGGGGCTTGGGACACCAGAATATCGGTGTGGCTGCTCTCTTGTAGAGGGCCAGACGGTGGTTGACACAGTTGATGTGTGGGACCAGGTTGTCTCTGCAGGGCGGGAGCCCGGACAGATCCACCTTGGATCTGGTGGTAAGCGTCTCATCCTCTCCAATCATTCTTTTCAGCATGATTTTGAATGTGAAATGAACTGCTTTGCCAAGCTGAAAGTTGGTTAGGAGAACTGTGTGAAGAGTTTTGCAAAAGTGACCTATGTATTGAGAAATGTGTCCTAGCATCTGTAAAAAACTGTAATTGCTAGGGGTGTAACGGTACGTGTATTCGAACCGGACCGTTTCGGTTCAGGGCTTTCGGCATGGTGCGCACGTGCACCGAAAGGCCGAATGCATTTTGTGTGCGCCTGTGCGGAACATAATACGTGCGTTTCCGCACGAACATATTAAGTGGCGGAAGTCTCCGCGTTCAGCGCAAGTCTTCTGTCAAACATATAACATAATTCGGCCCGCAAAAAGATTTTTATTTACTTAGTTGTATATCCGTTTGGTTATTGATGTAAACGTTTACGTGTCGTATTTAAAAGCGCATGTTAAACGCGTGTCAACGCGCTGCTTTGTTCTTTCAAAAGTGCGTGAGAGGATGCACGTCTTTCGTTGCTACGCATTTATGAGACGCGCTTTCTGTGACAGCAAGAATAAGGAATGCGTGATCAGATTTTTCATCTGCATATCACGTCAATCATATCATTGTCACAATGCGATCAGCTGGTCGGGACAGAGAAGAGCTGTAACCCGGGCTTACTCAGCTGTTACTCAGCTGCGGAGGGGTTCGTAAGTAAAGTCACAGCTTACATTGATGACACAAGCAAAGATTAGGAGAAACGTGCAAAAGATCAAAGATGTATGCAGCTCACTAATCTCAAATTGAGTGTATAATAAGTATATCATCATGTTACTTGCTATGCAGTTACACATAGAGCAGTAATATTATTTTTATACAGAGATGGTACATAGCCAATTCAATTCTGTGAGTTAAGCAATCCAAAATAAATCAAAACAGAAAATTTTTAGTGGCAAAAATGTAGGCTAATAGTTCATAAATGTATTCAGGAATTGAATTTGTTAGTTCAAGGTTTTAGTAGAAAAAGTTTAAGAGAAGGTTAAGAAAAGAGTTACCTTCTGTTATAAAATAATGTAAAAAATAACTTTGCAGTAGTATTTTATTTATTATTTTTTCATTTTATATATATTTTATCTGTTATATTTTAATAAAGTGTTTAAAAAAGTGTAAACAAATTGTAAAAAAAAGTTTAAAGTAATAAACAACCTGCAGTTTAATGTTTGCATTTCTCCCTTACTGTACCGAAAATGAACCGAACCGTGGCTTCAAAACCGGGGTTCGCACCGAACCGTGATTTTTGCGTACCGTTACACCCCTAGTAATTGCCATTACATGCTACAGAATATCTGCCTTGAAAAAACACACTTGAAGGCTGCATGGTACTTGGATTACTCTGCAGCTTTTTCAGAGACCCAACCTTCCCTTTGCCTCTAAAGGTACTTGTAAAGCTTTCCCTTTGAAGATGTAGAGGCCGAGTATTGTGCAGTAGTCTGCCCCCTTACATTCTGCCAGTTCGCTGACATTTAGGATCTGCCTGTGCTTTCCGATCCCAATGTCGACGTAGATGGTCAGCGGGACGGATTGGTAGTGGTGTAGGAGGATGAAGAAAATGTCTGTGTCTGCAGTCCTCACCACAGCCACCTTGTGCCCCAGTTGAGCGGCATACAGCAAGTACAGAACAACCCGGTTGTCAGTGTCTTCCTGGGTTGAATCCAACTGAGGTATCTCACATAGTACTTCTCACATGGCCACCAGTGTGGTCCTTCGGATGAGACATTAAACCAAGGTCCTGACTCTCTGTGGTCATTAAAAATCCCAGGATTTCTTTCCAAAAAGAGTAGGGGTGTGCCCCGGCATCCTGGCCAAACTTGCCCGTTGGCCTACTAATCATCCCCTCATACTAATTGGCTATATCACTCTGTCTCCTCTCCGATAATAAGCTGGTGTGTGATGGGTGTTCTGGCGCAATATGGCTGCCGTCGCATCATCCAGGTGGATGCTGCACATTGGTGGTGGTTGAGGAGAATCCCCCTTTCATATGTAAATCGTTTTGAGTGCTGCCGGAAAGCGCTATATAAATGTAACAAATTATTATTATTTGACACCATCATCTCTCTTGGATTTCTTTGTAGCAGGATTAAACTCTTCAGACTCACTATCATTTTCTTCCTTGTGTTTCTTTGACTTGGGCATGATTAGCAATGACCACCAACTAGCCAATTAGCTATTATAGTATAACAGTGTTGACTTTATTTTTCCTTAATGTCTTCAAGGCAGCTTCAAACTTGGTAGGAGTATATTTTTCAGACTCACCATCGATATCACTCTTCTCTTTTTTGAGGATGATTAGCATGCATCAATTGCAAAAAAAGAGAAGCTGGGAAGATGGGCCGGCACTGATACAGTGTTGCACTGGATTACTCCAAACAGCTTTTTTTGTATTTTGGGCTTGCTAAGTCTGGACTTTCTGAAGGCCTTCAGAGTTATTAACTTTAGACCACACTTATTGCTCTATAAGTTTCAAATTGATTCCAATCTAAATAAAAAACTTGGCACAATATTTTAATGTGGAATATGTTTATCAGACACCTGAAGCATTACAAATATATACCAGTTTGAAAAAGATATTATGTAAATGTTCTTTTTTGGTTTTTTTGGAAATCCAGGGAGGCAACCAATATAGCCAGAAAAGACATACACGTGACAATATTTCAGGTGTGGATCATCAACATTTGTTTATTAGACATCTTACAGAATGTAAAAATACAAAAGTTATAAGACATATATCAATAGGGTCCATAGGGGAGGAGTTCCAGTGATCCAACGTCACAATTTTATTTACATTTTTTTGTGTTTATTTGAGTTTTTATGCATTATACATCATCTAATCATGACAATCCTCATATCTATCAATTCCTCGTGCAAAGACGAAGGGGAAATGGGGTGGATTGTGTCTGTAAAATGTATTGTTCAGATTCTATGTTGATTTAAAGTTTTCCTTTTTCACAGACGAAAATCAAGCACGGACACAAAAGATGTTAAAATCACACATGGGACAATAATTTGCATGGGGAACATCAAAATTCCTTTTCTAGACACCTTAAGGATTACAAAAAACTAGGTTAAAAAAATATACCTTTCGGGTGCAGGTGAACCCCCCCTTCCTATATATGCAACCAAAGATTTTACTAATAGAGCACAAAATTGTTAATAAGAACATAAAATCCCTCATAGATCTAGCGACTTATTTTTACTCTCATAATGCACCACATTGATGTATTTACCTTTAAATGCACAAAGTGGCTGATTTTGTTCAGTCTGATGGTTTACTTTGGGGCATTTAGTAAATGATGACAAAAAAGTTAAAAAATTTTGTGTTTGCACCATATTTTAGTGAAATATATTTTGAGTAACCTTTCTTTTGTATTGGTGTTTCAAATCCCATCATAATCTGTAGTTTAAGCTTGTCAAGTGTTAATGGCAGATACGTTACTAGTTAGTTTCAACAATGTTTTCAACAATGTGTCCACCCTGGCCCCCGGCAAAAGTTCAGACTCAGGATTTTTTTTTTGCTTTAACCCCTGTGCCTACTATTTACATATCTATCTTGTGATTAAACATGCAAAGACTTGCTCTATGTCATGGACAGTCATGTTCCTGTAATGCATTCCCAACCCTGCTGAAAAAACAGCATCAAACCAGCATGGGAATTATGCTGGTCTATGCTGGTTTGGTGCTGGTTTAGCTGGTATGCGGGTATTTTCAGCAGGGAATGTATTAAAATAGATCGATTTTCTATGTAAATCTATTCATGGAGCTGAAACGGGTAGTGCAATCCAAAATGTTAACATTCAAATTCATGTTCAGCATGGTCTGACCATCAAAAAAAGTTGGTTCCCTTGGGAGGTGAGGGGGTGATTGTAAGGCCCCGTAGCTCATGGCCTAACTAGAATTTTAAGAAAAGATTCTAAAGGAATATTTCACCCAAAAATGAAAATTATGTCGTCATTTACTCATCCTCACGTTTTTACAAGCCTGTATACATTTCTTTGTTCTAATAAACAAAAATGATGATATTTTGAGAAATGTTTGTAACCAAACCATTTGTGTACCCCATTCACTTCCATAATAGGAAAAAATAATACGGTGGAAGTAAATGGGGTCCATGAATGGTTTGGTTACAAACATTTCTCAAAATATCTTCCTTTGTGTTTATCAGAACAAAGAAATTTATACAGGTTTATAACAACATGAGGGTGAGTAAATGATGACAGAATTTTCTTTTTTGGTGAACTATCTCTTTAAAACAAGGCTATCTTTCAAGAAGCTGTCATTATATTTTTCATGTTATAATTACCTTTGGATGAATTCAAGGACACATGAGGCCTCCTCTTGGTACTCCAAATTGAAGGTATAGAAGGTTGCAAATAAAGTGGCCAGGCCTGCAGCGAAGCTTGAATGTGGAGTCATCACCACTTGTTTCTCGATGGTTAGCCAGGGGCGGATCTAGAAATGTATTTATGGGGTGGCAAGCAGGTGGCATGAGAACTACGAGGGGTGGCAATGAAGTAAGCATCCTTGCATGGTCGTCGTGGATACAAGAAATTATATACTGTATTTTCTATAGACTGTTTCATCGAACGCACGCGCTGGCTCCTAAGCTAACTTCCGGTAAAAAAAAAAAGTTCCGTCAACTTCCGGTCTGGTTTGTTTACTAGTGGCTAATAATATGGCGCCAACTACGAAAGTATTACAAGTTAAGGTGATGAGTAGAGTAAAGTTTGGCTCATGTTTTTGTGCTGTGGGATGCAGCTTGACCTCCGGGACAAATAACTTGTCGAGAATTAAAATGTTTCGTTTTCCAAAAGACGAGGGGAGACGGCGAGCATGGATCGCCGCTGTGCAAAGGGACGGTTGGCTTCCAGGCAAAAGTGCACGGATCTGTAGCACTCACTTCATTACAGGTAACAACTCATATTAAGTACATAAAATAGCTAGATTACCAGTAACACGCCTGCAATAATAAGTAATTAGTTACATTTATTACACACGTAGCTGACAATGTAAACATTAATCTTACACTGCAACGTGAGCTCTGTGTTGTAGCTGATACACTTTATGATTAAAAACAATAACGTTATAATGCCGGATAGCTATCAAACAAAGGAGCCACAAAGTTTTTAAATCAATGCTGTATTGAACAGTCAGTGCTTCTGGTTTACTCCCTGGATACATAATAATAAATACAAATTGCTTGGGTTTTCTAATGCAGCTTTAAATTAACTTTCTAAATAAGGAATTGTACATTTTCACTGATGCAATAACTGCATATCACCATTATATTTATTAGTACAGCTGCTTTAAAACAGTGTGCAAAAAAAAATGCTATAAATAAACTTAACTTTGATGTAAATGTATTGCACTAGTATTTTTAATGATATCAAAGAAAGAATTTTTTTTTTTACACAACTATCCATGTTTAACCAGAACATTTATGGATAAGGCAAAGTATGTGTGATGGTTAGCAAAGTGCAATACTGACTATTCATGTCACTTGTTTCATTTTAGGTGCGCCATCAGTGGACCCATGCCATCAAGACCATGTTCCACCATTGTTCACACACAAAACCCCCACAAATGTTTCACAGAAGTTGGAGCAATACCAGAGGAGACAGAGTCAAACGCCTGTGCTTTCCACTGATGTGGAGTCCATTGATTCACCTTCCTTAGAAATCATCCATACTGACCCTAAAGAACGATGCACTGCTGTGGGTACAGATCTGTCAATGGCAGACAAGCTACAAAATGAAAACTTAGAATTAAAAAGGAAAATGGCTTCACTGGAGAAGAATCTGGAATCTGTAGAGAAACGACTACACGATCATATGTTTGCCAGTGTGTCTGATTTTATTGTAAATAATGACAAGCACACACATTTTTACACAGGTCTACCATCTGCTGCTGTGTTTTACACCCTCCTCACTTACCTGACATCTATCTGGAATGCATCATCCACCATACACTGTAAAAAATATTTTTGTGATTAAGTTTTCTCAACTTATTCTTTTATGTGGACATAACTAAATTGTTTTAATTGTTCACTTGACAATACATTTTAAGTTCATTCAACTTTCAGGACAAATAAACAAGTATAACTGTTGTTTTAACTGAAAAATGCAAGTTCTAACAACTACAGTTTTTTTGTTTATTTTACTAACTTTGAAAAGTGTAGCTGACAAATTATTAAGTAATATGAACTAATTTCAGTAAGTTGGGTAAACTCCTGATTTAAGTTCAGCAAACTGAAGTGAAGTTTTAAAATTACATAAATTAAGTTCAGCAAACTAAAGTATAGTTTTCAAAACTACATTGATTAAGTAAAGTTAACTAAAGTGAAGTTTTCAAAACTACATTGATTAAGTTAAGTTAATTAAAGTGAAGTTTTACAAACTACAATGATTAAATAAAGGTAACTAAATATGAAGTTTTCAAAACAACATTGATTAAGTTCAGCAAGCTAAAGTAAAGTTTTACAAACTACATTGATTAAGTAAAGTTAACTAAATTGAAGTTTTCAAAATTACATTGATTAAGTTCAGCAAACTTAAATGAAGTTTTCAAAACTACATTGATTAAGTAAAGTTAATTAAAGTGAAGTTTTTAAAACTACATTGATTAAGTAAAGGTAACTTAAGTAAAGTTTTCTAAACGACATTGATTAAGTAAAGTTAGCTAAAGTGAAGTTTTCAAAATTACATTGATTAAGTTCAGCAAACTAAAATGAAGTGTTCAAAATTACATTGATTAAGTAAAGTTAACTAGAGTGAAGTTTTCAAAACTACATTGATTAAGTTCAGCAAATTAAAGTGAAGTGTTCAAAATTACATTCATTAAGTTCAGCAAACTAAAGTGATGTTTTCAAAACCACACTGATTAATACTTTATCCGCTTACAAAAATCATCACATTTTATTTTTTGTCACCATACTTACTGGTGTAACTACTCATGTAACAGTCTTTAAATAGGGAAAACATGGAAGTGTTTGGTGGCTTATAAATTCATCCCTGGTTGGATCCTAAGGAATGAATGGTCCTAGGCTAAATGCTAACACATTCATAACACGCTGTGCAAAGATGAAGTGCACGCATTGAAAAAAATAAACATTTATTAATTTGTCTTAGTTGAGGTAAGAACATGAAAATTTGAAAAATATTGACACTAAATATATCATGTTATTCCAAGTTTTTAAATAATTCTAAGTGAAGACCTAATATTTAGCTTATTGTGGCCTAATCTGAAACCAACAACCTTTCCAATCTGGTGTGGCTTCTTTACCGGAACATCATAATGCTAGTCAAACCATTTCTTGGGAAAAGGGTCAGTCGGCTTCCCATCCATTAAAATTGATAAGAACAAACATAAGGCCGCTTGGGTGAGCGCTTTATGCGTCCGGAAGTGGAAGTCCTTTACAGCCAGAAGATGACAAATGGACGCAACGACGCTGCACTGGTTGACGTGGAAAATAAGGTGAGTACAGAGTAAATGTAACATTGTGTGTGTGTGTGTGTGTGTGTGTGTGTGTGTGTGTGTGTGTGTGTGTGTGTGTGTGTGTGTATATATATATATATGTGTGTATGTTGCGTATTTGGTTCACAAATCTGTAATTTCATGGTAATTACATTTATTTGATTAATAAGCATATTTTGGGATTATATTTAGTGCCGGGCATAGATTAATCTAGATTAATCTCATACAAAATAAAAGTAATTTTTGCATGACATAGATTAATCTAGATTAATCTCATACAAAATAAAAGTAATTTTTTGCATGACATATGAGTTTGTGCTGTGTGTAATTATTATGTATATATAAATACACATACATTCATGTATTTAAGAAACATTTACATGTGTATATATTTTTATTTATATTTGTATATATTCTATGTTATATATAAATAAAAATTATTAAAGTAATACATTTCTTAAATGTATATATGTATGTGTGTGTGTTTAAAGAGTAACTAAACCCTAAACCAACATTTTTTAGTTAATGATCTGTAAGAATGATGTAATATTAGTGCTGTTCATTGATTTTAGTAAGTTTTTTGACATTTGGATATAAAATGTTTCAATACTATAATATATGGTGTAAAACCGTCTGAGTGCTGCCCTCTTCAGGTTGAAATGTGGCTACTGCAGTTGAATTTTCCTATTGGATGTTGTAACTCGTGACTTAAGCAGGTTCAAGCTCACCACACACTTGGTACGATCTTAGTTCGTCCCCTCTATCTCCGTTGGGATCTGCCCAGTGCCCACTTTTCTTGCATTTTTCAAATATTGGCAGTGGGTGGAGTCAAGCTCTGACCAGGGGTTTAGTTACGCTTTAAATATACTATTTACACACAGCACAAACTCATATATTATGCAAAAAATTACTTTTATTTTTTGTATGAGACTAATCTAGATTAATCTATGCCCAGCCTAATTATATTCTTGTAAATAGAAGATTCGCTGATTGTGTTAGCTCGTGTTGACTCGCAGGTTTATTGCCCATTTCTCAATCCGAATGCTGCAGCCTCCGGAGGTCGCATATGCAGGCTGCATATGTCATCAAGCCTGGTTTATTTAAGTTAACTGAGCATTACATTTGCAAGACAAGAATATTACAACAATTTACAATTAACTTAGAATATTTGTCACCTTTATAATTGTTTATATTCTGAAATAAGACAGTCTTGATGACGTATGCAACCTGCAAATGCGACCTCCGGAGGCTGCAGCCTTCTGATTGATTCTATAGGCTTGTTTGACTTCATGCAGCGCCGCAAGAAACGACAGCCGGATGACGTCAAAGTACCGCGAGAGCAATTCGCGAAATCATACGGAGGAGTCTGCTTTTAAATCGCTCTCGCGGAACTTTGACGTCATCCGGCTGTCGGTTCTTGAAGCGCCCCATGAAGTCGAACAAGCCTATTACCAAACCGGACAAAACCGGATGCCACGTCAGTCACCGCATGTAACTTACGTGTAGTTAATAGAGTGCATCAGTGTGCAAGCCGCATGCCAGGTAAGTTTTTATGTCGGTTATTAAACGTTAATAAAAAAGTAACTGTCAGTTTGAAACGAAATGGGTGAACAAACAACAATGTCTGTGATTTTTAATGTCTCCCGTTTAATTACAATTCGCAATTTGAACCTTCCTGACTGACTTCGCGCCATTTCACCGCAGTGTTTTCTGTAAATTGTTTTAAGAAACCTTGATTTTCTGGTGAATTACCCATTGTTTTATCACAGAATATCTTTTAGTAGAATTTTAGACTGTTTTTGTACATGGAAGATTTGTTTATTGTGTTGACTCGCAGGTTCAATTAAGTTGATTGGCAAAGCTTGATTTTATCATTACCAAACCGGACAAAACCGGAATGTCGTCTCTGTCACCGCCTGTAACGTAGTTAACAGAGTGCGAGGCGCATGGTCCTGGTAAGTTTTTATGCCAGTTAATAAAAAATAACTGTTCATTTTTAACGGGTATAGAAACAGCTATTACTTTGTCTGTAATTTTTAATGTCTCCCTTTTAAGTACTATTCGGAATTTGGACATTCCTCGCGCTATTTCACCACAGTGTTTGTTCAAATTGTTTTAAGAAACTATGATTTTATCATAGAGAATTTATTTTATAGTTTTTAGACTGTTTGTACATGGAAAATTTGTTGATTTGTGCTTTCTCGTGTTGACTTGCAGGTTCAATCAACATAATTCGAAAAAGCCCGGAGGTCGCCTCAGTCACTGCATTGTTTTTAACTATTTGTCTTAGGCGCAGAGTGCAGCTAAGTTTTTATGCCAGTTGTTAATAAGTATTAATTTGCCTCTGATTTGTAGGCATAATGTCTAACTTACATTAAAACTAGATTTGTTCATTGTGCTTAGTCATATTGACTTAAAAGTTCACGATACCTAAATTATTGTTTCGATATGATACCATGTCAAGAGATTCGATTCCGATACCGATGCTTTTCCTGAAAAGGGAGAATAACTTTCAAATGTCATTGCTGTGCTTTTTTAAAAACGGGAAAACATTCTAATCATATAACTCACTAATAAATGAACATATGAACAGTAGATTTATTAAACATTTAAGCAAAATATGAAATATATCAAAATATAAAAAATAAGAGCAATGGCATTCAATATAAAAAAAGAATAATTTTAGCAGCATTATCTCAGTTTTTCTCTAGTAAGCATTAGCATAGTAAAAAAAAGATAAACAAGTACTTAAACAAATGTATTGCTTTTTGTTTGTTAATGAGCTAATACATTATCATTTATATGGTAAACAGATTAAAGTGCAAATGTGAAAATAAACCTCACTGAACGACATGACGGTTAATGACATGTTTTTGTGAACTTAAAGCACAACAGTATCTGGGTTCATTTACTTTTTACCACAGTAAAAGTATTTTCTTGTCAGCTAAAATCCTGTCTGAATTTCCTAAGTCTGATAACTGTGAGGCGATTGTATTAACTACAGTTAACTGTAATTAATTACAAGCAAAATAAGTGACAACACGCATATCAACAACAATTTGGTCTAGAATTAATACTTGGTGATGATTATCAATCGCTCGTCGGCGTGCCGGTCCTTCAGTGCTTTGCTAGCAGCGTTAGCACGCGGCTCTGTAGCAACGCAAATTTGGTTTACTTCACTTGTGTCCTTCGGCTTCCCATGTTTATTTGACTCGCATCCGAAAAAACCTCCACACAGCACTACTGCTTGGCTTTCTTGTACTGTTAAACCAGAGCGAACGAGATGAGGAGAGGAGGCGAGGCACTTCATTCACGTGCACTGTGTGTGTGTGCCCCGTTTAAAAGAAAAAGAGAGCGAGAACGCACAGCTGGTGTTTGCAGAGTTAAAAACAACAACGCGCAGCTCGTCTCGAAGTATCGATTCCGCGGGACAAGAGTATTGGAATCGTTTTAAATTTTCACTATCGATTTGTATCGAAATATCGATATTTTTGACAACACTACTAAGAAGTGTCACAAAATCGGACATAACCAGTTGCCACCTCAAACTCTTAACATTATCTCTTAACATTATTGACACTTGTACGCCTTATTCATGCTGCCGCCATGTTGATTCCAGAACGAGGCTGTGAGGGATAAACGTCCAGAGCGTGCGCTTTAAACCTATTGTTTTGTACCGGGATGCAGGTCATTTAGCCATCAAAACACAGAAAATGCATCATTTGACAAATTTCCACAGGACAAAGTTCATCAGAAATCATGGCATCTTAAAATAAGAAGGGACACATGACCTAATTTGAGATGAGTATAGCGCATTGTGTAAATATTATTAGTTTTGGATATTAGTGTGTTGGCTAATTGCTAATTTCTACATTAGAATATTTTATGACAACAACTAAATATAGTGATGCACCGAAATGAAAATTCTTGGCCGAAACCGAAAAAAGGAAACCAAGGCCGAAAAACCGAAACAAATTATTATGCCAATTATTAGTACAATTGCATTTATGGCTATCACTGTGTGCTAACTTTACTAGGGGTGTGTGACGGATAAAAAAACTCACAGTTCGGATCACATTACAGTTTTTGAGGCACAGATCAGATTATTTTTTCGGATCAGCAAAAAGCAGGTGGGAAAAATCTAATAAACAATAAAGAAATTGCAAACATTTATAAAAGAGAACAAAGTTGTACATTAATAAGGTCTGAAATTAGCATTAGGTACAGAAATCAGATTAAATTAATCATAACACAATAAATTAAATATATTATTATTTTTTAGAGCTATTTGTCTCTTTGTCATGGGTTGTTTGATCAACATTAACCCCCTGGGGTCCAAAAACGCAGGGCCGCGTTTTGACGCATTTTTTCCTGTTTCCTGTGACATCCACTTAAAATACTCCGTCATTCATAATCATACACATACATGTAATACATCATTCGAAACTGTGAAGTCTCTACTTTAATGTGAGTGCCTTCATAATAACAACAAAACTGTGTGCTTTTGGCAAATAAAGAAAATAAACAGGGAGTGCATTTCGACATCTCTGTCTCCTTGACCATTTTCCTCAAACACGTTTCAAACATGAACTGATAACTCCGCCAATACTTGTCACACGAACATGATACATATGTCTAAAGAAAGCCTGAAATGTCTACTTTTACATGATGTAATTAAAATCTGAAGAACTCATTGTCTGTTTGTGTAATCGACATGTAAGTAAAGAGAGGTACAGTTTTTCTGGCTCGACCTCATTAGCGCTAATGTAATCCCACCTTCCCTTGTGCGCGCCATTCATATGGAAATTACCTGATGCGGGCTATGCAAACAAGATCAACGCCCACAAACAATGCTTTAAGAAGCAGCGAGTTTTGACAGTTTCATCCACTTGTCAACGCGCTGGGAAGATGACACGATTTACAGGTGAGGAAGCTCTATGCTCCTGGACAGCGAGGAAGAAGAGTTCACTGTTTCTTCAGACGAAGAGCAGGACTCCGACGATGAACGTTTGTATTTTGAAGAGCGACTTGATCCAGCTGAGGATATAATTTCTGAAGAGTAAGTTTTACCTACATTTGTTTAAATGTTGTGTAACTTTTATACTGTATACTGACTGTTTGTAAGCAGATATTCATAATGACTTTATAAAAAACGTCTCGTAATTGGCAATTTGTATTAACATTAAAATTATAGTTCTTACATTAAACCGTATGCTGATAAGTGTAATGTGAATGTTATAAAGCAATATCACTACTATAACTATAGTGTCCATGCCGACTTATCAATAAGCCTTCTTTATTTGCTCGGGTGTAACATTGTGCTGTAAATGAGCCCGAAGATATGTCATGCGTTAAACAGTATGATTGTATGGTGTAAATATTCAATATGTCATAAAACAATATCACTATTTAGAATATATTTTGACTAGTGTTTATGCCTCAACAAGTCTTGTTTACGCGACTATCTGTTCGGGTGTAAATGTATCGATGTAGTATCGATGTGCTGTAAATGTGTCCAGAGATTTGTAATGTGTTAATGTTTAGCCATAAATATGTCCGGTAATGGCCCGTTAACAAAGATATACCGCATCTATGTACCCAATTATCTTATCTCAACTATGCTTTACCGCCTTAGTATTGCTTTATAAGTTTGTTACTGTGGAGAATACATTATATTAATTATTAAAAACTTTTGTAGGAATGTGGCAGCATCACTCTCCTCTTCAGCGGGCATTTGCAGAAATGCGACGGACATTCATACAGGGTAAGTCACATTTGCGGGCTTTTCTGTTTTATTAGTAGACTTTTACTGATGTTTTGCGTAGTAATTTGGAAAATACAAGATGTATATATATAAACATATCTGTATTTTCCGAAAATACATGATACAAATAATGTTTTTAATTTTTTTTAGTAACGTGGCTTCATCATCATTTACTCGTACAGGGGCATGCAGAAACGAACCCGAAATAAATAAAGTGATACAATTTATATATATATTTTAAGGTAAAATGTAAGGCAAAATTTGTTTAATTATTCCTCATAACATTTTTATGCCACGATCTACAGAACATCACACAAAAAAACATTTTGAGAACTAAACCTAAAAAATAACAAAGGTGATCCTGCCTTGGAAACCCCGGCTACAATTTAGTATTTTTATTTAATTCGGAGATTAAGCGCGTCAAAGCCATGACCAAAAAAAGACAAATGACAAATAATTTGTGATTGTTACTGTAAATGATAAAAACTATAAGCTATAATGTATACAATTCATTAAACGTTAATTTATAACAAGAAAAACACTGAAATTAATGATTTTATAGACACTCCGCGTTATTGTTTAGCACAGAAATACCTGCTTGCTTGCTTTGACTTTGATCATCTCTGTATTCACTTTAGATACAGAAAGACCTGATGATATTATTTATTTCAGGAATCTCTTTGCTATCATTTGAAAGTGAACACCGACCATAATAGATAACCACTCGGTTTTAAATACATTTTAAAACTTATGACAACATTTAACTCCATTCCCAAAGAGTTACAGTGTGTGATGGTTTACAAATGTATACCTTATTTTTTATATTTGGAAGTATTTTTAGATGCACACCAAACTTTCACAGCTGACATTTAGAATCATTTTCTTTTAATTAGAGCCATATTGTACTGGTCATATAGAATATTGTTACATGTATACATATTGTTACTTTATTATTTATAATTACAATTAAGCTTCTTTGTTTATAATTACAATAAAGCTTCTTAAATCTATTGTATTGTTCATGTTGTTAGCATTTTTTGCAACCCTGTAAGACTTTTATTTTACTAAAAAGGCCTTTTGTACTTTATTTTAACTACAAGCAAAAGTTTTTCTCTTTAAGTCTCAAGCAAAAGTTTTTCTCTTTAAGTCTCCCCACAGTCACAGTTCTTTTGTCCCAACATTCCTCACTGAGCCATTAGGGGGTTGGGTCTCCTCAGGTGTAAAACACATCAATATTCATGACCATTGACCCTCCCATGCATATTGCCTTTACACAGCAAAAAGTGTCTTACAAAAGTTAAATCAATGTATTTTTTCACGTGAATGAGTGGGTTAAATGGTTTTTACATCTTTTTGTAGAAAATTCTCTACTCTACAAGAGTAGATAACTTTTTTGCTTGTTAACAAATGTTTAGGATGTGTTCCTTGGCCTTATTTCAGCAACTTTTTGTTTTCTTTTTTTTACTAACCACGCATAAACATCATTTACTTAAAAATACAAACATGTACATACATTTATCTTAAATATTATTATAGCACAGTTTGTGCTGAATACAGTGTTATGTGATATTAGCCATTAATGTGTTTTAAAGCAACTGAAAAAAGACCAAATGTGAGAGCATCTCAGAACCTCTGACTGTGTCCAAAAAGGGTCCGACCCCAGAGGGTTAATGACACAGACTTCAGTAGGTTAATCTGACTGTAATCTATACAGACATAAACAAATGTTTTTATTAGAAAAAGAATACTGTGGAGAAAATTTTGTTTATATGTGCCCTGTCAATAACAGAGAGAATTTATGTTTGCTTTTTTTTTTTTAAACGCGTCTCTATTCAAATTATTACTCTAGTGCAGCACTGATTTGGAGACATTTACAGTACATTAAAACATTAGGATAGGTGAAGAAAAGAAACCGATCCACCATTGCAAACACAGTTTAGAACAAACAAGAAGACAACAAAGAACAGGAATCAAACAATATGGTAACAAACATGCTCCACAGCTTTCTGTTTATGGATGAAATAAAATTAAAGAAGAAAAACGATAGTATGTGTGCAAATGCTGTCTATTTCCTTTGTATAATTGTTTGTAGTGGAGTGTCCTGTCTAAATATTTTCACGCGCATGCGATGTTGTACGCGGACTGTACGCGCACTGTCCGTGTGGTCTCAAAGTTTGGGCTGCACGCGGACGGTCCGCGTGGCCGGCCGCGGACCCTCCTGATTACGAAAATGATGGCACGCATACGCGGACGTCCCTAGTATACTTTCGGCTTTAAGGGCACTTAAACGCATGCATATACAGAGACTGATGGTGAATCCCAAACAGCGCAACAGTCGCTCCACATAAAAACGTTACGTTGTGTTTCATTGCTTTATTCGCCAAATGTACGTTAATGGATTACAGTAAGAGACAAAGCGCGACTCCCTCTAAAGTTTACACATCAAGACATTCTTAATCTTTGCAGACGCGTGCAAACAGCTGGACCCTGAGTGAAACCTGCTTGAGCACGAAGGGGAGGGGTGGGAGACGACTGATCACCGTGAGGCTGAGTGAAACCCAAGCACTAGCGCACAGATGAAAGGGGCGCGGTTGACATTCATTTTCGGTTTACATTTTCGGCTGGATTTTTTATTTCGGCCTGAAACCGATAGTGCCATTTTCGGCCGAAATTTTCGGCGACCAAAATTTCGGTGCACCCCTAACTAAATATATATCTCCAGTTTGTATAAAACATGAGCGTATGTCCCATGTATTTTCTCCGTTATGTTTTTTTCAAGACATGAACATTAAAGCTCCACTGTGTAGGATCTACTCCCATCTAGCGGTGAAATTCTATATGACAACTAACTGAATGTTACTTCCAAGCCCCCCCCCCCATTTGGAGTGCGTTTTAACTCTTACTGTTGCTGTGTTATGCCAAGGTTAACATGGCTTCCAGTACAAAGCATAAGCAATGAAAAATAATGAACAATTTCCAATGTTCTTTTCCTGTGATCCGTCATAGCACACAGATTTATGTTAAACATGGAAAAAGTCAGATTTTCATGAAATGTCCACTTTAAATTGCATACAAAAAACAACCTTAAACGTAGCTTTGACACTCCTAGAGATCGACCGATATATCTGTTTTCCGATATTTTCCCCGATATTTGCGCATTTTCCGATGATCGGATATCGGGTTTGTTATATCGGATTGACCGATAAACGAGAGAATTGAGAATTGCGCGCTGGACGCATCTGAGGAGAAGAGCTCACAGCAGCAGCAGCGTGCACTGCAAATATGACGGCGGAGTGACGCGACTTTATTCAAAGTACTTTGAGTATACTTACTTTGGATATGAGGCATTTATAGCACAGCTTATTTGTGCATTAATGTATGTTATGTTAAATAAGTTGATATTAAAAGCAATGTATGCAGCTTGTCCAAGAATAGAGACGAACTCACAGAGTCACGCTGGCTGATCCATAAAATCCGGTCCCAATAACGACGTAGCTTTGCATGAATAAAACAGCCATGAATTAATGCTTTGTGGAATTAAAAACGCTAAATTAAATTCGTTTTTCTGTTATTTATGCTTATCATTAGCATCGTAAAATCACGTTCATATTGCTGATCACTTACCGGAGGCTAAAGCACATCTACCACTTTTAACAAGATTTACCCTATTAACATTTACCAGATAAATATTATTTTGCTAAAAAATCAAAATAAATGTCTGTGGATATTAATTAATTATTTATTACCTCCGTTAGCTGTCGCCGTTTTATACGTTAATGCGTGAGTAAAAGCATAGATAAACAGCTGTCTACAGCCATTTCATAAGCTAAAACAACTAAATATTAATTATTCTGTAATCAAATAACGTTACCAGTTAAGAAATTTAATGATATATAAGCCGTTTTGTTTGTTACTTTCCTAAATGTAGTATTCCAGTCAGTGATATTATTTGTAAAATCTCTAACTACTGGTTGGATTGCTGAAGGCTCAGGTTGCTGGTCAAAACAACGATATTATATCCCAAAAAAGGCACTTAATCCACCTGTTTTACTCTATAAACTATGTATAACAAGCAGCCAACTCCGCTATACTTTTCTCTCTCTCTCGCTCTGTTACCTGAAAACCGCGAACTTTGGATCAGTCCATTTCTGACGAAATGATAGGGGTGTTTGGAATAGTCCATGTGAATATAGTTTCTACATTATTCATTAAATTAATATTATTCTTCACTCCTTCAGACCCCTCTATTTATGACTTTGTATGCAAAGAGGGAGTGATTGTTATGATTATTATTATTATTATAAGGGTTTGTTCAGTTCAGTAGTGTAGTAATTATTATGTCAAAAACAGAAGTATAACAATAAATAAAAATCGGTTCAGCATATCGGTTATCGGGCACATAAGCCTCCAAATATTTGTTATCGGCATCGGTTTGAAAAAATGAGTATCGGTCGATCTCTACTAGGGGCTGTTACACGTGGTATTACAGGGCTCCAGACTAACTTTTTTTACTAGAAGTACAGTGGCCCCCAACTGAAAATTTTAAGGGCGCAACCAGAAAATTTAGGGGCACATACCATAAATCAACATGCTAACCAAATATTCACATTTATACTAGGGCTGGGTAAAAATATCGATTCATCAATGCATTGCAATTATTTGTTCCTCAATTCAATATCGATTCATCAAATCCTATGAATCGATTCAGCCTACCGGCCAGTGGCAGAGCTGTGGGTGGGCAACACTCTAGCGCATGCTCCCCGAGGTAATTTGATCCGGCCCTTTATGTAGTCTGTGAAAAAGACATCTCTAGAATAAATAAATGTAGAATTAAAATAAATGTAGTTGGACAACGGGCCCTACAGTTACGAGTTGATGAGCGTGCATCTGTTACAGCATGAGATGCAGAGCGCGAGTCACGTGACCGGCGCGAGCAGCTGTGTCACGTGTTTATATGCGCTTTGGTCCAACGCGAGCCGCTCGCGCCCGCATATCAAGACGCGATGACTGAATGGTGAGACCACGGACTCTATTGCTGTTTTAACTTCTTGTATTTCCATCTTACAAAACCGCCTTTTCCGACAGTTGTTGTTGTTTGATATGTCGGCTCAATGATGACTTGCTTATCCACAATGACATTAGATGTCTTAATAAAGGAAACGCATTGAAACGATTAGTAACAGTTAATCACCCATCGCGCCCCACACCTGCACCACTGAACGCGTATCTACTGACAAACGTACACCTGATTTTACTGCTCTAGAGAAATCTAAAAGTATAATTTCTCTTATTAGAAGCTAGACTAATGTTTGCCAATTATTAAGATGGCTGTTGTAGTTTAAATAGGGGTAGTGAAATAATTAGCTTTGACAAAAACAGCATAAAACAATGTTATGTTACATATTGTAAACTTTTTTGTTATGTGTACTAAAGTTAGTAAATAAGTTAAATTCTCAATGAGTGTGGCTCTTATTTACCCCTTTGAATGTAAATTAAAGCATCTTACAGTGCACTTATGTTGTTATGCAGTTTTAAAATACAACATTTGAACATGTCTGGATGTAGAAAAAGCCACTTGGACATTTTACACTGCACTAATTTTGTTGTATGCAGTTTGAAAATACATGTTTGTAGAAAAAACCTATTGTACAATGCACTGATTTTGTTGTTATGCAGTTTAAATATAGGAAAATGCAGTCATAATCACTGATATATCTTCGGCCCCTTATGAGATGCTTTTCATGAACTGGCCCTCATGACAAACTAACTGAATAGCCCTGCTCTAGTGAGAGCGTTCAGCGTTGTACAAACAGCAAGATGGCAAACAGCAGCTGCACTCCGTTCAAGTCTGCACCAAAAGCTAAAATTAATATATAGGCTACTCAGGTACTTAATTACTTGTGTATCTACTTATTATTGAATCGATATTGAAGCAAACAAATCAATATCGAATTGAATCGAATCGAATCGAAGCCTCAAGAATCGGAATCAAATCGAATTGTGAAATTCCTAACAATACCCAGCCCTAATTTATACTAAGTAATACACTGTATTACTAATAAATACTTTGATGATAGATACAGAAAGTACAATGTGCTGTTTTAAATTCAGTGTCACATCACAAAAAAAGGTCAGATTTACTGGTCGCACATGTGTGACTGGATGTAAAATTCAGTGGCACACTCTCAAATTTTGCTGGCAGTCTGGAGCCCTGTATTAAGATGTGTTTTTGTCGATTGGATCAAAAGTGGACGAGAGAGACACATCACGTTTACACTTGGTATTTAAGTCTGTCTCTCTTTGTCCATTTTCGACCGCTTCTCTCCAGATTACTGAGGGAATGGTCTGTGGACGAGTCCCTCTTCTGTCATTTAAACATGAGCGGGAGTAATGATGGGTTTAAATGGAAGCGAACTAATATGTCAGAGTCCAATGCTTGTGTTTTAAGTAAACATGTTACACAATGTTTTGTATGTGTATATGTAAGAGCTTTCTCTTATATTGGTGAACGCTTGTAAAATTAAACGAAAGACACGCAGATCAGCCACTTTAGTTTTATCAATGAAAGGATAAAAATAGTGCTGTACACCATGTGTTCATTCTAGAGGTCAGAAAAGATGTAAAACATTGATCTCAGTACATCAGATTACATAAATGGGCGGAAAGATGGCCTGTGGCTGTTCAAACACATTAAATCACATGCGTGTTTACTAGGGGTGTCACGATTCTCCAAATCCTCGATTTGACTACATTTTCGATTCTAAGGTCACAAATTGATTCGATTCTCGGTTTTTACATTTTTCTTAAGACAAAAAATGATAGGCCATTATTATTTATTATTATTAATATAGTTTCACATTAACATGCACATTCCGTGCTTTTCCTCGCATGGGGGTTTGTGGGCTTCACTACTCGAGAAAGCTTGTGAAGAGTGGATTCCTTCTTGCACCCACATGGACTTAATGCGCGCGTCTTGGACTCCTAGCATCTGAAATAAATCCAGCGCGTTATAAGCAGCTGCACTTCTCTCTGTCTCACGTGCACACGCTATCGCATCTGTCCGAAGTCTAAACATAAACTAAAGTAGTAATCCTTATGTATTTGTTTAGTTTTATGCGTTCCATGCGAGCTGAAGCAAACTATCCTTTTTGTTTAAAATATAACCTGTTGCATCTTGGCGCCTCTATAACTCTCGTGCACGTGCAGAGAGCTGCGATCTGTCCGAAGTCAGATCACTAGGTAGTAATCCTGATTATGATATGCATTTGTAGCAATACATCCTTGGTGTTTAAAATATAAATCGCATTCCAGACACTGAACCAGTGTTTTTAAAGGCACCTCAGAGAGTTTTCCCCAGCTTGGCAAGCCGACCAGACGTGACATGGGGGCATCGACGATCCCATTTTTTTAATTCGAAATTCGAGGTCGTGACTTAATTTCGATCGATTTTGATTTAAAATCGAAATCGTGACACCTTTAACATGTATGTACATGTTTGTATTTTTGAGAGAATAATGTTTATGCGTGGTTTTAAAAAAAGCAACATTTTAAAGTCACTGATATAAGTTCACAAAACCCATACTAAACATGTTTTAACAAGACTTTTCTAAACAGGATCTAGTAGTCCTGAGTTTTTTCTTTAAAATGATGTGTAAATCATTCTGCCTACTCATTCACATAAAACAATAGATTGATTTAGAAATTGTAAGATACTATTTGTTTAGAGGGGCCGTATGCGAGAAGGATTAATTGACAGCTAGCAAACAAAAGACTCACATAATGAGCTGCATAATGAGCCTTTAGGCTGAAATGTGAGAGGAAACTACAGTAAAGAATGTGAGGAGGACAAATAAATGTATACATGTTTGTTTGAGGTTTATTAAGAAGTTAATATTATAATCAAAATGGTCATTAGGACACTAGGACATTTTCTGTTTATTTGGAAACAAACCCTATTCAAAAACTCAACTCAGTATATATAATTTCTCAGTATAAACTAAGAAACTGATACACAACAGAGCTGTAAACATGTGGCTCATGTTACCATATAACATATGTCCAAAGAGTGTGAGTATGTTTTTCCACTTCATAGTTTTGTACTGATGAGAGGGATGCAGACCTGTAAGAAAGATGTATACAGCTGTTAGCATAAATTTCCCACGTACATAACTGATGGCTAAATATCACTGATACCACTACGTCAGGGATAATGTAGAGGCAGTCGGGAGTTATCGGGAAATAAGCCCCGACAGTGTGATCAGGACCCGACGCGAAGCGGCTTTTAATATTGCTAGGCAACCACCGAGTCAGCTGTCTTGTCAATCAAATATTGAAGCGTGAGCGCTTTTTTGCTGTTAACTGTCATATTAGCAGAAACTTTAAAAAGATGGCGCTTGCTCTGACCTTGTTTGAGGGTGAGAGGTGCACAAACACGCAGGAGAGAGTGAGCGAGTGGAGTCCGCCGGTTCTTCAAAGCAACTGTAAGCTTCCCTCACCACAACTTAAGGCCCGCATCTCCCCTGATTCGAGTGGACAATGGAAAGACGCGAATGACGTCGGGCGCTTTTCCGCTCTCAGCGTCCCTTCAAAGGCGCGTGCTGCGGCCGCCGGCAAAAACCGCAAGGCGCTCAGCGCGCATAAACAGCGCGCAAACGCTCCATGCCCATATAATATAATTTAAAAAAGGCGCCTGCAACTGCCATAAACGCTTTTGGTGTAACTGGCCCCTAAAAGGGTCAAACAGAAAGCTGCATCCTCCGGAGGTCGCATATGCAGGCTGCATACGTCATTAAGGTTTATTTCAGATCATTAACTGAGCATTACATTCGCAAGTCGTGAGCATATTACAACAATTTGCGATTAACTAAATTATTAGTAAACTTTGTAATTGTTAGTAGTCTCTAATAAGACAGTCTTTATGAAGTAAATGCAGTTTAAAAATGCGACCTCCGAAGGATGCAGTCTTTTATTTGAGAAACGGCCAGAATTTCACCTATAAAATTAAAATTAAATTGGTAAGGAACCATGCTTAATTGTTTATTTTCTGTTGTCCTAATAGAAAAAGAAACACACAAACTATTTTGTAACATTTTATTCATTTTTTATTTATTTGTAATACCTTAAAATTGTAAAAATACAGAAATGGTCTGCATACAATTGCACAGTATACATTAGAAAATAATTATTTTTAATAAAAAGTTTAGAAAATATATTTTACAAATATCTCCAAAAACACCAATATAAAAGTGGGGAGAGTTCCTCACCCAATGTTAATCACAATTTCACTTGAATTTAACATTCTCACATGAAGAAAAGAGCTTATGAAACTACTTTAAACACTTTAAACATTTAAACAATGCCTCATAACAGTTTAACATTAAACACCTAAAACATTCTACAAATTTAAGGCATAAAGTCTCACAAATTTTCCAGCACAACCGGCTCACTGGAAATGAATCTTGACATGGATCAGAAATTGCTCAGAGTTTCACGAATTCCCATTTTCATGTCACTTGTGTAAAAGCCTTGGTACTCTGTAAGAAGTAAAAAAGTCTCACTGAGTGTACATGTACCAAATGAAGCCAATGTAATAAATAAAACCAGATCAATATAGAATATCCTCAAAGTTTAAACTTCTGAACACAGAAAAACGTCTGCTATTAGCTATATTGCTGTTCAACATTATGAAAATAAAACAGTTTTGATATAGAAGTACAGTTATTTTGGTATTGGACATTTTTCATTAGTTTCACTTAAAATATCCTTTAGTGAGACTATGGTAAATGTGTGGTTAAAGATTATCCAACACAAACAATAGTAAAAATATGGTTAATTTTTTAAGGGCGAATTGTTCAAGCAAACCTAGGTACTAATGTTAAGCGCTACTTCGTGTTGGTTTTATATTCGATTTATTTAAAAAACACGACAATTTCTCTCTAGAAAGGTGCAAGTTGCAAGCAGCATTTCATGTCTGTGTGTGCACGTGTGGGCGCGGCGCAGCGGCTCTTAATAAAAAAACGCACCTAAATCTCGAAAAAGCTAACAGTTTTCATACATATATGTTATATAAGAAATACAAATATAATATACTCACTGTGAAAGTTGTAGTGACCTTGCCATTTCCTCACTAAATGAAGCGTTGCTCGGTGCGTTACACTGAGGAGAAAACATCATATGCTTTTGTTTGTATGCTGTAATTATTCAGATTTTCACTGAGTTTAACTAGAAAATGACTTTAAAAATACTTAAAAATGACTTAAATGTAAATATTTAAGTACTTACCATAACTTTATTGTAGAAAATGTCGATCATCAACTCCCACGCATATTTTTGTTTGGGGAGAATTTTTTGAAAGCAATATGTTGAGTCAATACTTAACTTTCAGTTTCCACAATTTTTTAAAATATAAATTTTTTACAGTGTAGTATTACATTTTGAATAGAAATGTACGAAAAAGAAGTTACTCTCTTAACTCTTTCTATTTTGCCTTTATTATACATATGATGTGAAAAACAAGAAGGGCATAGCTATATATGAATTTAACGTGAAAAGCGCGATTGTTGCGGTTACTTGTCATCCATGCAGTTAAGCTTCTCAGTGATGCTGCTCATTGGTTACATAATAACACTTCCCTAATCAGACCTCTCCGAATCGAATCGTCGAATCCTCGACTATAAGTCAGCCCTATTCATTTTCAAATGAATAGCAGGTACCGCCTGTGGGTGTCACCTCATTACAGATAATGTAAAGGTAACAACGCAACCACTAGCATTCTCAGATCTATAGAACATGTTTGCAAAGGCGCTCCCGTAGAAACTATCCCTGTGGCAGGAAAGCGACATATAAAATGTAAAAGCAAAACAATATAAAACGTGGACAAACTCACCTAAGTTAAGCGAGGAAATTCATCTTGTATACTATGTATCATCAAAGCTTTCCGACTTTCACGGTAATGTGAATTTTGTAAGTCAGGAAATTATTTACAACATATGAGTGGAGTATAAACTAGCATCATGTGCAGTGCTGGTGTGATGCTGTTTACACCACAGAGCGAAAAATATTTCAGTCGACCATTCAGGCATTTAAAGGCATTCTAAGCAATTACAATTACAGGGTGGTTGTTTACACCCACTGCGGACACACATTGGTTTCTAGTACATTATGAAAAGTGAATTTGGAAAATAGGACCCCTTTAAAGTAAACTTTTACACATGAATACCTTGATTTAGAGTTTTATTCAGCTATAAGTAAAAAATATAATTGAAGTTTAGGTTTTTATCCAATTACTTTGTGTTTCTTTTGGTTAATCCAGTAATGAAAGTTATAGTCCATCACTGATTCAGTCTTTTTCTCTTTCTCATTCTTGTCAGCTAAGTGATTTTCACAAAGTGAATGTGGCCATCTTCCCAGATGACGTTGTGGATGTGGCTGTGATACTGGAGGAGGAGCTAGTGGTTTTGAATCTCCAGGATGTTCCAAATGCTTTTGTAAAACTGTTTGGACTCCTTTACACTTTGAATATAGGCAATCCCATAGAGTCACGATACACCTTTGAGGTGATTCAGCGCATTTTTATGAAGATTGACGGAGAAAGCTGCTCAGCAAAGGTTCATGGTCTAAAAAATAAATTGATGCAGTAAGTTAACACTGGGTAATGCAACTGAATTGTTAGCTGAAATTGAAATGTTGTGAAGCCAATCTGTACAATCTGTTTAATAATGTTGTTTGTTTAGTTTGTTTAATGTTAAGACTGTAATTGATAAACTTGTTAAAGCTAGTGAGCTTAGAAAAGTGCTGTAAAACATAAGTGACTTGAAGCCAGATCTTTATCATGCAATGCAAATAACATTGTCCTACAAGTTACATGCTTTGGGGATCTGGTCAATGCAGCGATGTAGCACTGGTACATGCAATCAATTTGATGTATTTTTGACGTATTTGTTGAAGCTTCAGACCGTAATTGATCAATTTGCTGAAGCTTGAGAGCTTAGAAAAGTGTAAGTAATAATAACAATTACAATATTGTTCGCATTGCATGTACCATTGCAACCTTGCTGCATTGACCAGATCGCCAAAACATGCAATCAGTTTGATGAATTTTTTATGAATTGAGTTTGCGAATGTAAGTGAACAATTTTTTAAAGCTTGAGAGCTTAGAAAAGTTTAAGACTCGTTTTAAGCTGAGATTAAAAATAGCTTGAAACCAGTTTAGATCTTCTAATGTAGAGCAGGTTCTCTAAATTGAATGCTTTAAAGTGATCTTGTTCGGATATATCCTTTGCTCAGAATATGATTTTTTTTAATGTTGAGTAATGTTGTAATAACTATTACTAGAAGGTTATTAATTTCTTGTTGCTTGTACTAGAGGCATACATTGTGACTTGAAACACCTTTCTTTTGATGTTTTTAGGTGTTTTATTTTTGCAATAAAATGTATGCAAAAGGTGGACATTCAATTAATTTTATATCATTTTTGTTTTGATCATAAGTGATTTTAGCAATTGTTTATACATTCAGTATTGCTGCAGGTTTTGAAGTATTTACATTTTCCAAAAAAATCACTTTAGTTTGACTTCACTTTAGTTCGCTTGATGTAACAGACATAGTTTTAAAGACTTCGCATTAGTTTGTTGACGTCAAGGGACGCAGTTTTGGTGACTTCGCTTTAGTTCCCTGAATGTAATGGACGTGATTTTGAGGACTTCGCTTAAGTTCCCTGAATGTAACGGACGCGGTTTTAAAGACTTCACTTTAGTTTGCTGAATGGAGCAGACATAGTTTTGAAGACTTCACTTTAGTTCACTGAACTCAACGGAAGCATTTTTGAAGACTTCACTTTAGTTTGCTGAATGTAACAAACAAAGTTTTGAAGACTTTGCTTTAGTTTGTTGAAGTCAACAGACGCAGTTTTGAAGACTTCACTTTAGTTCGCTGAATGTAAATGACAAAGTTTTAAAGACTTCGTTTTAGTTTGCTGAATGTAGCAGACATAGTTTTGAAAACTTCACTTTAGTTCACTGAACTCAACGGAAGCATTTTTGAAGACTTCACTTTAGTTCACTGAATGTAACGGATGCAGTTTTAAGGACTTCGTTTTAGTTTGCTGAATGTAGCAGACATAGTTTTGAAGACTTCACTTTAGTTCGCTGAATGTAACGGACAAAGTTTTGAAGACTTCGTTTTAGTTCGCTGAATGTAACGGACAAAGTTTTGAAGACTTCCTTTTAGTTTGCTGAATGTAACGGACAAAGTTTTGAAGACTTCCTTTTAGTTTGCTGAATGTAGCAGACATAGTTTTGAAGACTTCACTTTAGTTCGCTGAATGTAACGGACAAAGTTTTGAAGACTTCGTTTTAGTTTGCTGAATGTAGCAGACATAGTTTTGAAAACTTCACTTTAGTTCACTGAACTCAACGGAAGCATTTTTGAAGACTTCACTTTAGTTCGCTGAATGTAATGGAAGCAGTTTTAAGGACTTCGCTTTAGTTCACTGAATGTAATGGACGCAGTTTTAAGGACTTCGTTTTAGTTTGCTGAATGTAAATGACATAGTTTTGAAGACTTCACTTTAGTTCACTGAATGTAATGGACGCAGTTTTAAGGACTTCGTTTTAGTTTGCTGAATGTAAATGACATAGTTTTGAAGACTTCACTTTAGTTCACTGAATGTAATGGACGCAGTTTTAAAGACTTCACTTTAGTTCACTGAATGTAATGGACGCAGTTTTAAAGACTTCACTTTAGTTCACTGAATGTAATGGACGCAGTTTTAAAGACTTCACTTTAGTTCACTGAATGTAATGGACGCAGTTTTAAAGACTTCACTTTAGTTCACTGAATGTAATGGAAGCAGTTTTAAAGACTTCGCTTTAGTTCACTGAATGTAACGGATGCAGTTTTAAGGACTTCGCTTTAGTTCACTGAATGTAATGGACGCAGTTTTAAAGACTTCGCTTTAGTTCACTGAATGTAACGGATGCAGTTTTAAGGACTTAGCTTTAGTTTGCTGAATGTAGCAGACATAGTTTTGAAGACTTCACTTTAGTTTGCTGAACTCAATGGACATAGTTTTGAAAACTTGACTTTAGTTAACTAAACAACTTCACTTTAGTTTGCTGAGCTTAAATCAGAAGTTTTCTTGACTAAATTAAATTGGTTCATATGACTTAATCATTTGTCAGCTACACTGTTTAAAATTTGTAAAATAAACTTAAAAAAGTCCGTGCAAAAAATGAACAAAAAATAATGAGTTAAGTCAACAAATTTTTTTTACAGTGTACTTACCCTTCCCGATCAGTTTCTTCTGATCCTGATGAAACTTCGGCTAAGCTTAACTAATCAAGACCTAGCTTTTCGTTTTAAAGTGAGTTCTGGCACTGTCTCAAATATCGTTCATGACTGGCTCGATGTGATGGCTAAAGAGTTACAATGCCTTGTCCTGTGGCCATCTAGAAAAGACATCAGAAGAAATCTCCCCACTCTCTTCAAGACTACAGGTTTTCAACAAGTCAGATGTATAATAGACTGTACCGAAGTGTTCATTGAGAGACCAACTAGTTTGCAAACACGAGCAATCACTAACTCCCACTACAAATCACATAATACTGTGAAGTTCCTTGTTGGTATCAGTCCAACAGGAGCCATTACATTTTTATCAAAAGTCTGGGGTGGTCGTGCTGGCGACAAGGTAATAACAAAAAATTCTGGTTTAATTGACCTCCTTGAACAAGGAGACCATGTAATGGCAGATCGAGGCTTCAATTTTCCTGAATATTTTGCTACGAAATGTGTCCGTCTTCATGTAACAGCATCTACAAAGGGAAGACAACAATTAACAGGATTAGAGGTGACACACTCTAGAAAAATGTCACGAGTGAGAATACATGTGGAAAGGGCCATAGGAAAACTGAAGTCATTCAGAATTCTGCAGAACACCCTGCCAGTCAGTATGGTCAAACGGAGAAATTATCTGGGTCTTTGCACAATAGATAAAATAGTAATTGTATGTGCAGCACTTTCAAATTTGGGGAATCCGCTTGTACCAAAATAAAGCAGTACTGAAACCCAACCTAAAGGGTTTGTTTTTATATTGACTGCTATTATAAAATGAAACTGTACATTCAGTAATGAAAACCTATTTTTATTATTATTTTTATTATTATTTATTATTATTGTAGATGTATTAACTGATCAATAAAGTTCTGTAGATTACAATTTCTGTTGTTTCTAATGTATTTACTGTAAAAAAAAAAAAAAAATGAAAAAGCTTGGTGCTCAAAAGGCAGGAACAGCCTATGCTTTAAAAAAAACATACAAACATTTTCTTGTTAAGTAATTTCACATTCAGCACTATTGGGCTGCTTTTAAAATCATTTTCATGTAGCTGTCACTTAACTGCAGTCTTCCCTCTACAAATGCATTCACAATATTAGGCAACATGTGTTTAAAGTAAAAGCTAGCCTTTGTGGTAATAAAACTATTGTCATAAGGCACATCAAGCTCCAGGTGCTATACTGGGGTCCAAATAACAAGACTGGATGTTTTCAGCCCGAGACAGTGCATCCCTAACTGTACCTGCCTGTAGTAACCTCTGGGGCCTTTCGGTTTTATAATATACTGTCCACCCTCCACTCTGATATCATACTTTGTGGCAGTAAGTACATCATTAATGGATGTGCAAGCATTGAGTGTGATTGGGCATTTTATTTTTAATAGCTCGTCATCAATGACACCATCAGGGCTTGCTGCCAGCCACGGGTCTTCCGTACACACCCCCAACCCTTTGTCTATCACTATACAGCCCCTTTCCCTGATCTGCTCCTTAGCAAGTCTCTCGCTTTCTGTTCCATACCTTGTGGCCACGTTCCCCTCAAAGTTTGGGTAGAGATGTTCACTGAGAAACTTAGTGGGGTTAGTTGTCTCACGCTGAGGCACCTTGCTGGCTGTGCTTGCTGTTATGCGTAGCTTGCGTGCATCATGCCATAGTGGTTCTATGCTTTGTTTTCTGGTGTTTCTCTCTAGTTCCATCACTTGACCGGGGTTTAATTTAATGAAGGCATCATAAAATGTTTTGCACTTCGGGCAGCTCAGTGCACTGCCATGCTCACTGTGGGGCTGAGCTAAGCTGCTAAGAACACTGAATTCCTCTCCCTGACCATCCTGCTTTCCCTGACTGCTGATGACTTCTTGACTTCCTGACTCAGAGGCTGTGTCTGTCTCACTGCTCTCACACATGACAGAAAAGAGAGCACAGTCTGGCACAACTTCCTAAAATAAATGATGAAAACAACTTACATACACTACAATATATCTATACATATATAGTACTGAATCTTTTACATAAGGAATAATTGACAATGGGCCATTGAATTATTCAAAAGTAATGCACACCCAAGGTGGTAGTTACACCTGTTGTATCTGTTAACATTAGTTAATGCACAGTGAACTAACATTAACAATTGTATTAAATACACAGGGTAGTTTTGTAGTTAAAAGTAACGACATGATTTTGGAGTCAAAAAGTGTAGTACAATATTTGGGCTGCTTTATAGATAATAAACTAACAGGTGATTATATGGCTAGTAAAATGATTGCAAAGATTTGTGGGAAGGTGCAGTTTTTAGCTAGGCAAGCTAACTTACTGGACACTTATTCTTTAAGATTATTGGCAAATGCTTTGGTACAACCTCATTTTGATTATGCATCATCATTTTGGTACAGTAGTTGTTCACAGAGATGGAAAAATAAATTACAAAAGTCTCAAAACAAATTAGTCAGAACAATCCTAAAAATGCACCCGCGTACACACATAAATAATGACTTTTTTAAAGAGTTGGGTCTTCTGAATGTCGAAAAAAGAGTGATATTTTTAAAATTGGGTATGTCGCGTAAAATTTTAAACAATATGGTTCCAAAATATTTAGTAAATTATTATAATATGGTGAGAACCCAACATCTATACAATACTAGGGGCAGGGATTTTAACATATATCCTTGTGGATTTAAAAGTTTAGTAGGGAAAAATTCATTTTTATATACTAGTGCTATGGCATGGAATAAACTGTCTACATCTATAAAGAACATAACAGAGCTGAAGCATTTTAAAAGGGTATTGAAAAGTGGTTGATGGAAGATACTGTATGACAAATGTGTTAATGTTTGCAGTGTTATTGTATATGATGTAAAGTGAACTTAGGAGAAACGTTTGTAGTCTCTGTCATCTGTGGGGTTTTGCATTATTTCTGCTAATTGCCTATATGCTTTATTTACAGCGAGGACCACAATGGAAATAAGCCTTAGGCTTTTTTGTGTCTATATCCTCTGCAGTTTTTTTAAGTGTATGGGATAATTGTTATTTTATACATTTTTATGAAATTCTGTCAAATAAATTTCAATTCAATTCAATTGCCATTAACTAACATTAAAAAGATTAATAAATTGCTGAAAAACTATATTGTTCATTCACACTCATTTTTAAAATGACTTAAATATAATTAATAAAATGTTGTGTTTAATAATATATTATACATATAATAAATAGAATAATTGTTAAAATGCTTCCCTTCTTGGTAACTCATGACCAAACGCTAGGCTTTGAGGTGACGGATGGGCCACTCTGAAGTCCATCCTGGATACACTGCTCCACAGCAACCAAAATCGTACCCACATGGCTACACACCTCTCCGTTGCTGCATAAATTCAGTTAGAAATTTTAACAACTGATTAAATGCCAGTTTTGAAAAAGCTTATCTGTATGCTATTGTGAATTGTAACGTTAGCAGTATTGTTTAACTAGCCAGCCACTTACCCTGCCATGCAGGTGCAATGCCCACTCTGGACTTGACCAGACTTCGCCGCAACAATCCAGGCAGAGTAGATCTTTGACAGCGCCTGACCCGCTTTGATTTCTCCGTAAAAAACACAGGTAGTTCCATGTATGTGTGTTAACTCATTCACCGCCATTGACGAGTTATCTCGTCATTTATGAGTTCATATTTAACTAATAAGTATGCCTTTCTGGACGAATTTCAAAGTGAAAGTGTAATACCGCTTTTATCCACCAGATAGCGCCAAAACGAATTTATCAAAAACGGAAGTTAAAATTTTTTTTATTTTAACTCTCTTTATGTTTGATAGTCATTCTGAGTCTGATCTCTAACATAAATTTCTTTACAAAAACGCAATTTTTTAAGCTTTTTGCTCAAAATGTTGTATTTTTGAAGAGAAATATCCATATTTCAGTGGTTAAATTAAGTAGAAAAAGTAAATATATAATGAAACGTTTTTTCCCCGTTTTGTTTGTTTGTTTGTTTGTTTATTGCTTGTTTGAAAGCAGAGGGTGTGTTCTTTAATTTGATATAATTTGTATGTTTATATATTTATAGAAAATAATTTTTCCTGCAAGGAATTTTGTGAAAATTTTGTTAAAATCACAAAAATGCAGGTGGGCAACTTTTCTCAAAAAGGCTGGCGGTGAATGAGTTAATATTAGAGCCCAACCGATCTGCGTTTTTTCGGGCCGATGCCAATACAGATATTAGGGGGTAAACAAAGACAGATAACGATATATCGGCCGATATTCTTTATGTGTATATTATAGTTCAGTACACATATACTACAGTATATTATACTACTGTACATAGAAAACACTATATACTTTAACATAATACACTGTATATGAATAAATACAATGCAATGCAATGATCAATCACAAATGTGGCGATCACTCACAAATGTGGTGATCCAACACTTATATTGATGTGACAAAGATATGTACTATAGGCAAGAAGTTAACAATAAACTCTATTATCCAAAATTAGTCGGATATCAGTGCACTAAACAGTAAACTTGACTTATTATAAATAACTTTAAAACACAAAGAGAACAAAATACATAAAACTTGCATCATTTGCAGTTTTGACAAGAATAACGTTATAAAGAGAAACGTATGAAGTCATTGATTATTAGCTTTACAGTAAGTTGTGTACTTCACAAATTAGTTAGCCACTCACCGTTACGAAGACAATGCTTGACGGAGCACATACTAATGTACGCTATGTTTAATGTTGTGGTTGTGCACAACGTTTTTATAACACAAACCCAGGGGTCCGTGCAAACTTTAGACTTTAATAAAACTAATGCTTATTGAATCAATTGCTCTGAAATTAGCATGTTAACTAACAACACAAGCAGCAGTAAACTCATATAGTGTTATATAAGTGCACGGCTGCGCGTAGTTTAAACGTGTCATTTCTCCGTCTCGCGTCATTTCTCTCGCTTGCGTTTTAACTCGCAAGTCGACAAAGAGACGTATTAAAAACACAAAATGTAAACGGGAATGCGTCTCTCTTGTCCATTTATAATCCAATCGACCAAAGCGCGTCTTAATACCAGGTGTAAAAATGTTGTGAAGAAGACACTGAGTGACTGCTTCCATGCCACCTGAACTGAGAGCCTGACTGAAGTGAAGGGGGTGGGGGATTGGATGGTGTCACTACAGTGAGTGACCTGGGTCACCATTAGCAACCAGTAGGGCGCACTCTGCTGGACTAACAAGTACTTACATCTTTCAAATGCATTTAATGTGTTCTGTAACAAACGTTCATATCGGCGCATATCTGCGGCTTATACGCCGATACAGATATATCTGCGTAATGCTCATATCGGCCGATAAAATCGGCAAAACAATAAATCGGTCGGGCTCTAGTTAATATGCGCCTGACTTTTCCGGAATAAAAGTAGTTGTATGCGTCTAAGCTGCGATACGCTTTGAACGCCTCCCTTGTGTACACGCATTCCTTCTCTACGAGATATTCAAATATGTGTACCTGACTGATCTCCGGCAATTCAGACAGGTCACAAGAAAAACATTTTTCTCAAAGCAATTTGTCGAACGGGTCCGGTAGTGTAGCGGTGTCGCATACGAGTTTAGCCAAGTAACGGCTCTTTTCTGCAGCTGGCAGCCCAAAATAGTAATGACTAGACATCGTTTTAAGAGGTGCTCTGTTGTTGTTTACCTGCCGAGGTCTACCGGAAGTTAGGGTCTGGCCGCGAAAGCGCGCATGCGCAGTAACGTTTGTTTATGTTGTGGTCGCTGAAACGGTCTATATTCTGTATATACACTGGACCTCAAATTTTTATAACATAAAAAAATGCAACAACAAATGTTCCTATAAGTACCCAAGCAGCTACCTTTAGCATTTCTACTGTAGCACCCTTTGTCTTAATACTAACTTAATACATACATCTTACCAATATCTAAAAACACTGACTGTAACCATGATGAGGAAGGTTGAACATAATGGTATGAAGACTGTTATATAAATAAAATAGGTTTGCCTAGTTTATGTTGAGGTGAAACATATTTGAAAGGCACACATCTCTTTCTCTCATAACCCTCTTCTTTAATCCTTTCACTCACTTCATGATGGATTTCTGTCTTTTCACTTCCTTTTAGCTCTTTGCCATCCATATGTTTCTTTCTTTCATGACTTCATCTACTCCTCTTCCTTCCATAACATATTTTTCTGTTTTATTTGTACCTTCCACTACCATAGTATTTGATTTTTCTATTCTTTTTAGTTAAAAAAATGGATATCAGCCTTTCTTTTCATAGTATCCTGGAAAATGCAGCATTAAGTTGTCTTTCAAGCTTTCTAAAACATACACAACACTGAATAGTTTTTTCTCCTTAATGAAGACAAATAAAAACATTAGGTAATATCATAACGAGCGACTTTATATGCACGTATGAAATATTTTTATTGCTGCAGTAGCTAACAAGACATGACGGGCGGCTAACTCTAGAAAGAACTGCTTAAAAAATATGTACTGCTTACACAAACCTGCAGTTCAGTTGTTTTACTACCAAGCAACTACCTCATGCAATATTAAACAATCAATTTTTGTATTTTTATCCTGATGCAACATTTATCTGTAAAATATGACCTTATTCAGTACTCTGATTTGCTGATGTGATGCTCAACTTAATCACTTAAAGACACTAAAAAGAAACCACTAATGTTTTGACAGCATGTGATGATGTGAGGTGCTTTAATAGATCAGAATTACTTGCTACAGATGTGAAGAGACTCTTTCTTTATGGGCATAAGTTGCACGTTCATGAACATTCTTGCCTTTCACCTCAATGATGGAAAAGTAACGTTTGTGCTTTTTATACATTTTGCTTGCATCCGCTACCTTTGTTTTGAGATCGATGTGCTTGCCATCACTCTGTTGTGCGATGCATCCTTTCACGGCAGTTTCCAAAAGTCTCCAACCACGCCAGAAAAGATTGCCAGATTTGTCCTAGTCGCTTTTTTTATAAAGTCGCTAAAGGGGTCTAAAAAGTTTCTTAATCTAGCGACAAAGACACTAACGTTGGCAAGACTGCACAGACTTTTTTTTGCACTGTTAAGGCTTTCTGCTCGGACTGACTGTGTGTGCGTGCTTGTGTAATAAACTCTGCTGCCTCTGGTTGGCTAACAATGGAAATTAAGCCAATCATCATCAGCATGTGGTTGTCCCACCCCCTCTAAGACACACACACCAATCATCGTCAGATATGTGTCTCCCACCCCTAAACACACGCAGAGACAACCTACATTGCCTTTCTGGTTAAAAGAGCCTACTCGGGTATATATTATATATATTAGGATACCAGCGCTGGGGTGGCATATGGGGTGGCAATGCTTTTCGGTAGATCCGCCCCTGTGGTTAGCATCCATTTTTTGGAAACAAGTTTGTTCCCTGAATTGAAACCAAGAACACAAGAAATTTCCAATATATGTCACGGCTAGGGGCTGGCTGCTAAACCTAAAGCCACGCCCCTTCTCAATTTCCACCTCGAGGAGGTCCCCAAAGCCACACCCAATGACCAAACAACACGAGAGCAGGTAAGTATTAAAACAAACTTTATTTAAATATTTAAAATACTGGGGGGAAATGGGGAAAGGGGCAATTAAAACTAACTCCTCTCTGCCTTCCAGACAGGCCACAGCGCGGGAGAGTGGCAGAAAGGGGAAGAGCGACGGGGGCTCCAGGGGCTGGTGACCCAAGTGTAGGGGGGGGGAAGGGGACAGGGGAACACAGGCTCCTGCCAATCCCACTATCCGTGGCGCCCTCCTCTTCTCTCCTGGAGGCAAAAGACAAGCAGTATGAATTTGGGGTTGTATCTCTCTCTCTCTACTATGATACCTGCGCCACGTCGGGCCGATACTCCTCTGCTCACTCCACTGGGTGTTTCTCTCCACAGGGTTTGACTGGGACGCGAAGACTCGTTCAACCTGGGCTAGGATCGCTTTCGCCTATTGGCTGGCTGGTAACTCGCGGTAAGTATGGTCCTCCTTACACAGGTCACTCTCCTGACCTTCACTCTCGCCTTGTCTCTCTCCTCACAGGCCACTTGGACACAAGGACACAGTTAGTGCAGCTTAACTACTTCTCACCTCTCTGCAGTTTACAGCTCAGGCGTGTGTGACTGTCCACAGTTCGTTCTACTGACGTTCACTCTTGGTCTCTCTTCCTTTACAGGCAGCTTGGATACAAGAACACAGTTAGTGCAACTTGGGTACTTCTCACCTCTCTGCTGTTTACAGCTCAGGCGTGTGTGACTGTCCACAGTTCGTTCTACTGACCTTCACTCTTGTTCTCTCTTCCTTTACAGGCAGCTTGGATACAATAACACAGTTAGTGCAACTTGGGTACTTCTCACCTCTCTGCTGTTTACAGCTCAGGCGTGTGTGACTGTCCACAGTTCGTTCTACTGACGTTCACTCTTGTTCTCTCTTCCTTTACAGGCAGCTTGGATACAATAACACAGTTAGTGCAACTTGGGTACTTCTCACCTCTCTGCTGTTTACAGCTCAGGCGTGTGTGACTGTCCACAGTTCGTTCTACTGACGTTCACTCTTGTTCTCTCTTCCTTTACAGGCAGCTTGGATACAATAACACAGTTAGTGCAACTTGGGTACTTCTCACCTCTCTGCTGTTTACAGCTCAGGCGTGTGTGACTGTCCACAGTTCGTTCTACTGACGTTCACTCTTGTTCTCTCTTCCTTTACAGGCAGCTTGGATACAATAACACAGTTAGTGCAACGTGGGTACTTCTCACCTCTCTGCTGTTTACAGCTCAGGGTAGCGCCGCTTTTCCTCGGCTCGCTATACGGTGTTTTGGTCGACAATACTCAGGGCGGCTTACGACAACTGGCCTGCACAGAAGGCAAACGGCGACGATCTTCCTAAAGGAGCGCCGGGGGCAAAAACCCTCTCGGCGAGTCCGTTGGTCAGCAGGGGGGCGAATCGTCACACCGTCTCACCGGGCCGAGCGCTGCCCTGTCCTCAATGCCCGTAGGCCGATCGAATACCAGACAGGGGCGCCCCTTTGTAGAGACCACGGGGCGGCGGAACTCCTTCGCCCTTCACTCTGCCACAGATGGAACACACAGGTAAAGTAGCAATATACAGGTACGTGTTTGTACTCACACACACACACTGCCAGCTTCCAGGTTTTCACCGCCGCACTCTGCAACTGTCAACACACCGACGGGGCCACTTCCACGGCCCACACCGTCACTGTTCACTTAAATCGCACACAGCATACAATAGTTAGTGTTCACCAGCCGTCAGCCTCTCCGTCTCTTCCTCAGTGGAGGGGATGATGCGGGGTACGTCTGACAAGACACACAGCACTTGCACAGCAACCCACAGCAAATACACAGCACCACTTCAACGTGAAAGGTTTTCAAAGGACATAAACTCACCCACCACTCTACAGGTGCACACACGCGACGCCCAGCGTCTTCCACTTCGCTAAGGGCCGATGGGGGCGATGACACTACGGCCGGAGCTTTTAGGTCTGCTGCTATGGCGATGTAATCCACTTATTCCTGCGGCTCGCCCACCACACTCGATCGGGGGTAGGGCCGTTTTTACTCTTACTAGAGCGTTCAATAACACACAAGTTTGCAGCTATGGTTTCAGATCAAATCTAGAGCCGATACTCACAGCGATCTCCTTGGTAAACAGTTTACAACCAGCTTCGTTTCCTTAATCCTCGGTTACTCCAAACGTGTCACATTTACCGTTGTCTTCTTCTACCCACAGGGTTTCTGCTTACGGTAACATCCACTGAGAACTATGAGAGGGAAAGAGAGAAAGTGCAACCAACTGCCAAACGTAACGGACGAGCACAGCTCCGTACTTCAACTCAACACTAACGCAACAAACTGTGGTTTACACTGTCCTAAAATACTCCTCTGTATGCTGTAATCCTCCAATCAACCGGCGATTTCCTTAAACGCCCACAGCTGCGCTCCATTTCGCTGATTACAGCCCTTGCGATGCTACCGGATGTCCGGTGTTTCCTCTTCCCGGTCTGGGCGGAAACATCCGGGCGGAACCAAAGTTTCCCGACTTTCGGTTCCGCCCAAAAGATCGTCACCTTGTGACACCCTCCCCCGCCAATGCATTCTAGTCCCTAGAATGCCTCGGAGTTGTCCACTCACCGTAGCGGGCAGGGGGGCGGCCTCGGTTCTCCCGTTGGGAGCGTCTCACGGGTGAATCAGGTTCAGCTGGTTCGTGTGCCGGCTCTGGTTGTCCCGGGGGTTCGGCTGGCTCGGGTGCTAACTCTCGCTGCCTCTGGGCGGCCGGGGGTTCAGCTGGCTCAGGTGCTAACTCTCGCCCTCTCGGGGCAGCCGGGGGCAACGCCAACACGGGTCGGCCTGGTACCACAGCCCATCCTCCCATCCAGGGGGCCGCCGGCACCGGCTCCACAACCCTTTCCTCTGCTGCTTCGGGATAGTTGGGGCAGGGGCGAATCATGTTCCGGTGTACCACCCGCTCAGGGCCGGCCTTTCCTTCCGGCCGGATGGTATACACCGGCTGTCCCGGTCTCTGCTGCCTACAAACCACATACGGGATGGTCTCCCAGCGGTCGCTTAATTTTCCCTTGCCTTGGCGCCTGTTGTCCCTCGCCAAGACCCTCTCTCCAGGTAGCAGGGGGGCGTCCCGGGCCGTCCGGTCGTACAACCGCTTGTTCTTCTCCCCTGTGGTCTGTATTCTCTCAGATACCTGTTCATAGGCAAAGTGTAGCGGCTGGTGATGGCGTCCCACCCACTCGGTCACGCTCACTTCCTCCTGGCCGGCTGCCACTCCTAAGACCAGGTCCGTGGGCATCCGCACATGTCTGCCGAACATCAGGTAAGTAGGGGCATACCCCGTCGTACTATGTACACTATTATTATATGCCTGTAGTAGAGTCGGTAAAGCACTCACCCAGTTGCTCTGCTGCCGTTGATCCAGGGTCCCCAGTAACCCCAACAGGGTCTGATTGAACCTCTCACAGCTGCCATTTCCCTGGGGGTGGTACGACGTCGTATGGGTCTTAGTACACCCATACAACTAACATAATTCTCGGATCACCTTTGACTCGAAGTTGGCCCCTTGATCCGAGTGCAGAAACTCCGGGCATCCAAATGTCTGAAAGACGTTCCTCCAGAGGGCCGTCGCGGTGGTATTAGCTGTCTGGTCGAGGGTGGGGACTGCCCATGCGTATTTGGTGAATAGGTCAGTAATTACCAAGATGTTTTGGTAGCGGTCTTGCGGCCGGCCCAGGGTCAGGAAGTCCATGGCCATAATGTGGAGGGGGGCTTTAGCCTGGATGGGCACCATCGGCGCTCGAGCCTCTCGCCGAGATTTGAACAACATACACCTGGGACACGCCTGGATCAAGCTACGAACCGTGGCTTCCAGCCCTGGCCAATAGAAAAATCTGCGCAGCAGTGATATGGTCCTCTCTTGTCCTTGATGCCCCAGCTGATCATGGTAGGCCGAGACTAATGCTGTCGTCTGATCGGCGGGCACCACAATCTGGCGCACCTCCTCGCCCAGTTTCGGGTCACTGACCTTTCTGCACAGCACTCCTTCCTGCAGTTCTAGCTTGTCCCACTGCCCCAGCAGTTTTCTCCCCGTCTCCGTCTGGGCTATTCTTTCTGGCGACGTCGGTCGTCGCCTCTGCTCCACCCACGTCTTCACCTGACACACATCCTGATCCCGGGCTTGCCTCTCCATCCATCGACGGGGGTCCCACCCCCAGTTCCCGGGGACGGCCTCTTGCTGTCCTCCTGGGGCATCCACGGCCCCTATCATGTAATCCTCCCTCGGGCTGTTTTCCTCTTCTCTTCCCCGGCACCCGGGGTCGTCCATCTCCGGCAGCCTCGAAAGGACATCAGCGTTCGTGTGCTCGCGCCCCGGTCGGTACTGCAAGTGGTAGTCGAAGTTGGCCAGCTGGGCTACCCACCGCTGCTCTACGGCCCCCAACTTCGCCGTCTGCAAATGCACTAGAGGGTTATTATCCGTGATTACCGTTACCTTGGCACCCCAAAGGTAGTCTTTAAACTTCTCACTTAGGGCCCACTTCAAGGCCAGCAACTCCAGTTTAAATGAGCTGTAATTTGCATCGTTCCTCTCCGCTGGATGGAGGCTCCGGCTTGCATAGGCGATCACCCGCTCCCTTCCTTCGTGCCGTTGGGCCAATACGGCTCCCAGCCCCAGGTTGCTTGCGTCTGTGTACAGAACAAAGGGTTTAGTAAAGTCCGCGTATGCCAAAATGGGTGCCTGTAACAGTTCCTGTTTTAGTCTCTGGAACGCAGCCTCACAAGGGTCATCCCAGTTAATTGAGGGTGACCCACGTCCCCGATTTCGCCCTGTACCAACCAACAGCTGGTTAAGAGGTTTAGCAATCTTGGAAAAGTCTTTGATGAATCGTCTGTAATATCCCACAAATCCCAGAAATGATCGTACCTGCCTCACGGTTTTGGGTGCACTCCAGTCCTTCACTACAGAGACTTTTCCGGGGTCCACAGACACCCCTGCGGCACTGACCACGTGACCCAGGAAATGAACTTCTCGCCTCAGCAGATGGCATTTATCAGGTTGCAGCTTTAGCCCGTACCTTTCCATGGCCTGGAAGACCTCTTCGAGGTGCTGGAGGTGGGAGTCGAAATCTGGGGAATACACAATCACGTCATCCAAGTATACTAAAACTGACTTCATCAACTGACCTCCAAGGCAGCGCTGCATCAGTCGCTGGAACGTGGCCGGAGCGTTACAAAGCCCGAAGGGCATCCGTTCCCACTCAAATAATCCAAACGGGGTCGTGAAGGCGGTCTTCTCTCGATCTGCCTTGGCCACCTGCACCTGCCAATACCCGCTGGCCAGATCCAGGGTGGAATACCATGCGGACTGTGTAAGGCTGGCAAGGGAGTCTTCGATCCGTGGTAGGGGGAAAGCGTCTTTCTTGGTTACTAGGTTGAGATTACGATAATCCACACAGAACCTCCAGGCCCCTGACTTTTTCTGAACAAGCACGATGTGGGCCGCCCACGTGCTACTGCTCTCCCGAACAATGCCCCGCTCCAGCAGGCCCTGCAAGAGTGTGCGTACCTCGGTGGATAGGGTAGGTGGAATTGGCCGATATCTCTCTCTGCTCGGCCCAGCGTCCCCAGTCGGGATATGATGTTCCACCACTCTGGTGCACCCAGAGTCTTCCTCATGACTTGCAAACACATGTTGCCATTTTCGAAGAAGCGCCTGGAGCTTCTGTGTCTGTACTGGTTCCAAATCCTTCCCTTGTAGTGACTCACCCTCAAGATGTCTCGGCACCTCACTCTTCCTGTCGTTCCTGGGGGCATCCATCTGTGTCAGGGCCACCTCAATCACGGAGGGGCACACCTGACGGAAACTGACGTCCCTCTCCTCTCTCACCTGATGGGGCGCGACCGCCGTTAGTCGGGCCAGTCGTTGGTGTCGATGTAAGTGGACTGCATAAGGGTGTTCATTTCGTACTTTCACGGGGACTCTCCCCCGGCGGACCGCCACTAGGCCCCGTGCTACCTCCACTTGAGGACAGTCTGCATGCGGCTCGACCAATACCCACTCCTCAGGGTCGACTTCTCGAGGGGGCACTCTCGCCCACACAATGGCCTCACTTCTAGGGGGAATAGACAAGGCAAAACGACACATCACTCTTCCTACCTCTTCTCGGTCTCTACGGACCTGGGCCATCTGAACTCGCCGACAGTCGGCAACTACACGCTCCCATTTGGGCCTCTCTGCAGGTGAGATCCTGGGGCCAGGCCTAGCCTGAAATAACTCTTCCCAGCATTCCGAGAGGACATTCATGCCCAGCAGGGCTCGATGGGCACCCAAACACCTGTCTTCGACAATGATCACACCTTTCTGGGGGACTAATACCCCGTGGACTTCCAAGTCCGTCAGTCGGTAACCGACGTAAGGGATCTCCAGGCCATTTGCGCCCCGCAACGTCAACCAGGGGGCCTCTGCTCCTTGTGTTCCTTTCTTCCCAAATATTTCTTGTGAAAGGCTTTCTGCAAACAACGTTACCTGAGAGCCCGTATCTACCAGGCATTGTACTGTCTTGCCACACACTTTTACCTCCGCTATTGGGCTATGCCCAATCATCTGGTGCCTGGGATTATTTCTTCTGGGGTCTTCCCGAGGGTTCCCGGCCACACGACCCACTGTGGCCGGCCGATCTCAAAACCCCCTTCCGATGCCCTACGAGGCCCACACTGGCGACTGATATGTCCTGGTTTTCCACAGCGATTGCAAATAGGCCCCCCTTGGTCATCCCATTCAAAGCGGGGCCGGTTAAAGCGGTCTGGACGTCTGGGCGGCTCTCGGCCTCGCTCCGAGTATGTTCGTTCTCGGGGGGGCGGCCTTGGTTCCTCCCGCGCCCTTCCTTGACGCAACTCTCCCAAGAGAGCTTTAGACAGCTCCGATATCTGTTCCTGGACGTCCTTCAGCAATTCTGCCTTCAGGGCCTGTTTCCAGTCCACCCGCTCAGGTGGTGTGGGTGCCAATTCGCTTACCGCCGCGCATACTGGAGCCTCGCTGACCTCGACCTCATCACCTTCCAAAGCCAATGCCTCTTTCCTAAGGTCTTCGAAGGTGAGCCCGGGGTCCCTCCGAAACTGGACCCGCAGGCTCTGTCTCACAGGGCCCTCCTTCATCCCCAGGAGGAACTGGTCACGTAACAGGTTCTCCCCGTCTCCCAGCCCATGATCGCGTCGGGCCTGTAATCGGGTGAACTGCTCCCGCAGCCTCAGGGCAAAGGCTCTAATGGTTGGTCGGTGGCCTTGCTTAAAGTTAAAAAATTGGGATCGGAGGACAGCTACAGGGGTGTGATCACCATATTGCTCGGTGAGAAACTGGAATACAGTCTGGGCGGTGGCTCTAACTGCCTCAGGGGCGGCTTGCACTTCTCGCCGGGCTTCTCCCTCTAGGGAGTTTAACACAAACTGGAGCCGCTGGGCGGCGCTGAGGCCCTGCAGGTCGGCCAAATATTCTAGTTGAGCCCTCCACTCTGTCAGTCGAACCTCTGACTCTGCTCCTCCATACTTCTGCATCCATGGGCTACCCATGATGATGGACGTGGCACGGGGTGGGGCTGCGGGCCCTGCGTTGTTGGTCATTGGGCGAACCTGGTTACTCAACTCGAGGTGGAATCCTGCCGACTACGCCAAAATCTGTCACGGCTAGGGGCTGGCTGCTAAACCTAAAGCCACGCCCCTTCTCAATTTCCACCTCGAGGAGGTCCCCAAAGCCACACCCAATGACCAAACAACACGAGAGCAGGTAAGTATTAAAACAACTTTTATTTAAATATTTAAAATAACTGGGGGAAATGGGGAAAGGGGCAATTAAAACTAACTCCTCTCTGCCTTCCAGACAGGCCACAGCACGGGAGAGTGGCAGAAAGGGGAAGAGCGACGGGGGCTCCAGGGGCTGGTGACCCAAGTGTAGGGGGGGGGAAGGGGACAGGGGAACACAGGCTCCTGCCAATCCCACTATCCGTGGCGCCCTCCTCTTCTCTCCTGGAGGCAAAAGACAAGCAGTATGAATTTGGGGTTGTATCTCTCTCTCTCTATTATGATACCTGCGCCACGTCGGGCCGATACTCCTCTGCTCACTCCACTGGGTGTTTCTCTCCACAGGGTTTGACTGGGACGCGAAGACTCGTTCAACCTGGGCTAGGATCGCTTTCGCCTATTGGCTGGCTGGTAACTCGCGGTAAGTATGGTCCTCCTTACACAGGTCACTCTCCTGACCTTCACTCTCGCCTTGTCTCTCTCCTCACAGGCCACTTGGACACAAGGACACAGTTAGTGCAGCTTAATTACTCCTCACCTCTCTGCAGTTTACAGCTCAGGCGTGTGTGTCTGCCCACAGTTCGTTCTACTGACGTTCACTCTTGGTCTCTCTTCCTTTACAGGCAGCTTGGATACAATAACACAGTTAGTGCAACTTGGGTACTTCTCACCTCTCTGCTGTTTACAGCTCAGGCGTGTGTGACTGTCCACAGTTCGTTCTACTGACGTTCACTCTTGTTCTCTCTTCCTTTACCGGCAGCTTGGATACAATAACACAGTTAGTGCAACTTGGGTACTTCTCACCTCTCTGCTGTTTACAGCTCAGGCGTGTGTGACTGTCCACAGTTCGTTCTACTGACGTTCACTCTTGTTCTCTCTTCCTTTACAGGCAGCTTGGATACAATAACACAGTTAGTGCAACTTGGGTACTTCTCACCTCTCTGCTGTTTACAGCTCAGGCGTGTGTGACTGTCCACAGTTCGTTCTACTGACGTTCACTCTTGTTCTCTCTTCCTTTACAGGCAGCTTGGATACAATAACACAGTTAGTGCAACTTGGGTACTTCTCACCTCTCTGCTGTTTACAGCTCAGGCGTGTGTGACTGTCCACAGTTCGTTCTACTGACGTTCACTCTTGTTCTCTCTTCCTTTACAGGCAGCTTGGATACAATAACACAGTTAGTGCAACTTGGGTACTTCTCACCTCTCTGCTGTTTACAACTCTGGGTAGCGCAGCTTTTCCTCAGCTCGCTATACGGTGTTTCGGTCGACAATACTCAGGGCGGCTTACGACAACTGGCCTGCACAGAAGGCAAACGGCGACGATCTTCCTAAGGGGGCGCCGGGGGCAAAAACCCTCTCGGCGAGTCCGTTGGTCAGCAGGGGGGGCGAATCGTCACACCGTCTCACCGGGCCGAGCGCTGCCCTGTCCGCAATGCCCGTAGGCCGATCGAATACCAGACAGGGGCGCCCCTTTGTAGAGACCACGGGGCGGCGGAACTCCTTCGCCCTTCACTCTGCCACAGATGGAACACACAGGTAAAGTAGCAATATACAGGTACGTGTTTGTACTCACACACACACACTGCCAGCTTCCAGGTTTTCACCGCCGCACTCTGCAACTGTCAACACACCGACGGGGCAACTTCCACGGCCCACACCGTCACTGTTCACTTAAATCGCACACAGCATACAATAGTTAATGTTCACACAGCCGTCAGCCTCTCCGTCTCTTCCTCAGTGGAGGGGATGATGCGGGGTACGTCTGACAAGACACACAGCACTTGCACAGCAACCCACAGCAAATACACAGCACCACTTCAACGTGAAAGGTTTTCAAAGGACATAAACTCACCCACCACTCTACAGGTGCACACACGCGACGCCCAGCGTCTTCCACTTCGCTAAGGGCCGATGGGGGCGATGACACTACGGCCGGAGCTTTTAGGTCTGCTGCTATGGCGATGTAATCCACTTATTCCTGCGGCTCGCCTACCACGCTCGATCGGGGGTAGGGCCGCTTTTCCTCTTCCTAGAGCGTTCAATAACACACAAGTTGGCAGCTATGGTTTCAGATCAAATCTAGAGCCGATACTCACAGCGATCTCCTTGGTAAACAGTTTACAACCAGCTTCGTTTCCTTAATCCTTGGTTACTCCAAACGTGTCACATTTACCGTTGTCTTCTTCTACCCACAGGGTTTCTGCTTACGGTAGCATCCACTGAGAACTATGAGAGGGAAAGAGAGAAAGTGCAACCAACTGCCAAGCGTAACGGACGAGCACAGCTCCGTACTTCAACTCAACACTACCGCAACAAACTGTGGTTTACACTGTCCTAAAATACTCCTCTGTATGCTGTAATCCTCCAATCAACCGGCGATTTCCTTAAACGCCCACAGCTGCGCTCCATTTCGCTGATTACAGCCCTTGCGATGCTACCGGATGTCCGGTGTTTCCTCTTCCCGGTCTGGGCGGAAACATCCGGGCGGAACCAAAGTTTCCCGACTTTCGGTTCCGCCCAAAAGATCGTCACCTTGTACAGTCATGGCCGCAATTGGCTCTATGGTGTTTTAAGCCCTCAATGGAGCCTTTAAGGCAGAGCTGCATGGAAGGCATTCCCCGACCCAGAGCGTTTCAGCCAATCACAGTGCTGGCGCTAGATATCGAGCGCTTCTGTCAGGCTCCTGCATTGCAGCAGTTCGAGCTCGCCCCTAGTCAGGTGAGTAGCACAGATATGGTAAGATAGGAATGTGACTGTACTTGAATTCAGCTTGAACTGTTTCGAGCGTTCAAGTTACGTGTTTCCACATTTTCTCGTGCCAGTGGCACATATTGGTTACTCTATTTTTTTCCTATATTTAAACCAGTGTTGCTTGGGAATGGGGTTAGATTTGTGGTTAGATGTCATTTTAAGTATTGGTTTATGTTTTTTTGTCTGATTTTTTTAAACTACTTTCACTTGGTGTTAGAGTTGGGTTAGGATGTCATTTTAATAAATATTGGTTTATATATTTTCTTTGTCTGAATTTTAAACTTTTTCACTTGGGGTTGGGGTTAGAGTTAGGCTTGGGTTAGGGTGTAATTTTATGTAACAAAGTAATTCATTGATGGACTTGCATTGCAGGTAGTATGTAACGTGAATTAGCTGGTTGCAATTTTTGTGCCATCTTTCAAGACATCTGCAAAGCTCTTGGGATACTGCCTAACTATTTTCTTAGCAACAGAAAAGCAATCAGATCTTGAAGGATTGGCTTCAATCAAACTCATTTCATCTACTATGATCCGGACCATTTCTCTTCGGTCTTTTGGAGCTGGGGGCTTTTGTGAATGCACAGCCATTGATATGGCATGAGACATTTTGTACCAAAACACTTTGGCCAAGATTGTAAGTCGACTGTAATGGAGCTGCTATTTGTGCTGGCTGGGCTGGATGAGAAGGATGAGGAGGATGAAGATGAATCCAGTCTGCATAGACTACGTGTGGATTATGATTGTGAATTTTCACTTTGTACATTTTCAGTACACCTCAGCTGCCCTGGAAAAAGTCAAATATGCAATTTAAAAACACACATAAATCAACTTTCACATTCATATGTACAATATGGAACCTATACAACCTCAACGTACAACTAAAAGGTTCTGGGACTACCCCTATGTCTTCACGTTTTTTCCCTATGCAGTGCTGTGGCAATTCCACAGAGTTGCAACAACTATGTTTTCATAAAAAATAACTTTTTACAAAATTAAACTAAGTATGAGTGATTTTCTAATACAAGAACAAAGCAAAGTTCAATACCATCAGTGCTCCATTTGTTCAGCAGTTTTCGCGAATCTATAGGTCGGAGATATTCTGACAGATCCTCCTCTATTACATATCTCAAATCTGACTTGCAGTCCACGCCAATGCAGTTTAATCTGGTCAGAAGCAAAGATAGCGTGCCCTCTGATAATGTAGGTAATACCTGCAGGATTGCCTCCTTTATTTCTTCAGCCATGGCTCTATAAAGAAGGGAATGAGTGGTTAAGGATGAGGACTGACAAATCATTAACCTTATACACTGGCAGGGGATAATAATCAAGTAGTTCTTCATGTCTAAGACAAACAAAGCAGGAGCCCTGTTCTAATTCATGCACTGAGTAGACATCCAAATGAACTTCCAGAATTGCCTTATATCTCTTAACAACAAAATAAAAGTTTGATTTCCTCAACAAGCAATACATCATCTTCCATTCCAATGAGAACATAGAGTCCCTTTCTGTACTTTGATGGATACATCATTGGTAGCAAAAGTGTTATTGGGAAAAAATTGAACTGAGACACTGCATTTACAATTTCTGCGTTGTAATCATTACAATGAAATTCATCTCCTTTGTCACTGTTAATCAAAGGAGAAAAGATGTTGCCTGCACTCAAGTAGGCTTGCAGAAGCTCATGCATTTTTGCTAAAGTGGAACACAAATTCTTGAAATTATGCAATTTTCGAGCACACTGTTTAAAGTAAGTGTGTTTACTCTCGAACCGCAAGGTCCAAAGACGTATTAGTGGCCCAAACTTCAAGATGAGCTCAGGATAATGGCACAGGTAGTGGTGTTCTGGTCTCAAGGGCTTCTGAGGAAAGAATTCAGCTCTGTCAGAAATGTACTCTTCAATTACAATTTGCAAATATGCCATCTGATCTGAAGTTATAGCAGGAGCTCATATATACGCAACAATTTTTCGAAGGAGCAGAACCATATGCCATATTTTACTCTCAGCCAGGCTCTGCATTTTGTTCCCCACTAGCAAAGCACTCTTAAAAGGCACCAGTTCTGCACCGCATGTCCAGATAACTTTTCATTGCCTGAATTTATTTCTGGTGGCTTGTCATTAGCGTCATTGCCAAGAAACTGCAAGTGATTAATTGCCCTGTTTAACTGTAAATAGGTAAAATGTTTTTCCTGAAACACTAACCGATTAATCAACAATGTCATATCAAAGGAAACAACACCCTCAAAAAGATCAAGAACCAAGCAAGGTACTGAAGCTGTAAAAAATGGAATCATATTTGATACCCTTTTCATTGTTTTTGTCAGTTCTTTCTATGTTTTGCAGAGTTTCTTGATAATTCTCAACAGTTCTGGAGGTAGCAGTTGACAGAGGGTTTGAATCAAATTCATTTCTGCTAATATCACAGAACCGACAAAAATTTTCACTTCAACTGAAATTCTCTACAAAGCCTCCAATATTATGAGAGCCCAGATTGTCTCCAGCTATGACACACAGACCACCTCCTAAAACACTGCCATCTTTCACAATGCCATTATCTTCCAAGTTTTTCAGATCCTATATGGGCCATTCTACCGAATTGGTGCAAATTGACACTTCAAAACTTCTTGAAAAAAGTGTGTTTTTTCCTGCAAGCTTTGTAGTCATAAACATAGTAGAACATCTAAGGAACACTAATCTACTGATTGGACACTTTAGTTTCTTAGCATGTTTTTATACAGTTTCGAAATGTTTTCTCTCTCCCAGAATTTGTCACTACCGAAACACAACAACATTTGATATAAAAATTTGGTTTTTAATAGCCTATTCTGATTTTCTTTACATTAACCTTCTAAATATATTTTTTACATTTTTTAAAGACAGTGTCATGTTTATATTGATTAGAAATATTATTTTAACAAAACTATAAGAGTGGTTCATCAAATTAAATGCATTTTGAAAGCAATATTTCTCTGTAATTGCCATACATGCACTTATACAGTTTTCAAATTCAAGGATTCATTAGTTTAAATTTTTATCTAACTAAATAAAATTATGTCATCTTTTCTGATAACAAAACATATTTTATTTTTCCAGAACATTATTTGTTTCGGTCGTGACATCAAATGTTCGGTAGTGACGACCATATTGGATTGTCCATATTTTGTGTAAAAAAAAGTAATTAGTTAGTCAAAAAGGGTTGGCATTATGCAGTCAAAACATACAGCACAAGGAATATCTAACGCAACACCACATAAAAGCAGAAAAAAATGAAATTATGCTGAAGAGATGGCAGATAGTTCAGAACTTGAAGGGATGCAAGATGCTGTGTTGATTTTCACATCTCTTGAGAAAAAGATGACATAATCTATGTCCATATAAAACTTCAGGCCCACAGTATAAACTACAGAATTTGGTGTGTGTGCACCCATTCTGTTGATAGACCCACCCCACACATACGCAACCCGGCAAGGATGTTGGTTAGTAGACACGCTGATTGCTATAAGTGTGTTTTGGTAGTCGGCCGTCTCCTTTTCCAAAGCGTTTTTCAAACATCGTGGACTCCGCCTTTAACTGATTCTCTTGTTGCTGAGTTTGACTTTTTTGAGTTTGAAGTAAACTTAATTTTTTATTTGATTTGAGGTAGGTTGAATAAATTTTCATATAAAAGAACTAGTGATAGACCAATATATTGGCCGATTTTTGCGAGTTTTATGTGTATTGGCATTGGCCGATTTGTGGCTGCTATGTTCACAGAGTTTTTCCGGCATTATTTACAGACAGAAATATAGTTTTTTAAGTTCAATATGTTACTTCTTTAAATTGAGACTTATAAAAATGACACGATGATGCCAAATGTTACAAGTAAACTAAGTGAGCAAAACAAGTATCGGCTCCAGAAAATAGGCTCTCTCAGTCTGTCCGCTCTACTTTCATCTTTCCGTCTATGCATGTTGGTGATTCCTCTCTCTCTGTAGCTATCTCTACAAATTAACCAAAGATATTTACATTTACATTGTTAGTGTGAGCCTGCCATGTCTACTCTTAACAATGACATGTCAATTTACAATAATACTGATAAGTGCTATCTGTTATGTCTATTATATAAAGCAATCAGTCAAAGTCCCGCTAAATTAAGGCAGAAAGTTTTCCTAGAGACCAGAGGTAGAATCATATAGCCTTCATTTATATCAATAATGAGTCAAGCTACTACTGTATGAATTAATTAAATTAATCTGGCCTAGTTCATTTTATCTTAGTTTGTCCTAGTCAAATCACGTACAACATTACAGAAATTGACTGACAAATTATTTGTACTGAAAAAGAATATATGTGCAGTTGAAAGTTTCTATTTATTAATTAAAATAAAGAAATAAGTGTAATTTTGTCACTACCGAAACAATCATGTCACAACCGAAACGTCAACAAATGTTTCGGTTGTGACTGTTTCGGTTGTGAATGTTTCGGTAGTGACGATTTAAGCTAACTTTGATCCTACTGCTAAGATGCTAATCAGTACGTAGTTAGCTAGCACAGTTCTCAACATTGAAACATGAGTAAAACCTAAATGACCAGTAGAAAAAAAAAACTGAATTAATCATTGAAAATGTGTGAACGGTAGTGACATTCATAAATGTCACACACTGATTTCCAAACTTTTGATCACATTTACTTCAAAACCATGGGACTGATCTAATCACCATGTCACCACAAGGGAGAGAGGCACAGACAAAGTTTCTGGTTCAAAATGGAGGGGAATGGCTTAAAGCAGTATTATATTATTGACCAAACTATGCAATGTTTCGGTAGTGACGTGAAAATGCGGGACAGTGTTTTGTTTACATGATTTTACATGATTTTCACTGAAAATATCCAATAAATATATTTTTGGTTTTAATTAACAAAAGTATTCAAAATGATACTTCTTAAAACAATGATAAAAAAATAAAAAAATATTTAATTTTTTTTTCCTATGGTGAAATTCAGACCTTGGGGTTTGGGACAACCACCTCTCAATTGAAAGCACCATATAAATCATATAAATGATGATATTTTATATATAAAACCTGACGCTACCTCAAATATTACTTTGGGTTTTGATTGCTATTTGCTTATATTTTTTTATTATCAAACATTTTCCTACATTAATGCTTTTTAAATTAGTTTTTTGGTTCCGGGACAGCAATTTGCACGAATTTGTTAGAATGGCCCATATCAAAGGACTGAAGACTAACTCCTGGCCAAATCTCTTGAAGTCCTGTTCTCTACACAAAAGAACAAGCTGCATATGATCAATATTTGATCTGTACCATGGTGAAATATTACCCAGGGTTAGGTACACAGCTAGAACATTGTGTTTTTTTCCCCTGATCCCAGTGGTTTACCTCCTCAAATTAATCTTGATATAGTATCAAGGCTAAAGATGACCTGTCAGACTGGAATAAAATGTGCTTGGACACAACCTCTCCATCCCAAATGTCATGCATAACACCATCATTAGTCACACGACTACGCACTTCATCATACTGTTGCTTCATAGACTCATTTTTAAAGAGGGCAAGAAGTGTTTCTTGTATTGGAACATATTGGGCATGGGCTACTTTTCCTGAATCAGTTAAACCTAGATATATTTGTAATGGTTCAACATATTGGAAACTGTTTTGAAAGATGGTCTTGCGCTGTTGATCTGTTTTGAAAAGGCAGTTAAAGCGTGTTAGCAGACTTTCTGTTTTAAGTTCTTCAATTACAGTTTTGGTCGTGCTGTCTGACATGCCTAGTGAGGTCAACTTCTCAGTTAATTTTCCAAAAATATGGCATTGTTCAACATCATGAACATTCTGGAATTCTTCGAAAATTGTTTGAATTACAGAAGCTGGTAATAACAGCTTAGCCTGAAGCTTTAAATAAAACAGTGCCACATTTTTAAAGTAGAGTGCTTCATCAACCTCAAATATATCCTGCTGCTGCATTTCACCTGATTCACTTTCTTCACCATCATTGTTAATGTCAAACGACTGACTACTAGTATCACCTGTGTGGTCACTAGCTAAGGCTGGCCCTAATGTAACAAGTTGATCGGCTGAAGTGTTCTTATGTTTTCTAGATATATGGGAAGCAAATGTGGAATTCACATGGAATGTTTTACTACATTCTCTAAATGGACAGCCAATTGTTCTACCTTCTTGTATATGCTCCTTCAGATGCGAAATGAGACCTTTTGGGTTTTGGAACTCTGACTGACAACCTTCAATGTGACAAGTGATAGAGCCTGGTAAATTAAATTGTAAAGCTGTAAAGTTAGTAATCCTATGGTCCCTGTGGTCTCTGTATATATGAGACTTGCACGCGCTGAATTTCTTGAAAGATCGTGTACAATCAGGAACTCCACAAGTAAATGATTGGTTTGGGGTATTTCTATGTTGCTTTGTATGTCTACAAAACCCCAATATGCTGTTAAATTCATGCTGACAAATTTTACAAAGAAACATACCTTGTTTCAGGACGAACGGGAGGTTATCACGGCTTATTTCAGGACGAACGGAACAATTTAATCTGCAAAATAACGTTAACAGAAACAAACGATGGTGTTAGAAAGGCACTAATATTAGATCAAATGTATTATGTTAGATGTGCTAACTTTAGCTAGCCTATCATTTCACTAACCATGGCTAACAACCGAATGCTTAAGTTAAGGTGATGATACACGGGGCAACTTTTTGAGCAATGTAGCCGGGCAATGTTGCTGTCAACCGGCAACCAGGTGAGACACAGTTCTAGTTCTAGCTCTTTTATTTATAGAGCACATTTTACACAGTCACCAGACTGACCAAAGTGCTGAACAAGGCATACAAGTAAACCAAACATGAGAAAACAAGATTATCATAAAAAATCACAGATAAAAATAGTTAAAATACAAACAGGCCAAGCGCATGAGAATGTACAGTACATGGGTCGCAATTTGTCAGTTGACAAAACACAAAGGCTGCCCTTTATCTGAATGCCATGCAGGCTAGAATTGCCATTATTGGATTATTCTTATAATTGACACTTCTCTGGGCCAATCGGAATCTTGGCATTTGCTTTTCTCTGGGCCAATCGGAATCTTAGCACTTCCTTCAGAATCTTGAAGACAGCGTGGTCCTTTGGATGAGAGACACATCTGGCTACCACGCGAGTCTGATGGACACTTTTAACGTGAAGGAACCATTTTATTCAAGGTAAATCAACTTTTTTGGACCAAAAACAACAACTATTTGTTTGCTTGATTAAAATTAGCGTTAGCTACCGCTTATATTGTATTTTTAGGAACGAGTCAACGCCGCGTAATGCACAAACGTAGTGTTATGAGGATGTATGGTGTGAAGGGATGAACCCAAATGCAGACAACAAGGGGTTAACTCAGGATATTTATTAATGAATAAAACAGAAAACAAAACCCACGAGGGAGCAAAACAATATAAACAAGATATTAAACAGAGGAAGTGAGCACTAAACAAGACTAGACTACAACTACACTTAACACTAAACAGGGTGACACTACACAATGAACTTGACAATAAACACTATTTGACTAGACTAACTGAGACAGCGTACTCACAGGTATCTGGAAACAATGCACAAGCACAGGACAACAAACACAAGGATCTTAAATAGAGGACAACTAATGAGGGCAACAGGTGACAGGAATTAAACAATGAAGATGAGAACAAGGGAGCGGGGTAAAACAGACAAGACACAGGGAACACGTGGTCTAGTAAACCAATACTAAGACCCCGTGAACCCACACAAAACATGGGTCTGTCATGATTCTGCCACAAGACAAGATTAAACAAAGGACAAGATGGCAGAACCATGACAATATAGGTAATTTATTGTGGCATGTTAAAATAGGCACTTTATGGGTCTGAGCAAAAATGCACCGTTTTTGTGCGTATCCCTTTAAAACCAAATGAGCTGCTCAGGTGGGCGGAGTCTCAAGCGCTCGCGCTGTAGACAAGACAGAGCATCAAGAGGAACATTCTCTCACGAAAGAAGTTTTATAATGCTGAACATCGCTTACTATTTAAACAAGTTTAAAGAGTCAATCATCTGTTTTATTCATACTAAATACATGTTTATCAGCAGATGGGGAACATTGTGGAATAAAAATGAAGACTTTTAGGTCTCATGCTGCCAGTGTTTTAAACAGGCACAATGATTTTCGGCATGTTACAAATAAAATACACTTCCACAAACACTCAGAAGTTTACTTTTTGACCAAACCACACAAGCACATTTAAATGATCTGTAATAAAACAACACGTTTAATGCTTAAACTTTAGAGAAACAGATCAAATGACATGTTTAAGTTTATTGTGTATGATTGAACACATTCGCGTTTCTGTCAGTCTCTCACTCTATGGGCTCTATCTTACACCCGGCGCAATGCGCGACGCAAGTGTCTTTTGCTATTTTCCACCCTGCGCAATTATAATTTTCATGTTTAGCGCAGCGTTGTTTAAATAGCAAATGCATTTGCGCCCCATTTTGCGCCCATGGGCGTTCTGGTCTGAAAACGAGGTGTGTTCAGGCGCATTGTTGGCGCGTTGCTATTTTGAGGCAACTAAAATAGACTACGCCATTGACCAACCAAAACCTAGTCTAAATTCTAAACGGGACGACAATGCGGGTTGAAACACTTTTAAATATGAAAGATTAAAGGATTGAATGTAAAAGATTATTATTGAGTCTCTTGGACATAAATGAGGACTAATTATAAGACGTTAGAAGGCACAAAGAGCTGCTTCACCTGCAGCCTGGTAAGTAAATAAATGCTTTGCTTTAAACAAATGCATCTATTTTTAAATGTTTTTAAATGCTACCTTATGGATTTATTGTATATGATGACACTGTACCTGTGGATATTGTGAGATGAGAAACATGGATTAGCGGAAGATTTTCACAAATTATTTAAAAGAACCGCCCCTCGATATTTAAAAAAAAGCACACGCAACACTCTCCCTCCCTCCTCCCGAGAGGGAACGCCTGTTAAACACGTGCACGAGACAGAGAGAGAGCATGCAGGAGCTCAGTTCTTCGCTTCGCTCTGTTTACAAGTTTCTGTCGGCATGTTTACCGTGTCTGTGCGGTTCGTGACTTGTGCCAGGGCTAGCATCGCTAATCATAGCTTACATCAACTTTTACTAGCAGTGATTTTAAATGGATTTCACCAAATAGCATGACAAAATGTACCTTTCCAGTAGAAATTTTGCGTGGGAAGCCCAACCTGTCCTTTTAGCTCATGCCAGCGTGTGAAATAGTCTCCCATAAACATTCTGGTCTTGTTTCTTTCTTTATAGTCCTTTCTCTTCTTGTCATACAATTCGTAGACACTTTTTCTCTTCCTTCAGACATTTTGAAAAAAAACACAGCGAGAACACGAGCTTCAATGAATGGTTGAAACCGTAGCACAACACACATACACGTGAAAGTGCGAGCACATACGACGGTTATACGTCAACATATAATGAGAATGATTGACATCTGGGATGACCAATAGTCTTGATGATCCACCCGGAAAACGGAAATCTTCCGCTATACCTTTAAGTAATACTTAAAAAAAACTGATGCTGTCCAAAGTGCTGAAACATGCAGAGAGCCGTTTGTAAATTCTTTATCTCCTGTTTGTTACAAATAAAGTATTTTTAGAGTACAAACCTTATCTTACATGCTTGTACATTTTTTTTTTTTTTTGATGATATTGGATAGCCATACATTTAAAGCAATTAAAAGCCTGCTTTTTTACTTCCACGACTAAATGAAAACGGGTTTTAAATGCTTTAATGAAAAATAACAATTTCAATACAAGTGTAAAACAACACAATTATTTAAAATTAAAAAATCTTAAACTGGGGATCTTCTTCCTCCGCTTAGTTTTTCAGTTTACAAAGTCCGTCATCTAAATAGGGATTAGACATAGCGCCAGAGCAACTGGCTTTTAAAGGGGATGAGAGCTGAGACTCTCATTGGTTTATTGCACGTTACGGCCAAAATACTTCCATTAATCATTAAAAAAAAGAACCTATCCTTTTCGACCATGCACTCTGCGCACAAACCATTTTTCCCGTCGTTAAATTAGCAAAAGTGTATTTGGACACGCCCATTTAGACGTTGCGCTGTGCGCTTTAAACAATGCGCTTAGATCGTTAAAATAGGGCCCTATGTTTTATAACTCCTCAGATTCATTTGAAACTTCAGAGAAACATTAAACAACATATTTATGCTTATTGTTTATGATAGTGAATACGCGTTGTTCTCTCACTCTGTCTCGTGCAGTGCATTAATCCTCGTCTTCATTCATATAAACTTCAGAGAAACATATTAAACAACATAATTGTTTTGATGAAAGTGAGCCGTTGCGTTGCTCTCTCTCTACCTCGTTCGTTTGCTCACTCGCTCTCTCACTCACTCTCTCTCTCTGTCTTGCACTAAGGTACTTAATCCTCATCTTTAATCTTAAGAAAGACCTTTAAAACTACAAGTTATAAGATTGTAGGCTACTGTTTGTGTTTGAAGGAATACAAACGCGTCGTGCTGTCAGTCATTTTTTCTCTCCGTCTCTCGCACTTGCTTCATGGTTGAATAGCGCAGATGAAGGTGTGGTATCATTATAATAAGATCCCCTTAATACGTCATGGGGGGCGCGAAATCCGAATGACCTATATATTCACATGCTTGCAAAAAGAGCCTTACCAAAACAATGTTACAGGGTTGCTATTTTTCATGTTTTCTGGGTTGGTAGAAGCACTGGGGACCCGATTATAGCACTTAAACATGGAAAAAGTCTGATTTTCATGGAATGTCCCCTTTAATAAAATAAAGCAATAAATAAATAGGCTACACATTCTGGTTAGGCCTACAATTCATTTTCATTACCTCAAATCCTGACAAATCAGGAAATAACGGGGAAATGTTGTGGAATCTCCATGGTCTTATTGTAAATTTACAATTGTGGACTGTAAACTGTATGATAGCCTATCCCACAATGCATTGCATATTACGTTGTTTAACCATGAAGCTACATATACAGTAATTTACATAAAACATTTGAAAAGTAGCTGACACTACTGGAACTTCAAACGGGATGGGTTATATGGTGAGATGAAACAAAAAATAGCTCAACATTGAGTAAAATGTACCCCATGTGTAAAATGAAAAATACTGCTGTATCTTTAATATTGTGGCCCTATTTTTCTGCTGGAGGTCCTAGACATCTTGATCAGATACATGGCATCATAGATTCTATGAAATACCAACAGATAAAAAAATCTAAACCTGACTGTCCCTGTTAGAAATCATATACTGAGCCATGGTTAGCTCGGTGGAAACTGACATTGTCCCAAACTATCACATAGGTGGGAATGGGATTCTCTTTTAGCACCTGACCCTGCTGCTCTTGAACCTGCTGCTGAACTAAAATATCTCTTAGATTAGCAATAAATCTTAGAAGGTGCTGGGTGTTATATAGACCAAGTGTATGGTGATGTAGGACACAATTGTTGCTGATAGCAGCACAGATTGTGACATTGCCACCTTGATGACCCGGGACTTCAACAATGGCCCGCTGTCCAATTATGTTTCGGCCTCTCCTTCTCCTCTTTGTTAGATTAAAGCCTGCTTTGTCAACAAAGATGGAGTCATGGGGTCAAATGTTGTCAAATATTGTCTGTGCAGAAATAGAATATACTGCATTTAGAATTTTGTAAGTAGTACAGTTCAGTTTGGCCAACTGTATGCACTTCTGATTCACATACATTATAAGTACTGAAGAGTAATGTCCTTCACATAGTATGCATTAGTACTGTAGACAATCTGGATTACAGTAAATGTTTCTGAATGTACATTTACTTGCAGATACTGAGTTCGCAGTTCTTTCACCCTTGGTGAGTTGCGCTCAAAAGGTACTCTGTATACAAGTTTCATTCGCATACGGTTACGATTGAGCACACGGTCAATTGTGGAAATGCTCACACTGTTGATTTCCTGGAAGTGTGTGTTGTCTTGTATCACTCATTCCTGGATTTCTCTGAGTCGTATTAAATAATTTTGAAGGACCATGTCCACTATAACTGTCACAATCTCTGGATGATCGGCTGCATGTGGGCTTGTTTACCTTTTTGCTGTCATCCCTCATGTGTGCACATCCTTGTCTCATCCTTCCTCGTTATCCTTTATTGTTTTCCATGGCTGTCTTGTCTGATTTTCTCTATTTAACGCTCCTGAGTCCTGTGTTTGTTTTTCGCGTTCATTGTATGTATCTGGGTGATCGCTGCCATGTTTCGTCCAGCTCCTGTCATACTTTTTGTTTTTGTTTGTTTGTTTTATGTTTTATCTGTGGTTTCTCTCAGGATTCAGTCCGGTCTCGTGCCAAAGCTCAAGTTCAATTCCGGTTTCCAGTCTATTGTAAATTGTTTATTTTTGGGTCTCCTCTCGTTGTGGATATACGCATCATCAGACTGCACGCTTTCTGTGGACTTAGCGTCTATCTCTCCATCGTCCCGTTGGTTTCCCTCGTATTTAGGGAGTACACCAGCAGGTATGTAAGGTCTGGATTTCGGAGTTTGTCATTGTGATTTATTGTAAGACATTTCTCTCTCTCCTCTTCAGTTCTCTCCTCGGTGTGCCTTGTCTTTAGGCTGGAACCGTTTAACTTTCTGTGCATCCTGAATCATTGAAGTGTGGACTACCATTGAACTATCTCCTCTCTGTCCTCCGTTTTCTTGCCCTCTTCCTCTTCGTCCTCCTCTTTCTTGCCCTCCACGTCGTCGCCCACCTCGCATATGCACTCGTCCTCTTACATTGTTTTTCTGTCTATTCTCAGACTTTCTCCTTCCTACCTTTAACAACCTGTTTGCTATCTGAACTGGCTTATATTGGTTGTGTCACATCATTTGAAACAGGTTAAATACATTTTGAGTTGTTGTGTTTAATCAATAACATGTGTTCTTAATTTGTGATTAAGAACTTGGTCTGTCTTGAATATGTGGGTAACATTATTTGCTTCAAGTTTTTTTATCGATTGGTCAGCCTGACATAAATCCAACATGGCCACCAGTGGTGCAGGACAGTCAGATTTTGTGGTAAGTAAATGAATATTAATGTTACTTTACTTCTTTAAAAAAAAATATTAATACTGCTAATATTAAAGGGACACCATGAAACTTTTGGCCACTAGGGGGTGCTAGACACGTATTTTTCACTTCTAGCGCCCCTAGAGCCCACAAGCGCCGCAGCACTGTCGCAAAGGAAAGGAACTGGCCAACCTTAAAACTAAACTAAAAACTAAACATTTAAAATGCTAAACGATCAACATTTTGAGACAACAGGGAGAAACGCAGTCATGTTACAACTTTCTGATGAGGAACTCGTCGTGGCAGAAGCCATTTCTCAATCTGAAGGTTGCAGCCTCCGGATGTCGTATTTCTAATACGTCATTGAGACTGTCTTATTTCACAATATTAACAATTACAAAGTTGACTATTATACTTAGTTAATCGTAAATTGTTGCAGTATGCTTATGACTTGCGAATTTAATGCTCAGTTTACCTTAATAACCCAGGCTTGATGACGTGTGCAGCCTGCATATTTGACCTCCGGAGGCTGCAGCCTTCCAATTCAGAAACGACCAGACGTATTTCCTTGCCTTTTTCCAAACAAATATTGTTGCATCCTCTCTCTCTCCCTCGCCACCAGGATTTTCCGCAATGGCGCTCGTTATTCCTCTTTTTTGTGTGAAAATCGCTCCAAATCCAAGTAAACCGATGCGTTTAGGTCTGCCGCTTTGTAATACGTCACGCGAGTGACAGCGGAACGCAGCAAATGAGGAAGAGAGAAGAGAGAAACGCTCGGATCTGATTGGTGAATGAATAGGGTTTGGGTTTTACACTGTGAGCAAGTTTGAGTGCTATAGCATCCTGGATTGTAATGTAAATATCATAGACACAGTAAAAAGAAAGGTAAATACGTGAACACAGCATCTGAATACAGGGAACTATATGCAATATAATCGCCGTAATTTATAAAGAACATCGCATTTATGTATGAACAGTTTATATAAAAAATTGCCTTAAAGGGGAATCGAACCCGGGTCGCCCGTGTCATAGGTCCTTGACACTAAAGACTGTGCCACAGAGTCACATAATAGAAACTGCTCTCTACACTCCTTAAGTAGCCTCCAGCAAAATTCACGTTAAAAACAAATTGTGTGGAGGAAGTGACGTATGCCGTAAAGCAGTCGAATTTTGTAGTTTTTTTTGTGCTCTGGTTACTACCACAAACCCTAAGTTTTAAAATACGAGTAAAAGTGATACAGACCCCGTCAGGCTATGGTAGACATGTCATTCAACCTATTTAAAGTCGTTGTACTATCACAAGGGTCCTGAAAATGTATTATGAAGGTTGAAAAATTACATGGTGTCACTTTAATTGTGAACATTGTCTTAAGGCAGTGGTTCTCAAACTTTTTCCGCATGCAGCCCCCCTTGTGTATAGTGCATTCCTTCGCGGCCCCCCAAAGAAATTTATGACAAAAAACGTATCTAAAATGTAACATTTTAATTAAACAAAACATATTAAGTTATAGTGCTGTTGGTTAGTAGCCTTATTTTTTTAGGTTTAATTATACAGAATTCATGATAAATTAATGTATTTTATAAAATGTCATAAAACTGGGGCCCCCCTGAGAACCACTGTCTTAAGGTGCTGAAGAAGAACATTTGGTTATATGTTGTTTATATTGTTATGTAGCACATTTTGAAATATACGTATCCCCTGAGATACATTGCCTGATTAGGGTATAAAAAAGGGATTAACCGCAATATTGACTGTCTTTGTACTTTGAGTTGAAAAATGTAATAAATGATCAAATTTGCAGGTTAAACTGATATTCATATATTTAGATGACTGCATCTTAGCATTTTAACTGGATATTTTCTTTCGCGGCTTCACAAAAGCTAACTTTATGGTATAAGGAATGAGAGGGAATATGAGTTCTAGAGTCGATACCAATTGAATTCTTCAGATTTTGAGAAAAGTGATGAAGATGAAATTTTTGTGACAGTGCAGCGGTTTATTAGAACCAAGAAATTTAGGTAATTTTCCTCATGCCAGGCATGCATTCCTAACGAGTAAAGTGAGGGATTACAATAGCAAAAACAGTAATTAGATTACTGTTACTTCCCCGTAAGCAGGCTGCGTTACTGCGTTATTTTTTAATCTTGATTTTGTTTCGTGAGACTGTCTCGTGTCGTGACGCGAGTCGAGTGACAATGACATATGAGCGCCGCGCCGTCAGTCAGTGAAGTGTTGAATGTGAAAAAACAACATGGAGCGCGGAAGAGAACAAGACTATGCAGTATTTAATGCTTGGAAGTACCGACATTACTTGAGTTTACTTGACATTACATGAGTTTAACCCAGTTAAAGGTGACAAAAACATCAGCGTTCGCTGTACACTCTGCGTGGGAATAAAACTTTTATCCTTAGCGAAAAATTCCACCTCAAATCTGAGCAAACACCCAGCAAGCCAGCACAGGAATGTGAAACTTACTGAAAAAATCTCTGAACCCCCAGCTGACATGAACGCTGCGGCTCCATCTCATACACGTTCACGCAAAATCTGATGTAAAACAACAGACTATATATCTATATTTCATGGATTATACGCATTTGTGGACAAAAATGGTCATTTGATTAATTCTATTAGACTGATTTCATGGGTTATTCACACATCTGTAACAGACTGGATTCGATTCGGGATCGTTTTATTAACACCAAGGTAAGAAGTCCCGTTTATATTTAGCATGTTGTCATCTGAACTTCTGTAATAAAATACTACATTTATGATGCTAGAGCATCTGTATCTCAAAACAGAGACCATACACTGATGCTAAACCCGTAGACCTTTTAAACGATGTATAGAAATGTTAATTTAATATTATTAAAATAATGTTTGTTGACAGTCGGCTATATAGATATTGTTAGCAGCATTAAAAAAAAACGACGCCATCACGGCCACGAATAAGTGCGTGTCGAGAGGTAAAATCAGAGAATGTTTCATTTGATTCAATTTTAGATGATGGAATATGCAGAAAGAATAGAATTAGGGTGAAAGGTCTTGGCCCGGTTGCTTAAAGTAACTTAAGTTTTTCCCTTAAGTATGACACTTAAGGGGTAAATTCCCCTTACCTACTGTAAGAGAATAATTTAAGGGTGTTGCATACAGTATAATCCCTTAAATGGTTCTCTTAGGTCAGGGTAATCGTTAAATGTTTCACGACAGAAACCCAGGTTTGTTGTTATAAAATATATTTTTTGCCGTGGAGATGCAACAGAAAAAAACATACATTTTTTTTGCAACACCCTTAAGTTTAAGGGAAACACAAGGGTGAACTTAAAGGAATAGTCTACTCATTTTCAATATTAAAATATGTTATTACCTTAACTAAGAATTGTTGATACATCCCTCTATCATCTGTGTGCGTGCACGTAAGCGCTGGAGCGCGCTGCGACGCTTCGATAGCATTTAACTTAGCCCCATTCATTCAATGGTACCAATCAGAGATAAAGTTAGAAGTGACCAAACACATCAACGTTTTTCCTATTTAAGACGAGTAGTTATACGAGCAAGTTTGGTGGTACAAAATAAAACGTAGCGCTTTTCTAAGCGGATTTAAAAGAGGAACTATAATTTACGGCGTAATAGCACTTTTGGGAGTACTTAGACTCGGTGCAGTAACACCCTCCCTCTCCCATTATGAGAGGGAGAAGGGGAGCGGACTTTTCAGGCAAGTCGAAGCACTCGCTTTCTGTATGCTTTCTGAAACGCATCTCTCCACGTGTGCACTACTGAGTGCACTTAAATACGTGCGCGCGCACACACACACACACACAGACGGAGGATAAATTACAAAGGCGCAGAAAAACGTTATGTTGTTTTTCAGTGCTCTATTCCTCAAATGTATGTAAATGAACTACAGTATGACACACAGTAGCGTAACTCCCTCTAAAGTTAAAACATCAAGTGTTCTGATCTCTGAAGGCCATAGTGAGGATCATCTCTGACTGGAGCTGGACCGGACACATTCAACTGCATGTGCGTCCAGAAAGCTGCTCGCTTTAGCGTCTTTTTGCAAGTTAAATTGTTTAAAATCACTTGAAATGTTAACATTTGCAAGCCTTTGAAACAAACGTGCAAATTATAAACTTTCTCTATTTAAATGTGCGTATTAATCAGAGAATCGCATGCGAGCCGAACCGCGATCACGGTCCGGATCAACTGCAATCTGTCACACCACTAGCTCCTGCTGCACAAATTAAACATACCTTTATCTAGCTCTTGTCCCTCCTCCTCTGTCCTTTTCTTCTTTCTCTTTTCGGAACCAGAATGATTCATTCGTATTCATTCATTCATTTATATTACTTGTTTAAGTAATTTAATTGTAAAAAACAATTGGGGGGCCCCAAGCAGCCGCTTAGTTTGCTTATGCCTCGGGCCGGCCCTGATTGCAAAAAACAGGAATGAGGGAATAACTTCTGACTTTAAAACATCAAAAAGTGCATCCATCCTTCATAGAAGTAATCCACGTGACTCTAAGTAGTTAATAAAGATCCTCTGCAGGTAATTAGGGGTCAAGCGAAGACCCCTATTGTATCTGTTAGTTTTCTTTTTCTTCCTCCGCCATTGCGGTCTATGGCAGCCTATAGAACCATACGTAGGAATGTTATGAAATTTGGCACACTGATAGAGGACTGCCCAAAAAGTCTCCACAGCAAATTTGAAGTCTGTATCTCTAACCCGCTAGCGCCACCAACAGTCCAAATTTGCCATTATGTATTTGCTTATAACTTCTGACCCGTAAGTCCTAAAAACTAAATTCTTGTTTCCTCTGATTTCTTAGCTCAAGACGATTCGATTGGACCCTATGACGTCATTTTCCGTCATGGAAAATTTTCCGCCATTTTGATTTATTCATAAAACCTACTTTTGCGAACTTGTCCCAGAGCTTTTGCCCAATTGCCACAAAAAACGGTATGTAGCATCTAGAGACACTCAAGGCAAAAAGTTATTAAAAGAATTTTGATAAACCATTCCGTTTTCGTATAGCGCGTCAACAAATTTTACGTAGAGCGCAAAAAACAGGTTTTAGTGTGTATCTTCGCCAATCTTATGTCTATTGATGCCACACTTGGTAGTTGTGATGCCAGTCAGGATCTGAGGGGGCATGCAGAGTTTCGTCACAGCGCCACCTAGTGGTCATACGAATGTTGTACATGCTTATAACTTTGGCTGTGATCAACGTATTTTCACAGGACTTGATTTTTTGGAGTCCTGAATAGTTGCCAAGTCCAACGATACCAAACATGCCAGAATTCGCCTCATGGTTAACCCTACGCAGCAAAAAAAGTACTTAACAAACACCCGTGAATATCTCCGTGAGCGTTATTCCGATCGACTCGAAAACACCATAGGAAGAAACTAACCTTACCTTGTGAACAAAAAGTTCTATTGGCATTATATTAAAATTTTCATCAGAAATGGCCGAAAATTGCAAAAAACGAAAAATTACCTTCAAATTTTGTGTTTTTACACATAAATGGTTGTAACTTCGTAACGAAAATAGATTTTTTCACCAGATTTAATACGCTGAAGTATGAGCACATTCTGAGGCCACGAAAAAAAATTGTATGCTTTCACCACTAGATGGCCTTATAATTGAACAAAACCTTTGATAACAAGCCAGCCTTATGGTCATACAACTGTTTCTTAACTAAACTAAAGTGTATAGTCATAAAACTAGCTAGATGTAACACAATCATGACCTGATGTTGCATGCGCAATTTTTTCATTGCGCCACCTACTGGTTTTGAGATAGAATATGGTATTTTTGCCTAAAACTACTGCAACAACACATCTAAAACCATGAGTCATCATGGATTATTCCTTTCATGGCTTTGACTATAATCACTGGTGGTTGCCAATTCACTCCCTAGCAACCATTGAGAATACCTTATCAACCGTTTTTGCAAAAGCTATATCTCTGCATCAGAACATCGTAGAGACACGGGGATGGTCTCTTTTCACTAATTAAACTTGTTGTAACATGATGTGACCCATGTTTTGCCACTGCAAACACCACTCACATGTCCTTCAGTGCTCTAATGTTCCATGATTGTCAATAGCAGAAGGACGATTGCAGTAGACAAGAACTTAGATTATTTTTGTTGATAACTTTTTTGTTTTTTCATCTTAAATTATTAGGTTTTCTTAGGTTCTTCAATCTGCTTATCCAATCTCAATTTTACATCCTTTTGTGCCTTTTTCGGCTTGACCCTGGCATTGCTGCTTGCAGCTATATTTGCAATAGTTTTCATCGTTTATAAACATATATGTATGTCGGATTGCTTGAGGGTGAGTAAATCATGGGGTAATTTTGATATTTGGCTGGAGTATCCCTTTAACTAATGTTAACAGTCACAACTTTTGATTTTAAGAATGTTTTAGTAAATTAACATAACTTAGGATTAATAAATGCTGTAGAAGTATTGGTAATTGTTGGTTTATGTTAAGCATTAACTACTGTTAAAAAACACAACCTTAGTGTAAAATGTTGCCTGGAATGCAATTAAGAGCGCTTGGGTACAAATTATTTAGTTCTCTTTTGTAACTCTTAACTGATGTGCCTAAAGTATATCATGTGATGACATCTGTATCACTCTTTTGACTATACAATTTTAATACAAAAAAATAGGGCAGTCACCAGTGATGCAAAACCTTGGTGCCACTGGAAACAAACTATTTGACTATAAAATGTAGTTTACTTCTTGTGATCGTTAGAAATGTAAATGAATGCTTACGCTGCAGCATGCTTAAACATTTGGGTTCTTCTCAATTTTTATAGAGGCAGGATTACTTCAAAATGATTAGGCGACCTTGGAGTATTTATCACTAGGCAAGTTGTAACAACCTTAGATTAAATGATTGAATATCAGCTAGGGTTGAAATCACTATAACAGTAGCTGTCTCTTTGTTACTTTAAAGGATTTACAGGATTAAATACAGTTTTGAGGTAAGAAGAAGTTATCAGGATATTGGATACTAGATAATGATTACTGTTGTATTTATTGTTAATATATTATTTATACATGATAATAAACTAAGTTAATTTTAAAACTATGATACAGATATACTACAGATTTCACCAGCCATATCTCATGAGAATTCGTACGAATTTTAAGTGTTGGCTAATTTGTATGAATTTGTACGAAGTGAATCATACAAAAACGTGAATGAATCCCGTAAAAGAAAAAGAATCTCTCATCCTAACCCCAATGTCACAGGGGCAAAAGCAAATTGTATAAAAATGGAAGAATGTGGTAGTACAAAAAATACAAATTAGCCACAATGTAAAAAATTTACGAAATGCCATGAGATGGTGTTGGTAACTGGAAAAATGGCAGATATTTTTATGCAGAACCTAAATTTCTAAAAACTATGGATTATTTTCAACCAACATTGGGTCAAAAAAGGTCAAGCTCATCCGTTGGGTTAAATTAACCCAGAAAATGTTTATATTTGACCCAATTACTGTATATATCTGGAAATAAGATGACCCTGAACATAAGACAACCCCCCATTTTCCAGACGTGTGTGTGTAAAGTACATAGTAATGTGACATTCAATTCTGTGGTGGTTGGTACATAATAGTAAAATTGAATTAATTGATTTTCTCATCAAGTTTCTTTCTTTCTTAATGTTTATGAGATCCAGCACAGCATACTGTCATTAAGGAGTTTTAGGGTGTTTTCACATATGTTGGTGCGCACCGTGGTGCGGCCTTGGAGCGCACCAAAATACAATGTATCATTTTTCAGTTAGTGCGGTCCATGTTCACATATTATTATTTTTACTGTACTCGAAATGCCACACCGTACACCACGTGACAACGGTCAGCGCTGTCATTGGTCTCTGACAGCTCTTACCGTCTCATGACCACCCCCATGTTTCCACGACAACCAGCCTGACAGGGAGAGCGAAGCTATCAAGATGTGGAGATAAACGATGCACGTCTTTGCGAAGTTTCTTTGCTTTAACGCGAAATTGCGTAGCTGTTCTATTAAAGCCTTTCTCACGGAGCCGTTTGCTAAAAAGCCCGTAATGTCACTATTTGTGCGTGGAGGACAGCTATGCATTTATAAAATCATCAGCTCAAACGTAAAGGAGACAGCGAATCTCTGCAACGGACCAGGTTTGGGTTGTTTGTTGTTTACCCACAATATAACACCCGGATCACGTCACAACGGAAGCCCAGTGGCTCAAACATGTGGAGAACTTCCTGTATTTGTATTCGGCCCGAGGTCCAGCAGTGTTCACACCACAGGTGGGTCGCCCCAGAGTTCAGCGACAGCCGCTCCGAGACCACCTGTTTAGAGCGGTCTCGGAGCGGCTGTTTAGTGCCCAAACGAACCGTACTCGGAGCGACACATCATTTGGGCCGACCTAAACAGTGTATATGTGAAAACACCCTTAGAAACTTTGGGCAAAAATTAACCGCTGTATATTTGGGACGTCGAAACATCAAGAATTAGTGTATGAATCTCAACAATGGTGACAAATATATTTTTATAAAACAAAAAGTTAACACAACCAGGGAAATACTAGCAAGCCAAGGGTCAAGAAACAATGATCATCATCATCATGGTGACTTTAAATTAAACAAAACATCATAATCTAAACCCAATAAGTGAATTGTGTTTTTTACAGCAATATTTTTTACTGAAAGTTAATAAATAATGTTTTATAACTGTTTTAAAATAATAAAATGCAAAGTTTCACTTTCATTTCCATAACAAGCGAACAAGTCAATATAAAAAGTTTTTGTTTAAAACATTGTGTGAACATTAAAACATGACATTGTCATAACGTTTGAAAATGGTATAATGTAACATTACTATAACGTTCAGACAACACAGAAACATTCTTACTGTGGGCGTACACCAGACAACGTTTTGCGCGAGTAGATTACATACAAATTCAATGCAAAAAAAGCGATCAAATGCGTCCTTAGCGTGGGGCGATGCGATTGCATAGCACGAAGTAAAATCCCGCGAGTAATCTAGAGCAATGCCCCGTGTTTGGTGTGTATGGCAGAACATTTTTGGGAACGTTGGGAACTTTCAGGGAACGTTCTTAGAACTTTTTTGGGCAACAGGATGGGTTGTTTCTTTTTGACCCAACAATATACCAGCATTTTTTTAGAGTGTATGACAATAATGCAATTGATAGTCAATGTTAAATACAAGGGGGAAATTTTAAGACAAAACTGTCAAAAGAGTTTTAAAACAGAGCTAATATAAATTCAAGAAAATCTGTGGTGCCTTCTTGATATTCTTTCTCTTATTATAAACAAATCAGTGTGCAAAGACGGTGAAACATCAGCGAGGAGCTGTGACAGCAGTTATGAACATGAGTTTGTTTCTGCTGCTTCTGCTGTCAGGTTGGTGTCATAATTTAATCTGTTTTCACAAGTATATGTGTGCACATGCATATATATAAAAAAAATCTTTTTAACAGGACTTCTGTGCAGTGCTTTTGGTTTACATGGACAGAAGCTCAGAGTTACTGTAGAGAGAGATACACTGATCTGGCTACTGTAGACTCGATGGATGATGTGAACAGGATGATTAATTTAACAAATGGGTACAGAGGATCAGTGTGGATTGGACTGCAGAGAGCGGCACAGAGTAGCTGGATTTGGTCAGATGGAGAAATTTCTCAGTACAGTACCTGGGCCCAAGGAGAACGAAATGGACAACTTATAAATACATCTTTTGGGTTTAGTTATAATGGGAATTGGTATGGTAGTGTAGGCAATTGGACTCATCATTTTGTATGCTACAATTGTGAGTATTACAATCTTTATTTAAATTTTGTTTATGTTCCTGATAAATATTCAGGAGAAGAAAAGCTGAGCCCTATTTCCTTTATTGTATATTTCAATAGAAACTGTTAAATACATCTATTTAAGTTTTGGGAAAAACTGGACAAATGCACAGAGTTACTGCAGAAAGTATTACACTGATCTGCCCACCATCCACAATTCTCAGGAAAAGAATGAGCTACTTGCCGTTGTTGGATCTGGGACAATGGTCTGGATCGGACTGTTCTTAGACTCTTGGCAGTGGTCTGACCAAGGGAGTTGCTCCTTTAGATACTGGGCATCAGGATATACATCACACAGTTCAGGAACTAATGACTGTGCTGCCATGTCCGCACTTACTGGAAAATGGGTTCAGTCTTCCTTCCTGTAATGAACAGCAACTTTTTTTCTGTTATGATGGTGAGAATAAAATACTTCATTGAATGTATTATACATATCTGTGATATATTCATGTATTTCAATTAAGAAGTTAATCTTAGTTTTGTATTTTAACAGATTTCAAAGTTCAAACTGTCAGACTGATCTTGTCCCATGATGGAAAACACAATCTCTACAGACTGCCATTCTCAATCAGGTAGGGCATTGTCCTAAATACGATGTTAAGTGTCGTCATCAGATTCTGGAACAGTAAATAGCACCTATTACATTGCTAAAAACAACATTATGTTTGTATTTGGTGTAATACAATGTGTTTGTGTGGTTTATTGTTAAAAAAATTATAAACATTATTTTCCACATACCGTACATTATTGTTGCGCCTGTATGAAATGCCTCCCTGAAACGCGTAAATTTTGTACAAAGCTCATTGATCTGAAAAGTGTCCCCTGATTGGCCAGTTAACCAGAACATTGCGATTGGCCTGAATTCCTTTGTCATCTTTTACCACCTTATCGATACAAATCTGATCCGAAAATGCAGATTCTCAAGCTGATTGATCAACTTTGCCAGCGCAGCTTAAGCACGACGTAACACATTGGTAAGGTAAGGATACTAAAACATAAAACCATGTCTGCATTTGTAATCGTAGAAATGACAAGCAGGACTCTGCACTGCACAAAACTTGCGTTTGAATCACGGTTTAGTCCATGGGTCTTCAACCGGGGGTCCGCGCCCCCCAGGGGTCCGCGACGGAACTGCAGGGGGTCCGCCAAATGATGTTTGACCACAAGCCATTTTGTGCTAAAAACGTAAAATATATGTACAAAAAACCGTTACACGTCCCCTTTAAGTAGTGCACGTGCGTGGCCGCGAAGGCACGCGTTCAGTCTAGCAAGTGGACCAAAATAAAATATCTGAAGATTATAAATGTATACTCAGGAAGCAGCAGTAGCAACAGAAAAGGCATCATAAAAAAGGTAAATCTTATAGGCATGTGTGTCTTTCTTTCAGAAAGTTATTTTAGAATCAGTGCGACATTGTCTCTCATGAACTTGGACGGCTGTTTCACGCAGTTCAGATTCAAAGCGCTAACTCAACAGGCAAATGACACCACACCGCGTCTGCATTTTAAACTTTGACAAAACTATCGCCCGCATTTAAAAATGTATGAAAAGCGCACCGTGATGGTGCTTTGTGCAAGATTCATAGTCCGGTTGAAATCCGCCTCTAAGTTGCCCCAAAGAGATGCGCGCGGACTCAATGCATGTTTTCTCCTGAGTTTGATATGAAGCTATGCAGAAAATAAACCTGCGTTACTCAAACTCGTGACAATGACGATACACGAGAAAGGCAACAAACCTCTGAATTATAAAGTAGCAAAACCTCTGTCCCCACCAGAATAGAGAGTCTTTGTGCCATTCACCATGATCAGTCATCTTTATAAACTGAAAGCACAGGTTCAGGTAAATTCACAGTAAAATGAAAATCTATTACACTGCAAATACCTTAAAATAATATTATATTATTATATTCATATTATTATTATTATTATTATTATATTCATATAAAAACTAAATCTACTTTAACAAAACATTATGCATGTTCAACAGCATAATAGTGCCAATGTACTGTCTTAATATAGTATGGCTTTGTGACAATATGGTTTGTTTCTATTTATAAAACAGCTCCAGTCATTGATTCTGATTGGTCAATAGTTGTACTTTACTCCACTTTGCGTTGTGCATAATACGAAAAGGCAGCCTCTCGTACCTTACTGATTACTTAAATATCAGTTTTACACATTTAGTATCAGGGGGTCACTGCTCCATGCCCCTCTCATCTAAGGGGTCCCCGACCCAAAAAAGTTTAAGACCCCTGGTTTAGTCGGTAGTAAATATGAAAACATAAACTACTTACAGGCTGTGAGTCAGAAGTGGGGAGAATTATTTCAATAGCCTCTTTCAATAGAAAAATTTGCATCATCATTTACTTTGGGATTTGTACCTTTTGCATATTGTTGACATACTATATTAGATGTACTAATACAGTTTTGACCTGCACTGACAGTTGTGCTTTTTTCAGTTGCTTAAAAACAATGGCAAACGTCTCATAACACTGTGTTCAGCACAAACTGGGCTACAATATTATATGAGCAACATGTATTTAAATGTTTGTATTTTTGAGAGAACAATTGCATGTTTTTTGAAAAAGCAAAAATGTTAAGTCACTGACATAAGTCCACAAACCCATACTAAAAATGCTTTCACAAGACTTTTCAAAACAGAATCTAGTAGTTTTTTCTTTAAAATGATGTGAAAATCATTCTGCCTACCCATTCACATAAAACAATATATTGATTTAGAATTGATTGATTCTAAACACTTTTTGGTGAGACTTTTTGAGTTTATTATCCAATCCACTTTATTTCTATAGCACATTTTACCAACAACATTCAGTCTGCAATGTGCTTCACAAAATTAAAGTAATAATAATAATAATAATACATAAATAGTAAATGGACTGCATTTATATAGCGCTTTTAACAGAGCTATGGCCATCCAAAGCACTTTACAATTTTGCCTCACATACACCCATTCACTCTCTCATTCATACATTGACGGCGGTGTCATCGGGAGCAGCTGGGGTTAGATGTCTTGCTCAAGGACACCTCGTCAGGTGGAGCTGGGGATTGAACCATCAACCTTCCTGTTTGTAGACAACCTACATGAACCACTGAGCCACTGCCGCCCTCTATTGAGTTTAACTCGTATCTAAAACGAGACTTAAAACATTCAACTGTGGGGGCTGTTCTGACCAGGGGAGGCAGAGTGTTCCACAGTCTGGGGCCGACCACAGAAAAGGCCCGGTCCCCCTGGTTTTAATCTGGTCTTAGGAACCACAAGTTGGAGCTGGCCATCAGACCTTAGTGAACATGTTGGTGTGTAAATTTGGATGAGGTCTGTGATGTACTGTGGGGCCAGTCCATTTAGCGCTTTGAAAACAAACAATAAAACCTTAAAATCAATTCTAAATCGAACAAAAAGTCAGTGCAGAATTGGGGTGATGTGTTCACGCCTTTTGGTTCCTGTTAAAAGCCTTGCCGCAGAGTTCTGGACTAATTGTAAGCGAGAAAGTGCATTTTGGGATATTCCAGTGCATTACAGTAGACCAGACGTGATAAAAGCATGCATAACTTGCTCAAAATGTTTAAAAGATAAAAAATGTTTAATTTTAAGTAGAAGACGAAGATGAAAAACTCGATTTAATGACATTGTTAATTTATCCAGTTTAAAATCACTGTCTATATTAAGTCCAAACAGGTAAAAAATCAAGAGCAGTAACACAAGACAGGAAACATTAACACTGGCATAAAACAAGATAAAACAACGACTGACAAACAGGCAATGAACAGGCAGGCTATTTAAACGTGACAAATCAAACACAGAGACAACGAATCACTAACACTATGACAACAAATTAGGAGGGAGCGGTGAATCAATGAATGTCCATGGCAACAAACTAGAAAAGAGGGCAGACACAGACAGTACACATGACAATAATAAGCTGAATAATGAGCAGTTTAGGCATGAATGTCATGTTTTTTTAGATGTCATGTTTGCTGCCCTCGCATAAAACAACCCAACACAGCACTGAATGGAGAGACTGGATAAGGGATTGAGTGTCCATTGACTGTGGGCATGAGCAATGCATATTGATTGTCTCTGCACTTTTACTATCAATGGTGCAGGGGACTGGGATTTCAACTCATTTCAGATAATGAGGTAACAGGAGAAAGACGGTAATCAGAGTAATCTAAGTCTCTTTGCGCAGTGATTGAAAAATAAAGAATTTGCGGCGCACATGCCACGGTCGACCCCTAAGAGTTAAAGTTACAGTCTGCAGTTTGCTGCTATTCATGTAAAGGGAACACTCAACAATAATATTAAATCTTTGATCAACAGTCAGTTTAACAGTAGTCACATTATTATTACTACAAAGAACTGCTTTATAGGTGAAATATGTTCACACATTTTTCAAACACATTTTAGCTGCATTGATGAATTATTTCTACATTAATATAATCACATAGGCCTTAAAGTCTGAAGGGTTGCATCTATGTCTTTGAATGTTTCTTGTTTCACTTTAAGATAAGTGAAAAGCTACCCTGCTGGAAAAAACAGCTAATACCAGCTTAAGCTGGTAGCTGGTTTAAGCTGGTCCAAGCTGGTCATTAGCTGGTCCAAGCTGGTCATCAGCTGGTCCAAGCTGGTCATCAGCTGGTCCAAGCTGGACATTAGCTGGTCCAAGCTGGTCATTAGCTGGTCCACCAGCTCAGCCAAGCTGGTCCACCAGCTCGAACAGGTCCCCACCAGCTCAGCAAGCTGGTCCACCAGCTCAGCAAGCTGGTCCACCAGCTCAGCAAGCTGGTCCACCAGCTCAGCAAGCTGGTCCACCAGCTCAGCAAGCTGGTCCACCAGCTCAGCAAGCTGGTCCACCAGCTCAGCAAGCTGGTCCACCAGCTCAGCAAGCTAGCCCACCAGCTCGACCTGGTCCACCAGCTCGACCTGGTCCCCACCAGCACACCCAAGCTGGTCCATGTCCCCACCATATATAATAGGTCGCCGAGATGTAAGATGTGATCCCGGATCAACATTTTTTTGTTGATCCTGGATCAACGTTTTAATCAAAGATACCCCAAACTACCCTTAACTCAAACCCTAAAAATTTTGTGATCCCAGATTCAAGACATCAACAAAAGGAAAAAAAGTTTAAAAAAGTCAAGACAGCAACAAAAAATGAGTTTAATAATTCTGTTACTGTAACTTATTTCTGTTTGCTCTGCTACACTGTAAAACCCAACAGTGTAAGTCACTAAATGAAATGAGTTTATTTAACTTTTTGTTTTTAAAAAAGTTAATTTCACTTAATAAAAACTGTGATATGAACTCAAAAACTGCAAATGATTAACCATAACTTAAACCAAATAACTTAAACTGAATACCAGAATCACACATTCTCCCTCTCTCACACACCTGAAGTAAATAATGGCTTTAATTTTGACACGCGCCCCTCCCCCACATCTCACACGGAGTTTCACAGTCAGAGCAACAGCCATAGATATAAAGGCTAGATGGCTCGTCCGCGCTGCTGGCCAATTGAGTGCAACGTCCGCATTTTGGTGGCCATCTTAGGACAGGGCGCTCGCTCACTCGTAGCATTGAGTTTTAATGATGCAGGTACTTTTAAATGACCATAACTTGCTTAATTTTTTACCGATTTTCAAACGGTTTGGTTTGTTATAAACGTCAAAGATGTACCTATGACACTGCATACCTATACTAAAAATAAAAAATAAATTCATGAAACATGTTAAAGCATCCAGAATTATAGCCACGTTAATAAAGTTTGTAAAAACGCAAACCGTTTGAAAATCGGCAGAAAACCGAGCAAGCTATGGTCACCCAAAAGCACCTGCACCATCAAACCCAATGCCACGAGTGAGCGAGCGCCCTGTCCTAAGATGGCCGCCAGGTGATGCCGTTAGGGACTCCGCCTTGAGCCATCTAGCCTTTATACATATCTATGGCAACAGCAGCCAGGACACAGACAGCTAACAGGTAAACTCTTTCAACTTTTTTAAAGCATCTTTAAACTTTAAAATCATGTTACCACGTTTATTCATCCGTTTATTTTGTTGCGAGTACACCACAGTTATGTAAGTGAAAAATTAATTCATATTTGTGTGTTTCTCTCTCAGTACTAACGTTAACTGACTGTCTGTTCTCAACCAAACAATCATTCAAGACCTTTTAAAGGTAACATTACCACGTTTATTCATTCATTTATTTTGTTGTGATTACACCACAGTTATGTAAGTGAAAATTCATATTTGTGTGTTTTCTCACAGGTAAGTACGAAGCGTCTTTACCATTGAGGAGGCTGACTGACTTTTATCTACCAACCCTCATTAACACAACAAAAACTAAAGAAATGTTACTACAAGTGGACCTATTTATTTACTCATCATGCTGTAAGTACACCACAGTTTTGTCAGTGAAAATATAATATTTGAGTTTTCTCACTGCTTGGCGTAGACAAATGTGACCATGTGTAACGTTAATTTGGAAAATACATGGAAAAAGTGTATGTCTTAATGTTTAAATGTTGTTTGGATTAAGGGACAGTACAGTGATTTTGTTTTAAGATATTCCTGTTTGGACAGTCTATTCAAGTCATAAAGGAATACTTGATTTATTTCATAAGGACTGTGTAAATCTAATATTAGTTTTAATGTGAATTTGGACTAAACAGCTCACTTTTGTTTTATGTTTTAAAAAAAAAGTGTAAAATACATGACTGTTCAATAAACTGTAATAATTTCACCCTTTTCTGTCATTATTGTTTATACTAATGTTTTTCTGATCTTATGTAACTTAATTCATTTGAGTTAAATCAACACTTATGTAACACTTAAGATTCATTTAAAAAAAAATATATAGACAATATTAATACTAACATTACAAAGTTACTTGTGTATAAATATATAATTTAGCTATATATATATATATATATATATATATATATATATATAGCTAATATTTCATTACCTTATCAAATAATTAATATATGTTAATTTATAAATAAATAAATTTATCTTGAATGCATGTCCATGCTTTATTGTTTTATCATATGGTTTACTACTGAAAATAACCAGCTTGCTACACCAGCTTGCTGGTCAAGCTGGTTTTTCCAGCAGGGTAAACAGCTCTGTACTGCAGAGTTATGTCACAATAAGCTGGAGAATGGATAAAGGTGCGGATGTGTTTCACCTGGAGAACAAACCTACATCCAATTCAAAGAATACATGTGACATAAACTAATCTTTAACAAATGTCTTTGAAGTGAACTTTAAAACACAAATATAAAGTACATTTGATATATTTGTTCTTTGCAATGATGTGTGCAGTAGGAAATAATATTGTAACTAGTACATTACCATACAATTTTCACCAAAGTTCAGTAATTACAAGTAGAGTGAGGTGTAAAAGTTAAATAATTCAGCAGCAGGAAAGAAGCCATTCACTTCTGTAGGGGTATGTAGGGAAAAGCGGGGTGCAACCTAACGCTTTTTGACTTTGGCTCTATCATCATATGAACAGTTTGACCCCATGCTGCGCGCGCACCCAATAGTCATTCAATGTTTACAAGCCTTGAAGGGGTCTATAAATATGTAAAATATGTGTGTGTTAAAATTAACCCTGTGTTAGTTTGTGCCCCGCTCACTCCTCCTATTAGATTAGATAAAATGCAATTGCTTTTTATTGATTAGTCTTTAGAGAGTTGTAAAGATTTCAAATGCCTTTTGTACATCTGTTTTATTCCTTATACTAGATTATAGATTCATATTGCACCATATCATGTACTGTAATATATATATATATATATATATATATATATATGAAGAGTTTGGTTCCAAAACGCAATAGATCCATTTTGACAAATTTTGGTAAAAACGTGTTTTCTATACCAAGAAAGTGACAAGATGAAAACAACTATTTTCTGTTACAAACTTTCACACAGCATCTTTAGGTTATAAAAACATAAAAAATTCAAATCCATAAGTTGATTTTCAAAGATTTATTATAAAAACGGATTATTTTTTCCACAAAATGCAATAAATCCATGACAAGTTTTTATTCAAAATGCTATAAATCTATTGAATCAATAGCCTATATAAATGTGCATTCATCTTTGCCATGTTATATTCATTTAGTTGACTAGTTGTACACACTAATTAAAAATATAAACATTAATGTTATTAATCAAAACACTTACTTTGTCATATTAAGATCACTGTCATTGCGGTTACTTGACGTCTTCGCTTAACGTCTTTCACAGCGATCGACTGTAAAATGTTTTTGGTCCTGCTCGATTTTCGTTGACTTTGAGTAAAATAATGTAAAGTTTTTCATAAGATCTCCTGGGGTCAATGTGTTAGCATGAGAAGCTTGATGCTGTCGGGAGAACAAGCACCCGTCTCCCGAGTGCCTCTCAGGGAAATTGTTAGATGCTGATGGCTTACGTTTCTTTCCCATCACTGAAAACCATCACAGGTTTAGCGATGCAATTAAAGTATTATTTTGTTTTGTTTGTTGATCACGTACAAAGTAGATGAGGAAAACCAGGACTCCGTGTACTACGCGCGTCCGCCATTGTTTGTTTACATTGCGTGAACGGTGGGCTGTAATATCAGAAATGGAGTTATTGCGTTCTGTAAAAAAGTGGGAGTGGCGTTTGTCGCATTTTGGGAAAAAAGGGAGAAAAGATGACAGAATAACACGGCGGATATTGGATTTTGCGTAAAATTAAGAATTTACTTTTAACTACTGACCTGATATAATACTGATTTTGGCAGTAACTCATTTTTTTCAAAAATGGCGTTTATTGCGTTTTGGAACCAAACTCTTCATATATATATATATATATATATATATATATATATATATATACATATATATACACACACACACACACACACACACACACACACACACACACACACACACACACACACAACATGTGTTTGTACATTTATAACTGATTTGAAAACAAACCATTTAAAGTCTTCTAATTTTTTGATATGTATGGCTTAAAATTAAATAAAAAAAAATTGGGGCCCTTGAGGCTTCAGAATCTGACCGAATCCAGTTCCATAGAAGAAAAGAGATTGTCTGCATGGGGCAAAGTTTGCACTTTTTTCCAATTGGCCAAAAGACCCAAACGAGCGAGGTGTCTGAGAACTAAATCTCTGTGATCGCAAAGCGTTTGATGAGACTGAGCTATTATCCATCTCACACCCATCTCTCCGAGGGTGACTTTGTACTGATATATATATATATATATATATATATATATATATATATATATATATATATATATATTAGAGATGCGCGGTTGGCGGTTACAGCCGCGGACTCCGCGGATAAACCGCGGATCGGGCGGATGACGTGACGAAAAATAATATTTTAATTAAATTCGGGCGGGTGGCGGATCGACTGCTTGTTATTAGCTTTGTTCTTCAAAGCATACGACCTTAAAGGTGAGCATTATGTCTAGGTGGCAGGCTCAGAAGTTCGCGAAGAGAACTGAAATGAGACGGTCTAGCCTTCAGAGGACCCATAATTTGGGTCACCTGTTGCACGCGCCCCCAGTAGCGCCCATTGCGCCTGTCAGCAAAAAAACAGCGGAGACATTTCTGACTCATTAAAATAAATATGTAATCAGAAAAATATGAATTTATTTTAGAAAATATGACACATTGATGTAGATTAAACTATTCAACAACAGTATATCAAATAATCAACCTTAGAAATATACGCAACATAAACCGAATAATATTAACACAAAACATAACTTATAATACTAAAACAGTGACAAGAAAAAGTTTTCTAAATACACTTTTATTTAATAAAGGTTTTAATTGTTTGGGATAGCCTCGGCATGTTAAGGATCCATTCGTTCTATCATTAACAGCGCAGAGAAATGAGGACGCATTTTGACACAGCTCTTATCAACGCCGGCGAAGGAGGTACGTGGCAAACTCAAAAAAATGAGAATTAAAAACAAAGGAAATAAAAGGTCAGAAAAGGGTTGCCTGGAATAGGTTTTACAAAGTGGTAAATCAGTAGGATGACACTAGGGCAGACTATGTATTTGTGCGTTTAATTTAGGCTATTTATTTATTTTTGTCCCATGTCATGTGCGCCGATCGGAGACTGGTCTTTATGATTTAAAAAGAAAGCATTCAAGTGAACAGTACTAAACGAACTAAATTTCAGCAAATGCAAACTTCAATCAAACATAGTAAGAGGTGAAGTATAGCTTTAGCCTACAGAAATGCTTATTGCATTAATTTTTAAATGTGTGCGAGGTCCGTGCACGTCCTTCGCTAGCTAAACGAGCATTAAATATTAATGACGTTGAGTTTATTGTTTTTATTAATGTATATTCACAAAACTTATCAACAAAACATTGATTAAAATTAAGAGACAAATTATCTGAAACGAAATTCATTTTAAAGTAGAAAACAAAACTTAAATTAAACTCGAAAATAATGTCTGACCCATTACAATTCTCCCTTCATATTGGTCTTTACAACGCCCTATATGGCGTTTAAAATTACAGTCTATCTTTCGTAATAAGCGAACTAAAATTAAACAAAACATAAACACATTACAACAATATTCAAACCCAACAATACTCAAACATAAATATAAAATAGACATTATGATACATGTTAAAACAATCCGATATAGCATTTATAATAGCTGGTTGGTAGATGTTTACTGTTTTTGTCAAAACCTCCGTTGCAAACCTCCATTTACCTGAATAAAATAATTTTTACTTTGAAAATGATGCGCTGTCACGTTAACACCAGCTGTTTGTTTACATAAGACTCCATCTACATTTACACTCAGCGCAACGTCTGATTTCTTAAACTAAAACAGGGTCTGCAGCGTTGACGAACGAATCCGTTTATGAGGGTCGAAAACGGTGATGCAGATGAAAGGCGTAAACGTAGCGAAAGTAACGCATTTTAAAGGATAAACGCATTAATGTAAACATAGCCTGAGTTCACTGCTTATATTCTAGGGCTTTCTAGTCTCGCGGCTGTCATCAGCAGCGGCTGTCATCAGCAGCGCCTTGCATCGCCCAGTCAGCGGATGGCGGGCGGGTGCGGTTTTGAAAACTGGTCAGAAACGTTGGTGCGGATGGATGGCGGACGGATGATGAGTTTTGTGATGCGGTTGCGGATGAAATAAAAGCCCATCCGCGCATCTCTAATATATATATATATATATATATATATATATACACACACACAACATGTGTTTGTACATTTATAACTGATTTGAACACAAACCATTTAAAGTCTTCAAATTTGACAGAAATCTGACTAAGAATGACTCTATAAAGAACTATCATTGATACAAAATCCAGTGCCTGCGTAAACCTTCCGTCCTCCACGCAAGGGGAGGAACCTGGGCTTACTGCAGAAGGCCGGTTACTACGCGTTCCTTAACCCACAGTAGTGAACTAGGAAAACTGGAAAGCAAACTAGCATTGGCGGACCTCAGAACGCTGCGGAAGTTATCCTCTAAGAAGGTTTCACTGGGTGGTGTAAAAATATGAAACAACCGACAGTTTGCTCATATAGAAATCTCTGAACAGTACATGGTATAACAGAGACACAGAGTGGGCTCTGCTAAGGGAAATGTGGGCTAGTAGGATTAACCCCACGGACTATACACACATAGGAACCCCGCGTAGAGGACATAATCTGGGCACCTAGTCTAACACAGATTTTCAGAGAATGCATCTTGTAAGAGTCTGACAGCACCTTTTTGTGATGTTTTGACCCTTTCGTCATTCCATAATGACACTGCGGTGTAGCATCAAAATTAAGCTGCAAGCTGACCCCCTGTGTTTTTATCTGCTTGAGGGGAAAACCCGAAAGGAAACTGGCTTGATACGAACACTGTTGAATCTAGTGAATGTGTTAGGTGTCGCCCAGCCAGCAGCTCTACAAATGTCTGTCAGCGAGGATCCACAAGCTAATGCCCAAGATGATGCCACATCTCTCGTAGTGTAAGCTCTCAAATTAAAAGAGCATGGGATGCCCTGTGTTTCATAAGCAAGGGCGATGGTGTCCACAATCTAATGGGACATCCTCTGCTTGGTGACAGCTTTCCCTTTCTGCTGGCCACCATAAAAGACAAAGAGCTGTTCTGAGGTCCTAAAGCTTTGAGTTTGGTCCACAAACACATGTAGTGCACATACAGGACATCATAAAACCATGGCTGGGTCTGCCTCCTCCAAAGGCAGCGCTTGCAAGTTCACCACCTGATCACTGAAAGGAGTGGTGGGAACCTTGAGTGTGGGTGCCATAGTGGGCCCCCTTCTTGAGAAAGATGGTCCTTCCTCAGGAGGATCTGCCAAGGAGGGGCTGTCGCGAGGAGCGTGAGTTCAGGGAATCAATTCCTCGTGGTCAAATATGGTGCAACCAGTAAAATGCTCTCTTCGTCTTCCCTGACTTTGAACAGAGTCTGTGTGAGAAGGCTTGCTGTGGGGAATGCATATTTGTGCAGACCGACAATGTGTTGTCTCTGGAGAAGCAAACAGATCTATCTGTGCTCTGCCAAAACATTTCCAAATAAGCTGAACCGACTGGGGGTGGAGTTGCCAGGATGTGAATCGCACGAAGGGACCTCAGGTTCTTCTTAATTCACAAGAGGAGATGAGGGCACGATGAGGCAAGTGATGAGAGCGCAGACCACCTTGGCGAATGATATATGCAACATTCATTGTTGTCGTTGGTACAAACTAATACATCCTTCCTTTGGAGCTCATTGCTGAAATGGATGAGAGCAAGATGTACAGCATGTAGTTCTAGGCAGTTTATGTGCCAATGCAGCTGGGAAGTCCAGACCCCCGAAGCTACATGCCCTTTGTACGTGACTCTCCAACCCGTGGTGGAGGCATCTGTGCATACAATAGCATGCCTGGAGACCTATCTCAAAGGCACACTGGCCCGGAGAAACCATGGGTCTGACCACGGAGCGAAAGTTAGATGGCTGTGTAATAGTTACCCGGTGCAGCTCGTTGTGCCACGCTCTCCTAAGGACTCAGTCGTGAAGCCAACGCTGAAGCTGTGTCATATGGAGCAGCCCGAGCTGTGTCACAGCAGCTGCTGTGAAATTGTGTCAGTCAGACCGCGTTCTTCAAAGTATTCAGACAAGTCAGGATGGAATGAACATACGCTTCTGTTAGACGTGCTGTTAGAGTGACCGAATCCAGTTCCATAGAAGAAAAGAGATTGTCTGCATGGGGCAAAGTTTGCACTTTTTTTCCAATTGGCCAAAAGACCCAAACGAGCGAGGTGTCTGAGAACTAAATCTCTGTGATCGCAAAGCGTTTGATGAGACTGAGCTATTATCCATCTCACACCCATCTCTCCGAGGGGTTTTTAAAGCCCCCTCTGCTACCTTCGTGAAGACATGGGGAGAGAGAGAAAGCCTGAATGGTATGACTTTGTACTGATATGCCCGGCCCTCGAACGCAAAGCGGAGAAACGGCCTGTGTTGGGGGAGAATCGAGACATGGAAGTATGCATCCTTGCGTGTGTTTCAGCCACACCAACAGAAATGTTGTGTAAGGAACACTCACCTGACTCATGCACTGCAAAAAATTACTTTCTTTCTTACTTAGTATTTGTGTCTTGTTTTCAGTAGAAATATCTAAAAATTCTTAAATCAAGATGTATTTTCTTGATGAGCAAAATGACCTAAGAAAATAATACTAGTTTTTAGACAAAAAATATACAATTTAAGCAAATTTGTGCTTAAAACAAGCAAAAATAACTGCCAATGGGGTGAGAAAATTTTACTTGAATTAAGTGTTTAAAGGCGGAGTCCATGATGTTTGAAAGCCAATGTTGATATTTGAAATCACCTAAACAAACACGCCCCTACCCCAAAAGAATCTGGACCTTCTGTTGATAGACCCGCCCCACACATACGCAAACCGGCATTTGATTTGATTTTATTGGCTATAAGTGTGTTTTGGTAGTCGGCCCGTCTCCTTTTCCAACGCGTTTTTCAAACATCGTGGACTCCGCCTTTAAGAAAAAATAAATCTTATTTCACAATTTTTTTTCTCACCCCATTGGCAGATAATTTTGCTTGTTTTAAGGACAATTTCACTTAAATTGTATATTGTTTGTCTTAAAACTAGACTTAGTTACTTAGGTCATTTTGCTCATCAAGAAAAAGCATCTTAATTTAAGAATTTTTAGATATTTCTACTGAAAACAAGACAAAAATACTAAGTGAGAAAATCATTTTTTGCAGTGTGAGCACATGAGTGGCTGAGCAGGTGAGCGTCTGTTGTACAAGTCCCAAGCCGCTCAATGCACCCGCTGCCAAATTGCACGAATTGCTCTTATGTTATGAATCCTACATAAAAGTGTTTAAGCAAAAATAGGAGCTTTCTGAGAGGATTCTAAGAAGGGCTAAGAATATGGGCCCTGATGCTGTATTTTTTATGACATGCAGACCAAATAGCGCCACATGCTTTATACACACACATGTGCACGCACGCACACACACAGACACACACACACACATATTGCAACATGGCTTTATAGTAAATACAGTGTAAAATTATAACAACCACTATAGAAATAAATTTGAATTTAATTGTATTGTATTGATAAGCACTGTAGCTAGCTGTAGCGGAGTTCCAGGAAATCGTGTTTTTATTTTGTCTATGGAAATTGGTGCAAATTGGGTTGGTTAACATCCATTTACTCCCTGACCTACATGTACAACAACCAACCACAGTTTTTGTTTATAACTGGTGTTTAGCAGCAGCGTGATTTTAAATGGATTATACCACAATATAAGACCGCTGTGAACAAAATAAACATTTTAATATGCTTGTCTCCACAACACTTTGTAGTACAAGAACTTCTCATCTTTACCCCATAAGGTCAGCAATCTATCAGTGCTATTTTGACTAGAAACTATTTTAATACACAAAACGAGAGTCCTAAAGTGACCAGTGACGTGATACGATGTCTGATTAATTGAAATGGAAATCAGCTATTTAAATATGAAAACTACTGATCTCTTACAGAGATTACAGATGTAAATCCATTCTTGTGCTGCAAAATGCTTATAATGCTAAAAATAATCAACCATAACGTGTGTCTCTCCTACAATGTTTATTAATCTGTAAATCAACCACTGACCAAAATTTCTTTCTCAGTAATTTTGGGAGGAATGGCTGTTTATGATAACTTTCTCTGCATTTTTAACAAAGTGGAATAAATGTTTACATGCAGGTCAAAGGCTCATGTTAGATGTTACCTTTAATAAAATAATGCATGATGATAATAAAATGTAAATACCGTTGTTTCATCCCTGTTTGAAAATATATAGCTGCACAATATGTGAGCTGGTTGGAAAGCTTACGTCTGGTCTGACATTATACATATGATTTCTGGCAGAGCTTCTGGTAAAAAGAAGGATCATATCAAAGCATACCGATATAGACAGTATACTAGAGCCCTATTCGGAGGGTAATTGTTTCTCACTAGGATGTCTGTAAAAATATATTTGCATATAATAATAATAATAATAATGCATTTTATTTATAATGCGCTTTTCATATACCCAAAGCGCTACAACAACATATCAAATACATCAAAATAAAAACAAGTACAAAGCAATTACAGAAATAAAATAAAACAACAATTGGCATAAAAAGTTAGACATTATAAGCAGTCTTAAAAAGATGTGTTTTAAGCGATTTCTTAAAAGTACCTAAAGTTGGAGCGTTACGAACAAAGAGAGGAAGTGCATTCCACAGCCTTGGCGCGGCACATGAAAATGCTCTCTGACCCATAGTTTTTAATCTGCAGGAAGGTTGGTTAAGGTGGAGAGAGTCTGCAGAACGGAGAGAACGAGAAGGTTTGTAAATGCTGACTAAGTCAGCAATGTAAGAAGGGGCCAACCCTTGAACCGCTTTATAAGTCAAAACTAATGTTTTGTAATCAATGCGATACTGCACCGGAAGCCAATGCAAATTGTATAGAACACCTTGAATGTGCTGGTATGATGCTGTACGTGTTAAAACTCGTGCTGCTGAGTTCTGAACATACTGAAGACGTTTGTCAGATTTTGCAGGTAGTCCAGAATAAAGGGAATTACAGTAGTCGATTCTGGAGGTGATAAATGAGTGAATAACCCTTTCAGCATCAGCATCAGAAAGGAAAGACCTAATTCTACTGATGTTCTTAAGATGATAAAATGCCGTTTTAACAACACTCTTTATGTGTGCCTCTAAGGTCAGGTTAGCGTCAAATATCACACCAAGGTTACGTACTTGCGAGGATGGAACAGAGGGGGTATTATCAATTTTCAAATTAAAATTCTGACATTTTTGAATGGTAGCCGGTGTGCCAATAAAAAGGATCTCGGTCTTAGAGCTGTTGAGTCTTAAAAAGTTCTGACGCATCCAAAGTTTTATGTCTTGTAAACAGGCTGTAAGGACATTAGAGGTAACCGTAGCATCAGATTTTGTACTGATGTAAATCTGTGTGTCGTCAGCATAAAAGTGGTAGCCTAAGCCATATTTCTTAATAATTTGCCCTAATGGTAACATATAGATGCTAAAGAGTGTGGGACCCAGTACCGACCCCTGAGGTACACCGTGTCGAACCTGAGTAATATCAGATTTGTTATTTCCCAGGATAACAAACTGAGATCTATGTGTGAGGTAAGAAGTTAGCCACTTTAAAACAGTGCCCGAGATGCCTGTCCAGGTTTTTAATCTGTCAAGTAGTATGTCATGGCATACTGTATCAAACGCTGCACTCAGGTCCAATAGAACCAAGATAGTTACAGCACCAGAATCAGCAGAGATTAGAAGATCATTCATTACTCGAACTAAGGCAGTTTCAGTACTATGTCCTATACGGAAACCAGATTGAAAAGGTTCTAAGAGATTATACTGGAGCAGGTGGGAATGTAGTTGTGACATAACAACCCTTTCCAAAACCTTAGCCAATAATGGAAGATTCGATATAGGCCTGTAGTTGGTTAAATCAAGTGTGTCACCTCCAGGCTTTTTAGGGACTGGTGTGATAGCTGCCACTTTAAGTTCTGGCGGAACAATCCCAGTTGTGAGAGAAGTGTTCACTATATTGACTATGAGGGGTCTGATTGTCAGCAGACATCCCTTAAGAACAGTGGTTGGTACAGGGTCGAGGATACAAGTAGCAGAATTCATTGTCATTATTACTTTTGAGACGGAGTCTTCAGTTACAGTAATGAACTCAGAAAGACATACAGAGGATGAAACAGGTGGTAAAACCTCAGTTAGCATAGCCAAAGGGGCAGAGTCAATAGATTTATAAATGTCCTCAATCTTTTCCACAAAAAAATTCATGAATCTATTACACTGTTGCACAGATGGACATATGGAGGGCTTATTTGGTATAATGATGTGATTAATAGTCTTAAAGAGCTTGTTTGAGTTACCATCACAATTACTGATAATGTTTGAGTAATATTCAACTCTTGCCACCTTGAGTGCCTCACTATAGTGAGAGAAGTGCTCATCAAACATTTGCTTGTGGACAGTTAATCCCGACTTCTTAAATTGTCGTTCTAGTTGTCTGTTTTTCCCTTTAAGTAATCTCAGTTCACTGGTGTACCAAGGTGATGTTTTTGAAAATGAGACAACACGTTCTTTCCTAGGAGCAAGAACCTCCAAGGTAGATGAAAGGACAGAATTATAATCTTCAACAGTTTTTATATCATGGTGTTCTGAAATTAAACTTGCAAAATGATCACAGTTGATATTCTTAACATTTCTAAAACTAATTACTCTCCTTTGAGAGACTAGTTTTGAAGAAGGGATAGGTAGGTTAAAGGAAAGAAGCTTATGGTCACTGATAGGTAATTCGTGGCTCTCAAGCTGGTTAATGTCCACATCAACTGAACACACTAAATCAAGTGTATGGCCTTTATTATGGGTGGGAAAGTTAACATGCTGAGTAATGTTAAAACAATCCAACGTGTCCATAAACTGAACTGTGTTTAAACATGTTTTATTATCCACATGAATGTTAATATCACCTAGAATAACCATAGCTGGACAAATAGAACTGGCCAGGGCAAAAAGTTCTGTAAGTTCCTTGTTAAACAGAGGATTAGGCTTAGGTGGGCGGTATATGGACAGGATAAGAACTTTAACAGCAGCATTAACTTTAAAAGCAATGCACTCAAAAGATGACATGGTAGGGATGGTAATTTCAGAGACTGATATATCAGATTTAAAAATGACAGCAAGACCACCACCATTCCCAGTCAACCGAGGTCTGTCAATATACATATAGTTTGGTGGAGTTGTCAAATTAAGATTTACAAAGTCATTTTGTTGATGCCAGGTTTCACAGAGACATAAAATATCGAGCTTTCGATCCACTATAATGTCATGTAGTATCGCCGTCTTATTGTTCAGTGAACGGACATTAAAGTGTGCAAAGTTTATAGAGTCACGTTGTAATCTAACAGAACAAGTTCTAGTTATTGGTGGATAACGTAGATTTGCAGGGCGAATACTATAATGACTATCCACACGCGTAGCAGGATGCTGAAAGCGGGTAGAGAGAATGTTAATTCCAGATGCTGTTGTGTGAAATTTCCGACGTAAACCTCGGTGACAGTATTTCGGTCGCCGCAGAAGATGCATCACGCGCAAATGTCTTTGAACACAACTTGCAGGCGGCAAACAGTGGCGAAGTGAAATCAGTTCAGAGAGAGAGTACCTTATCATGTCGAGATTCAGATGGTAACAAATCAGATCACCACAGAGTCCAAGTGAGGTTAAGACGAGAATAACTGCAAAAATCCAACAGCATCGCATGATGAAACAATAACTCCAGCAGTCTGAGTAAACACGCCAACAGACCGACACCCAGCCGCAAGTAGCGGAGATGCCGCCAGAGCAAAGTAAAATCCAGGACAGGGCAGACGAATCCACGGGCACCAAGGCTGATTAAATCCGAAGCACGAGCGGAGTAGGTCCACAGTCACAACGGTGCACTGAACACCGGCAAGTCAGCCCCGACCACGCTGCACAGTGCTCTGGAGTGCTGCACGCCGCCGATTCAACCATCACAGAGTACACACATCAGGTGTGCAAAGTTAAGACTGTGTGCAAAGTTAAGACTGTGACAGTACAGTGAACACATAAAACAATAAAATCCAACGTTAAAATATAGATTAATAAAACAGTTCCGGAGAAGAAGCGGCAGCCAAAACGCGCCAGCGTCCTCCTCAACCGGAAGTTGAAGTGTTAACTGGGGAGTTTATAATTCATAACAGCTGGAAATGCGCAGCATGTGTGTTTAATTACATGATCATTCACATGACCTGGATACTTGAAACGTAAAAATTTAATTTGGCACTTGTTGGTGCTGATAGACATTTTAAATGGTTTTGTGATTGTCTTCTTTTTATTTATATCAGCTCACTGTAGAAGAGCGATGGAAGACTGTGCCCATACTTCTCATAATTTCAGTGATGAAGATGTTTAAAATTCTTGCAAAGAATAATGCAGAATAAATGCTTCACTGATGCAGAAAAAACGCAAACCCTGTGACCATTCAGTGTTTTTAGTGGTCTAAAGGGAAATGCAGAATGACTTTTGCATTGATCCCCTCTTATCAATGACTACCCCTGTAAATACCTTACATCTCCACTAAAAACAATTGCCATGCGAATAGGGATTAGGCTGCAACTAATGATTCTTTTCATAATCGATTAATCAGGCAATTGTTTTTCCAATTAATCAGCTAATAGGATAAAAAGCTAAATATTTCCTCAATTAGATTTTTCGCAATTAGATTTTTCGCTTATTATAGCTAAATAATGCACTAAATTGGGGTATTTATGTGTAGAAGTGTACTTATAAGAGTGCAAAAGCCACACACTGCTACAGAGTTCTACTAATGTAATCTTTCTGATTTTGATATTTTAAATAAATAGGCTTAAAGGTGCAGTGTGTAAATTTTTGCGACATCTAGTGGTGAGGTTGCACATTGCAACCAACGGCTCAGTCCACTGCTCACTTCTCGCTTTTGAAAGGCGTTGGAGACAACTTAGTAAAAAAGGTTTGTCCGTTAAGGGCTTCTGTAGAAACATGGCAGCACAAAATGGCGACTTCCATGTAAGGTAGTGCTTCTCAATTATTTTCTGTCACACCCCCCCTAGGAAGAAGTAAACATTTCGCGCCCCCCCCAACTCTCCGCCGTGACTGTAAATAGTATAATTTGTCTATAAAATTGCACATCTGCAAAACATTGTATCCTTATTAACATTAAAGAAAACACAAAAAAAGAAATATCAATCAACTTACAACAAAGAATAACTTTATTAACATTGTTTTTTAGTCCGTAACAGAAAAGACTTAAAAATGCATCAATTTGCCTGAAATAAAAAAATCAATCCTTATTTAACGTATAATATTTTTTGACCATTTTAAACTGAAAAATTAAATTAAATATAATCAATACATAATAATAAAAACTCAAGCGGCTTATCAGCGTGATTGGGGTGTAATGTCTTTAAGTGAGGGTGCAAAAAAAATCACTTACTGAAAAAGTATTTTTCCCGGGGTCTCGCGCACCCCCCCCTGGTGTCGCTTCGAGCCCCCCCTGGGGGTCCCGCCCCACTATTTGAGAAGCACTGATGTAAGGGGACCCTCTGTGTATGTAGATAAAAACATCTCATTCTAAAGTAATAAAAACATAACGGTTCATTATGAAAGTTCTTTATGATCAGGGGTGTATATAGTTTTGTATAATATTTTGCATTTCTGTCAAGAGATCATTATAAAAATTACACACTGCACCTTTAAATAAAAAGTTTTGCTATTATGAAAATCTACTTTTTCTAACTATAATGCATAGTGCTAGTAGGCCTAACATCCATACACAGCACAAAAGTCAGGCATCGTCCATGAATTCGAAGTACAGGTGGAGATAGCAGCTTTACCTAGTTACTTCCTATGACAAGACCCCTGTTCCAAGATACCTCCATCGAGCTTGTCCTCATCAGTGCGTGTGTAAGCATACTTAGATAACTTAAATAACACTTAGAAATACAATCAATGGTTGATAAAGCACCTGTCAATAAGAAATGTGGCAAGCTCTGCATCCAGCTTGAACCCTTTAAAATCTCATAGATCTCACCACCTTTCAAATGCTGGTCCGATATTGAATCTACTTTTATTACGGGCACGGTCGCTTTCTATCTTTGTTTCCTTGGTTGTTTTCTTGTCCTTGGTTGTTCTCTTAGCTCTGGTTGTTAATGGAGGAATCTGAAGTTTGTTAGTAAAATGTTTTCACACTGTGTTCAATCCAACACACCTTTGAACTTCAGGCGAATTGTGATATTGAGGTAGAGAGTGGCTTTGTAGCGTGTGCAGGAACTGTGATTGACACGCAGATTTTACACAACCCTGCGCTGATTGGACCAGATGAACCAGGAGCAATGGATTTTTGCCAAACAAATAACAGGCTCTAGGTGGAGGTAGAACTGCAGGGTTTTTCCTTAAACAGTTTAATTCATGTTGTTCTATCAGAACATAGTGTCGGTTTAAGTGAATATGATAAAAAAATCTTTCCGACTGCAGCTTTAAATAGTTTTAAACAAAATGGGATGTGCCGTTGTGGATATTTTGCCAAAGATTAAAACAATAATTTTATGAAACAGGGGCTTAAATCGTTACAATGTTGAAATTTCTTGTTGGTCCTGTTCGCTTTCACAATGCAATACTTCCAAACTTCAAAGTCACGTTTGCAGACATCCTACCCTGCAAAAACGTATTGCTAATTTTAAATATAGCCCCTGTATAGAATATGGTTCTACATAGGTGCTATACAGCACCTAAAGTGTTTTCCTGTACTAAGAGCCAGTGAACCAGACAGTATTAAAGTCACAATGTAACTTGTGATTGTCTTATTTCCCCCATCATGACATATATCCGAGTGAAACAGCTTCTGAAAATGAGAAAAAAGGTAGAGCAAGACTTGAATTCATCCATTGAGACCCCATTGGATTGTTGGAATTGGGTTATGTTGATTTGCTAATCGCTGCGATATTTACCTGGGCCCCTTCCGCCTGCCACGTGATTGAAAGTAAAGAAAGTTTGTTTCGAGGAGGAAACGATTCTTGTTTTTGATTAAAGATTATAAGGGCACATGAATTTTTTTAAGAAATAATGAAGCTCACAAATAAGTAATTTGTAAAATATAGCACAATATTCCAAAACATTCTACGTTTTTAATTTTAAAATTAAAATTTCATAGGAATTAAATATTTCCTGCAACATTAACCCGTTTAATCCCAAATTTTTTCTTGGAATTTGAATAGATGCAATTTACTCCTTCGACCTCCCTGACACACAAACTTTATGCCTTCTTTGATTTTAGGTTGGTTAAGTTAAATTAGGTTTTATACTCGGTCACAAAAGTAACCGGTGGGAATCATCATAGTCGGACTTCATTAAAATTCAATTAGACATATTTACATTAGAAACAGTGTGTTATACTACTGGTCACAATTGTGACCATTAAAAAAATCCTCAAAATATATCTGTAGGAGACCCCACCTACAAAATTGATAGTTCTATTTGTTAATTAAGATGTTTTACTTCTTTTTGTAGTAGTCTGAGGTAGACATCAGGTGTGTTCGACATCGGCTGTGGCTGGATGTAACCGATCAGCGAGATTAGCCGCGTGCAGGCGGGGAGGAGCTGAAAACGGAGACGTGAAGTCGGACACGCTGCGGTTTCCGTAGTTTGCTGCATCTACGTCAGGCATGGCTGATCACGTGGCGTTTGCTTACTTTATCGCAGATGAGCTGGTAGCGATAGAAATTCCTTTATTCTTGCATGAAATTGAGCACAACGAGCAACGAAGGTGAGCAGGATTAATGTAAAAAGTATTAATTTACATACTTTAATAAACAATATACATTATTGTTATAGTTTAATACTTATTACCTAGAATCTGAAACCTACATCGAATAAAATACAGTGTAGCAAACCAAATAAGTGACTGAATTGTTAAAGCTTCACAATGTATTATTGATGTAATGAATTTAATCAAGAAATATGGCTTCTGTAATCAATGGTGGCTTGCTTGTTTGCTTACATATAAAGATATTCAAATTCTGTTTACACAAAGAAATAATGTGCTTTTATTACAATACTAACACTCATGTATACCATAATTATTTGATTAAAATCCTAGTTCAACATAAACCTTGAAATTTGTTTTTTTAACTTCCTGTGTTTTCAGTTGCACATATATTGTGACTACAATTCCTCTTTCTGATATATAGAATGATTCCAAAAATAATGAATTTTGTGGAGGATGTTGTCCCTCTCTACAGTCTCTCAGAATTTAGAGGTCATTTCAGGCTTTCCAGAGAACAAGTGGAGGTGTGTGTACTAGACAATATAAAATTAATTTACTAATTTCAAGTATTAGCATGTTGTCTTGATAGCCTATTTTCTACCTTTGCATGATGTCATTACCACCCTTGGTCCTGTTTATATGAATTTACAGCAGACCAAACTGCCACTCATAAACAGTGTTCTTGCCTGCCTTTGGACGTTGGCTAATCAGGAGTCATATCGTGGGGTGGCAGATAGATTCAATATAACAAAATCCACTCTTGCCAAGCATCTCCATGAGTTTTGTTGCTATGTTAATACATACATGGCCCACCACATTTCCTGGCCCAGAGGCCAGAGACTGGAGTTGTCAAAATTAGGGTTTGATGCAGCAGGTTTCCCCAACACTGTATGTGCAGTGGATGGGTGTCACATTCCTATAATGAGACCCCATTGTGATAATCCCCTTGCATACCTGAATAGGAAACAGTTTTATTCAGTAAATTTAACTGGGTTTTGTGACAGCCAGCGGCGCTTTTGTCACATCAGTGTTGGTCACCCTGGAAGTTGGCTTGATGCCCGAGCATTTCGCTTCACAGAGGTTGGTCGTCTTCTTGAAGAAAACCCCCATTCCCTTGTTCCACAGGGAATGCACATAATTGGGGATTCTGCCTACCCTCTGTTGCCTCAACTTATGAGGCCTTATAGAGACAATGGCCACTTGTCTGCTAGGCAAAAACAATTTAATAGGAAGCTCAATACTGCTCGCGTGGTCATTGAGCATGCATTTGGCATTCTTAAATGTAAGTTTAGGAGACTCCATTGCCTACAAATGAGAAGAATTTCAAGTATCAGTTCAGCAGTCTCGGCATGCTGCATTTTGCATAATATTTGTTTAGAGGCTAGTGATGATGTTGTCGTGGTAGATGATGGTGTTGATGATGAACCACCTCCCCAGCAACCCCACAACACTCACGCCTGTCATTATAGAGACCAGATTTGTGGTCAGATCTAAGTTGTATGTCTATACTGAACATACAAACAACTGAAAAGAAATGAGTTTTTATCTGAAATAAACTTTGCCAATGTTTTTTTTATATATAAAAGTAATATTGGAATGTAAATACATAATTGGCAAATGACAACCAGTTGACCTAATTTGGTTTTGTTAATTAAATAAGAATGTTCTTTGAGACTTGGTGACTTCTTTTACCTGGCTGAACACAAAGCAAATTGGATTTAATTTGAGAGGTTGAAGTGGTGGTGGTGGTGATAAACACACACACATTATTTCATATATAGATTTTGTAATTGACATGCATTTGTTATATATATATATATATATATATATATATTTGATTTGAATTAGTTTATCATTTACAAATTGTATAACTTGGGAACACAAATATATATTGTAGTAGAAAGTGTCTACAATATTTTCCCAAGTTATACAATTTGTAAATGATAAACCAATTCAAAAATATATTTTAGTATACAATTTGAGAAAGTGTAAATCAAAAGAGAGAGTCTGCATAATCTTTACAGTATCATTTTATTCAGGTTTATTTGGGTTTTGTAGAAGTTTTATAATTTGGTCTTGTCTTTTTCCCATTTTTTTAGTTCATCCACAATGGTTCCTAAGCTGGTCAAAATCTTTCTCTCAAACGATCGCCTGCGTCTCTCCTTTAGCCGCCGCCATCTCTACAGGTCTGGCCTCACAAGGGACTCGAGCACAGCAGTCCTTCTCTCTGCATGTGCCTCATAAGAATCGAGAAATTGTGAGGGTTGTGGTCGTCTCTGCCTGCTGCTGATGACTGTGTTGTGCATTGCAGAGGTTCCTGGCTGTGCATCCATCACAACACCTGATGGCTGGTCCTGAGTAGTGGGCCTGCTTTCAGTGGATGCGTCTTCCAAACCCAGAGGAGTGGATTGAATGGTACCAGGTGGCGCAGTACCAATTCCTGATGACCCAAATAAATCATCCATTTGCTGAGGGGTGGAAAATAGCATGTAAAAAGTAGAGTGAAAAAATGACCAATTTCAGTCTTAAGACATGCGAATATTATTTTTGTAAAATAATGAAATATAAGGTCTTAAACTTACTGTAAAGTACTCCCAGGTGTGCCTCCCCTCCCCAGTTGCACGGCGCCGGTCCTTTACTCGCTTATATGTGGTTAACATGTTTGCTAGTTTTTTTTCTAATTTTCTGACATTTATTTACATTTCTTACAATTCTTTGATGCAATACCTTGTGACTCATGTTTGTCTGACTGGATAGAGGGGGGTGACGTTTGAATGGCTTCTGAAGGGTTTTCACATACTGCACCAGATTGGAGAGTGGCAGATGGTGGGTCCTTTACAGTGGAGGTAAGTAGTACAGAGGGCCTTGTGCTGGTAAAGGGACACTGGTTGGCTGAGGGTAGAACAGGTGGCCTAGTGATGGTAATGGGGCACTGGCTGACTGAGGGTGGTACAGGGGGCCTAGTGATGGTAATGGGGCACTGGCTGGCTGAGGGTGGTACAGGGGGCCTAGTGATGGTAACAGGGCGCTTGCCGGCTGAGGGTGGCAGTGGCTTCACGAAACTGAGGTTTAGGGGTACAGATGACATTCTGGAGGTAGTGGGGCATGGAGTAAAAGGTTGGGGGAGGTTTGGAGCACAAGCTGGGCCACTGATGAGAGCTGTTTGGAGAGAAATTTGTAGATGTGGTCATTGTCATTTAAGAAATGTGTTTACAGTATGTGCTTGTTCATCAAGTAAATGTGTAACTTGTTTTGTTTCAACGGCTGATACTTTCTTCATCACAGATGAAAGGAACTTTTGATCTGGAGAAATAAATAATCAATAAAACACTTGTACAAATCATTGAATTGTAATTATTACATAGTTCTGATGTTTACTTACCATTCTTCATCCTTTCAGCAATGTCCTTGGAAACGGTTAGATTGAAAACATTACCTTTGCTGTCTGCCACATTAATCGTTACATTGTCCATTTTGTTTTGTTACATAGGGTAATGCAGTTTCTTTATATAACCAAATGAACCATGGGACAATAGTCAACACCTGTTCCATTCATTATTACTTATAGTTAACAACAAATGCAATTACCATTTTAAGTCAACTTTCAGTTTAGCTTTCAATTAGCAGTGATTTCCATTGTGTTTTTATGATTTAACGATTAAGTAGCTTTATGGATTCACAAACTTTAGTAGTGTGGATGGTGTTTTGGAAGGGTGTCAAAAGAGAAACAAGCTAGTAAATAAACTGAGAACATATTGGATTTATGACTTAAAATCTGATTAATTACATGGGTGTTTCTGCTACTAGAAAATGGTAAAAGTAATTAATTAATAAAGCAATTAACTGATGGTTATCTTTATTTAGAAAGTTTCAGCAGCATGATTTACACTACTTTCTGCACATATTTTCTTGTTCCCTCCAATCACCTAAGCTCTTTTAAACATCTTTAAATAAACACCATTAAATTTAATATACTGAAAGCGCAATTCTTTTGTATTTTGATCGTAATGTACACCAACTCCATTAAAGTGAACAGAATGTTGTCTTGTCTTGTTTATTTGAAGATGCAACTTGTCAAAAATGTGCAGGTGATATATGATGATCATAGCAATAGGGACTTAAGAATATGAAACCATAAGAATAAAAAGAGGAACATAATGTATTATGCATTATTTGTATAGGAAGATATAGAATTATGACCACATCAAATTCTGTTTTTAAGATTGACATTTGAGTTATTCTATTAAAAAGTATGAAAACTGTAAAAGTTTGTATGAAAATTAAGTCCAAAATAAACATATGCACAAACCCTTTATAAACAATATGAATCAAATAACAGTAATATTAAAAAGTAAACATGATTTGTAAACAACAAAACAACATGAAACGTGAATTGTACTGTTTTGGATGTCCGTGTATGAGCATGAGTGGAACTGAAGAGGCTTACAGCATCTGTTTTTACAAGAATAAAGTTAAAAAATAAGCATAAATTATTTAAATACCAATGAAGTGGGGTCTAAGTTTTTTTCATTTCTATTTCCATTTTATTTTGATGAAGATGACACAATATAACATCGCAACTACATGAAAAGAGCTTTAACTGTTATAAAAAAACAGATTTGTGAGCATTTGTGGAACTGAGAGCGTGAAAATAAGCACGAAACACACGTGATTGTTGTCATGTGGTGAATCCGACCAATCTTGAAACAGCTGTGTCGTCATTACAGCCCGTGCAGCACCTCTTCGCGAACTGTGCTGGCTGACTCAGGCGGCTGATCTCGAATCGCTCTCGCGGTACTTAAAAACCATATGACACAATCACGTGCCTGCAGCGCCAGCTGAAGTCGGACAAAAATACTAACCGGAATGCACTGCTTCAAGTCAGCCGCCGATTGGTCTGCGCAGCGCAGCATGAAGTCGAACACACCTATCTTCTTCTAGATGTGCAACCAGGAAGTAAACTGATCTGGTCATGTGACCTTTCACCCTAGTCACATGACATTGATACATTTTAATCAAGACAATCTATTTTTTCATTTAAAAGTTTAATTTCTTGCCCAGAGCCAACATTAACACTTTTAGAGCTTTCAGAAATAAGAAAAAAGACATGGTCACAATTGTGACCGGTGGGATTAAACGGGTTAAGGGAACTGAGTTTTTTTTTAATCACCATTTCCATACAAAATTCATACAAATACATACATATTAATTGTCATTAACTCATATATCTTTAATACTGACTGAGTAAGCTTATGTCAATGATTGTAATGAAAACTTTGATGCTCCTAAAATATTTTAAGTCTCTTTTAAAACAGTTAAATGCTGTTTGTCTGTTTGTAACAGCAACCCAAAAAGCAGAATAAAAACAGGTGGTGGTCCTGCATCTTCATGCGATGTCCTGGCAGGAGTGATGTCTCTAATATATTTATTTAAAAATTATATTTGTTAAAATTTGATACCCGATGAAAGCAATATATTTTTAATTCAGTAAATATCAGTTTTTAGCATGAATATTCCACTGTTCATTCATCTATAACATCACAAAACATGAAGGAGGAACAGCACAACACAAACATTGCTCAGTGTTTTGGAGATTCTAATCTAATTCATTCTAATCATCATTCAATCTTTGCTCAACAGTTTTATGAAGAACTTCCAGAGGATCCACAGCAAAACTCATTAAATGTCCTTGTACGTTTGCTTTGATTCATCGCTGTGCTGTACATGAATGTGCACCGTAGTATTAAATTTTTAAAATAAAAACCTGGGAATAGCCTACATTATAAGTCTATACTGTTTCCAGTAACGGTAATCGGAAAATCAACCAAAAGTAATTATTTCAAGATTTTAAATATATAAAGATGTATTTCAGGCATGAAATTATTTTGCCCTCATAGATCCTATGAGGGTCACATATTATCATCCCACATGGGCAAACCTATAGACCCCTTCACGGTTCACGTCACACGAGAATTCGCGGTTCGCACTGCGCATGTCGGGGTCAGAAAAATAATTTCATCAAGTCGAGTTGCGTATTGTTTGGTTGAATCCAATGAGTATTGTCACCTACTTATTGCTTTGTGGGTAGGGTGGCCATTCGTGCCAGTTCCGCCGGACACGTCCCGAACATGTTTTCGGGTTCGTTCTCCGGCAGTCGCGTTGGTCAACCGCATACGTCATCAAGGTTTAATATTTCGGGTTTAATTTCAGAAAAGCAAGTGTTACATTTCAAGGTAAGAATGAAACTACAATGATTGTATGTCTTAAAATAAATAAATCTGAATTTTCTAATGTATTTTAACTAAAATGTGAGAACCTCAATGACGTATGCGGTCGAGCAACGCGACATCCGGAGAACGAACCCGAAAACATGGTCGGGACTGGCACGAATGGCCACCCTAATTGTGGGCTGTGAAAATCGCACCAGCACTGCAGTTTTTCAGGATTCCTGCAGGATCTCATCCATTTAAAAAAAAATAAAAGACATCTGTGGTTGCAAGCAATCAAACGTGCGGACTTTGAACCCACAGCAAATTACATCTACATTTTCTAACTCGTTTAGATCTCTGTAACTCAGGAATGTCAATCTTTGGTACAGATAAATCACGTTCAGAGACTTGGACTTCAGACATTTCAGGATCAACAGCAGGCTTTTCACAAGAGTGCATTTCAGGAGTAAACAGCTCACAAGTTGGCTGATCCAAGGGACATTTCTCTGCAGTCTTAAGTAAGCTTTTTCGATTTCTCCACAATGTCTCTCCATCTTCGGGGCTCATTGGAGCTGGCTTAGCATGGACATGATTCTCAGATAATCCAAGATAATTCCGTGGCTTGGTCATCTTTGTTGCAATGTACTGGTCAACTGATAAGGCAACTTTACTGTGTGTGTGTGTGTGTGTGTGTGTGTGTGTGTGTGTGTGTGTGTGTGTGTGTGTGTTTGTTTTGCTATGTTAGTGAGGACCAAAATGTGACAAAACACCTTTTAAGTGAGGACCTTTTGGTAAAGTGAGGACAAAATCGTGGTCCTCACTTTATTTTGCTCAACATAGTCCCCAGAAGGGGTGGGGCATTGTGCTATGCAAATTTCTCAAATGTACTTATTTCAATATCAGCTCATGACGAGGCTGTGTTTCCTTTATTCTCCTGAGCTCCCTCTAAAGGATAAGGAGGTGTACTGCAGCCGATTTATAATTTGGCTGAAAGAGAAAAGCTGAGTGTTTTTGATTGGTTGGCTTGGTGACTTTTGGGGATTGGTAGGCCAATGAAAAGTACATATCTTTAAAAGAAACTGTATTTATTTCCTAAATATTTTAGACAAATGAAATTGTCACAGGCCGGAGCGGACCACAGACTATGTGCGTCACGCTCCTCCCAAAGTTCCAGCTCGAGGAGGTCCCAAAAGCACCCCAATGACCAAGCAAACGAGAGATAAGTATAATATAAAACTGTAAACTTTATTTAAATTAATTAAAATCAGCAGGGGAAATGGGGTGGGAAGTCTAAAATTTCTCTTCTCGCCCTCAGGGGGAACTACGGGGCAAGGGACATTGGAGGGGAGAAGTCTGGTTCCGTAGGGCCAAGGGATAGCAGGGCAAGGGCCGGGCAGAGCTCCTTCGTCCTTGGCCCACTTCCTGCGTGGAAGGACTTCTTGGGGCTCCTAGCTCCTCCTGAGGGCAAAGTAAACACAAGGTAAGTATTGCGTCGGACTTAAGTCGAATCAATGACTCCTTTCTATCTTCTCTTTCTCCACAAACTCTCTGGGCTGAAGAATCCTTACTGGGTGAGTGGAATTTGGCTCGAGACGAGTTAAGTATCTTCTGCTTTACCGGCTCTTGAAACTTTACGGATCGTGTTAGATAAGTTGGGTATGGCTTGAGCTCGTGACACGGTAAGTATCTTCCTCTTTACAGGCTTATGTGGATCGTACTGGGTAAGTTTAGCTTGACTCGTAACATAGTAAGTATCTTCCTCTTTACAGGTTTCTCTGGATGTGCGGGCCGTACCGGGTAAGTTTAACTTCAGCTCGTAACACAATTACGTTCCTTCCTCTTTGCAGGTTTCTCTGGGCTTGCGAGTCGTACTGGGTAAGTTTAGCTTTAGCTCGTAACAAAGTAAGTATCTTTCTCTTTGCAGGTTTCTCGGGGCTTGCAAGTCGTACTGGGTAGGTTTAGCTTTAGCTCATAACACAGTAAGTATCTTCTTCTTTACAGGTTTCTATGGGCTTGCGAGTCGTACTGGGTAAGTTTAGCTTTAGCTCGTAACACAGTAAGTATCTTCCTCTTTGCAGGTTTCTATGGGACCCTCTGTCCCCCTTTGGCAGCTCCTCTGCCGCTGGGTGGTCGAATAAGCTTACTATATTCCTCTCAGTACCTTCTTCGTAGCTTCCGCTGGCTCCCACAGGACGTAGTTACGTGACGTGTTGAATTTGGCTGGGCCTGTGTCGGCGTAGCGGCTCCTGATGGTTTCCGCAGAGGGCTAATCCTCCTTGAGGGGAGTACAAACAGCAAGGACACGGCACCACACTACAAAGCTTAGTGTACTCACATCAAAAGATCACTCTCACGCTGCACAGCACACACTCCAGTGAATAATTAAGGTCCGTACTCCTCTCTTGGCAAGACCAGCTCTGGGTAAGGGAAAAAGGTCTAGATTGCCACGCCAACGATGTCCCACCTGGGCTTGGAGGCCTCGCTGTCCGATGCCAGTACAACACTTGTCCTTCGGCTCACCCACCCGTCTCACACCTGGTGGGGCCGCTAGTAAACAGAATACACACTCCTTTAACAATGTGCGAGTTTTTTATACACCAATGTTTGCGGTCTCTTCTAATTCCCCTTTATATACACCTTTCCCCAGTGCGACTCACCCAATCGTTGTTTGCCACGTTGTTGGTACAGCTGTCTCTCATTTTGGGTGATTGCGGGGATCCCCGGGAAACCCAGAAAGTGCCGGTGTTTGTGCAAACGGGTCCGGGCGGAACCTCTTCCTGCTCCCTTTGGTTCCGCCCCGTCGAAGTCACTCCGTGACAAAATCCAAATTCCATGATTTTAGAAGCTAATCGGTGTGGGTTGTATGCTTTTTGTGGGTTGTATGCTTTTGGCGCCAGCATTAATTCAATTCAATAATTAAATCGCACGCTTTTCACGTGTCAGTATGCAATAAGACGCCCCAACCAGGCGTTTGTGAGCACTTTGGCTTGCCATACGTGACGTACTCGCGCAGCCTTTGTCTCTCAATGCTTGTTAAATACTCACTCCTGGCTCCTCAAGATTTCACGCGTGCGTCTCCCACTACAGACAACGCATTTAAACGTGACGCACTCGCGCAGCCTTTGTCTCTCAATGCTTGTTAAATACTCACGCCTGGCTCCTCAAGATTTCACGCGTGCGTCTCCCACTACAGACAAAGCATTTAAACGTGACGCACTCGCGCAGCCTTTGTCTCTCAATGCTTGTTAAATACTCACGCCTGGCTCCTCAAGATTTCACGCGTGCGTCTCCCACTACAGACAAAGCATTTAAACGTGACGCACTCGCGCAGCCTTTGTCTCTCAATGCTTGTTAACACTCTGGGGTCGGCTGCGGCGCGGGCGCCGCCAACTCTTTATTTTTCAATCACTCCGTAAAGAGACTTAGATAACTCTGCTGATTTTGGACATACAGATATGATTTATACATCATTTAAAACGTTAAAGTGTCTAGTTTTTTTTCTGTCCACTCCCAATAAAAACAGAATGTTGTGCTTTTCGCAAAATTAAGAAAATAAACATGATGCGCGTTTTGTTCTCTCTCCCTCAGTGAAGCCATTTCAGAAACGCGTCAGAAAATTAACTGTAACTTCACGAATACATGTCATATAAACAAAAGATAAATGTCTACATAATGCTTGGAATGTCAGCTTTTAAATGATGTAAGTGAGATCGAAAACATATATTGTCATTCGGTGTAAACTGTATGAGAAGTAGGAGAGGGACCGTCTTTCTAATGTTACCCGATTATCTGTAATGAGAAGAGATCGCCACGCCCCCGCGCCATTGAAGTGAATGAGCAGAGACATCCATATGCATTGTGCCTCCTGCAGTCAATGGATACGCAATCCAGTCCACAACCCAGTCTCTCCATTCCTTGTTGTTTCATCCGATTGCACCAAAACATGACATCTAAATCCTTATTTACTTGCGTATGTGTGTCAGTATCTCCAGACGCGAGTGTTTTCTTTGTTCTTCCGTCAAACATTTCACGCGAGGGGAACACACATAAACAAACACACGAGTCAGGAAACTCGACGCGGTTTTTGGTATTCTTATAAAATACGCGATTGAAAACAGTACAATCCTTATTTACTTGCGTATGTGTGTCACTATCTCCAGACGCGAGTGTTTTCTTTGTCTTCTGTCAAACAGTTCACGCGATGGGAAACGCATGCACAAACACGCGAGTCATGAAATCGACGCGGTTTTTGGTATTCTTATAAAATACGCGACTGCAAACAGTACAATCCTTATTTAGTTGCGTCTAAGCATATATCTCCGCACAGCACATTTATTAAACACAGGATCACTCGCATGTGCACACATAAGTTAATAGGCTTGTTCGACTTAATGCGGCGCCACAAGAACCGGCAGCCGAATGACGTCAGAGTTTTGCGAGAGCGATTTAAAAGCAAACTCTTCCATATGATTTCGCGGATCACTCTCGCGGTAGTTTGACGTCACCCGGCTGTCGATCTTTGCAGCGCCGCATGAAGTCGAACAAAGCCGACTGCTTTCATGAGCAACACGTGAGGTAATGGCGGCGGCTGTAAACAAACATTGAGCAAGTTTATGGTGCAAGTTTATCATGCTTGTCCCTTGTTGTGTTTCTACTATAATGATATAATGATTACAAAAACACAACTAAGAGTCCAAACAACGATAGGCAGTTGTTCTTTTGAGCTTTTTGCTGCACACAAACCCTGTGTTCACTTTGATTAGGCTACTATGGTTTTTAAAAGGTAACTTATAGCCTACATGTGAAATTAATGTAATATATATATATATATATATATATATATATATATATATATATATATATATATATATATATATATATATATATGAAGAGTTTGGTTCCAAAACGCAATAAACGCCATTTTTGAAAAAAATGAGTTACTGCCAAAATCAGCATTATATCAGGTCAGTAGTTAAAAGTAAATTCTTAATTTTACGCAAAATCCAATATCCGCTGTGTTATTCTGTCATCTTTTCTCCCTTTTTTCCCAAAATGCGATAAACGCCACTCCCCCTTTTTTACAGAACGCAACAAATCCCACAGCGCACCATTCACGCAATGTAAACAAACATGGCGGCGCGCTGAGTACATGGAGTCCTAGTTTTCCTCATCTACTTTGTACTTTGTGATCAACAAACAAAACAAAATAATACTTTAATTGCATTGATAAACCTGTGATGGTTTTCTGTGATGGGAAAGAAACGTAAGCCATCAACATCTAATAATTTCCCTGAAAGGCACTCGGGAGACGGGTGCTTGTTCTCCCGACAGCATCAAGCTTCTCATGCTAACACATTGACCCCAGAGGATCTTATACAAAACTTTCCATAATTTTACTCAAAGTCAACGAAAATCGAGCAGGACCAAAAACATTTTACAGCTGATCGCTGTGAAAGACGTTAAGCGAAGACATCAAGTAACCGCAATGACAGGGTTCTTAATATGACAAAGTAAGTGTTTTGATTAATAACATTAATGTTTATATTTTTAATTAGTGTGTACAACTAGTCAACTAAATGAATATAACATGGCAAAGATGATTGCACATTTATATACGCTATTGATTCAATAGATTTATAGCATTTTGAATAAAAACTTGTCATGGATTTATTGCATTTTGTGGAAAAAATAATCTGTTTTTATAATAAATCTTTGAAAATCAACTTATGGATTTGAATTTTTTATGTTTTTATAACCTAAAGATGCTGTGTGAAAGTTTGTAACAGAAAATAGTTGTTTTCATCTTGTCACTTTCTTAGTATAGAAAACACGTTTTTACCAAAATTTGTCAAAATGGATTTATTGCGTTTTGGAACCAAACTCTTCATATATATATATATATATATATATATATATATATATATATATATTGTGTGTGTATTTACATTTAAATTGAAAAGTAAACCATCATGGTTTTACTACAGAGAAAGTTACATTCCTGTTGAACATCCCCACAAGGCTCATGTGGCTCATTATGCAACCCTTTTGTCTCTCAGCTGTCAATCACTGATTATTCAGGAGCATTCCCGCCTCCACGCATACAGCCTTTCCCAAGCAAAAGTGTCTTAGAAATTGTAAATCAATATCTTGCTTTATGTGAACGAGTAGGCCGAATGATTTTCACATCATTTTGAAGAAAAAACTCTAGACTACTAGATCCTGTTTTGAAAAGTCTTGGGAAAACATGTTTAGAATTAGTTTTGTGGAGTTATATCAGTGACTTAAAATTTTTGCTTTTTCAAAAACCACGCATAAACATGTTTCTCTCAAAAATACAAACATGTACATACATGTTGATTATATGATATTGTAGCCCAGTTTGTGCTGGACGCAGTGTTATGAGACTTTTGCCATTAATATGTTTTTAAGCAACTGAAAAAAGCACAAATGTCAGTGCATGTCAAAACATCCCCAGGGCCCTAAAAACCCCTTAGACCCCAGAGGGTTAAATACTCACTCCTGGCTCCTCAAGATTTCACACGTGCATCTCCCACTACAGACAACGCATTTAAATGTGACTATGGAAAGCCAAAGTAGTCACAAATGTCTGGTCGGGCGTCTGATTGCATACTGACACGTCAAAAGCGTGCAATTTGGCTGCAAAACGTGCGTCCTCGACGCGTCCTTTGTCCTATTAATGCGCGTTCTTAACGTGCGCTCGCACGTTATTGACGTGCGCTCTTGGGGTCATGAAAATGCAAGTTTTTGACGTGCGTTTATCATAACCGAACTGGGTGTCAAATGCATGTGTTTTCTGTGGAATATAGCGCACGTTATTAACGTGTCAACAGGCGAAAAGAACGTGCGCTGTCATAAAGTCTATTTCACAGACTAGGAACTAAAGTTCATTTAGGCAAGGCAAGGCAAGTTTATTTGTATAGCACATTTCATACACAAAGGTCATTCAAAGTGCTTTACACAGAAATGAGAAAACAATATATAAAAGAGAAAAGAAAAATAAGAGATACACGATAAAATCACAATAAAAACAAAGATACATGAGAATTTAAAATAACAATTAAAGAAAATAAATGTGATTTTAATAAAAACAGTTTAAATGTTAAAAAGAATAAAGTTAAACAGATGTGTTTTTAATCTAGATTTAAAAGTGTTTAGTGTTGAAGCACATCTGATCTCTTCTGGAAGCTGATTCCAGCTAGAGGTGGCATAATAACTAAATGCTGATGCACCTTGTTTTGAGTGAACCCTTGGTATTTCTAACTGACCCAATCCTAATGATCTGAATAATCCGTTCATATTTAATTAGCATATCAGTCATGTATTTGGGTCATAAGCCATGAAGTGATTTATAAACTAGTGGTAGCACTTTAAAACCATTGTAAATGTAAGTGGAAGTCAGTGTTAGGACCTGAGGATTGGAGTAATGTGCTCAGATTTTTTGGTTCTCGTCAGAATTCTGGCAGCAGTGTTTTGTATGAGCTGCAGCTGTCTAATGGTCTTTTTGGGGATCCCCGTAAGAAGTCCATTGCAGTAATCCACCCTGCTTGTGATGAAAGCATGAACAAGTTTCTCTAAGTCCTGTCTTTAGACAAAACATCTAATTCTGGCAATATTTCTGAGATGGTAGTAAGCTGATTTGCTTATCGCTTTCACATGACTACTGAAATTAAGGTCAGACTCTAAAATTACACCAAGATTTCTGACTTTATTTTGTGTCTTTAGACCCATGGAGTCAAGGTATGTGTTAACTTTGAGAGTTTCATCTTTATTTCCAAATACAATGACTTCAGTTTTGTCTTTGTTTAACTGGAGGAAGTTTTGACGCATCCAACAGTTAATTTCATCAATGCATTTACATAGAGAGTCAATGGGGCTGTAGTCATTGGGTGACAGGGCTAAGTATATCTGGGTGTCATCTGCATAGCTGTGGTAAGCAATTTGGTTCTTTTTCATTATTTGACCAAGTGGGAGCATATACAAATTAAACAGAAGCGGTGCAAGAATTGAACCCTGTGGGACTCCACATGTCATGGTGTAACAATCAGCCCTATCGGCTGTGTCACAAAATATATATAAGGGGTCAGATTTTACTGTGTGAGATTAAAAGAGTTAAAATGATAAGACAAACAAGTGTATTCAACTTAAATAAGTGTATTAACAAACACAAGACTTAAAACAACACACTAAAAACTCAAGACTGTTAAAAGAAAGGAATATAAAAAACCAAACCTAAAACAATCTAAAAGTCCAAGTGTGCTAAAAGTCCAAGTGTTCAAAGTGTCCTCCAGAGTTTATACAATAAAAGTGTAATCCACAAAACGTGTTTGGAAGGGTAAGTCCACAATGATAGGTAACTCCACAATCCTACAGAGGTTTAGCTTTAGCATATGCTAACAATGTGCTTCTGCTGCTTCCTTTTATACTGGCATTGTTTCCTGTCATGTGATTACTCACATGACAGGCAACCCAAACAAAATAAAAGACATAAACACATAAAATAGCAAAAGGAATAAAATGAAATAAAATAGCTAAGAAAACATGTAAAACCTATTTAAAACTCAAATATACATAAAACCACAATATAATGTATAAAATGAGCGGTACAACATGTTTCTTGTGTGACGGTGTCACATAGTCCCCCCCCTTAGCTTACCGCCTCGGGGAAGGAACTAGACCTTTAAAAGTTACCGTCAGCCATTGTCCATGAAATGAGTATCCTTTCGCACCTGTGCATTAAGATGTCCTTGGTTCATAGTCCGTGCTAGGCCCGCCCACATCGGCACTAGCTTGCCGGAGGAATCTGTGGAAATCCAGTAGAGAGGTGGAATCCAATACCAGCCCGAGTGCCCCTGGGTAGACGGTACCTTTCCTCCCAGAGTCCTTGTACACCCAGCTCCGCTGGCACGCCATTCCCCCTGGTGTTTCCTCCTTTCCGGCTTGTGGGTCTGATGATGGATGTTAGCAGATGAACGGTGGTGATGCTGATGTTGTGGTTGCTTATGTGAGTTGGTGACAACATACTCCTTGTTCTCCACACCACATATCTTGCAGTTTCTGAGGAATGCCCAGACGTCTTTGCGGATTGTAGGCCACCAGGCCACCTCCAGGATCCTGAGGAGAGTTTTCAGCTTTCCTTGATGCCTCTCCTCAGACCTGTAATGGAGGTGCTGTATCGTCTGGGGGACCAGGGCTTGAGGTATGATGAGTTGTATCCTGCCCTGGCCATCTTCCCTCTGGATATGACGATACAGCAGGCCCTGGTGGCTCCTCACGCTGATGTTGGTGGTCTGGGCAGTGGGTGGAGAGATGGTAAGTCCTTGGAGTATGTCGTCCCTAGCCTGCGTGCTGCAAAGTTCCTGTATGGAGAAGGGGAGGACGGAGAAGGTGAAGTGGAAATCTGGCCCTGCTGGTACTGTGGCACAGTGGTCTCTGTCCATGGCTCTGTTGACCGTCCGTGAAGTAGTAGAAATGGTGGAACTGTTGGTAGGAGGAATACCAGGGGAGATCGTGGGAGGCACTGGGCTGGCAGTCCATGCAGTTGGAGAGACTGTAGCCACTGAAGCTCTCTCTTTCTTCAGCTCTTTCTCCAACTTGTTGTCCCTCCTCTTAAAACACTCGACCACCTCTCTCTCCAGTGTGGCCACGGCATCCTTCACAGATTCCTCCAGCTTACAGATTTTAAAATCCACACTTTCTCTAAAAAACACTTCACGGTTAAAATGACTTTCAACAGAGTCTTTAAAATCCTTCTCCAGTTTTAAAACAATGTTCTTAAGTTCAGATAGTTCAGCACGCAGTTTTGTACACTCACATTTACATAAAATCCGTTCATCATGAAAACCAGCAGATGTTTTAAAAGAAGCAGCATTGAAAGAATTAGTCATCATCTTTTAACTTTTTTTCTCAACACAGCTTTTAAAATCTTTAAAACGATCCCCGTACGGGCCACCACTATGTAACAATCAGCCCTATCGGTTGTGTCACAAAATATATATAAGGGGTCAGATTTTACTGTGTGAGATTAAAAGAGTTAAAATGATAAGACAAACAAGTGTATTCAACTTAAATAAGTGTATTAACAAACACAAGACTTAAAACAGCACACTAAAAACTCAAGAATAAAAGAAAGGAATATAAAAAACCAAACCTAAAACAATCTAAAAGTCCAAGTGTGCTAAAAGTCCAAGTGTTCAAAGTGTCCTCCAGAGTTTATACAATAAAAGTGTAATCCACAAAACGAGTTTGGAAGGGTAAGTCCACAATGATAGGTAACTCCACAATCCAACAGAGGTTTAGCTTTAGCATATGCTAACAATGTGCTTCTGCTGCTTCCTTTTATACTGGCATTGTTTCCTGTCATGTGATTACTCACATGACAGGCAACCCAAACAAAATAAAAGACATAAACACATAAAATAGCAAAAGGAATAAAATGGAATAAAATGGCTAAGAAAACATGTAAAACCTATTTAAAACTCAAATATACATAAAACCACAATATAATGTATAAAATGAGCGGTACAACATGTTTCTTGTGTGACGGTGTCACAATGGATGTCCACTCAGATTTATGGTTACCTATGTTCACATAGTAACCTCTTCCTTGTAGGTATGTTTTAAACCATTTGAGGACCATCCCAGAGAGCCCTACCCAGTTTTCCAGTCTATGTAAGAGTATGGTGTGATCTACTGTGTCAAAGGCAGCACTAAGATCTAGTAGCACCAGCACTGATATTTTACCTGAATCAGAGTTTAGGCGAATATCATTTATTATCTTTATGAGCACTGTCTCTGTGCTGTGATGCTGACGGAAACCAGATTGAAAATTGTCCAGATAGCCATTTGAGTTTAAGAATTTGTTCAGCTGATTAAAAACAACCTTTTCAATGATCTTGCCTATAAACGGAAGATTTGAGATTGGTCTGTAGTTGCTAAGTATGGTTTTGTCTAGGTTACTCTTTTTTAGGAGAGGCTTAATAACTGCTGTTTTTAATGACTCTGGAAAGGCGCCTGTGATCAGAGAGGTATTTACTATTTTTAAGAGGTCAGTTTCTAAGCAGTTAAGTACCTTTTTGAGAAAAGATGTGGGGAGCGTGTCAAGGCTGCTAGTTGATGCTTTAAGATGTTGTACTGTTTCTTCCAAGGTTTTTATATCAATTATGTCAAATTCTGAGAGAATGGCTAATTTCTGAGGTTGTTGCAATGATATCTGACTGATCACAGTACAATATGAGGCCGTATTGATCGTCATTCTGATATTACTGATCTTCTCAGAGAAAAAGGTTGCAAACTCATTGCATTTGTTGTCAGAGAGCATTTCACTAGGAACTTGATTTGGGGGGTTTGTTAGTCTCTCTACAGTAGCAAAAAGAGTGCGAGTGTTGTTTATGTTTTTGTTTATAATGTTTGAAAAGAAGGTCTGTCTAGCTGTGCCTAGTTCTACATTGAAAGCACGAAGACTGTCCTTATAGATGCTATAATGTACTTCAAGTTTTGTTTTCCGCCACATACGTTCAGCTTTTCTGCATGTTCTTTTCATGTGCTGTACTGCTGTTGTGTTTCTCCAGGGTGCTTTACGTCTGCCAGTGATCACCCTGACCTTTTCTGGAGCTATACCATCAATAGCATCTTTAACTTTTATGTTAAAGTTTTCAAGGAGAACATCAACAGAGTCTGCCGAAATGTTTGCCAACATTGACATAGCATTCATAAATACCTCACTGGTGTTCTCATTTATGAACCTTTTTTTAACATAGACATATCTAGCATCAGTGGCAGGACAGATCAATAAATCAAAGTAAACACAGAAATGGTCAGATAGTGCTTCATCCTTGATTACAGTGGATGAAATGTTTAGACCCTTGCTAATGAGCAGATCAAGAGTGTGTCCCCGATTGTGTGTAGGACCTTGCACGTGCTGGGTCAGATCAGAAGTGTTTAAAACATTTAACAGTTCAATTGCAGCATTGTTTTCTGCATTGTCTATATGAATATTAAAATCTCCAGCAATAACAAAATAATCAAATTCAGAGGAAATTGTTGATAAAAGTTCTGTGAATTCATCAACAAATGCTGAGGTGTATTTGGGAGGTCTATAAATAATTGTAAACAGAATGCGTGGTGTACCTTTTAAAGCAATACACAAATATTCAAAAGACTGGTAATCACCAAGTAACACTTGCTTGCATTGAAAGGCATCTTTGAATAAAGCAGCTATTCCTCCACCTCTTCTAACAGCTCTACAGACATTTATAAAGGTAAAGTTGGATGGGGCTTATTCATTGAGGACTGTAGCACTGCAGCTGTCATCTAACCAAGTTTCATTTAGAAACATAAAGTCCAGGTTGTTAGTGGTGATAAGATCATTAACTAAAAAGGATTTGTTCTTTAGTGAACGGATGTTCAGAAGTGCTAACTTAACAGTAACTGGTTTTGGCACTGTATCAATCTCAGAATGACGTATAATAGGCAGTAGATTAGATAGAATTGCTGTGCGGCTGGAGACGGCCTTCATCTTTCTATCACATGTCAGGACAGAGATAGGGAAAGCTAAAGGGACATCGGGCACCCGCTTGTTCTTAAAATATTTATGATTGTTACTGCTGACGTAGCGGGAACCCAACACACATCAGTTACCAGTGCTGTTTGCAGATGAGGGTTGGTGTGATCCCTGACGTTGAGGCAGAGGTCGGAGTGCTCTCTCAGATGGAGGGGGAGGGTGGGCTGAGCCCGAAGGCTTTGGTGGTTGAGGAGCCCGCCGTTTCTTTGTTGATATTTGGGGACTCGCAGCAATAGAGTGGGAGAGCTTTGTTCCAGCAGATACCAGTTTCTCCATTTTCTCTGAAAAGCCCAGAAGTGGTGATGTTGGAGAGAGGGAGAGAGAGTGTGACGACATCAGCTGTGATTCTGGTGTTCCTGAAGGCTGGGAGGGGGTGTTATCATTCCTCTGGTCATTATCAACAGAAACGTCCTTGGGTGTTGATTCACAATCCAGCTGTAGCGAGGTCTGTGGGCAAGGCTCAGCCTGAGCTGTGTCTGTGAACAGTAGTTGTGACTGCAGAGTTTTATCCTTGTCATCTGAATGTCCATCCAGGTGCTGGTGTGAAATCCTGTGGTCATTTCCGCTGTTCAGTAGTGGACTGGCACTCTCAGCTGATGGATGATGCATGGAGAAAAAGATATTGTCTTTAAGCAACCTAGCACCTAGTTTGTTTGGGTGGATACCATCTGTGTTAAAAAGTTGCCTTTGGCTCCATAAGATATTGAAATTGTCAATGTAATTCAGTCCTCTCATGGTGCAGGTTTTTTGCAGCCATGAATTTAAACTTAGTAGCCGAGAAAACATATTTGTTCCCCGGGCTGGGAGAGGTCCACTGATGAAAGATTGAACTTTCAGTCTTGCAAGTGTTTCAAAAAGTTCATTGAAATCCATCTTAAGGAGCTCAGACTGCTCTTTCCGAATATCATTCTTTCCCATATGTATGACAATCCGACTGACAGACTTATGTTTCATCAGAATGTTGCAAAGTTCCTTGTTAACATCAGAAACCGTTGCACGAGGAAAACAGTATGTACGGGTAGCCTTGCTTTCAAAGTTTCTGATAATATTGTCACCCACTATCAGCGTGCTTGGCTCGGCTGCTGTCTGAGCGGAGCGCCGCTGCCTGTATGATATTGAGCGTCTGTTAGCTCTGTAAGCTACTGACTGATGTGATCTGTGTCAATTAACATTTGGGGATTCTTCACCCAAACTCATTAGTGCTTCAAATCTATTTTCAAGCCGTACAGGGGGTGGTAGAATACCAATATTGGCTACTCGAGTTGTACCCATATCTGGGGTAGATGATGCTAATGCAGCAATTTGTGACACTCCTGACAGTCTAATGTCTTGAGCACTTTTGGGTCTCGCACCCTGTTTATGCCATTGGTTTGTGTCCTCAATTACTTTAGGTTTCTCTGAGCTCATTATGACCTGTTTATAAGCATTAGGTTCACAGGACTCACCAGCTTTATGTTGAGAAGGACCACGATGAAGCTCCGCTGTATGTTCTGGCAGGGTCGGCAGCGCCACAAGTAACTTTGTTTCGAGAACCGCAATCTTTTGTAAAAGTCTGTGGCAGTTTGAGCAACAGGTGGATTGAGATCCAAAAGGCGGCATTTTTTCTTCTTTTCTTCTGTTTGAGTGTGGGCAGCTGTGTTGTCCTGTTTTAGGATTGTCAGCTGCCGGCAATAGCAGACTGGTAGACTGCTATGATAGAAACCCCAAGTTGTTGAATATTCCAAATATTGATATAGTTCCAGGAATTTGTAGTTTTAGTTTGAGAGCCCAATTGTTTAGTTTGAGCACTGTGCTGAACAGTGCAATGCTATTTTGTTATGGTCAGTCCATATAAACCTAAATTGTATATTTGTAACGCTTGTTTTTTGTAGACCAAGGATGTCAGCGAACCTATTTATAAATATGAAGGTTTACCTTTATTTTTTTTATGATGAAATAAACTCATAATCGGATTTTTAGATTCCCTTTTCCATGACTTTACCCATCAAACCCCGGTCTCTCTCTCTTACCTCTGGGTTTACAAGTGCACATGTAAGCAGTAGCAAGGGTTTTTTCTGTAGATGTGTTATGCCTCAGACATATTTTGTAACAATAAAACAAAAAACATTGTAGCAGGATATGTGTAACATACAGATCTACATCTATTGTTATCATTTCAACTGAATTTTACTTTTTAGTACACTGTAATATTATTTAACGAACTTTTAATGCAAAAATATGTTTAAGTAATTATTATTAAACTATATATATATATATAGGTTGGAACTATACGGATGTTGCAGTTAGTATGGTCTAAAACAGTGTTTCTCAACTCCGTTTCTGGATGCCCGTTCTGCACATTTTGTATGTCTCTCTCATCTGACAGACTCAAATCAGGTGTGTTAAATAAAGGAGACATACAAAATGTGCAGAGCAGTGGTCCTCCAGAAATAACTTTGAGAACCACTGGCCTAAAACAGAATAGGGGCATTCCTGGAGGGCCACTGTCCTGCAGTGTTTAGCTCGAACACTAATCAAACACACCTGAATGCCATTTCCAAGTAATATTGCAGCCTTTGATTAGATTTCTCAGGTGTCTTTGATTAGGGTTGGAGCTAAATTTTGCAGGACAGTGGCCCCCAGGACCAGGAATGCCCAAACCTGGACTAGAATGACAGTCACAATAGACCCAAAACTATCTGTCTGAAATAAAGCTCATGACAATGGCTTTAAACGAATTTATTTGAGTTGGAGCCATGTAGCATCGTACATAAAGGATGTTTGTTTTACAACAGAACTTTGTCATTTAAAGAAGGGGTTCCAATCCTGGTCCTGGATGGCCGGTGTCTCTGCAGATGGAGCTAAACTCTGCAGAGACAACGGCCCTCCAGGACCAGGATTGGTGACCCGTTTTAAAGACAGTTCACCAATCAAATGAAAATTCTGTACCCTTATGTTGTTACAATGTTTGTAAACGAACTGTTCCTGACCCCCATTCACTTCTATAGTAACAAAAAGAGTAGTATGTAAGTTAATGGAGCTCATGCATGGTTCGTTTACAAACATTCCTCATATATCTTCATTTGTGTTAATCAGAACTAAGAAATTTATACAGGATTGTAACAACATGAGAGAGGGTAAATAATGACAGAATTTTCATTTTTTGTAGGGTAGGGTAACAGATTTGATCCTGAAACATTTTTTGTTATGCTGGTTAAAAGTCTCCTTACATCCTGATAGCAATCACTGTGTTAAGTTGTTTAAATGTATTTGTAGAAATTTATGTCATCTGTGAAAGGCGTAGGACCAAAAAATGTTCAACAAATCATAGATTTCGGTCCGAACAGACGTTTCCATTTTTGTCCCTCATACGTAAGCATAATTTGAATGCCCACCGCGCAGCGAGTCCACGCAGACACCATACGTCATCGGCGCGTTCACGTGCGCTCACCTCCTGCCTGTAAACAGTGAGAACAGCAAACTTTTCTGCTAAATCGACAACCTACACAGGAGGCACAAAAATAAAGGCATCTTTTATAACAACAACAGCAAAAACTGCCTGGATCAGCAAGAGCAAAAACCCAAATGAACATCGGTAACTTTACTGCTTTACCACGAGATGAAACAGCTGCAGGACGCAAAGGGTCTGAAAGAGTCGTTGCACTGGTTAGTTTGGTAAGGTAGGTACGCGATATGGTTGTATTGAGATGGATTCAGATATTCTACTTTGATGAAACATTCTGTTGCTTATGAAATTTGTGTTTGTTTACGGATTAGCGTAACGATATAGTTACTACGTCTACACAACGGAACGTGTGCTTAAACTAATTCTGATGTAAACCAGTTGTTAGGTTATTTTGGCAGTGTTATTCGACTTTGTACTGCAAAGTTGTGTCACTGCTGAATGAGACATGAGATGTGACCGTCTGATCTGTGCGTGTTCATGTGTTTTGGAAGAGGCGTGACTTTGGATGGCGGTTTGACTTGAGGGTGGGATCGGGATTTCATTGCTAGGCGGCTACCGTTAGCATTTTTCAAAATGTGTTACCCTACCTTTAACGTGCGACTATTCAAACATGCCACAACATGTGTTGTTTCAGACAGAGGACAACTACAGGAACAACATTGCTCACTCTGTGATGAGCAGACTTGCAGCGTAGGTAGAATTGAAAAATAACTGATAGGAAAAAACATATGGATCAATAGTGGAGGGCTTTGTATAACTAACTTAACTGTGCTAAGGATCACCTAACTTATGCCATCCCAAACATTGGAGCTTGCAATATCCCACTGCACATGTGGTTGCAGAACTCGTCATAGCTCCTATGAATAGGTAGACGGAGAACTACGGCACACGTGTTTGCCTCAGGGAATTTGCGGTCTGTGTGCAGAAACTCAATGATTGGTTTGTTTTTGAATCCCAGGGGGGGCAACTCCTCCAGCCCACAAGCAAAGGCCAAGACCTCCTGCAGAGTAAGGTATTTACTCTCTTCCACATGCATTTCTCCACCTGTGGCACATAATGTAAATATCTTAAATAAAAATATCATAAATGAGGTATTTGCTAAATAGTTTTGCATACTATTGACCTCATACCTTCCACATCCAACAAGAAGTCACGGAACCAGGCGTAGCTTTTAATTTCATTTTGCCTGCGGTTACTTCCCTCCTCTGAGAATTGTGTGGTAAAAACATCAATAAGGTCCTTGGCAGTCAGCGTCTTGTCTTTAGCCAGGAACAGATATCGAAGATGGTTAAAATGTTCCTTCATTGCAGTATGCAAACCCAAGCATCCCAGACCATCCACAAACCTACAATTAGAGAACTGTTTTCATTTCACACAGCAACTATTGAGTAACAGTTTACAAAATATCACAATTTAAGTTTCCCTTTACCGTATTTTTTGGTTTATAAGCCGCATTTTTTCATAACTTTTGAAAGCTGTTGCTGCGTCTTATAGTCAGGTGTGCCTTGTAAGTCAGTATGAATTAATTTTGACATTTATGAGGCAAGAGACAACATTACCAACTACAGCCTTGAGAGTCCATCATATGCTGCTTCTGTATTTATGTAATTCAATGAATTCAGTAATGTGGAATGACGAGTATGCAAACTTTACCCTAGATGACTTGTTTGGTTAATTTAGTGTATTCAACTTTCCAGGTAAGTTCTGTATGCTATAGTTTATAGTTTAAATAACTGATAATATTACTTTAAGGTACAGACATCTATTCAGCCTGCTGTTCTGCTATTGTTTAGTTGAATAACTCTCCTTTCCAGATTAAATGTCTGTTCTTCGGCTTGGATTTTGTGAAATAATTTTCTAAATAAACGCGTCACATAGTCCACTGTGACTTATATATGTTATTTCGTCTTAATGTCGCATTTTTGAATGATGTGGCTTCTACTCCGGTGCAGCTTATAGTCCGGAAAGTACGGTACTGATCTGTAAACTCCTGCATTCATGACAGCAAAATGGATGCAATGTTCATTAATAATAAGAAATTCTTCACTTAACTGTTCTAGTGCAGCATTAAGGCGCCCCTCCAGGTAAAACTTGGCTGCACACTGGATGACGGTCTCCCTGTCCTCAAGAGTCCGACACTGGATATTTAAGGATCCAAGGAGAGACAGGCTGTTTGAAGCCTGTTCTAAAGCCTCCCTGGTCTCCTCAATGTTTATGGCATCTTGTATCTAAAAATTTATTATGTTTTAGTAACATATCAACTTGTACTTTGGCAGAAAGACTGCATTATCCAATCAGCATTAACAAAAACATGTGCCTTCTGCAGCTGGCTCCTGAACCCTTCATCGACAATTTCTTTGAGGTCAACAGTCTCTGTAGCTTCACCCACAACCAGATTGAACAGTCGTGGGGCAAAGAAGTGGGGTGCTACACCACCATGTAAAAGGCAGACACTGATCATTTGTCCGATCATTCTGTGCTCCCCATTTGAGATAGCTGAGAAAGAAGTTTCAAATAGACATTTACATCTCATTGTTAACAAATTTCAAACATTGGTTCGACCATTGGATAAATGCAAAAAACTTAAAAACCCTTACCATGGCTATCTAGGGCCAGTAACTTAACCTTCAAACAGGCTCCCGCTCTGTATATCCTTCATAAGGAAACTGCAAAATTCCCTTGTTGGGCCTCCATCATCCACTGCCCCTTCTGGGTTATCGGAAAAAATCCATAAACACGACTCCCAAGGGTTTAAAAGGAGCGAACAATCTTCTAGAGAATGCATGCCATGCAGAGCCGTAAATATAAATCCTGCAGGCATTTATCATATTAGATGACTGATAATCCTCATAATAAATTTTTTTGGTGAGCTCCATTAGAATCTCTGTGGCACGTTGCCTAAAATGGAACAAGTGAAGTAAAAAACAACTTTACTTTCATATAAAATGGTGAGGTTGGAAGTAGGGCTGCCCAATATATGGAAATATTGCAAATGTGCAAAATCAGAGAGAAAATGCATTAAATATAATTTATATAGTTAGTATAAAACTAATTATACAACAGTTATTTCTTGTTCTCGAATCTGATTGGCTGATAGTCATGATATATTCTACTAGTATCGTAACAGTAACCGCTTTACCATTCATATTTTTTACATATCATTCCGCCACTGATCATGAATGAGTAAGGAAGGCACTTGAACTGTATTGTCACTCTGCCCTACAAAGCCAAAGCGCAGTAACTACGCATTTGGTCAGAGTTGTATGAAAGCAATATCGCTCTCGGAGTCGAGTGATATAGCTCTCTCTCTCATCACGGCTGTGAATGTGATGATGTATATCTATAATGCTCCTATTTAAGGGATATTGCTTAAATATTGCATATCGAATATCTCTTTATTTAGCATGCTATCACATTTGTCTTCAATATTGCACAGCCCTAGCTAAAAGAAATCACTATAAAAAAATGAAATAAGTAGGGGAGGGGTGTTTACTTAGTGTCTACTAATGAATCCCCCTCTGGACGTTCATCCATGCTTTGTTCATTTGGGGCGTTCATAGGACCCTCCTGTTTTTTCAGATAGAATTTCAGATAGTAAATTGTTTAAGTAATTTTCAAATAACAGAGCTTGAATCCATCAAGTGGAGATGTGACTTCAAAATCATAGTTTCATTATCATAATGGTCCATATTGATACTTCTAATGTAACAATTAGACATAAATTACATACTGTACCTCCACTGCCTCTCCTTCCAACCAATGAACAAAAAATGCGCAAGATGCAGTTACATGATTTTCCTCAAGGGTCCCTGTCATAGTGCTTAACAGCTGTGTGCCTGCACCTGGCATGGTCAAACAGAATCTCTCACTGGCTGAAGCATCATTGCCAGCATAATCCATAAGAATCTATAAAAAATAGAGGTTACAGGAAATACATGCACACATATAGACTATGCAGATGTTTATCTCTAGTTCTAAAAATACATTAGTAAATACCTGCAATGACTGTGTGGGAAGGAACTGCCTTGACTTTAAGGAACCATCACTGTATCTTAGTTGGATTCTGAAGCCATTTATAGGTTCAGGACACAGACGTCTACGTCTTTCCATTAAGGCCTTGTGGAAACAGGAAATACAGCTTTTGTAATAATTGATAAACTACTGATGAGATTTATATACAGTTCTAAAAATTTGTCAGTGGTTGGGAGAATAAGATCTTTGCTGTCTCTATACCAATTTGAACATTGGCAGGACTGAGAAAAGAATGGGTTTCTAAAGTGAAACTCACAAAAGGTGCTTTTCCATTGCATAGTACCCTACAGGTCAGGTCGTGTCAGCTCACCGTACTTTGGCTTGATCGCTTTTCATTGAGTTTAGTACCACTTCAGAGTGTGAAGGATTATAGGCGTGACATTATATTTAGGTATATACTGCTTTGACAGCATACAAAAAGTGGGAGCGAGCAAAAGAGGGAGCATCGTTGGAATGCAGTTTTCCATACATTAATTTATTTGTCAATCCACCACAAAACCAAAATTGACCACCACAAATAGATGTTTGCACATCACGTTTATCACTACCTCTGTCTCACATGATAGTTTCTGTACAAACACCCGTGGCGTCAGTTGACAGTCAGATGTGATGCCACAAACTGCAAGAAAAACACTGGTATGGTAGGGCTGGACGATATGGCCAAAATTTCTATCACCGATATACTTCTTAATTTCAGCTGATACGGATTAATCCCATAATGGTATGAATGTTTAAAAAATCTTGGGATAAAACGTTTTTTGGAAATGTAAACTCACTGTAAAATAAACATAAGACTTTAAAGGTATAGCGGAAGATTTTCCCGAATTATTTAAAAGAACCGCCCCTCCGTATTTTTTAAAAAATGCACACGAAACTCTACCTCCTCCCGAGAGGGAACGCCTGTTAAACGCGTGCACGAGACAGAGAGAGAGCATGCAGGAGCCTAGTTCTTCTATTCGCTCTGTTTACAAGTTGCTGTCGGCATGTTTACCGTGTCTGTGCGGTTCGTGACTCGTGCCAGGGCTAGCATCGCTAATCATAACTTACATCAACTTTACTAGCAGTGATTTTAAATGGATTTCTCCAAATAGCATGACAAAATGTACCTTTCCTGTAGAAACTTTGCGTGGGAAGCCCAACCTGTCCTTTTAGCTCACACCAGCAGCCAGCGTGTGAAATAGTCTCCCATAAACAGTCTGGTCTTGTTTCTTTCTTTATACGGTAGTCCTTTCTCTTCTTGTCATACAATTCGTAGACACTTTTTCTCTTGCGACCCTCAGACATTTTGAAAAAAAAACAGCGAGAACGCGAGCTTCAATGAATGGTTGAAACCGTAGCACAACACACATACACGTGAAAGTGCGCATGTGCAGAAAGTGAACCGAGAGGCGAGCACGTACGACGGTTATACGTCAACATATAATCAGAATGATTGACATCTGGGATGACCAATAACAGAGGTGATCCACCCGGAAAACAAAAATCTTCCGCTATACCTTTAAGGCGCACCTTCAATTTTATTGAGTTGCACCTAAACGTCAGTCAGTGATAAATGCTGTAATGCAGGAGTCTTAAACTAATGGATTTCTTCAGGTCTCAGTACTGACTTATATAGTTTTAATCAATTTGCTATTATAGTAATGTGGAAAATTTAATATTAGTCTCAGTGAAAGTGACCCTAAAACCTTTGAATGCTAGTACTTAGGCTATTTTATGTTGAGAATGAGACGTGGTCTGGGAACCACATGCTAATTTCTCATATTTGAGGCGTGGTGTACGAATGCCCAGAGCTGTTTATTGGGCACTATGAATGTCTATCAAATGCGTCTGTACGTAGCTCATAGCCAATCGTTTCAATTATACCAGATGACGTATGTAGAGCGACATAAATTCAAACGTAAACAACTTTATCGGGACGGGTGCACACAGCTGAAAGCTATGCAACTAAACCAGTAGCTGTATATTGATATTGAAAAGCAACAAAACTTAGTGGCACTGTGACAACCACAGAACAGGCATAATGACAATGATATTAATAAATACCACTTATCATTTATAAGTTAAATGGACTTCGTCGACGATGATGCCTAGCAGGTTGGTCCTATAAAACTATCATGTCTAACATGTTTTGCCATATCCAAACATCCTTCTTGGATATGCAATTGTTTAACACCATTTCATTTTATTTTAAATAAATTTGCGTTCAAAACTACTGAGAACACTGTCTAAGGCTGCATTGAAAAGTAACTTCGCGTCTGCTGCTGTGTTGGATAAACAAAACTGCTTTGGTGTGTCGCATAGACGTTGTTATTAGCCTCTTTCACAGAGTAATTCTGGTAAATTACCATAAATTTACCAGAATGAATTTACCAGTAAATACAAAAATGTGCTGTTCACACATGCAGTTACGTTCCGTCTTTTTACCAGTAAGACATCATTCACACATCATTTTTAAAATACCGGTAAACTCTGTGATGTCATTAAACAGACGTCAAGCAGCTGTGCCGCTGCTGGCTGAGCAATTTGTAAACATGGTTGGTTATGAGCGTCTTGAACGTACCCGGTCGGTATTTTGGTCAATGTTTTTATGTTTGTGGCAACAATTTTCATTAATGGGCTTGCTCCTGACACAACGACATTGTTCTGTGCAACTTCAGAGAAATTGTGTGAACCGTAAGGCAAGACATGCTAACAAGCGAATGCGACAAAAAAAAAAACAATACTATTTACGTACATGGCTACACACAGGTCTGTGCGGAGGACATGGGTAATTCCAAGAATGCAGGGTAAAGTGTTTTGGGATAGCGTATTGAACAACTTCAATGAAGAGATGTGGAAGGAACACTTTCGCATGTCTAGAGAGAGTTTTGAGTATGTCCTGCAACTCGTGAAACCCACACTGGAACAAAAGACTACTGGCAGGCGAAAACCCCTTGAATTCCGGCTCAGACTCGCTGTTGTCCTGTGGTGGTACGCCACCCCTAGTGAATACAGGACCATATCCTGTTTATTTGGTGTCGGAATATCTACAGCAGAGGTCCCCAACCACCGGGTCGCGACCCAGTACTGGGTCGTGGACAAGCTGCCACCGGCTCGCAAGAACATCCCGAAAAAATGTGTATAATAGCCACGTAATAGCTTATTCGGGTATTTTGTACTGTAAGAGCCGACTTCAAATAACATCAATAATTTCCACTTTTGAACAGAGCCGCGCTCTCTCTCTTTTTCTCCGCCTCTCTCTCTCTACCAGCGCATCAGCGATTACATTGCTGTCATTAGAGTTTGAGGATACAGTACTTCTAAAACACAATCGATCAAAGAATTGCGGAGGTATGACTTTATGAATCATTTGCAAATGTACGTCGCAATGATGTACATATGCGGAGACGTTCAAATGTGTGACAGCGCAAATGACTGAAAAGTAATTATTTTATTCTTCTTTAGAAGAACTTCAGAATTATCCATCGATCGCAGCACCATGATCAAAATAAACTATTAGGCTAATAATATTTTAACAGCTAGACTTTTAACGTAGGTTTGAAATGAACCTAAACTTGTCAATCATCATTAATCATGGTAAACGTGAGTCTCCGTGCCTCTGCGCCCAGCCGCAATTCTTCTGGCTTCTCTCCTCCTTCACTGCATTTTTCTTCTCTTCTGTTACTTGGAATTGGGTCCCGAGCCCGACCAAGATTCAAGCTGCCTTCGAGAACAGCAAGCCAAGTTCGTTTAGGTTCCATTAATTATTAAGACTAAATGGGCAGGCAAACTAGTAAAAACAATGAAAGTAAAAAACAATCCGCCAAAATATGGTTTTACACGTCTATAGAAAATATACTATAGCCTAAATAAAGCAATTATTAATTTTCCTAATGCATGGTTGTTATCTTTACTTCCGTTTAAAACGTAAATTTCGAAAAGGACGATTTTCAGCACGTTTGAACAGCAACTCAGCGACCCCAACCAATCATACAATCAAGTTGTTGCTATTGTTACATTGCTACACTTGTGCTATGCGATAGATTTGAGTAGACTACAGCTATGTTTATAATGTTTTAGTTATCTATATAACTTAAACATACAAACTAAGTGTAATAAATGTTTGTGCATGGTAAGTTTAGTGGTTATACGTTTTCATTGCAAAATGTCATGTCTGTTTGACAGGTGTAAAGAACTAGATTAAGATTCTTATTCTTTTACAGCTTCACAGATGTTTATGTTGGTTGGCCTGGTCGAACACATGATGCAAGAGTGCTGTCGAACTCACCCATATACCACATGGCTGAGGCCCATGATGGTTATTTGTTCCCTCGTGAGGTATGCTTTTTACACTATTATTCACAAGTTCGCATTAACATGTAATCAAAAGGGTAATGAGATAAAGCATATTTGGTGTGCTGTCCAAGGGGAGGGCTCCGGGCTCTGAATATTAGCCCGAACCCAGAGTACTTCCCCATCTTTAACTGGGATAGATGTACCAGCAGAGAGAGAGGTGATGGGTGGTGCAGGGATGGTGCAAAAAACTCATGGGACAGAGGTGAGAGACAGCCATATATAGAGAACTCTTTATGCTGATTGGTTGGATTAAATGACCACGCTCCTCCTGAACTTAGTGAAATAAACTTCATTTAAAAATGAATAAAGTTTTAAACTAAGTTCATTAGGAGCATTGTCATTTAATCAGCACAAAGAGGACTTTATATATACTGTAGCCATTTATTGTCAGCGTGAAAAAGATGAAGTTTAAGTGCCATTTTTGTATGTTTTCATGTTAAAAATGATCGTTTATTAGATGATTTGTCAGCTGATTTATCTGAATGTATATGCCGATTGTTTACAAATGTTTTCTCTTTTTGATTTTATGTGCACTCTGTGAAATCTTATGGAAAATTTACCATCAAGATGACGTGCTAATGCTGGTTTGGTGCTGGTTTAGCTGGTGTTCACTACCAAACCAGCACCAAAACACAACAAATGCTGGTCTTGTTGGTATGCTGTTTTTTTCAGCAGGGGCAGTCCATACCCTGCCTGTATTTCTATACAACATTGACATTTAAACGTTTCATCTTTTTCATCTGACATGCCTGAAATAAACCACCAGCATCAAACTGCATCACTGGAGTACGATTGTGTTTTTGTTTGTTGTTGTTGTATTATGTGTGTAACGGATGGTTTGTAGCTATCCGGGGCTATTCCTAGCTCATATGAATCGACAAGAGAAGTCTTGTCTGGTGTCCGAACATTTGATCAGTTTTTTTTTTTAACGGGAATTTCACTAGACGCTATTTGGGGAGTGTGGAGAATAACTTTTGTCACGTGACTTCGTGGTGTCGCGGTAGTGTCACGGATCTACGACACGGCGACCCGGGTTCGATTCTCTTCTATAGCGTATATATATATATATATATATATATATATATATATATATATATATATATATATATATATATTTTTTGTATATAAATATATAAACTTTAACAAAGGTCCACCGTTACAGAGTGCTCCCAACCATCACCTAAATAGTTAAAGGGGGAGGGGGGTTCTGGCTAAAATTCAGAGCTCTTAGGCCTCCCCTTGGACAGCACGCCAAATATGCTTTATTATCATTAACATGTAATCAACAGGGTAACATGTGTGAATAAGCTTGTAAAAACATAGTTTTTTTAAGCAGTGGAGCAGTTTGGCATGACCATCATTTTAAAATAATCACTACGTTATTTTGCAGAAATATATAATGGTGGATGGAGTGACGATACCTGTTCATCTTATTGGAGATGCTGCCTACCCACTGAAGAAGTGGTTAATGAAAGGCTTCACAAGTCACCCAAACCTGACACCTGACCAAACTAACTTTAACTTCCATTTGAGCTCAGCTCGAATGGTGGTTGAAAATGCCTTCGGCCACCTGAAAGGCAGATGGAGATGTTTGTTAAAGCGCAATGATGTTGAAATTAATATCATGCCTGACATTATTGTAGCTTGTTGCATCTTGCACAGCATTTGTGAACTCAGGAAAGAAATGTTTTTGCCTGAATGGAACATTAACCAAAGTGATTTTTCTACTGAGACTACTGACCAAGATCACAACACACGAATTGATGATGCACAAGCAATTCGCAGGGCATAGGCAACTCTCATGTAATTTCCAAGGAAATCTTTGTTATATTTATTGTTTGTTAAATTAATTTTGGCTATCTTGTAATTTTTTGTCTTTAATCCAAATGTTTCTGTTTTTAGAGTATCAAACTTTTATTTTTGCCTTTTATTTGCAGTTGCTGGTTTCATAGCATAACATATAGAAAACCTAAATATGAATGCAGTGTTAAATCATATAAGTGATTAATAAATTAATACATAAGCTTATAAATAAACTTGGATATTTTCGAAACAAAAAAGAAATATGTCTGCTGCTTTTGGAGGAACAAATACTTATGATGCAGAGAATAGTTCAGAGAATACAATTTAAACATTAACATGGAACATTTAAGCGCAACTCATAACATGCACCATTAGTGTATATCTTATAACTTGTAGTTAACTTATTTATTTGATCTACTCCTCTAAATCATCTAGGAATGAAGACCTAAACTGCGGATGGGGTGAGGCCTCTTTTTCTGGTGGATAGTATGGTGCCATGTAGCTAGTGCTAGGACCTGGGAAAGAGAACTGTTGTTGATGGGATGAATAAGGTGGATAAGATGTAGGAAGGGGTGGACGATTCATGCATTCCCTTAAGAGGTTCCCTTGAAACTCCATCATTTCCCTCCACATAGCCATTAGGGTTGCCCTGTCTTCCTTCTGTTCTTCCTGACCCCTTTTTATGCAGCTTCTCCTCATACTCCCTTTGTTCTTGGACATGGATAGCTTCTTGTTCTCTGAATGATTTGTCCTTTGACTCTAGCATTGTGGTTATAGACTCTGTGAAGTTTTTGGCTTTTTTTTGGTCTTCTTTTTAGGGTGTTGAGTGGTATCTGAAATACATAAACATTTTAAGTACTTACAGGTTTACATGTCATTAATGATTCTAGGTTAACTTAATGTAGTAATTATTAGAATTAACGTATACAGCTTTGAATATTAACAAATCTAGTATTATTCAAGAATTGTAAATGGTTCAAAGGTAGTGTTTATTTATTAAGCTATTGTTAGATCATGTTAACGGTTGCTAAGGACAACATACTAATTAAACCTCATTGTATAAAGTGCTACCAAAACAAACAATAATATTTGTCTACAACCAACTAATGTTACACCACTGTTACATGCATGTTATAATATTAAAGCAATACATTTAATTAACCGACCCACCTTCTGCCACACAGTCCGTCTCGATGTCAGGCGGCATACTTTCACCGCTCGGAGAGTCTGCGGAGCTAGTTTGAGGCTCCTCTGTGTTCAGGCTACTGCTTAAAGCCACTGGTTCTGTAGAGTGACTGTTACCCCAAACGGACTGACAAAGCTCAAAATATGCCCACGAAATCCTGCCGTTTCCACTTCTTTTATGATGGTCATGTACTTTCTGAAACTTCAGCCTCAGCGTTTTAAGTTTGCTAATCACCTGACTTTTACTTCGGTTTATACCTTGTTCTTTCAGAAGTCTCGTTATTTTATCGTATGTTACGGTGTCACTAACTGTTCCGTTAAGTTGTCGACAAATCTCCTCATCCGCTCGAATGAGAAGAAGCGCTTTTGTTTCAGCATCACTCCAGTTTCCAGTCATTTTGATTTTGTAAACAGCGCGGAGTAAACGCGTCACCTGTATCAAAACGTTCTGATTGGCCCGAAGCTGTCAGCGCGGTCTGACGTCGTCCGTTCTAAATGCCGGTAATCCTGTATTTTTTGTTCACACATAGCGTTTACCGGTAAATTACTGGTTATCTTACAACCTGTCTTACTGGTAAATTGGGAGCACTGATTTACCGGAAAGGTTCTGTTCGCACATGACATGTTAACTGCAATTTACCAGTAAATTACCAGTAAAGAATGTATGTGTGAAAGGGACTATTGTCTTGCTGCCCCCTCCCCGTTCTGTGATTGGTTCCCTATTTCAGGGGCAAAATTGGTCCATAGTTTCCATGCTACACTTGCAGCATGAATACATTTGCGCACAAGGCAGCATGGGAACACCAAGGCTAGTGGAAAAGCCCCCAAAAGTAAGCTGACACCCATAAAACCTGTGGGGTACTACTATGCAATAGAAAAGCGCCATAAGACATCAGTGAATTGACTACCAGATCAAATTTATCACAAATTCAATACTGCTGAGGCAAAATTAAAAGCATGTTTAATAAATTTTCCTTGCAAATTTTCCTATTAAATTTACCAAACTTTTAGAAAAGTTTCTCTCACTGACAACTCCCACTAAAGAATAAAATTTACTTACATTCAATCTTCATTCTGCACTGTATATGCCCCCCCCCCCCAAAAAAACAGATAAAGTACAAATTATTGCATGTATCAGTTTATTCAATTAGCAGATGAAACTTACTTCCACTACCCGTCCAAAAGATGGCACTGGATTTTGCTCTCTGGCCTGTCCAAGAATGAAGGGAAAAACATTAAATCAAAAGTGCACACCAAGTACTTTAACCTCCCTTATAACTTGGAGGCTAATCCTGATTCCATTTCCGTGCAATAATGAATCCAACAGATTTGTAATTCCAAATAGTGACAATTCATCCAAAGTAGATCTTACAGTACCTTCACATCCTCACCCGCACCACCATTCTCTAATGTGTTTGAGCTATTTCCAATGTTGTGTGCAGTAAAGGCTATCCTTCCTGGTGATAGGGGTGCATGTCTGTCTTCTATTGGGGGTTGCACAGCTATTATCAGGTGACAGAGGGTCCGAGACAGAGTGTCTCGTGCTAGTGGAGGGAGGGGAGTTCAGTGTTTCAGATATTGTTGGCTGGCTATGCATGGTAACTGGAGGTTGTTCCTGACCCTGTGGCTATAAATTACAGGTTAGTAGAATTGCATACAAATGTCCAAAACCACTTAATCTTTTAAATTCATATGAACTAAATCAATACATAAAAAAGATCAACAGATACTTCTATACAAATTGGGTTACCTTGATTCTGACATAAACTGCAGACCTGTTCAATTCAAGGCACTCTTTTATGGCACGTGGTGTTATGGCAGGCAAATTCAGGACGGTGATGTTATGGCGTCCATCCTTCCGACAGATCTCGAATGGCCTGTCACCAAGCATTGTGAAAACACGTCTTATTTCACTGACAAAATCCTCCTCTGTCTGGTCCAAAGACACATAGAGACTTACAATCCCCTGGTTCTCTGCAATAAAAAAACCCCTAATCAATCCTGTCATAATACCTCTGGCCATTTGTTAATTTAAACAAATACCAAAACTTTTTGATGCCTATGTGGCCGATAACCGATGCTGAACCGATTTTTATTAAATGTAATACTTCTGTTTTTGACACAATTACTACACTACTGGACTGAACAAACCCTTCTAATAACAACAACAAATTACTCTCTCTAAAAACAAAGTAATAATAGAGGGGTCTGGAATAGTGAAGAATAATTTGCTGGATAGTATTAATTTAATGAATAATATCACTGGAATAATACATTGTTAAGAAAGTAACAAATAAAACAGCTTATATATCAATGCATCTCTTAACTGGTATTTTATGTCAGAATAAATAATAATTCATATTTTGTTGGTATATCTTATGAAATGGCTTTTGACAAAGCGCTGTTTGTCTATGCATTAACTCACGCTTTAAAGGCGGAGTGCACAATGTTTCAAAGCCAATGTTGATATTTGAAATCACCTAAACAAACACGCCCCTACCCCAATAGAATCTCGACTTTCTTTTAAAAGACCCGCCCCACACATACGCAACCCGGCAAGGATGTCGGTTAGTAGACACGCTCCTTACTGCTGATTGGCTATAAGTGTGTTTTGGTAGTCAGCCCGTCTCCTTTTCCAAAGCGTTTTTCAAACATTGTGCACTCCGCCTTTATAAGGTGATGCATGATCTCAAAGCAAATGTTGATATTTGAAATCACCTAAACAAACACGCCCCTACCCCAATAGAATCTGGACCTTCTTTTGATACACCCGCCCTACACATACGCAGTGTTGGCAACATTACTTTAAAAAAGTAATTAGTTATAGTTACTAGTTACTTCTCATAAATAGTAACTGAGTTAGTAACTGCGTTACATCATTATAAAAGTAACTAATTACCAGGCAAAGTAACTATTGCGTTACTTAAAAAAAGTTCAAATATTTCAAATAACTTGGATGCCCCCAATATAACATTTGTTGAATTAATTAGACACTAAAGAGAAACCACTAATTTAGTCCCTTATGAAAATGAACCATGGTTTTGCTACAGTTAAAACCAAAAACATGGTTACTGCAGTAAAACCATGGTTACCACAAAATAACCATGGTTTTGACAACAAACCATAATTCACCATGGTTACTGTAATAAAACCATGGTTTTACTGATAGCAATCAATACGTCAAAAAAACATGGTTACTGCACTTTTACCACAAAAAACCGTGGTTAATTTTCCCAAGGGGTGGCAGCATTTGATGATGTGGGGTGCTTTATTAGATCAGAATTACAGACGTGAAGAGGCTCTTTCTTACTCTGCATAAGTTGCACATTACATAAACATTCTTGCGTTTCACCTCAACGATGGAAAAGTAGTGCTTATTATACTTTGTGTTTGCGACTGCTACCGTTGAGTTTGTAGTACTTGTCATCGCTCTGTCATTGCGGGTGTGGGACTCGGACGGACTGCAGCGCGAGGACCGGGTCTTAGTGTCTAGCAGCATCAACCGCTGCTCGTTGAGAAGAGAGAGTGATACATGCTCTCGCGTCAGTCTCCAACCACGCCAGAAAAGATCGCTCGATTTGTCCTAGTTGCTTTTTGTAAATAAAGTCACTAAAGGGGTTTAGAATGTTGCTAAACCTAGTAACAAAGTCACAAAGTTGGCAACACTGCACTGAACTTCTTGGACTGTGCAGGTGTTTGCGTATGATCTCTGCCTGCCTCTGGTTGCCTAGCGATGGAAATTAAGCCAATCATCGTCGCTTATGTGGTTGTCCCACCCCCTCTAACACACACACACACACACACACACACACACACCAATCAGCATCAGTTATGTGTCTCTCAGCCCCCAACACACACACACACTATGACAAACATTGCCTGTCTGCATGAGAGAACCTACTCTGGTGAAAATCGCTTTAGTGAGATTAATTATAGTAACGCGCAGCATTTATTGTCAATAACGGTAACGGCGTTATAACGGGAGAAACAGTAATTTATTTGATTACTCGTTACTGAAAAAAATAACGCCGTTAGTAACGCCGTTTATTTATAACGCCGTTAGTACCATCACTGCACATACGCAACCCGGGCAACGATGTTGGTTAGTAGACACGCTCCTTACTGCTGATTGGCTACTAGTGTATTTTGGTACTCGGCCTGACTCCCTTTTCCAAAGTGTTCTTCAAAAATCATGCACCCCGCCTTTAACTGTATCAAGATGCGATAGCTAGCAGAGGTAATAACTATTTCATTAATATCCGCAGACATTTATTTAGATGTTTTTTAGCGAAATAATGTTTATCTACTATATATAACAGGGTAAGTTTTGTTAAAAGTTAGCTACATATGGTGACTGTACTTAAGCCTTCAACCCGGAAAAGTGAACAGCAATATGAACATGATTTTATGAGGCTAATGAATTAGCATTTTAGGGCTTCTCACAACATATATAAGGCAGGTTTCCTGGACAGGGTTTAGCTTAAGCCAGGACACGGCCTTAGTTTAATTAGGAAATATAACTAGTTTTAACATTACTAAAACCTTATTAAAAACATTACTTGTATGCATTTTGAGGCAAAACAAAGGGCACTGATGTATTTTAAGATATGTCAGTGCAAGTTGATTTCAGTTTGGACAGCTCTAACATTTATTTTAGTCTAGGACTAGTGTAATCATCCCTGTCCAGGAAACCACCCCATAGAATCAAAACAGCTTTACAGCAAATGCATGTTTTATGTTATAATCAGCAAAGTATTTATTGTCAGCTCATTAGCAGAGATTTCCATGAACTGAGTCTGTCAGTTAAGAGAGACAGAAAATGTGCAAAGCAATGGGCCTCCAGGAATGGAGTTGAGAACCGCTAGACTAGTATATTTAAAACTAGTTACAGTTTGAGACAAAAGTTACAAAGGATTTTACACATTCGTTTTTACCTCTACCTTACATGTTGAAAACCGACTGTTTTCTCATCAATTCAATACTTACGTCGTGTAACTGGTTGATTGGATCCCTCATTTATAAATCCTATACGAATTCTCAATGTCCGCGGACGGTTTACCCTCCTCCTTCTTTGTGGCCTGGGATTGGTCTCGTTTCTGAACTCTCGCAACCTAAGTACCCAAATACAAAATTAAAACACTAAAAATTACATTGCCATTTATTTACCCCTTAATTAACCCACATGATTGAACAATTATCTTAGCAATAAGTGTTTTTGACAGTTCTCCCGCCGAAACCTCATTGTTGTCGCAGGAACGCGCACAGCATTCAACCATAATTAATATAATTTAACGTTACTGCCTTTCAGTAAGTAACATTTACCGATAGATGGTTCATTCATACAAAGAAAATTGTATCTCTTGTAGTTCTCATATGACGTTATATTAACGCCAAATTACCTCTCAATTAGACTACCGTCTTGATCCTCATTTGCCATAGTTGCTTGTCCAATTAACCGGTCAAAGTTAGCATTAGTCTGTGAACGCGAACTAACGAGACGGGACCTGTACCTTTGATCCGACATCCTTGTAGAACAGAGCACTGATTATCATGCATCTGGATGGCTTCACGATGACACATTGAGAAAAGGGCGCCCGGTGCGTCAGACTCCCCCTATTGTTCACCCCCAAATAACCACCAAATAAAATAAAACTTTCTATTGTTGGACTAAATGATAACAAGAATTGTCTTCCGCTTCTTTTCATTTTTATTTTATATTAACGTGTTCCACCTGTTATAAAATATGAATTTATAATACGTATTAGTAAAACTGTTTTTAGAAGTACCCCCCCCCTTTACGCAAATTAAAAAACCCTGGTAACTGTAGTTAAATCATGGTAACCACAAAAACCATGGTTTTGCTGATAGTAATCAACACACCAAAAAACCAAGGTTACTACACTTTTACCACAATAAAACCATGGTTAATTTTCGTAAGGATCAAGTGTTAAACTTAAATTAGTGACATACATGACAGAAAATATTTCACAGCAAATAATCACATTTTTAGAAAGGAAAAAGTGAGTTATATGATGAGAAAAGTCTGTTAGGGAGCACCTGTGGGGCAAAACACATTTTGTTACATCTAATTATATGAAACCAAAATTCATAAAATTGATAGTCATTTAAACTGGGATAAATATTATCCACATTATTTTCGAACGCAGAAGTACTTGATTTCCTTCTTTGTGCGAGACGTCCGTTTTAATAACCGACCGGGAGCACACACAAAACAAGATTTAAACAGTTAAGGTGAATATTTACTACACCTGCCATGTATAACCTTGTGTGAGGGTGAAATGAAGAAGTGGCCTGATATATCATATGAAGATATATTCAATTATTTCATGTCGTTGTTCAGAGGTGATGGGTCTTCAATGCGCAAAAGCCTTCATGGCATATCCAGGGACATATTTATAGAGCTAATCAACATCACACAATCACTAGGTAAACCTATGTAATTGACAACTAGCTCAAAAAACATCTTAAAGTAAATGTAATTGATATAGCGCTATTAACAATTGTTTATAGTACTAAAGCAGCTTCACATTAAATAGAAACAAAGATAACATAGAAAAGCAAATAACAGAGCATGGCAGTTTAAAATAAAGTTTAGTATCAAATATTTTAAGTTACATGAAGTCATTTCTTCATAAATAACGCAAGTAGTACTCCTATACTATATTATGAATATAGTCTAGAATGGAGTACATGGAGGTATTAATTGCTTTTAGTAATAGAACAGTGTAGTATGTAATACTACAAACCATGCAAGATTGCCATATTTACTAAAGATTTTATTTTCTGTGATAGTAGCTTAACCAAAAGAACAGACAAATCAAACAACAACAGAAGCATTGATATCGTAATGAGAGCAGTATTAGGCTAGTGCATAATCCAAAGCTGTTATTAAGCTATTACAACTACTATTAAAATAAAGAGTCACAGAACTACAGTATTACTGAAGGCTATGGATGAACCACAGACTGCAGGAACATAATAGTCATCTCAAGTAGGTCAACACCCATGCCATCCCTGGATACATCCAGAGGATCCACCATTAAGTGTAGTTGCTGACGATGATCATCATTTAGATGGATCAGACTTTCAGGGACATGAATGGGCTCTCTCAATAAAGGCTCAGCATTCGGGTACTCTAGTGTGTCCCTGTCTTGTGTCATTGCTGGATCTGGCCTCTGTGGAAGAACCCCGGCTTGTAGTTCTGGGGCAGTGAATACACCCTGAATGGCTCTCAAGGGCCTGTTCCGCAACCACAGGCATGCTCCAACAAAAACCTAGAGTGGCGTTCTAAATCCCTCAGTACGCAGGCCATGATTATTCCAGCGATGTTGAAAAACTCCAAGATCCCGGTTCGAGGGAGATACACATAGTGCAAAGCCCAAATGTGCAGTACATTTTCAGAATCAATAATCCCCTCTGACTCCAGGAACGTAAATAGGCCATGGTAAACATTGATAATGCCAGACCAAAGATCACGCCAAAACCTCTCGATCCTCTGATTGTGTGTACTCTGACCTCTGAGAACACTCCTTGTGCCTATTCCATGGAAGACATTCATGAAGAGACACACATCAATGTTCTCTACACCATAATCACAACGCACTTGTGACGGCACACCATACTGTGTGACTGCTGTGTTGAAATGTTGCAGGACTGTACTGCTGCGATTGTTGTTGGATGCCACAAGGAAAACCACAAGCCGACTGTAGCCATCAATCGATCCATGAATCACAATCCGCCACCTTCGAAAGCAAAATAATTTTTAAGTTAACAAGCAGCTCTTCCTCTACTTGAATATGATAGAGGATTACATATCTGTTGAAGTCATCAAATTGGAAATCACTGAAAACAATATCTGAGGTGTTGGTGGTGTAAGACTTTAGTATTTTGTAAAGTAATAGAAAATTTTACTATAAGACTGTTATTTTAGTTGTATTATTTTAATAATTTCTTTAGTCACATTATTGTAGTTGTAGTGAGCCTTTAGCAGAAATAAATTTATTAGCAGAAAATTAATCATGACCTTATAAGCTTGTGATAACCATCGAGGTGCCAAAGAGAGTTTGGGCCAGCTACTCGGTATGTTCTGCGATGCAGTCTTTGTGATGTAGCTCTCAAAACTGCTGCATCTGGATTGGTTCGAAACATACACGCTCTCACCCTCCTCCTCTGTACAAGTACACCTGCTGAGCCTAACTGAGCCCTCACAGATTCAGGTCCAAGTAGGTCATTTTGACCAACAGCATTGATGACCATTCTGTCAAGCTCCTGATCTGTAATCCTTGCATAGCGTCTCAATCGATTAAGATGCATGACTCTGTTTAAAGGAAAGGTTTGAACAGAACAGTTTTTGTTTGTTAACCCTTAGGGTAAATTATTATTAGTGTTTTTTAATAAACTTTCACACAGCCACCACTTGCAGACCCTCTTTAATCCTTTAAGCTGCACATATGCCCATTCTATAGTTTCCTGACAGACACTGGTTGTGGGAAAACATGGGACAATCTGACTTTACCTATTCACATTAGTGAGTTAATTTGAAAATGATGTAAGACAGTAAGTCATCAGAATTTCTGTTATATTTCCTGTGATCACATGAACATTTACAGTAATTTGATGGCATGCACAATTATCTAATACGTGTAGTGGTGCACCGATAAATGCCGATATACGCTAATAATAGGTGGCCCATAACTAACCTGAATCGCACAGCCGATATTATTCACAGCTATTTCCCGTACGGCTTTTGATCAGTAAGTCCTTATCGATCTGAAATCACTGTTAGGTTGAGTCATTTAAAACATGCATTTGAAAATGTCAAACATAATCATTATACATATTCTTTATTACAGCGCATATGAGTTTCTGCACGAGAGCGCCCTCTGGCTTTTGGATGTAGCAGCATTCCACTGTAATTAATTGAGAAGCATAGCAATCATTATCGGTTGATATATCGGTGCACCCCTAAATACGTGTTAGACAGGCTGAACCTCACCTTAGTCGCCGTCTCACGGTGGATCGTGACACATCAAGGAGTTCAGCAATTGCCTTGAGGTAAATCCAGCCCCCACCAGAAGCTCTAGCTGTTGCCTGGTTATATCATAGGATGGGGGACCTCTTCCACCATGAATCAAGGATACTTGATACCCACTTGCATTTTCTAAAAGTATGGAACAACAGACAACATTTTATAAGGCGTTCATTAGAACTGGCATGCAGACTACATGATCATAACAGGCCTTATTTAGTGGTAAATACTTTCAGTCCATTAACAATTTGACTGGCAAACCTTAGAAACTGCATTAGGTTTGATTGGTGTTCAATAAATAAAAGTATATTTCGACATGATTGGCCTTTAAAATTGGGCAAAAAAAAAACAGCAGCCACCACCATTACATCGTATATATTTTAAATAAATGTGTGCAACAATCAAAACATAAATATTATCAATGACATTACTACCATGATTATTGGCCTGGTCTCGCAAAATCTGTATGAATGCTAAGAGAAGTCCAAGGAGTTCTTGCGCAGAAGCAGTCCCAAAGGGTACCCTGTTTAGACTGAGCAACATCGTTTCCAGTCTACGAACACATAACAAAATACTCAAGACACAAAAATACAAATTGGGTGCACACCTGGTCTAGATAAATTTGGTCACCATATACGGAGTCTATAATTATTCTGATTTTATGTGCTATCTGACAGATCTGAAAAGTAATTCCTTTTTGTAAATAATTTTAATACCCAAGTTTCCGAGATGGGCAGGCCTCAAACTTTAAAAAATGAAGATGGGATAAAGATTTTGGGATTTTGCCCACAGTAAACCCACACAGGCCCCATAAGGGCTAGCCCATGTGGACCCCCTATGACTTTGCCCTTTTGGGCCCCATGAGGGTTTTTTTATGGGCCAACCCTCTGTGGGCATTCCCACAGAAAACCCACACAGGCCCCATATTTTCTAGCTTTTCAATTTCAAAAAGAAAGTGTAACATCCACTAGATGGCGCCAAACCCAATTTATCAAAAAGTATAAAAATTATTTATTTTTACTACATTTATGTTTGATAGTCGTTCTGAGTCTGATCTCTAAGTAACATAAATTCCTTTACAAAAAATGCAATTTTTTAAGCTTTTTGATCAAAATGTTGTATTTTTGAAGAGAAATATTTCAGTGGTTAAATTAAAGGCGGAGTCCACGATGTTTGAAAAATGCTTTGGAAAAGGAGACGGGCCGACTACCAAAACACACTTACAGCCAATCAGATCAAATCAAATGCCGGGTTGCGTATGTGTGGGGCTCTCAACAGAAGGTCCAGATTCTATTGGGGTAGGGGCGTGTTTGTTTGGGTGATTTCAAATATCAACATTGGCTTTCAAACATCATGGACTCCGCCTTTAAGTGAAAAAGTATAGAATGAAAAGTTTTTCCCCATTTTGTTTGTTTGAAAGCAGAGGGTCTGTTCTTTCATTTGATATATTTGAATGTTTATATATTTATAGAAGATTATTGTTCCTGCAAGGAATTTTGCTAAACTTTTGTGAAAATCACAAAAATGATGGCGGGCAACTTTTCTAAAAAAGGCTGGCGCCGAATGAGTTAATCATAGTAATAATATTTTTTTATGTTTTAATTATTAAAATAAGTATAATTATTATAAAATTATTCAAATAAATATCATTGGTTGTTAATAGGGATGCAGCGATAAGAGACAACATTAAAAATCTTACACCATTAGATGTTTTTTGAGTCTGCATTTAAAAACTGGTAAGGAGGGTGCAGCTCTAATAGACAAAGGGAGCTTATTCCACAAAGTAGGGCCAGAGATCGCAAATGCTCGATCGCCTCTGCGACTGAGTCTGGTTCTCTGGACTGAAACGAGACCGAGATCAGCAGACCTCAGATGTTTGTTTGGCCTATGAACACTAATTAGCTCAGAAAGGTACGATGGTGCTTGGTTGTGAAGGGCTTTATAAACAAAAATAAGGATTTTATAATACATTCGTGAAAAAATTAATTGGTAATTGGTAGCCAATTTAAAGAGATTAAGATTGGAGAAATGTGATCAAACTTACGTCTACCTGACAACACTCTTGCGGCTGCATTCTGTACCATCTGAAGGCGCATTAAAGATGACTGACTGATACCATAATACAAAGAATTACAGTAATCTAATCGTGCGAGAACAAACAAATGAATAACCTGTTCAGATTGTTTTTTTGATAACAGAGTTTTAAGTTTGGAAATGCGTCTTAGATGGTAGAAACAGGATTTCACAACTACACTGATTTGTTTATCAAAGTCAAGGTTTTTATCAATGTAGACACCCAAATTATTAACTACAGAGGTCAAGTGAGAAGCGAGATGGCCAAAGTGAGGGGCATAGTCATCGTATGTTTTAACACCAAATAAAATAATTTCAGTCTTATTTTCATTAAGCAGTAAAAAGTTCAGTTTTAGCCATGATTGTAGCTCATTTAGACAGGAAATCAGAGGACCTAAGGGTTCGCTGCTTTTATGCTGCAGTGGTAGATAAAGCTGGGTGTCATCGGCGTATAAATGAAAAGAAACACCATACTTCCTAAAAATAGAGCCTAAAGGTAACATAAAAATGGAAAATAAGACAGGAGCTAAAATTGAACCCTGTGGTACACCACAGGTCAGATTACAGGGAGATGAGCTTTGATCTAATTAACATTCAACTGACCAGGGCTGCGTTTTCTGTTGTCTCTTAGCACGCTATGAAGACTCAAGTTAAACCTTAACTACAGGAATACCTTTTCTAGGCGTGTTTCCCGAACTGTACCTTAGCGGGTTTCTTAAGGTATTCCTTCTTACGTACGACGTTACCAGGTGCTGTCCATGGCGATGGTGCTGAATAGGTTGATATCGATTGCTCGACAATCAATTGTTCACTTTATGTAATAGGTTTCGCTGCAACCCAATATCACGCAAATACGTGACTATTTCACGTATGGACCAACCTGAAAATGTCACGTTTTGCCGGGTTTGAACATGAGCATGTCACGTTTTCTGTTTGTGTCAATTTCACATTTTGGTTACTCAACTTTTTTGTCCTAATTTCTTACCATTGTCGCTTCGATCCTTACCTAAACAAACTCTAACCCCAACGTCAGGCGACAATTGGTTAAAGTTTAGAAAATATAAAAGAATAAGTCTTGTATCTTAGCATAAACATAAACGGACAGCGGTCTTCACCGGCAGGTAACACTAATAGTAGTCCCTCCAGGAAACATTAAATGAACTTTAGTTCCTAGTCTGTGAAATAGACTTTATGACAGCGCACGTTCTTTTCGCCTGTTGACACGTTAATAACATGCGCTATATTCCACAGAAAACGCATGCATTTGATGCACAGTTCGGTTATGCTAACGTCAAAAACGCGCGTTTTCGCAACCTAAGAGCGCACATCAAGAACGCACGCTATCAGGGCAAACCATGCATCCAGGACGCGCGTTATTTCTTGAAAAGCGCATGCTTTTAAGGGCGCGGTACTGTGATTCAAGAGCGCGCGCTAAGAACGCGCGCTATTAGGACAAAGCACGCGTCGAAGACAAATCGCACGCTTTTGACGTGTATGGGGTGTGAAAGCTGAACTTCCTTTCCTAACAAAGCAGACAGTCGTGTCAATCGTCGCATCCCTTGTCGTGTGCTGACTTCGTGCCTGAAAACGAACGTGAGATGCTACGTGACGTCTGTAACTTTTTTTCTTAATTTAAGTACGCCTTTATAAATTTTTAATTTTTTAGTTAATGTTCCCTGTGTTTTGAGCACGTTTCTTGTAACAGTTAACTACGTTTTATTATTTTATCGATAATTTTATCCTATTGATGTTAAAGTTTTCACTTTTGTTGTCATATGTTGTAAGTTGAAAGCACTAATAAAACACTAATAATTGTGTTAAATGAAATCCAGCTATTGTTTGTAACAGCCAAATGTCATTGAAACAGTTTATTTAGCACAAACATTAAGACACTGCTTCACTTTTTCACGATATGGTATTATGTGGTTATAATCTTCCCTTTTGAGAAGTGCTTGAAAAACATGGAGAATGGATATACCACATATATAACTGCACTTACCGGACTCCCCTAACTAACTAGAGCTAGTGTACATAGCGTTTTCCAACAAGGCAGGCAGACTTCAGTGTAAAGAGGCACTCCGTTGTATAAATGCCGATTCGTCATTTTGTTTTACCGTTAGTTTTCTAAAGCATGTTGCATTCATTACATTTTTAATCAGCCAAATCGTTATGATACGAACGGCGTTTTTGTATAATTAAAAATGGTTTTGTAGCATAGATACCACGCGTTGTGCATTTACCGGACTTCCTCCACAAGGTGTCAGTATATCATATTTCATATTAATATTTACAAGTTCTAATGTAATACTAACTGTAACAGTAATCCAAAACATCTGAACTCACTGAATGGGTTAAAATAGCTTCTTTTAACAGTTCTAGCAAATGTGTCTGATGTTTGGTTTGTTGTCCTTTCTGGGGGTGTATGTTTGGAAATGTGTTGTTATATTATTAATATTATAAATATATTTATGTTGTAATATTGTATTGTCCATCATTAAGTCTAATTTAAAGGTTTGGAGAGTTTCAGTATTATCTGTCCTGGCCAGAATCTAAATAATGTTACTAAAACAATGATGCTAGTTATAACTTTGTCACTACATATTTTAAATGTTACCCAATTTAGATGTTATTTTCGGTTTTGAGGTGGAAAATATCAGAGATGTTTGTAATGAAGCATTAATGAGGAAATTATTTCAAAACCAATGAATTATCCACCAATGAAAATTTCACTATAGCATTATCCCTTACATTGTCCCATGATTGTAGAGTGACCATAAAGACAACCAGCAATTGTAAAGATAGATGGTTTTTATTGCTATAATCACAAAGTGAGTTGCACGTTATCATAAAGTCTGCTTGAGACAGTTAATTATTATTTTTACATTTTGTGACAGTTTAACCTGAAAATAAATCCACATCCTTTCACTTCAAGAGTGTCATAATAAGTATAGATAAGTTTCCCGGGTGAAATAGTCAGGCCGCCATTAGCCTTTCACTCTGCCAACGACTTCAGGTTTTGTCTGCCAAGCAGAGTGAAAGGCTAATGGCGGCCTGACTATTTCACCCGGAAAAATTGCCTGTAGTGGTTCAACTTCATATCTATTCACTTTTGTAGTGATGGTTCACTACTGATTGTTCAAAAATATTCTTGCCATATTTAATGCCTCCTTGTAAATGTCCACACCAAACTCTTCGCTGGTTTTTAAAGGGTCAATACTTCCATGGAGCATTGGCAACAGCATTTCTTGAAGTGCTGGTTGCGTCATTGGGACTTCAAGGTGTTGCATAGGATCCTCAACAGCAACTGGCCCATTCCAATCAATTCCCCATCCTGTCATATCACCCTATTAGAAAAACAAATCATAAGGCACATTTATACTTTCAAAGCAATTTGTCATTATGCAAGTTGGTCAACAATCCACACAGCACTCTAAAATGTTTGAGTCTAATAGACCCCTTCAAGGTTTGTAAACATTGAATGACTATCAGGTGCGCGCTGCCGGGGTCAAACTGTTCATACCATCCATGCATTCTAGTTTAATCTAACAGGGCTGAAAAGTTATGACTTACCTGAAACAAAGTGAGCACTACAAACACAAGCCTCTTTGATCATTGCATTGTCCTAGTCTGTACGTTTAATTGCTTGTAAGCACAGAGATGTTTTATTTTTTGTTTTTGAGATTCTGCAGGAATCCCGAAAAACTTAACAGCAGACCTGGTGCGATTTTCACAGCCCACAACGCGAGTAGGCATATATGACATTACCAAAAAACACGCAACTCAACCTGCTGTAATCATAGATATGTATAAAGGCTAGATGTCTCACCCACGCTGCTGGCCAATTGAGTGGAACGTCCGCATTTTGGCAGCCATCTTACCACAGGGCGCTCACTCACTCGTAGCATTGAGTTTTAATGATGCAGGTACTTTTAAATGACCATAACTTGCTTAATTTTTTATCTAATTTTCAAACCGTTTGGTTTGTTATAAACGTCAAAGACCACATACTGCTTTTCTTGTTCTTCCTGTGCATACTCTAATATGTTCATGTCCACTAATGGCAGGGTAAAAAACCAAGGTGGTATTGGCGATAAAGCTACTGTCGGGCTAACCATTCCCTCTTTCAATCCCACTTCCTGTACCCATTCCCTCACCCTCCACCCAAATCCCTTGCCTTTCTTGGTCTCATACTCCCAGCAGGGCTCCATGACCTTTTTAGCAGGATTCCCTTGACTATGGCCCTCCAGATTTGACCAGTAAGCTAAGGATAGTTTTTCCCTTCTTAATGCCAATGGCATTTCTCCCAGCTCCACATGTAAACTCTCTATTGGGGAGGATTGAAGTGCTCCACAACAAAGCCTCAGTGCTCGTGACTGTATTCTCTCCAGCTTCATGAGTCGAGAGTCAGACGCAGATCCATAGACAAAGCAACCGTAATCCATTGCTGAACGCAACAGAGCATAATATAATGTCATTAAGGAGGATCACTTGCCCCCCACTCTATCCCTGTCAGACACCTAATAACATTTAATATTCTCTTGCATTTTGTCTCCAATTTATCAATATGCACTTTCCATGTAAGCTTCCTGTCAAACCAAAGCCCCAAGTACCTGGCAACCTCTATGTAACGACACAATAAAGTGGAGGAAGCAAGCGCAGGCGATCAAAACAGATTTATTATAAATGATGGTAAATGCAGGGAAACACATAGAGCAAGTGACTGAGTCCAGGATGTTGGCAATGGTGGTCGAAGGTCTACGGTGGCGTGAAGAGTGTTGAGGCGTGAAGTCAGTGAAGAGTGTGATGATGGCCAATGGATGAAACCAGGAACGAACCAAACACTCACACGGAGACGACAACACGAACACAGATCCAAACACGACGACGAGAGACGATAATCCAAGTGGAATGGCTGGAACATGAAATGAGGATCTGACAACAGGAAGAGAACTGAGTGAGTATATGTAGCTGATGGGTAATGAGGATCAGCTGGAGCGAGGCAATCATACACAGGTGACAACACTTAATCAAACGAGCACATGGCAGAGGTGAGTGAACAAACAAACACACACACACATGACACGGAGGAAACAGTGGATTTCCTACCGTGACAGTACCCCCTCCCCTAGGAACGCCCCTTGGCGTTCCCAGCCTGCTTTACCTGTAGATTGTAATCATCATTAAGGCGGCGATCCAGTATGTCCCGAGCAGGAACCCACCTTCTCTCCTCCGGACCGTAACCTTCCCAATCCACCAAGTACTGAAACCCGCGTCCCCTCCGTCTAGAGTCCAGAATACGATTAACCAAATATGTGGTCTCCCCATTAATGATACGAGGCGGGGGGGGAACCGGGGCAGGCGGATTAAGACGGGAAAAAATCACCGGTTTAATTTTGGACACATGAAACACGGGATGAACCCTCCTGTACGCCGGTGGAAGGCTAAGACGCACTGTTACCAGATTAATGATTTTGGTAACAGAAAACGGGCCAATAAATTTGGGAGCAAGCTTATTCGAAACGGAACGCATCGGAATGTTCTGGGTTGAAAGCCACACTCTTTGACCGACGACGTATCGGGGAGGCTTTGACCGGTGGCGATCGGCCTTAGCCTTGGTGCGCGACCTTGCCTGGAGCAGAGCTCTGCGAGCTCTGGTCCAGGTGCGGTGACACCTCTGGACTAGTGCGTTTGCGGAGGGGACCGACACCTCGGATTCAGTACTGACAAAATTAGGTGGTTGGTACCCTAAACTACACTTAAATGGAGACATGCCCGTAGATGACACTGGCAGAGAATTGTGTGCGTACTCCACAATTGAGAGTTGTTGACACCAGGACGAAGGATTGTTGGAAGCCAAACACCGCAAAGCCCTTTCGACATCCTGATTGGCTCGCTCGGTTTGACCATTGCTCTGGGGATGGAACCCGGATGAAAGACTAACAGTCGCCCCTAACAATTTACAAAACTCTCGCCAAAATTTGGACACAAATTGGGGACCCCTGTCAGAAACCACGTCTGTCGGAAGGCCATGTATACGGAAGACGTGGTCAATGACAATTACCGCTGTTTCCTTGGCTGATGGCAATTTGGGCAAGGGGATGAAATGAGCCGCCTTCGAGAACCGGTCCACTACGGTTAAAATCACCGTATTACCCTTAGAGGGTGGGAGGGCGGTAATGAAATCTAGCGAGATGTGGGACCAGGGTCTCGAAGGGACAGACAGCGGTAAGAGTAACCCATCTGGAGGTCGATTGGAAGTCTTACCAACAGCACAAACCGAGCAAGCCAAGACGAAGTCGTGGACATCACGAGCCATACCAGGCCACCAAAATCGTTGCTTGACTAGAAATCTAGTTCTACTAACCCCTGGGTGACAAGCAACACTGGAACAATGACCCCACTGGAGAACGTCTGACCGTAACCCCTCCGGCACAAATAAACGGTTCGGTGGGCAACGAGCCGGGGGCGTTACCCCTTCTAAGGCAGTCAATACCTTCGATTCGACCTCCCATCTGAGCGCGGAGATAATGATGGTCTCCGGTAAAATGGGCTCGGGAGTAGCAGTACGATCGGAACGCTCCAAAAGTCGGGATAAAGCATCGGGTTTGATGTTTTTGGAACCCGGCCGGTAAGAAAGTGTAAAATCGAAACGACCGAAAAACAATGCCCACCGAGCCTGCCTGGAGTTAAGTCTTTTGGCAGTTCTAATGTATTCGAGATTCTTATGGTCCGTCCATACAATGAAAGGTACACCCGACCCCTCAAGCCAGTGACGCCATTCTTCCAGTGCCAATTTGACGGCCAACAACTCCCGATTGCCAATGTCATAATTAACTTCCGCAGGAGATAAACGATGAGAATAATACGCGCAAGGATGAACCTTTCCGTCTGAGGATGCGCGCTGGGATAACACTGCTCCTACCCCCACCTCTGACGCGTCGACCTCCACTATGAATTGACGTGAGCGATCAGGGGTGACGAGAATAGGAGCTGAAACAAAGCAGCTTTTCAGTTTGGCAAACGCAGCCTCAGCTGCGTCTGACCACCTGAACGTCAAACTAGGAGAGGTCAAAGCGGTCAGAGGCGCGGCTAGTTGGCTGAAATTGCGAATGAAACGCCGATAAAAATTGGCGAACCCCAGAAATCTCTGCAGGGCCTTGCGAGACTCTGGGGATGGCCAATCTACCACAGCCTTAACCTTCTCAGGATCCATGCGAACACCCTCAGTCGAAATGATGTGTCCTAGAAAAGAAACAGACTGTGCATGAAAAACGCATTTCTCCGCCTTGACAAACAATCCATTCTCTAGCAACCGCAGAAGCACTCGTCGTACATGTTGCACATGTTCCTGGAGAGACGAAGGAAAAATCAATATGTCATCCAGGTAGACATATATGAACTGATCGACCATGTCTCGCAACACGTCATTAACGAGTGCTTGGAAGACTGCCGGCGAGTTGGATAGACCGAAAGGCATCACGCAGTACTCAAAATGGCCACGAGGGGTGTTAAAAGCAGTCTTCCATTCGTCCCCCTCCCTAATACGGACCAAATGATAAGCGTTACGTAAGTCCAATTTAGTGAAAACGGACGCTCCCTGCAACCTCTCAAAGGCTGAAGACATTAAGCGGCAAAGGATAAGTATTCTTTACCGTTATGTTGTTCAACCCTCGGTAGTCAATACAAGGTCGCAAGGATCCGTCCTTCTTTCCCACAAAAAAGAACCCCGCCCCCGCTGGAGAAGAGGAAGGGCGAATGAACCCCGTTGCTAGAGAACTGGATATATATTTCTCCATGGCCGCCGTCTCTGGAATAGACAAGGAATATAACTTGCCTTTAGGCGGAGAGGTACCTGGCAATAACTCTATCGCACAGTCATAGGGACGATGAGGAGGAAGAGAATCAGCCCGGGACTTACTGAACACCTCCTTCAGGTCTTGGTACTCCCCGGGCACGTTAGTCAAATCCACTGCTTCCCCCTGAAACACAGACTCAGAAACATTAACACCAGCAGACAAAAGACAAGACAAATGACACTCCTCGCTCCAGCTTACCACAGATCCGAGACGCCAATCGATCCTGGGGTTGTGTTTATGGAGCCAAGTGTGACCGAGAACAATGGGAGTCTGAGGTGAGTCTGTGATGAGGAATGAAATCTTCTCCCTATGATTACCCGATGTGATGAGTGAAACAGGGATGGTGGTCTGAGTGATGACAGGTAACTTGTGTCCGTCAAGTGCAAAAGGTGCAATGGGGTGTTTGAGGGAGGTGAGAGGAATCTTGATCTTGCGTGCAAATTTGATGTCCATGAAACTCCCCTCGGCCCCAGAATCCACCAAAGCGTGCTGATCCAGTGTGTGGGTGGACCACCATAGTCTCACCGGAAGGAGTGTCGATGTAGATGAGGTCTTCCTGGCAGAGATCCCACCCGATAGTAGCCTCAGATTTACTATCGGGCTTGATACTTTTACTGGGCAGCGCTGGATGTGATGTTCTGGGCTGCCACAGTATAAACACAGTCCAAGGGATCTCCGCCTGATCCTCTCCTCCCGGGAGAGCCGAGCTCGCCCCACCTGCATGGGTTCCGGATCTCCAGGTGGGCTGACCGCAACCTCTGACCGTCGGTGCTGATCCTCTGAACTGGATGTGCAGGTGGTCCCCCCCTTCCGTCTGGCTGCTTGGTCGAGTCGGTTGTCTATCCTGATAGTGAGGTCGATTAATCCATTGAGTGAAGAGGGGAGTTCAACAGCGCGAATCTCCTGTTGGATGCGGTCAGCCAACCCATGCAGGAAATGATCCCACTGCGCCTCTTCGTTCCACTTACACTCCGCCGCCAGGGTGCGGAACTCGATCGAGTAGTCTGATACGGACCTATCCTCCTGCCGTAGGTCTGCTAGAAGTCTGGCCGCCTCCCTCCCGGCGACGGAGCGGTCGAAGACCCGTTTCATCTCCTCCGAAAGGGCGTGGAACGAAGCACAGCAGCGGTCTTGGTTCTCCCACACCGCCGTCCCCCAGAGGGCAGCCTTCCCTGTGAGTAGAGCAAGTACGAACGCCACCTTCATCTCTTCGGTGGTGAACGTGCGGGGCTGCAATGCGAAGTGCAGAGAACAATGAGAGAGAAATGATCGACAAAACTTTGGCTCACCCGCATATTTCTCTGGAATGGGAAGGCGTGGCTCAGACTGGGGAAAACCCCCGGTGGCGATCGGCGGTGTGGGTGGCGTGGGGGGCGCAGTGGGTGGCGGTGGATGAAGTTGTTGGGCCTGGAGAGCGAGCTCGGAAACCTTCGTCACCATTGCTTGGAAAGCTCGACCCATCTCATCTATCGCCTTGTCCTGACGATCCATTCGACCCACGGCACGTTGTAAAAACTCCTCCAGATGAGATGGGGAGCGATCGCCTGCTGCTTCCATGATGGTCAGATCTTTCTGTAACGACACAATAAAGTGGAGGAAGCAAGCGCAAGCGATCAAAACAGATTTATTATAAATGATGGTAAATGCAGGGAAACACATAGAGCAAGTGACTGAGTCCAGGATGTTGGCAATGGTGGTCGAAGGTCTACGGTGGCGTGAAGAGTGTTGAGGCGTGAAGTCAGTGAAGAGTGTGATGATGGCCAATGGATGAAACCAGGAACGAACCAAACACTCACACGGAGACGACAACACGAACACAGATCCAAACACGACGACGAGAGACGATAATCCAAGTGGAATGGCTGGAACATGAAATGAGGATCTGACAACAGGAAGAGAACTGAGTGAGTATATGTAGCTGATGGGTAATGAGGATCAGCTGGAGCGAGGCAATCATACACAGGTGACAACACTTAATCAAACGAGCACATGGCAGAGGTGAGTGAACAAACAAACACACACACACATGACACGGAGGAAACAGTGGATTTCCTACCGTGACACTCTACCCTTTCAAGTGGCTCCCCATACATGTATAATTTAACATTATCAGCAATTTTCCTATTTGTAAAAAATTCAAAGTATGTTTTTGCTACTGAGAATCTAAATCCCCAGTCCCCAGCCCATCCCACAACTGCCTCAATTGCTTGTTGGATCTTATTAACCACAAAATTTGTGTTCCTTCCCTCCTCCACAATGCCCCATCATCTGCATATGATGACACCTCTATATCTGGGCTTACACTCTTAAATACCTCATTTACCAGGATATTAAACAACACAGGGCTAATAATACTACCCTGGGGTGTACCGTTCTCCACCTCAATCACAGTAGATATTTCTGCCCTCACCCTCACCTGGATTTTACGCCCAAATAGAAAGCTCAGTATCCAGTTAATTAGCTTCCCTCCCAACCCAAGCTTCTTCAGCTGTATCATGAGGCCCTCCTTCCACAGCATGTCATAAGCCTTCTCGATGTCAAAAAAGACAGCCACCAGCACCTCTTTCATTGCTAAGGCGTCCAGAGTAGACCTCCCCTTCCTAAACCCACTCTGGTATCCTGCAAACAGCCCCCTACTTTTCATAAAGTATGTTAATCTATTTACCAACACTCTCTCCATCAATTTACACATATTATATGTAAGCGCAATAGGCCTATAGCTGGTTGCTTTTGATGGATCCTTCCCTGGCTTAGCTATTGGAATAACCAGAGAATGCTTCCACACAGCTGGCACCTTTCCTTCTGACCATATTCTATTATATATTTCCACTACCTTATTAAGCACTACATCAGATACATGTTTTAACATTATATAGCACTTCGTTGGTGTCGTTTCATTTCCTGCCTTAATAAATAAATAACATGTACCCATGTTAAATATGTTAAAATAAATGTACCCATTCCTTCTTGTTCCTGACTAAATTACATAAAATGATGCATTAATCAAATAGACCAATGTGCAATTATTTTCTATTTACCGTGATAAACAAATGTGTTATCTTCATTTTATCCAAATATCTTAACCAAAGGCACATTTATTCAATAGTATAGCAACACATGGCATAAACAGTACAATCTTACAGATTCTCTTCACGTATGAAGTCACATGATGTAAATGAAAAAATGCCTTGCATAAAGTCATGTGTTGGCCATAAAGTATTTATTGTGCAATTTTTTTACATAATCCATTGTTTGGCACTGACAAAACAAGGTGGATCACAGCGCCACCTTGTGGCTATTCAAAGTCAATTTATTTCTGTAGCACCATTAAACACAACAATGTTCACCAATGTGCTGTTCAGCTTACACAATTTAATTCATATAAAAATAAAAACAGTAAAAAGATTAGTTGAAACCATACATCATCATCATTCAAAAACAATATGATATCTAGATTTAAAGTGTATTTACTAAATAAAGGAGAAACTTCATACCTTAAAGACATCAAAGATGTAATGACTCATTGAAGAACAATAGGGTCCTTGCACCTTGGTGCTTGGCCCCTATTAACTCGATTCAGGGGAAATATCATTTTGTTTATAGCCTTTGTGGTTTAAGGGTCATTAACAGACATACAAATACCAAATCTTACCCAAACATTTTGTTTTTAACAGCTCGTGTCTTCATTACCATGTCAACAGCTGTGGGCGTGACCAAATTAAAGATAATGAAGTCAGCCAGGAAAAATGGCACTCTCTTTACTTCAATGCAGATTACATAAACAGGCATTATTTGTTTTCGATTATATTTAGCTTGTTTAAAAGTAGACATTTCAGGCTTTCTTTGGATATGTGTATCATGCGTGTGTGACGAGTATTCATGGAGTTTCAATTGATTTTTGTAACGTGTTTTGAGAGACAGCTGGCGGAGACAGAAATGTCTGGATGCACACCCTGTTTATTTTCTTTATTTGACAAAAACACAAAGATCTATTGTTATTGTGAATGAACACATATTAAATAAGAACCTTTACCGTTTCAAATTATGTCAAACACGTAAGTGTATGATTATTAATGATGGAGTATTTTAAGTTGATTCTGCCATGATAAGGAAAAAACTCGTCAAAACGCGGCCCCGCGTTTTTGGACCCCAGGGGGTTAACCGCGGAAAGGCTCCGCCCCACTTTTCAAGTTCAAATCCTCCCATGTTAATCTACTAACTCTCCTGAAAGCACATTCACTGCTAGTTGTCTTGCTGTTAATTGTAAATAAACGTAGAGCAAGTAGCTAATCAGTGTCTAGTTTATTCAAATGCTGGTTTCACATCGCAAGCGTGAGCACTGAGCAGCGCGTATGCGGAGAGCGTTTGCCGCGCGTGGCCATTGTCTGGCTGCGTTTGCAGCGCATATGGGGCAGTTTAATAACAGTATAACAATCTCAAGTTCACATTACTTTATTTTACATGCATTTATGAGCAAAACCTCTTCAAGACGCTTTTTAATCCACATTGTTTTCGTGCTGTTCTGGTCCGTGTAATGACAGATATAGACACAATTATAGACATTAAAAGCCCATGGCACAAATCTGTTTCTCTGAAGATTATTAAGATAATAATAGATAGAGGATTCTTTTATGCTGGGCAGAGAGTGACAGCGCAGTCTTCTGACAACAGTGTGTTTTTTAAATATTTAATTGCTTTCTGTTAAATTTCTCAGTGTCATTACTGTTTAAAACACACTTGGCATGACATTCATGATTTTATGGTAAAATGACAGTTTCGCGTCAATACACGAGCATTTAAACAAGCAACCCCCCCCCAGACGGTTATGTGACGAACCGTCATCACCAATTCTGAAACCGGCACAGCCCTACATGACGCACTCGCGCAGCCTTTGTCTCTCAATGCTTGTTAAATACTCACTCCTGGCTCCTCAAGATTTCACACGTGCGTCTCCCACTACAGACAACGCATTTAAACGTGACGCACTCGCGCAGCCTTTGTCTCTCAATGCTTGTTAAATACTCACTCCTGGCTCCTCAAGATTTCACACGTGCGTCTCCCACTACAGACAACGCATTTAAACGTGACGCACTCGCGCAGCCTTTGTCTCTCAATGCTTGTTAAATACTCACACCTGGCTCCTCAAGATTTCACACGTGCGTCTCCCACTACAGACAAAGCATTTAAACGTGACGCACTCGCGCAGCCTTTGTCTCTCAATGCTTGTTAAATACTCACACCTGGCTCCTCAAGATTTCACGCGTGAGTCTCCCACTACAGACAAAGCATTTAAACGTGACGCACTCGCGCAGCCTTTGTCTCTCAATGCTTGTTAAATACTCACACCTGGCTCCTCAAGATTTCACGCGTGAGTCTCCCACTACAGACAAAGCATTTAAACCTGACCCATGCGAGCAGCCTTTGTCTCTCAATTCTTGTGAATTACTCGTGCCTGGCTCCTCATCAAGACTTCTCGTTACATGACTGTATTTCATTCTTCTTGGAGTTGATAGTGTTTTGTCATATAAACTAAGAGTGATTTTATATGTTTTTTAAACAATATATATTTTTAACTATTGTGATCTTTCCTAAAATGCATATTGTGAATGTCTAAAATTGCTTTCGTTAACAGGAGCAATCGAACCAGGGTAACAAGGACTCAAGTGATCTAGATGAGAGCGGGGGCTCAGTCTTTGTCCCTTCAGCCGAGGAGTCTACTGATGAGGATGATTTTAATTCAGAAGAGTCGGAAGTTGAAAAGACCAATCGAAAGACAACAAAAGAAACAATAATTCATTCATCTAAAGAGGTCAAGAAGGCAAAGCAAAAAAGTCCAAAAAAGATTACTATCAAAACGTGTCAGCGGAATCCTGAAGGCAAACGTAAGTGGAACAAAAAACAGTACTGTGTGTTCTGTGAAAAGGCACAAAGCAAGATTGCTAGACATCTTGAAAGAAGTCATTCCAATGAATCAGAAGTTGCTAAAGCCTTGAGTTTTCCCAAACATTCAAAGAAAGGGCGAATTCTTCTTGAACAGCTTCGGAACCAAGGTAATTATTATCATAACATAAAAGTGTTGGAAACCGGACGTGGTGAGTCCATTACATGGCGACAACCAACAGCAGATGCAAACATTTCTGATTTCCTTCCCTGCCCAGATTGTTTGGCTTTTTTCATGAAAAAAGACTTATGGAAGCACTCTAAGACATGTAGGGGACAGCAGGATGTGAAAAAAGCAAAAGATGAGCGAGTGAGATCAGCTGCAGCCTGTCTGATACCAACCCTAGCAGAGTCCTCTGGTGGTATTAGATCTCTCTTGCAAAGTATGAGATGAAATAGCTGAAACAATCATGAAGGACAGTTTGATTTGTTTCTATGGTGAATCACTTTATACAAAGTGTGGCCAGGATAAATCACAGCATCAATACATCATTCAAAAAATGAAAGAGATGGCCAGGTTTATGATTGAAGTCAAGTCAAAATCCAAGAAAGTGAGAAACCTCACAGAGCTCTGTAACCCTGAGAACTTTATCCTAGCCATCACAGCTTGTAAACAAGTGAGCAACTATCAACCAGATTTAAATAGATTTAAAACCCCATCTCTTGCTCTGAAGATTGGATACTCCTTGAAGAAAGCTTGTCAGCTCAGTTTGGGACAAAGTTTAATTAATATCATGTATTTTCAAAGTACAAAGCAACACATCAGTATTACTAATATTGAGAACTTTTTTTAATAATTAATAGGGGTGACCCCGAATAGTTGAAGATTCGATGCATCGGAGAAGCCGGATTCGACTACCAATCTCACAGTCGAATCGTTGCAGATGTGTTATGAAATGAGGATCATTCAATTTTGGCCGTATATGGGTGCACACATTATCTGATTTCACATATAACAGCTTTCTCCCAATATATTAATATACAGTATATTATTATAATGCTGCAAATAATATGTGATGTAGCAGCTTTCAATAAATATTTTTAAAATGCGTTAAATCCAACTAACAAAGCCTGTGATGGGGCTACACGTCCATAAGAGGTTTCTATGTTAATAAACCATTGCATCTTTGTTTCTACATTTAAAAGACAAAGCTGGCAATACTTTCGTTTTTTATTAATTTCTTTATTTTATTTATAAATCACTCTGGGTTATCTGATTTATCTATTTGGCTTGTGTTTTGTTTCCGTGCACTTGAGGCATTTTGCACATTTGTCCTGCACGTTGTTACTTCTGACCTTATTTTATTTAAAAAATTTATTTATTATAAACGTAAATTCTGATATAATTCTGATATAAAACGGGTATACGTTTTAAAAAGTATTTAAAACCGAGTGGTTATCTATTATGGTCGGTGTTCACTTTCAAGTCAAAGCAAGCAAGCATTTCTGTGCTAAACAATAACGCGTAGTGTCTATAAAATCATTAATTTCAGTGTTTTTCTTGTTATAAATTAACGTTTAATGAATTGTATACAAAGCCTAGTTTTTATCATTTACAGTAACAATCACAAATTATTTGTCATTGGTCTTTTTTTTGGTCATGGCTTTGACGCGCTTAATCTCCAAATTAAATAAAAATACTAAATTGTAGCCGGTGTTTCCAAGGCAGGATCACCTTTGTTATTTTTTAGGTTTAGTTCTCAAAATGTTTTTTTGTGTGATGTTCTGTAGATCGTGGCATTAAAATGTTATGAGGAATAATTAAACAAATGTTGCCTTACATTTTACCTTAAAAAAATATATAAATGCATCCACAGTCAAATATATACTATTATATAACTCAGGCAGTAAAGCAGAAAATAATTGGGTACAGAGATGCGCTGTATATGTTTGTTAACGGGCCATTACCGGACATATTTATAGCTAAAAATTAACACATGACATATCTCCGGGCACATTTACAGCACATCAATACTAGGCTACATCGAAACATTTACACCCGAACAGATATGCATATTTGAGCATGATGACAATCTCTGGGCACATTTACTGTTATCATGTAAGCAACATGTCAGTAATACAAATATTGTGAATGCATAAGTTCTATGTTTATGCATAGTTTTATGCATTAAAAAATCAAGCAACACATCAGTAGTACTAATATTGAGAACAGAAAAGCCGGTAAATGTAACTTACACTTTATGAATTTCGGGTTCGTTTCTGCATGCCCCCGTGCGAGTAAATGACGATGAAGCCACATTACTAAAAAAAAATTATTTGTATCATGTATTTTCGGAAAATACAGACATGTTCATATATATATACATCTTGTATTTTCCAAATTACTACGCAAAACATCAGTAAAAGTCTAGTAATAAAACAGAAAGCCCGCAAATGTGACTTACCCTTTATGAATGTCCGTCGCATTTCTGCAAATGCCCGCTGAAGAGGAGAGTGATGCTGCCACATTCCTACAAAAGTTTTTAATAATTAATATAATGTATTCTCCACAGTAACAAACTTATAAAGCAATACTAAGGCGGTAAAGCATAGTTGAGATAAGATAATTTGGTACATAGATGCGGTATATCTTTGTTAACGGGCCATTACCGGACATATTTATGGCTAAACATTAACACATTACATATCTCCGGACACATTTACAGCACATCGATACATTTACACCCGAACGATAGTCGGGTAAACAAGACTTGTTGAGGCATAAACACTAGTCAAAATATATTCTAAATAGTGATATTGTTTTATGACATATTGTATATTTACATCACACCATACAATCATACTGTTTAACGCATGACATATCTTCGGGCTCATTTACAGCACAATGTTACACCCGAGCAAATAAAGAAGCCTTATTGATAAGTCGGCATGGACACTATAGTTATAGTAGTGATATTGCTTTATAATACATTCACATTACACTAATCAGCATACGGTTTAATGTAAGAACTATCATTTTAATGTAAACAAGTTGCCAATTACGAGACGTTTCTATAAAGTCATTATGAATATCTGCGTGCAAATAGTCAGTATACAGTATATAAAAGTTACATCACACAACATTTCAACAAATGTAGGTAAAACTTACTCTTCAGAAATTATATCCTCAGCTGGATCAAGTCGCTCTTCAAAATACAAACGTTCATCGTCGGAGTCCTGCTCTTCGTCTGAAGAAACAGTGAACTCTTCCTCGCTGCCAGGAGCATCTGTATAGCTTCATCACCTGTAAAGCGTGTCATCTTCTCAGCGCGTTGATAAGTGGATGAAACTGTGAAAACTCGCTGCTTCTTAAAGCATTGTTTGGGGGCGTTGATCTTGTTTGCATAGCCCGCATCAGGTAATTTCCATATGAATGGCGCGCACATGGTAGGTGGGATCACATTAGCGCTAATGAGGTCGAGCCAGAAAAACTGTACCTCTCTTTACTTACATGTTGATTACACAAACAGACAATGAGTTCTTCAGATTTTAATTACATCATGTAAAAGTAGACATTTCAGGCTTTCTGTAGACATATGTATCATGTTCGTGTGACAAGTATTGACGGAGTTATCAGTTCATGTTTGAAACGTGTTTGAGGAAAATGGTCAAGGAGACAGAGATGTCGAAATGCACTCCCTGTTTATTTTCTTTATTTGCCAAAAGCACACAGTTTTGTTGTTATTATGAAGGCACTCACATTAAAGTAGAGACTTCACAGTTTCGAATGATGTATTACATGTATGTGTATGATTATGAATGACGGAGTATTTTAAGTGGATGTCACAGGAAACAGGAAAAAATGCGTCAAAACGCGGCCCCGCATTTTTGGACCCCAGGGGGTTAAAGCAACTGAAAAAAGACCAAATGTAAGAGCATGTCAGAACCTCTGACAGTGTCCCAAAATGGTCGGACCCCAGAGGGTTAATGTCCTAATGATCAGCATACTTATTTGTATGTCCCACAGCTGACATGGAACGTTATTAACCTGTTCGGGAAGTTCATTTTTTTTTTGCTCTAACCGGTTCAGGAATGTCAGTTTTCGGGTAGAACCGAAAACCGGAAACGTTAAAATACTGCTTCTGTTCGGAATGAACTAATTGGGAAAAAACCTGTTCAAAGCCCTGGTTTGCAGACAAACTGTTCTTCATGTGCAGCCCGTATGTGGGCAACATTAATCATCAATCCCAGCTGCCGTTGCCACTTTTTCATCATCATTGGGCGGCAGTAGCCTAGTGGTTCATGTAGGTTGTCTACAAACCGGAAGGTTGGTGGTTCAATCCCCGGTTCCACTGGACCAAGTGTCGAGGTGTCCTTGAGCAAGACACCTAACCCCAGCTGCTCCCGACGAGCTGGCTGGTGCCTTGCATGGCTGACACCGCCGTCGGTGTATGAATGTGTGAGTGAATGGGTGAATGTGAGGCTAATTGTAAAGCGCTTGGGATGGCCATAGGTCTGTTAAAAGCGCTATATAAATGCAGTCCATTTACCATTTACCATCATGATAAGAAAGTTTGGTTCAGACTGTTGACTCTGCTGTGATCATCTTCTCTGGATCGGCTGCCTCATGCCAAATCACAGCTAGGCTGACACAACAGTGCCCAATGTGGTGTGGTATTTATTGATTATTATTTTTTAATGATCATGCTTGCACATAAATTGGATTATATTGGACATTTGCCCAAAAGTACAGTAGGACATAGAAAATGGAAGCACTTTGGGGGGGATCCGCTTTTACCACTTTTAAGAATATAATGTTTAAATGGTAAAAAAAACATTTACTAAGCTGACAACCTGGCTAGAACACATGTTGAGGGGTTAAATATGAATACTGGATAGGTTGTATGCTTGTACCAAAAAGTGTCCGACAAAGTTTTAATATCAGTTTTGGCCTCCTGACTAGAAGCTTAATAAGGGTTTGGCCCATAGTGGAGGCATCTAGCTTGACTCTTTGTTTAATGAGCTCTCCTTCTGTCATGTCTCTCGGCCAGGGTTGCCCCCGTGCCTTGGACATGATTAGTTTGAAGGTGTCGTGTCGTATGACTTTGCTTTATGTATACAACATCTTGTAAAGGTTGACAGACAGTTTACGTACCTGGAATTGAATAGAAGGATTAGTCAGTTCAAGTTTCTGGGTAATGACAACTGTGACAGACCGTGTGAGATTAACCCAGGAAGTGAGAAGCTAAGTGGGCATGCTGTACAGATCTTGTGTTTTTTGATGATGCTGCCAATGTTAATTGGTGACAAAATTTAATCACCTGGGGCCCGTTTCAATAAGGAGGTTCAACCAACTCTGAGTTTAAACTTGAACTCTGAGTTGATTAACCCTGAGATTGGAAGCACTGAGTTTTCGGTTTCAAAGCAGCTGATCTGAGTTAGTTCAATCAACTCTGAGTAGACTGACTCTGAGTTAAGCGCGCGCACAACGACTATAAGAAGCCATTATCAATGGAGCACAGATATTATGAGTCACCATGGCAACTTCGGAAAAAAAGAGGTCCGCTTTTTTTCTCCTGCTGAACTTGATATTTTGCTGCAGACTTATCGAGAGTATGAGCATATTTTCCAAAAACGGAGCAACACCGCAGCATCAGCGAAACAGAGACAGTTAGCATGGGAAAACATAGCTAATCGAGTAAATGCGTAAGTTCACATTTACATAAAGTATTGAGTGTAATAACTTTTTACGTAATGTGTGAAATTATTTACTTTTAATTTGGATAAAGTAGGGGATTGGGCATAATTATTTAAAGGGATACTTCACCGATTTAGCATTCAGCTTTGTATCTGTAGAAACCCGGCAGTATTACTGAATGACCATGTTTCCCTCCCTCATTTCCCCCTGAGAGGAGAGATATCTGCATTTTGGTTCTGCAAAAAAGTCCTCCGATGATGTAATATGACGATTTTTGCATCATCGGAGGACTTTTTTGCAGAACCAAAATGCAGATATCTCTCCTCTCAGGGGGAAATGATGGAGGGAAACATGGTCATTCAGTAATACTGCCGGGTTTCTACAGATACAAAGCTGAATGCTAAATCGGTGAAGTATCCCTTTAAGTTGAAATGACTTCTTATGTAATTACATTACATTGCATAAAATATGATACAACACATCTGTGTAAAGCAAGCATCAATTTAACCTCATTAATGTTGTAAGGAAAATTTTAATTGAACCTTCTCTCACACAGTCAGTTAACGATTGTATAAGTTAATAGTGTTTTAAAAAAAATGAGAAGAATGTTACATTTAGAAAGAAGGCAATACTATGAATTCCCATTTTAGAGTATTATTACATTAAGCTAACTGAAGGTCACTGATTTGTAGATAATTCATTATGTTCAGTTTCATCTCATATTACTGCAAAATCTATTAATTGAATATAATGATAATTTTCCTGTAGGTGCAATCCTGCAGGCATAAAAAGAACATGGCATCAGCTTAAAATGAAATATAAAAACATAATTCAAACAGGTAAGGCTTGACCATATCATTGGTGTAGGCTTTCTCACTTTACAAACATTTGACATTAAATGTCTAAATAGCATTCAGTGTCTAGTGGTGCAGCATGCTTAACATGGGTCTAATTAATGTTTGTTCTCAATTGACTTCTTTTTAGCCAACAGAAAGAAGGCAGAAGCCCGGAAAACAGGGGGAGGCCCTGCACCACCACCTCTGACAACTGCTGAGGAAATGGCCTTGAGCCTTAATTCTGGAAGGCCAATGGCTGAGGGCATTCCTGGGGGGAGCTCATCAGAGCCAGTAACTCCCCAGGACACCAGTGCCTTCATACAATGTAAGAGGCCTACGCGTGTGTGTGTGTGTGTGTGTGTTTTATATATATATATATATATATATATATATATATATATTAGGGGTGTAACGGTACGTGTATTCGAACCGGACCGTTTCGGTTCAGGGCTTTCGGCACGGTGCACGCGTGCACCGAAAGGCCGAATGCATTTTGTGTGCGCCTGTGCGGAACATAATACGTGCGTTTCCGCACGAACATATTAAGTGGCGGAAGTCTCCTCGTTCAGCGCAAGTCTTCTGTCAAACATATAACATAATTCGGCCCGCAGAAAGATTTTTATTTACTTAGTTGTATATCCGTTTGATTATTGATGTAAACGTTTACGTGTCGTATCTAAAAGCGCATGTTAAACGCGTGTCAACGCGCTGCTTTGTTCTTTCAAAAGTGAGTGAGAGGTTGCGCGTCTTTCGTTGCTACGCATTCATGAGACGCGCTTTCTGTGACAGCGAGACTAAGGAATGCGTGATCAGATTTTTCATCTGCACCTCACGTCAATCATATCATTGTCACAATGCGATCAGCTGGTCGGGACACGGAAGAGTTGTAACCCGGGCTTACTCAGCTGTAACTCAGCTGCGGAGGGGTTCGTAAGTAAAGTCACAGCTTACATTGACAACACAAGCACAGAATAGGAGAAACGTGCAATAGATCATGGCTATGCATGCAACTCACTAATCTCAAAATGAGTGTATAATAAGTATATCATCATGTTGCTTGCTATGCAGTTACACATAGAGCAGTAATATTATTTTATACAGAGATGGTACATAGCCAATTCAATACTGTGAGGTAAACAATCCAAAATAAATCAAAACAGAACATTTTTGGTGGCAAAAATGTAGGCTAATTGTTCATAAATGTATTCAGGAATTGAATTTGTTTGTTCAAGGTTTTAGTAGAAAAAGTTTAAGAGAAGGTTAAGAAAAGAGTTACCTTCTGTTATAAAATAATGTAAAAAAAAGAACTTTGCAGTAGTATTTTATTTATTATTTTTTCATTTTATATATATTTTATATGTTATATTTAATAAAAAGTGTTTAAAAAAGTGTAAACAAATTGTAAAAAAAGTTTATAGTAATAAACAACCTGCAGTTTAATGTTTGCATTTTTCCCTTACTGTACCGAAAATGAACCGAACCGTGGCTTCAAAACCGGGGTTCGCACCGAACCGTGATTTTTGCGTACCGTTACACCCCTAATATATATATATATATTTATATATATATATATTTCCTGTTATTTAACTGTGTGGTTTTTCATTGGTCTCAAAAGATTCTGATGGGAAAATCTGCCTTTTGGCCCTTCCAATTTCAGCAGAACCCCAGGCAGTTGTAAGTAGCCTACTCAATACCAGAAATTATGACAAGTTGTATTATAAAGTGTGCTAAACCAAATGCTCATCTTCTCAGGATGGTGGGGATGATGAAACCCTTTCTGCAGGCACAGAGAGGCCTATAGAGGTAATGTTAATATGTGTGTACACCAAGCAGTCTACACATTCACATGTCATTACATTTTTGTAAGAGTAAGCTATATAATCTTAATTTATATCAAAGTATTCACCTTATTCCGCCACGCCCCTTTTTAATTCTTCGCTCTTCCGCATTTTGTCAACCGACTTCCGCTGCTAATATGGCACAGTGCATTCGGTGGTTAGTTTGGTGGTTTGAAGATTGTTTGTAGTTCACTATAACTTTAGTGAATGACAAATATTGCTACTGCTGTAAATGTTTTAAATTAGGAGCACGGTTAAAACTTCATACGACGCTCGGATAGTCTTATATTGTCCCATCAATCGTCTCGTGGTTAGACGATATGAAGCGGTCGTAGGGTTGCCAACTTTCTGAAATGGAAATAAGGAACGCCGGGGGGTGGGTGGGGGGATTTTGAAAAAAAAAAAACTTAAATGAAGACTTCTGGTGAAAATAGTGGAAACGAATTAATAAATTTAGATACATATATTTCATACAACTTCTTAGGCCTAAATATTTAATGAATAGCAAAGTATGCCTAATAAGTATACAAGACTGAACCACATAGATGTGAAATATAAAGGCTATCATGATCATTTTACCAACACCATGGTTTTATTTAAGTTTATAATACGCCCTCTTCAAAGACCCCACCCCTTTTTAAACCTTGAGCTATCTAAATCCATAATTATTTAATAAGAAACCCATCAGAAAAGATTGACACATTATGAGACGAGGGGGAGCGGGACACAGGAAATAGGGAGAGCACTGGAGAGATAGTACAGGTTTAGCCTATCACTTTCTTATCAACTGTATTTGAGTTTTAAAAATCCACATAATTACATACCATATGAGCCTCTGGAGATGACTGACGGACAATGAACCTTGACATAGCTCCATCCTGTGCCCGCAGCCTCTCACTCCTCTTGTGATTATCTCCTCATGCGTGCTGCTTTATATCACACACTCCGCCGTGACAAACAGAAAAAACGCGACGGCATATGGTACAATTGGCCTTGTATTCATTGCCCCTCACGCATTCCAGCCACAGGTAATCATTTTCCCATTCAATTTTATATTTTTGTGCTCGTTTCTTTTTCGCCAGCTGCTCGGATGCAGTCATTTTTACATTTCCCGCTGTTGACACTTGTCGTCATCGTTGCTATGATACGTGACATCACAATGACTGAAACGACCAATTAAAAGGGCATTCCCTGATGGGGCTGCAAGATGTTAAAAACGCTGCGCTGATCATAGACGAACAGAGGGAGAAATTACCGCACCGTCAGGGTTTTCTTATACAAATGACGCGGTCTTCGTTCATGGCTGACATATTAGAAGCTATGTGTCTGTCATATATTTGCACTGAATTAATTTTCATAAAATACGGAACAAACTGCGTTCCGTATCAGTTCAATACGGAACAAGAATTTTATGTGTCAAATACGGGACGATTCCGTATTATACGGAACGGTTGGCAACCCTAAGCGGTCGCGGCAAGTAACCTGGCATATTTAATTACCTCGTCCTGTCAGGAGTTGATGGAGCAGCATTGAAAATTATTAAAAGTATGTCTACCAATATTTACACAGTGATTTCGTCTTTTTTAAAGCAAATGTGCACCTTAGCCAGTCCAATAACTATTTCGTTTTTTTGTGGTACCATGATAGAATTCATTTGCAAACTTGCCAACACTTATTCCTTCAAATCAGGAGACTTAAATCATTTTAAGTGGAATCTACAAAGCTCACATATGGTTTAAGAAATTACTTACAGATAATATCTGATCACACTGTAAAGGTTTATATAACTGCATGACAGGTTACATCTGATCACATAGTAAATGTTTAATATAACTGCATGACAGGTAACAGCTGATCACATAGTAAAGGTTTAATGTAACTGCACAACATCTGATCACATTGTAAATGTTTAATATCACTGCATGACATCTGATCACATATGAAGGTTTAATGTAACTTTACAACAGGAAAAGCAAGACCACCCTGCAATAAATTAAGACACAGCTTTATCGGAGTCATCAGGAGCTGATCCCAAGTGTTTATCTGGAAGCTGTTGGTGTATGTACTGGTAAAGTGCTTGGCGACTGTGTAATGGATGCAATATCAACCCTGTGTAAAGCTGACAAAGATGGTTGTTTCTCAGCAGAGATATGTACATTTGTGCCAGCTCAACACATTGAAGCAGTATCTCGGACAGGGTTTACAGGACTAGGATTTAATTATATTAGGACATTTTAGTTTTTACAAACAAACCCTAAACAAGACTGGTGCGCATCTTGTGACAAAACAATGGCACTTATATATGTTGAGGTATGTCAGTAAAAGGTGTTTTTAAATTATTGTAGCTCAAATATGCATTTTAGCCTGGGACCAGGATAAGCCCTGTCAGGGAAACTGCACCATTGTTTTCCCATATCAGATGTAGGTTGCTTCAGGTTGAGTTGTGATTTTAAAGTGTAGTTGTGGTCAGAGATGGATGGATCCTCCCATTGTGTTTCTGCATCACAGTTTAGGAACATGTTGATTGTATCATCCTCACAGTTGTCCACTGCATCACTACACATCAATGCATCTGTGAAAACAATATAACCATAAACAGTTTTATGTTAGTATTTAAAATAAACTTGCATCAGGAGAATTAATATAAATAGCACCCATACTTAAACAGAACAGTGTGTAAGAGAGAGATGCATTAAAAAGAGACAGTAACATTATACACACAGCCTTTAACTTCAGTGTTAAATAATACGTTGTTTAATAGGTCATTATCAATATCTGAATGAGGAATGAACTGACATTCTAGCATCTGAAATCTCAGTAACTTGTAGGAATCACGTGGGCTACTGTAAGAATGCAATGTACTAATATCTCGTTGTACTATCGTAAATATAAAAATATAGGTGGACAATTAAAACCATTCAAATAGTTGCATTTTATAAACTAACCTTACTGATCTTAAGTGTATTTGTAGAACGGACTTCACAAATCTAACTTTAGGCGAACGAGCACAAAGTTAGCTAAGATAGCTTACCTGAAACTGGCCACCTTTTCAACACCCGGCGTGGTTTAAAGTTACCGGAACATCGTAGTCGAACCATTACTTGGGATAAGGGTGTTCCTCAGTCGGCTTCCCGTCCGTTAAAATTGGTAAGAAACAAACATAAAGGAGCTTGAGTGAGCTTTTTAAGTTTAACGCGTCGCCTTCAGTCACTGCTTCAGCTGCTCATCGTCTATGCGGCCGGAAGAACGTTGACAAAATGAGCGAAATGGCGCCGCCCTTGTTGTCGTGAAAAATAAGGTGAATAAACTCACATTCTTTTCTTCCCCATCCCTACCCCCCAAGAGTGTGGAGGAACAGGAGGAGGAGGAGGAGGAGGAGGATCGCCCATCAAATTCTTCTGCACACATGAACACAGTTCAGTAATGTACATTAAATTCCAGACTGTAATTGTGTTGAATTTAGGTTAAACATTATGTAATTGTAATGCATTTTCAGTTGCCAGCAAAGGAGTTGTATAGGATTCATCTTCTAAAACAAATAGAAAAGACTAACAAAGAAATGATGTACTTGGATCGCCAGATCCTAAAATCCGATCTGGAAATTGAAATCCTAAAACACAAGCTAGAGGTGAGTGTATGGTTGGGGGTAAATTGTAGGAAGTTTTGGAAGAACGCTGTAATCTAATGGTTGCTTTTGAATTTGTAGGAAATAAAGAAGACCAAATAAATTGTGATTTGTCTTTATTCTTTTTTTTGGAATGTTGGTGGTTAATTTAAGAGAAAGAATTGCAGCATATTAGATCTCGAAGTACCCTTCCATCCTGGAAATCTGCAGGATGGATGGGGTCTTCCTCCGGGTCTTGTATGTGTAGGGCAGGGTGTTGTTCCCCTCTAATTATAGCAATATTATGGAGAACTACACATGCCACAATTATGTCGCAGGCCCTTTCAGGGGTGACCCTAAGGTGACGTAGGCACTGGAAACGTGCTTTCAACAGGCCTATGGTCATCTCCACCCGGGCTCTCGTCCTGCAGTGTGCCACATTAAAGCGCTGCTGTGGGCCTTGGTCAGGTTCTGGGTAAGGGGTTAAAAGTGTTGGCTGGCATGGGTAACCCCTATCCCCCAGGAGAAAGCCATCAATATCTCCTGTTAAAGGAGCGGTGAATCAAAAACTCAATTTTAACTTGATAATTTGTTATATAAGAGGTCATCATACTTAAATGAACATCCTGCAAGTTTCAGAACTGAAAACGTCCGTGCTACTGAAATATAACCGTCTTTGGCACCAAGCCAGCTAAAAACTCCAGTCTAAAATTCGGAAATCTATGACGTCAAAGTAGAATTGAAACACCTCCCCATAACCAAAAGGACAAGTCTACTTTTGTAGCCCCGCCCACAGCTTCGCGTGACACGTGTGTCTCAGTAAGTAAACATGTCTTTAAAGATTGACAAATTTAACCAAAATGACTTTTTAAATACATTTTTTCTGAGAGACTTTTATTTTGACGCGGTGATCTGTTATGATACCATGGAAACGCATTTTCACAACCGCGTGGGAACAACCATGGGAACAACACAGAAGCTAAATACTTCAATTCGGAGGCTTGGAACTTAACATGAGAAATATGCTTGGATAAAGTTTGCTTTTGAAGAAGTTCCAGCTCGTGTGGGGAGCGTTTGTTAACGTTGTGGACATGGATTCATTTGTAAAGAAGTCGATGCTGGATTTGCAGAGAGACTCAGAAGCACCACTTATATTGGATCTGACAACAATGACACAGCAGTATAATTCACAGTAAGACATTTTACTTTATTTAAGTTACTGCGTTTCACTATTGCTTTGTTAAAAGAGATTGCTTGTTGTAACATCCGTGTCTAAATACGTTTGTTGACTGTTTTAATTTACTAAAAACATTAAACGATTAATAAAGGTACAACACTTAACAATACGACTGTAATTTAAAGGTAGAAATATACAAAGTTAGTTATAAGGAAGGATTTATCAACCGCAGTTTAGATTCTGATGCCCGTTTACTGTGTTGTATACGGTAATTTAGGCAAGTTCCGTTTGAAAGGTCAAACACTCAACAAAGCTTATTTTTTATCATATAACTGTGGTATTTAACATTACGTCAATGTAAAAGCGACCTCACAAGCACAATAGAAATATACAAAGTTATTGATAAGGATTTATTAGCCGCAGTTTAGATTCGGATGCACGCTTACTGTGTTTTATACGATAATTTAGTCACGTCGAGTTTTGTTTCTACTTTAATATACGTATTGTCATTTATGTGTATCATGTTTAGCACCCAGAATCTTTTGTGTCTCAAACATATTTGTGTTCGGCTGCTATTTTTATCACATTAATGTTTTTAAAACATTTCCCTACATGTAATGACGGGGAATGAAGCTGTCCAATCATAGCAGTGGGTGTTTACGTTCAGGTCTTCAATGCGGCCCGCCCCTTCAAACGAACCATTTCTCAAGACAGCCACTAATCCATGTTACAAAATAGCGTATTACTTATTGCTTTTGATGTTTTTGAATGTAAAAACAACGCGAAATGCATAAGTAGACATCAATCAACGTCATAAAGCAATAAAATCGACCAATTCACGGCCCCTTTAAAAAGTTCACATTGCTTTAGTATTGCATAGAAGTACATGTGCATTGCATACATTGAAATATGTCTATAGGGCATACATTTACTTACCACGTTCCAGTCTGTTGCTCAGGCTTGACTCACGATACATTCGTGAGTCATGAACTGAGCCGGGCCACTTTGCCTCAACGTTGGTAATGATGCATGTAGCATCACATATCTTTACAGTGGAAAGAATGAGACATGAGTTTACAGTATTGCTATGTAGTGTTTAACCATCAGAGGCGGTCACTACTTAAGTATTTTTACTTTCTACATAAAAGTACATTTTCAAGTATTTGCATTTTTTCAGTGTTTTTCTTTGGAAGACATACATTCCAAAGCATATGATCATAATTGTTACTCAACTTTAAGTTTTTGGCTCATATTTAAGTACATTAAACATCTAGGGGTTTTTTTACTTTAAAAAGTACTTTTGTACTTTTACTCAAAAAAGTGAAAGTGATTTTTATGTGATTAGGTATTTAATCAATTTTAAAATGCAGTATAAAAGGAATACACAGTATGACTCTATGCTTTAGAATGTAGTGAACATTTTTTTAGTAAAGTAATTTTTTCCCCCCAAGACAAACACTCTGATAAAGCACAGATGAAAAAAATTTACTCAAAGTACTCCAATAGTGTTCGCCTCTGTTAACCATAAACTCAGTGTAATTTAATGTGTACCTGCACATTAATACTGTGGATTGACTTTCTGTTCACATAGTCTGCCTCATTTTCAGTTAGTGCAATGATGGGTATATGTGTACCATCAATGCACCCAACCACATTGGGAAATCCTGCAGGTAATTTTAATTATTACGTTCAGAGCAAGGTTACTGAACATAATTTGTCCTAATTTAAAGATTTAAACTGATTACAACAGTACTAACCAGCAATCCTGTGAAACTCCTCTTTGATGGTTCTCAGGGGTTTATGTCCAGGAAACAGGACAAAAATGGGAAGAAAGCGCTTGAGAGCGAGACACACTTTTCTTACTGCTCTGCATACAGTAGCCTTACTAATATGCTCCGCATCCCCGATATTATACAAAAAACTTTCATTTGCAAAAAAACGTAAAGCTGCACAAAGTATCTGCTCGGATGTAAGAGCACGGCCACGGTGGGTGATATTAGTAATGTGAGGATGGATGAGACTATGAATATATTTAATTGACTGCAACGAAAAACGGTAACGCTCAAACAAAAACGTACTGTATGGGGATATGACAAAAAATCCAGTCTGGGTCTCAAAATCCTTGCCCGACGTAAATTTAATTCTCTACGAATTAATGCAGCCTCCTCATCAATAGGATCTTCCATAAATGGACATGCCATTTTAGCGTGTTGAATCGTGTCAGAAATGTGCGCAATGAGTAACGAGCTAAATACCGCTTCCACTTTAAAAGAGGGGAGGAGACCTAAATAAACTCAGAGTTTGCAGAATAAAACCTGCTCCCGACCAGGTTAGGTTCAGAGAGTATGTTACCCCGGAAACAGACTCTTGAGTATAAGTTACCTCTCCTTCTGAAACAGGCTTGACTTACCCCGCTGTCTCGGGTTTAACCTACCTCCCTTTTTGAAACCGAAAACTCAGAGTTTCCCTCATTTCAGGGTTAACAAACTCGGAGTTTTCACTTAACCACCTTTCTGAAACGGGCCCCTGGTGTGAATGAAGTTTGGCGACTAATTTTATTGTTAAGGGAAATTGTGGCACTTGTTTGTGCACCGGCCATTTACAGTGGTCAGATAGGGTATTTGAGGGTTTTGTTTGATGAGTACCTACATTTCAGAAAACACTTGTTTCCCACTTACTCTCTCAGAACTAAACATCATTACCTTAGCCACTACCCAGAGCTCATTATTAATTTTGGACCACTCATCCGTTTGTGGACATTAAGAATCGAAAGTATTTGCATGTATTTCAAACAGTGTGTAAGAAAACAACATTACTTTAAAAATCTGTGCTTTACTCTCTCAGAAATACATCAGCTTCTGCAGGCGTTTCGTCATGCTGGTGAGCTCTTCCCTCCTGCTATTGTAGCAGAAAAGGCAACAGAGTTTGTGGTAAGTGACTACAATGATGTCATAAGAGAATGTATCTGGATATGAGAAACCAAAGAATTTTCAGGCTGAAAATCATAAGGCAACTGTGAAAGGCACAACATACAAAAAAAAAAAAAAACATGTATGTTGTCATTCATGAAACTGATGAGGTGCTTATTGTGGGGAGGATTGTTATGACAGTCATACACAGTACTTCAGTGTACTTCATCACAGAACTTTTCAAAACTTGCAGTATCCCTGACATGGGTGTTCACCACTTGACATCAATGAATGGATTGCACTCTTGTGTTAATCAGAATGACCCTCTGGATTATTATCCCTTGTCAAAGTACACAGTGTTTGATATGTCTGTAATAGTTCTTCAGCATTCTTTTGTCTCAATTTAGAGCAATGTCCGCCTTGGTGAGAGAACTGAGGGAAATTATCCTCAGGGCTTGCCGTCAAATGATGAGAACACCACATAGCTTACAATTGACAAACTTGTAGCCTCTGGATTGGAATCTAAAAATGATCTTCAGTTTGTTCAGCAACAAGACATGAGTGACATACTACCAAATATAAAACTCAGAAATCTTCTCAATGCTTTTAAAATGGGTAATTAAAATCTCACATCTATTAATTTTAAAATGGCTGAAGATGTAAAAGTGAGTTGTTGAGAAATGTTAATGGGGTTCTAATTTTCAATTCATCAGATATGAGCGTTGTTACTCAGTTTTACTTAAACAATTTGTTTGCTTGCTTGCGCACTCAACCCAGTAGTAAGATGAACAATGTAAATAGTTTTAGATGTAAACAATGTCTACATTTGAAGAAAACTGTGTGTAGAATTGTATAAATGTTATTTAGTTAATATCAAGTTGCGTCTGTACAGATGAAGTGGATTTTAACTACCTGTTCAATATTTTGTATTACTCATAGAGTCAGAAACGGTCACTTTGGACATCACCAGCATGCACTCCTTCCTTATCAGCTGGGAGCTCCTCACCACAGCCATGCTCTTCTAACATGTCGGTAACTACTGATGGAGAATCAAGCAGTCTTGAAGACAGTCGGCCATCTACATCCCATTTTAGGAAATCGTGGTCAAATACCTTTCAGGTACCATGGCAGCTCATGCCTGCAGAAATTCAGTCTGCCATCTCTTCTGGTAAGAGACCTTCACCAGCAGCAAGATGACAAATGGTGAGGGTGCTTGCAAATGAAATGAGAAAATTTGAGCCAACTCCAACACGTGCACAGTGTCTTACCATTTGTAAAGCGATTGTCCATCAATATCCCCAGAGCTTTGCGGATCAGCTTCATGATGGCCGAGTTGTAGGGGAAGGTTACAGCTCACCTTTGGCCCAGATCAAGACTAGAATAGAGAACCTCAGTTGGACCACTAGCTTCCGACAGCACCGGTCATCTGACAGTGGTGTTAAAAGAGGACCTACTGCCTTTTAACTCTGTAGAATATTATCAACGTAATTATTTATCAACAAGACATTTTCTAAAATTACTTTAAATGTGTTCATCTAAAAATAGTATTATCTTTTTTATTATTATTTTTTTTTAAATATTTGTACATAGAAAGGGTAAGGAAAGGAACTGAAAAGGATATAAATATATCCATACATACTCATAACATAATGACACCTACACATACACACATCACATACATACATTTAAAAAAAAAAGTTTAATCATCAATTTCAATTGAAGTTATGGTCATACAAATTTTGAAAACAACAAAGTCAGAGGTCTATATAGAAGCCCAGATTTTCCCAAAAACATCAGCCCTGCCTCTTAAGGAATAAGTAAATTGTTCAAGTCGTAATGTATCGTACAAGAGGAGTTTGAACAGATGAAATGTTGGAGGTTTATGTTGTTTCCAATTGAGTAATACAAATTTTTTTGCTATGTAGGAGATTACACTAATTCTTTGTACAAATACAGGGTCATGTGTCTTGTCAAATTCAGTCCCAAAGAGATATAGTACAGGTGTAAAGTCCAATGATGTTTTGAGAGCTTTAACTGTCCAATCATGTACCTCTTTCCAAAAGTAAGAGATCCCTGGAAAACAAAGCTCTGGCGTTCCATGTAGGAAGAGAAACAGTCGTGTTCACGTGGATAATAATGACCAGGTATCATGATCAGCTAAATATTGGATTCACAAAAATATGCAAAGTTTGCAGCATAGACTCTCCAAAAGACGTCCAAGAGTTTTGCTTGAGGCAGTTAGTGTAGTCCAAAAGTTTGGTTCTCCTGTATTGCTTGTAGGTGTTAAAAAGTGAAGAGATATGCTTCAAACAGACGTTTAACGGGAGCGTCTCATTGGTGTAGCTGTTGATGAAGTGAACACCGTTGTTCTATGGTGAGTAATATTGTTTATTTAGATGCTATTCAGTTGGCTGGTTATTTCAATAACTGACTTGTTTCCAGCCGGATCGTTATTGTGGGGAGTCCGAAACATGACGCTAGATGAAACAAACTGTGATGTCGGTCAAACAGCTCGTGGGCGGGCTTTGTCCAGAAAAAGCAGCGAAAAACACCAGACCTTCAGTATTGAAGGTCTGGCTCCGCGAGACTAGCTACAGTATAGAATTAAAGTTTTATACTGTATATGTCAAAACGGTATTTAGCTGTTAATTTAAAAAACAGTAACACACCGTATTTTTACAGTATGATGCTGGCAACCACAGCTGCCAGTAGTTAACTGTTTTTACAGGATTATTTTTTACAGTTTAGTACAATTCCCTTGCCTTTGCAAAAATCCACAGCTCTCACTAAGATATGGGAAGAGTGGTTATCGAGCAGGAGCAACACCTTCTTTCTGGACTGACCTTAGTATGCTTCACAAAGTGAACGAGGAATGATAGGAAATCCTCCTCCTGCATCCAGCCTGATGAATTAACACTTACTGCATTCCCCAATGGCCCACTCTAAACAAAGTGATTTTTAAAATTCTTGCGAGGGAACACAAAGAATGGAGGAATGGTATTCCCCAAAGCCTGCACAGCATATGCAATCGAAACAAGTGTCCCCCTCTTCTCCGACGTTATGGCACCAACCTGAAATGAAATATTTTATTTCGAACAATTAAAAGACGGCTATGCGTATGAAATATACATACAAAAATAAAACAAATTTTACAAAATAAACACCCTGTTCGAAAAGGGATAGGTAGAAGCCCTAGGCTTATCAGGACCTACCCCCAGAAACTACCTTAAACAATTCACAGTCAAACACGATATATCGAACATAACATTTTAAATAATACAGGAAAAGTAACCACTAAATAAAGTATTACTTTATCTATTTAGATAAAGAAACATATAAAGAAGTCTTTATAAAGCAACATTTACATCAGTAATGATTTATCATTCACCCTCACCACTTTTGTACTTATCAAAAATAAAACTCTTGTACCTTTTTTTAAACTGGAGCATATTAACACTTTGTTTGATAGAATTACTCAGACCATTCCACAAAAGCACCCCACAAATCGAAATGCACATACTTTTGAGTTTTGTTCGAGTCCTATGTTGTCTCAATTTTTAATCCCCTCTCAAGTTATAACCCCCAACCCTATATGAAAATAGTTGTTGTATGTTTCCAGGCAACTGTTTGTTTATTGCTCTATAAATTAATTGAGCAGTCTTAAATTGAACTAGATCATTAAACTTTAGAGTGTGCAATTTTAAAAACAGTAAATTAGTATGCTCATAGTATCCTACCTTATTAACTATCCTAATTGCTCTTTTTTGTACTGTGCATAATGTTTGTAGGTGGTCTTGTAGGTGTTGCCCCATACTTCAACACAATAATTTAAGTAAGGCAACACAAAGGAACAATATAAAATATAAAGTGCTTTTTTACTCAATATATGCCTTGCTTTCCCCATTACTCCAATACTCTGCGCTACTTTTGTTCTAACATATTTGATATGGGGTTTCCAACAGATCTTATAATCCAGAATCACACCCAAAAATTTATTTTCATACACTCTTTCTATTGTAACATTATTAATCTTTAATTTTACTTGTGTGTCAATTTTACGATTACCAAACATCATAAATTTGGTTTTATCTAGATTTAATGATAATTTATTTAAGTCAAACCATATTTTTAACTTATTCATTTCTGCTGTGACCACCTCCAATAACAGCTTCAGATTTTCCCCTGAACAGTAAATATTGGTATCATCAGCAAAAATCACAAATTTTAAGAGGTTAGTCACCCTACAAATGTCATTTATGTACATAATAAATAATTTTGGACCCAATATTGACCCCTGTGGTAATCCACAGGTGATACCCAAGCACTCAGATCTGTATTCTCCTATTTGAACGAATTGAAGTCTGTTACTTATGTAACTTTTCATCCAATCTAATGCAACTCCTCTGATACCATACTTATCCAGTTTACTGATTAACAAACGATGATCAATTGTATCAAAAGCTTTTTTTTAAGTCAATAAATACACCCACTGCATATTGTTTGTTATCTATAGCACTGGTAATGTCTTCAATTAACTTCATTAATGCCATTGATGTAGATCTGTTTGACCTGAATCCATACTGACTATCAACTAGTAATTCATGCTTCTCAATAAAATTATCCAATCTAATTACATACAATTTTTCTAATATTTTAGAGAACTGAGAGAGTAAGGACAATGGCCTGTAATTCGTGAATTGATTTCTCTCTCCAGCTTTATGTAGTGGGATGACTTTAGCTAATTTCATTTTGCTTGAGAATACACCTGTTTTAAAAGATAAATTATAAATATGAGTTAATGGTTTAACAATTGCACCAATGACGTCCTTAATTAAAACCATATCAATATCATTCCAGTCTGTTGACTTTTTATTCTTACAATTGTTAACTATTTCAATAATCTCCATTTCCTCAGCTGGTTTCAGAAACATAGAGTTAGGGTTACCGTCTAAATTATCCACAGCATTCACCTCACCTTCAGTCTGTGGATCAATTTTAATTTCATTGGCCAGATTTGATCCCACACTTACAAAAAAATTGTTAAATCCATTGACTACCTCATTCATGTTACTAAAAGTCCTCTCCTTATCTATAAAATACTGTGGGTATTTTTTAGTCATGGATCCATTCCTTATAATATTGTTTAGCACTTTCCATATTCCCTTAATATCATTTTTATTATCATTTAATATTTTATTATAATAATCTTTCTTACTTATCCTCATGATACTGGTCAATTTATTTTTATATCTTTTGTATTTATTTTCAACTTTTCTGTGTTTTATAAATTCTTCATACAAAGTGTTATTTTTTTACAAGCGTTTTTTAATCCTTTTGTCATCCATGGTCTCTCTTTAAATTTGTGCTTTATATTAAATTGTTGTAAAGGACAATGTTCATCATATAATGATTGAAAAGTGGTCAGAAATATTAAATATGCATTATTGGTATCAGTCTCATCATACAATTTTTTCCAATTATATGCAAGTAATTCACTTCTGGGTGCATTTATTGATTCTTCAGTTCTGACTCTCCTGTAACTAATCTCATTAACTACCTTATACTTCTCGTGATCCCCTTCCCACACCACAAAAACTGGCAAATGGTCACTTATGTCGTTTAGTAGCAACCCACTCTTTAGACTATTATCCATTCGGTTTGTGAATATGTTGTCTATTAGAGTTGCACAGTGTGATGTTATTCTGCTTGGTTTTGTTATAAGTGGGAAAAGACTCATGCTAAACATTAAATCGATAAATTCATCTGTCAGTTTATGCTAATTGGGATTTAAAATATCTATATTAAAATCCCCACAAATGAACATCGTTTTGTGATCATTCTTAGTAAATAAACTTTCCATATTGTTCATATACACAGCTTACAATTACATTTTTCTTTTTTCCAAATTCATTTCAACCGTTATTATCTCCATCACATCATCAATATTAGTTGTCATATCTTTCACAATTTTATAATTAAATCTTCTGTCTACATACAAAGCTACTCCACCTCCATTTTTATTCTCTCTATTAACATAATTCAATTCATATCCATTCAACTCATAATCAACACCCTTCTCAGAAGTAAGCCAGGTCTCAGATGTGGCTATAACCTGGAATGGGTTGTTAAAATGACTTAAGTATTCTTTGATGTGCAGAATGTTGCATATAAGCTTCTGCTATTAAAATGAACAATTGACATTCCATAATCAGATGTTATGTTCATGTTAAATTGATCATCAATTTGAAAGTTTTTAAGTTCCAACCATCATCAAAATCATCATTAACACTCTCATTTCCAGCAGTTGTCGAGTTTAAACAGTCAATCTCCTCAAAAGAGTCCACAGTCATTTTAGATCACGCCAGTCACACACAACGATACACATGATCTTATTGATTCCGTGATCACTGGTACTTATCCAGCTCCTCAATGTGTCTTACGTACAGTACTCTAGCGTCCTTTGGTGACCCGTTAAGTTTAATGAAAACCTTGCAGTTTGTTGTCCAGGTTGACTGGATTTTCCTCTGCTTCCGTAGGAAACGCGCCTTTCTGGCTATCTCTGCATTTTTTTTCGTAAGGTGCTCATTAACATAAACATCAGTCCCCCTGAGCTTTTTCCCTTGCGTAAGTAAAGCATTTTTGTTTTTTCTGTTCGTAAAGCAAATTATTATTGCATGTTTGTCGTTTTTGTTTTTCCGGGGTAAGAGATGATACGCCTCAATATCGGTGTTGGATATTGATAAGCCTTTTTTGTGAAAAAATGCAGTCACCTGTTGCTCCACGGAGTCCATGTGTAGCGGCCTTCCAAAGGTTCTTAACACTCTAAATTAAGGCCGTGAATCGAGTGAACAGGTGGTTCCTCTGTACGCACTTCCAACACTCTCTTTATGCAAAAATATATCCATTTATTCAAAGGTTGAACAGGCTTGACATTTCCAATAATATTACAACTTAAATGCTACATAAGTGAGAGAAGTGGTCAAAAGATTGTTTTAACCACCTTCACATGACCCCACATTTGTGTTGCCTGTTTCCTAACTCAAACAAAAAACAACACCCTAGACCTTTCCCCATTGCACCTGTATTCCATATTACCATAAAACTAAGTTTTACGGTAAGTGTGCCTGTTTACTCTTAGAGGAAACAGGCACAGACATTTAAACCCATACCAAATAACACATACATTCAAAACCATTAAATAATAACTATAGAAAAACTTAAGTGCTATTACTCAGAGGATGATTAAGCAAATGAAGGTCAAAAATAACAAAATGGCTACGACACCATGGCTGGATCGGCAAGCTCCCCACTGCCTGTACTCATTACCGCCTTGGCATAAGATCGGGGTCTGATCTCCAATCCGCTGATAACAACGTCGTTCATCCGGGAATACTGCTCCATGTCGGCCACGCGGCATTCCAGGCTAGCGATCTGCTTATCCTTCTCCTCATTTTGTATTTTCAGTTCTTTAATTTCGCTCATCAGATCAATGATCATTTTCTGATGCTTAGAGACAATCGAGATCTCCTCAGACAGAAAATCAAGCGATTTCTTTATCTCTTCGATTTCCTCGTTCTTCTTTGGAGGCATTTTTGGTGTAAACAACGTTTGAATTTTTCGCGATCGACATTCCATATGTCACTGCCATCAAACCTGTTTTTGTCAATCAGCTCCCTCATTCGATTGAAGAAGAGTTCCACATTAGCACGATTGAAACTTGTGGCTCTTGAAAGGCTAGTTGCCTGCGGACTCCTCACTAAAAGTCTGGGGTTCTGTTTCATAAATTAGCTAAACCAAACAGGCCCTGCCATTTTCTTCTCAATCCATGTTTGTGGATGCTGTACGTTGAATTCCACCGCGAGTTAACTGTACGTTGAATTCCACCGCGAGTTAATAAGCAAACTTTCTGACCTAAAAGAGTTACTGCCAAAATCAGTATTATATCAGGTAAATATTTTAAATCAAATTCTTAATTTTACGCAAAATACAATATCCGCCGTGTTATTCTTTCATCTATTCGTTGAATACACGGAATCTTAGTTTTCCTCATCTACTTTGTACTTTGTGATAAAAAAATACTTTAAAGGCATTGATAAACCTGTGGTGATTTTCTGTGACGGGAAAGAAACGTAAGCCATCAACATTAATAATTTACGCAAGAAGCACTCGGAAGACGGCAAATGCCGGTTGCTTGTTTTCGTGACAGCATCAAGCTTCTGTCATGCTAACACATTTACTCCAGGGGATCTTATGAAAAACTTTCTAACTTTTTATTTTGCTCAGTCAAAGAAAATCGAGCGGGATCAAAACATTTTACAGCTAATCGCTGTGAAAAATGCAGAGGTGGAAAGTAACGAATTACATTTACTCACGTTACTGTAATTGAGTAGTTTTTTTGTGTATTTTTACTTTTTTGAGTAGTTTTTAAAATCTGTACTTTTACTTTTACTTAAGTATGTTTTGTTTAAAGTATTGTACTTCGCTACATTTTAAATCATATCCGTTACTGAGTAAAAAAATATTTTAAAAAGCAAGGTGATAAAGACGCGCAACGGATGTAAATGGGCGGGGCCCGGGGAACGTGCAAAAAGAACCATGGAGACGGACGAGACAGGCGCGCGCTAATGCAGACCCGCCTCAGTTCAAATCTTATGAAAGAAACCCCTGGTCATATTTAAGCGACACCTTTCCACTGACGCGAAGCGAGTGTTTCATTTCTATGAAAGGTAGGATTCATGCTCTTAAGTACGAACTTGCACGACGCGTTTTTAATACCATGCGCATTATTTTCCGAGGTCTAGCAGCTTCGCGTCAAGTCAAACACAAATTCAAAACGTCCTCGAATGCGCAGGTCATTAGACATTGCAGAGAGAGAGAGAGAGAGAGAGAGAGAGAGAGAGAGAGAGAGAGAGAGAGAGAGAGAGAGAGAGAGAATAAAAGTCATTAGGTACCCAGGTCAGGGAAGTAAGAAGATAATAAACGTGTCAAATGTATATAGACATGGCACTCATCTCATTATATGCTCATTTAAACTAGATATATAGTTTAATAAAATAATGTATGTTACCAGCAATACATCAATTACAACCTTACTATAGTGATTGTATTTACTAGCTGCTGACCACCTTCAAAAGTGCATTACTCGTCACCTGTAAAAATCATTAAACAATTCCATAAATGTTTCTTAGTTTAAAAAAGCTTTTTATTTTATTAACTTTTTGTTATTGCACTTTAATTGTAAAGATGTTCCTACAATTAAAAACAACTAGTTTGAGATTTATATTCCCTTGTCGTTTTTGAACTATATTAGAATCCTCCACCTCTTCCCGCTGTAAAAAAAGTAACTTTTACTCTGAGTAAAGTTAAAATGATTTACTTTTTACTTTTACTTGAGTAGATTTTTAGACAAGTAACTTTACTTTTACTTAAGTAAAATATTATTAAAGTAACTTTACTTTTACTTGAGTACAATATTTAAGTACTTTTTCCACCTCTGGAAAAATGTTAAGCGACGACGTGAAGTAACCACAGCAATGACAGTGTTCTTAATATGACAAAGTAAGTGTTTTGATTAATGCCATTAATGATTATTTTCAGTGGATACCACTAGTCAACTAAATGAATATAACAAGGCAAAAATGAATGCACATTTATATATTGATTCAATAGATTTATAGCGTTTTGAAAAAAACCTTGGATTTATTGCATTTGTGGAAAAAATAATTAGCTTTTATACTAAATCTTATTGGATTTAAATTTTTTTATGTTTTTATAACCTAAAGATGCTATTTGAAAGTTTATAACAGAAAATAGTGGTTTTCATCTTGTCACTTTCACGTTTTTACAGAAATTTGTCAAAATGGATTTATTGCGTTTTGGAACCAAACTCTTCATATATATATACTAATTATTTAATCTATATGTGGCAGAATGGGTTTGTACCCCTCCTATTTTTGTAATGTGAGGGTTTAGCCAATGGGTAGTGATTCTGAAGGTATAAAAGCACAGCCTGTCAGTCGTAGGTGTGCGTCATTGAGGGGGGCCGTTACGTCATCAACGCGCCGCCGCTTGTTTGCTCGAGTGGACTGTTTACATCCGTGGTGAGTGTATTGTTTGGCCTCACAACACTTTAAAACAAGCGATATTGGGGAGCTAAAACTGATTATTTTGTAATTGGTAGAGACTGCCGAAGCTGCTAACCACTGTTACAAAAGTCTATTTTGCTGCGTGAGGAACCAAATGTGGACAATTGAGACGGTAAGTAGAGGGCATCGGGTGTACAATGACGTGTGTTTATAACATGTTTTGTATCGCTAGTGCTCTTACGTGTCTGCTTTATATATTTAAAGGGAAACTTAGGCTACGTTCATACTGCAGGGCTTAATGCTCAATTCCGATTTTTTGAAAAAAATTGATTTTTTTGCAAGGCCGTTCACATTTCCAATTAAATGCGACCTTTTGTGATCTCCTGTGTGAACGTGAAATGACCCAGAAGTGACCCGCATGCGCAGAAGAGTACTCAATGGTCAATGACGTCACTTGTTAACTAACGTTAAACATGGATGTCAACAACAGGGTAGTCCAGGGCCGCTGGAAGTCATTTTGAACAGGGGGTGCTGTGAATATTTTTTTTTTTTACAAAAAACCTATGAGCCTATAGGCCTATTTAAAATACATTTTAAAAATAAATACATTGAGTTTCACTACTTTATTGTCATATACACTTCAGTGCACACAGCCCCTGAAATTTGTGGGGTAGCATTTAAAAACATTTAAAAATAGATGCATTTGTTTAAAGCAAAGCATTTATTTACTTAGCTACAGACGAAGCTGCTCTTTGCGCCTTCAAACGTCTCATAATCAGTCCCCATTTATGTCCAAGAGACTCAACAGTCCCCATTTATGTCCAAGAGACTCAATAATAATCTTTTACATTTTAATCCTTTAATTTGTCATATTAAAAAGCGTTTTTGTGCTGCTTTGCATCCATGTATGTGAAAAGCAAACCCGCGTTGTCATCCCGTTAATACTGTATGCGCATATTATCAACGCGCTCTTTACTCTAGCAAAAGACACTAGCATTGCGCATTGCGCCGGTTGTATAATAAAGTCCAAAGTCTCTCATGAGCTAGGGGACGAATGCCCAGGGAGTTCAGAATTTCTGTGTGGGCATGCAGCCAAAGGTGTGTGAGTCTATTCTGGGTCATGGTGCTGATGCCCCTATCTTCAAAAGACGCAAGGCGGAGAAAGTCCGCTCGGATGAGGCCACGGAGATGCACAGACAGTAATGAAATTAAAATCCAAAATACACGTAATAACCTACGTGTGTCAAAAATAATTTCCTAAAATATTCATAAGTAATATATTAATTGTGCAAAAAAATCTGCCCAATAACAAAGGGGATCCTGCCTTGGAAACTCCGGCTACAATTCAGTGTTTTTATTTAATTTGGAGATTTAGTGCGTCAAAGCAGTCATGACAAAAAAACAACAAATGAGAAATGACAAATACTTTGTGATCGTTACTGTAAATAATAAAAACGAAGCTTTATATACAAATCATTAAACGTTAATTTATAACAAGAAAAACACTGAAATTAATTTTATAGACACTACGCGGTGCAGATATTTTCAGTTTCAGCACCGAAATTTAAAGAAACGGCTTACCTCTGTTTAAATACATTTAACATTTTAAAAACTTATACCCGTCGAAAAACATCAGTGTATGTTTAGTTTGATGAACTTCTAAATATGAGACGCAGAGCACCTAGCCCGTTCGGCTAAATTGCATGCGCAAGCATTGCCAGCACGCAATAGCGTAACATCGATACAACGAAAAAGAAATTCAAAATTTACAGACTTAAATTAGATCAGAATTTACATTTATGATAAATAAATTTTTTTAATAAAATAAAGTCAGAAGTAACAAAGTGCAGAACAAATGTGCAAAATGCCTCAAGTGCACGGAAACAAAACACATGCCAAATAGATCAATCAGATAACCCAGAGTGATTTATAAATAAAATAAAAAAAGTAAAGAAATTATTAAAAGAACGAAAGTATAGCCAGAATTGCCAGCTTTGTCTTTTAATGTAGAAACAAAGAGGCAATGGTTTATTAACATAGAAACCTCTTATGGACGTGTAGCCCGGTCACAGGGGTTGTTGGATTTATTAACGCATTTTAAAAATAATTTATTGAAAGCTGCTACTTCACATATTATTTGCAACATTATAATAATATGCTGTATATTAATATAGTGGGAGAAAGCTGTTATATGTGAAATCAGATAACGTGTGCACCCATACGGCCAAAATTGAATGATCCTCATTTCATAACACATCTGCGACGATACGACTGTGAGATTTGTAGTCGAATCAGGCTTCTCCTATCGATGCATTGAATCTTCGACTATTCGGGGTCACACTTACAATCTTCTCGTTTTAAAAAAAAATAAAAAGAAGGAGGAAGCAAAGTTTTTGGCCATAGCGTTTTGTGGAGCAGTGTTAGCAACGTCCGCCATGGCTGTTGTTTATCTTCTCGTTTCAGCCTACTTCAACACAGAATTATGACGTATGGGTCGGATACATGTGGCCTGGCCGTTCAGACGGAGGACGCATTTCAAAAGATCGGATAGGTATCGGATTCAGGACCACATACCCAAGTGGCCTGGGTCACATTTGAAAAGATCGGATCTGTGTCTTTCAGACTGTCATGAAAATATCAGATACAGGTCGCATAGGGGCAAAAAAATCAGAATTCGGTCGTTTCAGCCTGCAGTGTGAACGAAGTCTTAGTCTCTGCTTAGCTGGTGCTGCGCTCTTTTAGGGGTGGGATCACTAACTGCTTAACTTCCAGCGTTTCCGATTGTGAGTATCACTGACTGTTTGAGCATTAAGTTAAGGGAGAAGAACGAGCAGCGTAACATCTTGCTTTGTGTTTGTAGGCGCAAGATGAAGGCAATGGCTGCGTACTAAGTGCCGCGTTGCAGGCTGCATATTTCCTGCTGCATATGTCCTGCTTGGGCTGCATACTCCATACGCTGCGCTGCATGCTTCATGCTGCATATTTCATGCTCTGTGCCTCAGCGGGCGCTGCTGTTTTGTTTCTGTTTCTACTCTGTTTTTCTACTCTGTTTTGTTTCCTGTGTGTGTGCTGAAACGCAACTGCGCATTCTCTTTAAACAAGGCTGAAGCGGCTCTGTAATGAATGAGTGCTTGAAAGTTCTTTCTGTCTAATTTTGTTTCAACAGGGTTTCCCTGTCATGTTAAACTCTTTCTTTTCTCTGGTTGATATATTAATCATTTAACTTTATTTGTATTTTGGTGTTCTAACTCATTTGATCTGAATCCAATTGTTTATTTAATTTCTTTTCTTTCTTTTTACTTTTACTATTATTGATATTATTTGGTTGTGAAGCCAAGGACATTTTGTCTAAAGTTTTGGATTTTGTCTATTTGATTTGTGCAGACTCAGAGACTGGACATTGCATTATCCCATACACATACATCTATTTGAAGCTGTGTGATGTTTTGTGACCTATTTAGACTAGTAAGAATCTTTATTTTGTGCAATTTGGTCTTTTGAGCTGCATATGAGACTGCCCCAGTTGGTAAGCCCCAGCTCCTCGCCCACAAAAGAAGTGTTTTATGATGAGTGGCCATATTTTTAATATTTGTACATCTCAATAAAAATATTTTTGTACCATTTACTTCTGTTTCTGACTCCTGGCGATCTCCTAAAGTCTTTAAATCTGATAAAACTTTACGCTTTGTTTATTATTGTTGGAACTGCTGCTCGTCTCTTCATTACCATGTCAACAGCCTGAGGGCGTGACCGCATTAGAGATAATGAGCTCAGCCAGGAAAAACTGAAAAACTCTCTTTACTTCAATGCAGATTATATAAACAGGAAATATTTATTTTTGATTATAATTAGCTTGTTTAAAAGTAGACATTTCAGGCTTTCTTTGGATATTATGTTTGTGTGACGAGTATTCGCGGAGTTTCAACTGATTTTTGTAACGTGTTTTAAGAGACAGCTGGCGGAGACAGAAATGTCTGAATGCGCACCCTGTTTATTTTCTTTATTTGACAAAAACACAAAGATCTCTTGTTATTGTGAATGTACACTAATTAAAGCGGACCCTTCAGAGTTTCAAATGATGTCAAACACGTAAGTGTTTGATTATTAATGATGGAGTATTTTAAGTTGATTCTGCTATGATAAGGAGAAAACACGTCAAAACGCGTCCCCGCGTTTTTGGACCCCTGGGGGTTAATACTAGAGTTAATTTATTCCGCTTTTACAGCAATTTACATTTAAAGGGGTTTTATCACAAGTCTGGACACAATTATGCTTATTCTACAATGAATCTTAATTCTGAGATTGTTCCAGACAGTAAACCTGATAATTCAGGGTTTTCTGATAGCACTTTCAGTACTGACACTTATTCTTTGTTAAGACCTTAATCCGTATTTCCACGTATGGTATCGAATCCTTCTCTTGTTGCTTTCTGCAAGAAAGTTGATTTTGATGTGCGAAAACTCTTTGATGCTCGATCTAAACCCATACAAAAATCTAATTTGACAATAAGTGAACATAAGGCTCTTAAGGAGCTTTCTATGATGGATGATATAATCATTCGCCCTGCTGAAAAGGGTGGGGCTGTTGTGGTTTTGTGCAAAGATATGTATATCCTAGACTTAGAGGCTAAAAGACAACTAGAAACCAAACACTAGAGCCCGACCGATATGTGTTTTGTCAGGCCGATACAGATATTAGGGAGTAAAAAAGACCAATAACAATATATCGGCCGATATTCTTCCGGTGTATATTATAGTACAGTACACATACACTACAGTATAGTATACTACAGTACTGTACGTAGAATACATTATATACATTAACAGAATATATTGTATATTAATAAAGACAATGCAATGCAATGATCACTCACAAATGTGGGGATCAAACACTTATATTGACGTGACAAAGATATGTACCATATGCAAGAAGTTAACAATAAACTTTTTGGATATAACCATCTCAATAGACCCCTCCAAGGTTTGTAAACATTGAATGACTATCGGGTGTGCACGCAGCATGGGGTCAAACTGTTCATACCATTTAGCCTTTCTAGTTTAATCTAACAGGGCTGAAAAATGATGACTTACCTGAAATGAAGTGAGCACTGTAAACACAAGCCTCTTTGATTTTTGCATTGTCCCAGTCTGCACGTTTAATTGCTTGCAGCCACAGATGTTGTATTTTTTGTTTTTGAGATTCTGCAGGAATCCCGAAAAACTTAACGACAGACCTGGCGCGATTTTCAAAGCCCACGACGCAAGTTGGCATTTTTGACGATACCAAATAATACGCAACTCAATCTGCTGTAATGACTTTTCTGACCGCCTGTGACGTGAACTGTGAAGGGGTCTATTGATTCAGAAGGGAAGTTACATACTACAATCTTCAGAAAGAAAACCTCTAGAAACACTATTCTTAGAGCTGATTCTTTTCATTCTTTATATCTCATTGATAATGTACCATTTGGCCAATTCCAGCGGTTATGCCGCATATGTGATGATAATGTTGATTTTGAAAAACAGGCAGACAATATGTCAGAACGTTTTTATTAAAAGAGCCTACAAACCAGATATTGTCACTAATGCACCTTCCAGAGCCGAATACTTGAATCGTTCTAATACCTCGATTAAGAAGGGACGTAAGACAGATAATCAATACCATCCCTTTTTTGTTACACAATATAGTATGGAGGCTAGACAGATTAAACGGATTATTCAGGAGAACTTAATTCTTATTAATTCTGATCCTGTCCTCCAACAAGTCTTTCCTCAACCTTTTTTGGTTTATTACAGAAGGGCCCCGACTCTTCGTGATAAATTGGTATATAGCCATCTTCCTCCTGAGAAGAAGGAAAGTTGGCTTAAGAGACCAACTGGGCTATACCGGTGCATGAACTGCCCCCATTGTAGTAATGTCATCCCTTCCAAAACCTTTGTGGATTTTAAATACAATAAAACATTTAAAATAAGAGATTTTATAAACGGCAATACTACATTTGTTGTTTTACAGCTTATCGTGCCCATGTAAGGATGTGTTTTATGTAGGCCATACTAAGAGGCGTCTGCATGATCGATTGGCGGAGCATAAGTACTGTATGCTATTCGTACCAGTAACCCAGACTATCAGATGGCCCAACATTTTTACATATGCATAATAAGAATGATTCTTTATTAAAATCGAGGTGTTGGAGCATGTTAGACCTTTGGATAGAGGGGGGTGATAGGATCCGCAGACTTGACCAGTGTGAGACATTCTGGATCCATCAGTTGGATTCACTTCGTTATCCAGGCCTTAATGATGACATAGAGTTTAAGTGTTTTTTTATTATGTGTTTTCTATGTTTTAAAGCGTAACTAAACCCCTGGTCAGAGCGTGACATCCACTGGCAATATTTGAAAAATGCAAGAAAAGTGATCCCAACAGAGATAGAGGGGACGAACTAAGCTCGTACCAAGTGTGTGGTGAGATCGTAACAAAGGCGTGGTAAGCTTGAAACTGCTTAAGTCACGAGTCATTTTTTAGACCCAACATCCAATAGGAAAATTCAACTGCAGTCTTCAACCTGAAGAGGGCAGCACTCAGACGTTTTTACACCATATATTGTAGTATTGAAACACTTTATATCCAAATGTAAAAAAACTTACTAAAATCAATGAACAGCACTAATAAACCATTCCAGATAACTCATATTTTTGCTTTATTGGTTATTTTGATTTGTTGATGTTTTGTTTGTGTTTGGTCTCCTAATCCTTTACACCTGATTACCTCATTAGGTCCAATTGATTGTTTCAAGTATGATTTGTTTATGGAATGGTTTCTAACAAGGGGTGTGGTTTTAACTTATAAGTTGCTGACATTCTCAATTTGTGTTGCTTTGCCCTGAAGAAGACCACTTCCTGGTCGAAACATGTTAGCTTTTGGATTTTATATGATGTAAGCCACACTTAATAAAGGCTTTTTATTTATTCCTTCTCCTCTTTTTATTTTTGACTGAGTGCCTGGGACCTGTGTTTTTATATGTGTGATATCTTTACAGTGTAGCTATGTCTGGCTTACAGTATATTACCATCTAAGTAAAATTTGCACCACCAACATAGAAACCCCAGAGGAAAATAAAATGGGTCACCTGAACACACAAATGTGTTGTATAAAATACATTTAAAAGACAAATAAAGCAGCAAAACAAACGACAATCATTTCCAGGGGCACCGAGATTTTGCACATTGCATCGCATCACTTGTCACTGTAGGGCTCTTGTTTGTGTATTTGAATAGTTTGTAGTCAAAAGAGCTCTACTGATGTCATCTCATGATATAAGGTATACATTATGAGATGCAAATGAGAACAAAAGAGAACACAGATAATTGTCAATAATCAGAGTAACCCTAAACAACTGTTTTGTTCTATTAATAAGCTGCTTAAAAATCACAGCCTTTCAATTGTGCCTGCTTCTACTCACCTATGCAATATGTTTTTGGAGTTTTTTAACACAAAAATTGATAATATACGTAGTCTCACTGTCAACACCCATTCTTCTGCTACCTCCTCCTTAAATATGTCTGCATTCTCTGGTACCTCTATCTAATTTTGCTGTTCATGACTCTCAATCACTATGCAATGTGGTTTCAAAACTGATAGCCTCGACTTTCAGAGTTGACCCAATACCATCTTGTCTTTTTAAATCATGTTTTGATTCCCTCTCTCCTGTTGTCTTGACAATCATCAATGACTCACTGTGTACTGGTGCTGTGCCAGCAGCATTTAAAATTGCTGCTGTCACCCCTGTACCTAAAACTAATAACATGAACTTTGATAATCCAAATAATTTTCGTCCCATTTCTAATCTTCCATTCCTCGCCAAAATTTTAGAACAAACAGTGGCTTCCCAACTGCTTTCTCATCTTTCCACTAACAATCTTTTTGAGCCACTTCAGTCTGGACTCCGTAAACTCCACAGTACGGAAACAGCGTTAGTTAAGGTTACTAATGACTTGTAAATGGCTTCTGATTCTGGCTGTTTATCTATTCTGATTCTTCTTGATCTTAGTGCCGCTTTTGACACTATAGATCATTCTATTTTAATCACCCGGTTAGAGACTTTATTTGGCGTTTCTGATTCTGCATTAAAGTGGTTTAAGTCCTACCTCACAGATCGTAAGCAGGTTGTTGTGATGGGTGACTGCAAGTCTGAGGTCGGTATGGTGCAATCGGGTGTTCCTCAAGGATCAGTCTTGGGCCCATTGCTTTTTAATATTTACATTTTCCCACTTGGTCAGCTTTTAAAGTCACTTGGTCTTAGCTATCACTTTTATGCCGATGATACTCAGATTTATATACATTCAAAACCTGATACCACTATGACTGTGTCTTTTCTTTCTCAATGTCTTATTGATATTAAGAAATGGATGTCTGACAATTTTCTGTGTCTAAATAGTGACAAGACAGAAGTGATGCTTGTTGGTTCACCTCATCAGTTGCGCAAAGCAGAGTCCATAACATTATGTGTGGAAGGCTCTGCTTTCCAATTCCAAACTAAATAAAAAAATTTGGGGGTGATTTTTGACACCAATTTAACATTTGATGATCATGTTCGTAATACTGTTAAAACATAATTTTTTCATCTTAGAAACACTGCCAAACTGCGTCCTATGCTGACTTTCTCTGTGGCTGAAAAGTTAATCAACACTTTTGTTTTTTCACGTATTGACTACTGTAATGCCTTGCTGGCTGGAGTTCCTAAAGCTACCCTAAACAAACTACAGTTGGTACAAACTTCTGCTGCTAGAATTCTGACTGCAACCAGTGCAAGGGAGCACATTACATCTACCCTGGAAAAATTGCACTGGCTCCCTGTCAGTTTTCATATTGATTTTAAAATCCTTTTGCTCACCTATAAGGCCCTAAACAATTTGGCCCCTTAATATCTGTGTGAGCTTTCAACCCATTACACTCCTACACGTGCTCTTCTGAAGCTGGTCTTCTAACGGTCAAAACAACACGCCTAAAAACTATGGGTGATCGGGCTTTTAGTTGTGTGGCTCCTAAATTGTGGAATTCCTTGCCCTCAGAGATCAGGAATGCAGAATCGCTGGGTATTTTTAAATCCCACCTTAAAACATACTTTTTTAGAGTACCTTTTATGTGATTACTTTGTTTGTTGTTAATTGGCTTTTACCTTTGTATGTTTCGTTTTAATACCTGTCATGTTATGTGCTCTTTTATTTCCTCTCTTTTTATGTGAAGCGCTTTGAGATGCTGCTTTTAAAGGCGCTATATAAAATAAAGTTATTATTATTATTATTATTATTAAAAGGTCTTTTACTGCTCATTGTTAATATATTTTGTCTAAAACATGCTGAATCAAAATGTAACTTAGAATAATTATTAAAAACCTAAACCTTTAAACAAAACTTACCTTCAATTAAAGTTTGTTTTGGTTTTGTGCAATGAATCATTAGTATTTGTTTTAGCTGTATAGGCATAAATACACATTTCTAATAATATGATCACAAGAAACCACCTATCTTCAATACATTTGATTGTTTAGGTTGTTAGTCCATTCCCACAAATATGACACAAAGATGTGTTTATTAAATTAGTGCCTCTACTGGCACCAGGTGAATCTTAAAAAGTTGGGTTATGAAATATTAGGGTATAATCTTGCAAAGATGAGATGTATTTGGATAAGATTTTCAATATAAACTACAAGGATTAATTGTATTTATATTACACATTACACCGTTTAGGCATTTTGAGCAAATAACGTACCTATTCATTTATAGTATTATATAAAACAAAGTTGGGGAGAGCACGGGTGAAAGTACCATTTTTCAGAAAAACTTAGTTTTAAAAGATAATGTTTTAGACAGAGATATATATTTTGCTGTGGGCAGTAACTCACAAGTGTGGTCTATCAATACCAGGTGGAATTTTGATCAAAGGTAAAATGACTTCAGTATAATTTCACTTTGAACCTGTCTGCTCAGATGAAAGTAAAACACAGGTTGGTAAAAAGTAACACAACAGAATAATATAGATTTTGTGTTACATTTGTTTTAAGTAAATACACATGACTATGACCTTTAACATTTTAACTGCAAACATATTTTGTTTGTTTATCTTTGCTAAAAAAAATTATGGAAAAAAAAGAAATTACATGTGCCATTTTCGATTATGACATATCATTGTCTCTCATATGTCTCTTGAATGCAGCAAATTAAATGTATCTAATAAAGGCGTACTCACATTATCCAAACCATGCCCCAGCGCGATTGTCACGCCTCCCTACTCCCCTAGATGCACGTACTCAACACTGTACTTTTATCGATCCGAGCCCGGACGTGCTTTCATCATTAAGATGCGATTGTTTTGAAAAAAGCAGGAAGTAAAGCGCTCTCTTAACACTGGAAGCCATCGTAATTTTAAGTCTGCGTTTATTATTCGAAGTTGTTTGGTTCATGATGACAGACAGCCCTCTCACATGTCATCATGTGCAGCTCGGACATTTACGTAACTCTGCTGTGCGCATCAAAAGGTTTTTACGGAGGCAGATGAAGGTGAGTGGTCGCGCAATTCATGTCTTTACCTTTTGAATCGCGCTCAGGCGCAATTGCGCTCACACCATAGCCTTCCGCACCTGAGCTCAAGTGAACCGTGCTCCAGCCCACCTGGCCGGGACGCGATTAACCAATCCACGCCCGGGTGTGGTACAGAGCGATCACACTAATCAAACGAACCAGGCTTTGGGGGTCAAACGCGTATAGTGTAAGTACACCCTAAGGCATAAGGCAAACAACCTTAGAAGTGAAACGTAACCACAAGTTATAATAAGATGCTGGCCACTAGAGGACTTTTTTAATGATGCAAAACTGTACATCGTAATAAACTGCTTTTTTATTTTATTGTCTTTAAGAAGTAATTTTCATATTCAAATACTTACTTTGAATTAGAAGGCCTTTTTTTCGGAATATTGCATCACATCACTGTAGGGCTCCTGTTTTGTGTATTAAAATTATTTGTAGTCAAAAGAGCACTATGCACCGACAAGAACAAAATGTCTACTGTAGGTATTGCACGAATTCAACGCCTATCCACGTACATGTTCGGGTCAATTGAAGTATGCTTTGCAAGGCTGTGTCTTCGACTGTGCGTGTATACTTGCATACATGTAAGTGTACTTGGGGCTTCAGTCTGCATTAAAATATATTTCATAGTCTGAGATTGTGTTAAAGAAATGATTTAGGACAAATCACTTGTATTTGTTGTGGCATTATAGGGGTTGTTTCAGCTTTCTAAAAATATGATCACGAGAAATAGCTTAACTCTCCCCTAAAATCTGATAAACTTTTTCAATTTGACCCCAGTAATTTAAACCAACAGAATATGATTTTTTACTAAAAGGTTTGTGTAAGGTAAGTTATATCTTTGTTGACTATTTAAAGGACAAGTTCGGTATTTTACACTTAAAGCCCTGTTTTCAGATTATTTATGATGAAACAGAACGGTTTTGACTGAAATTTCGACATATGCGGCTGCCCCGAGAATTTTCGCGTGTTTGTGTTTCACCTCCCACCTTTACAATGGGTTTAATGGTGCACTGGAACAATCCTTCCTAAAATGCATTAAACTTTCGTTTACAAAGACGTGAAACTCACTGAGTGGTCAGGGGTGTTCACTAATATGCTCACACAAAAATCGCTGCAGAATACGCTTTCCAACAGGTTTTATCGTAGTTTTTGCCAACTCCATTGACTTGTATTAGATGTGCTGTGAGGTACGGTATTACTCCGCGCCGGGAACTTTGTTTCTATTCTTGCAATTGGCAATGGCGGAATAGCGCCACCATCTGGGCTGGAGTGTCTGTTATTCAAGCTCTCAGCGGAAGAATATACGGGTGTGAGGCGTTTGGAAAAATAGGTCCACAAGTTAACAACGAATGCTAAAACAGCTGTTGGAAAGCATCTTTTGCAGCGATTTCTGTGTGAGCATATCAGTGTGAGCATATCAGTGAACACCCCTGACCATAAACAATCTGAAAACAGGGCTTTAAGTGTAAAATAGCTAACTTGTCCTTTAAAAAGCCCTTTAAATAAACTCTCCACAGACCACCCTTCAATCCCCACCCCTTATAATACTGTACATCCAGAATACCTTTTGCACGTCTATTCACAAATTTGCAAATCACCATTATTTTGCTGATTGTCCTAAAATTGGATATATATAAAGATATAAGGATAGGAACATAAATTTTACCATAAGAAAAACAAACTTGTACATTCCTGCCAAAATGACCAACCCAATGTAGGCTTTCAAGTCAGTCAATTCAGTCTTTCCAAGTGTCCCCACACACCCTCATCCCCTCTAAGTTTTGTCATTTCAAGTATTACCTTTTCAATTAATAGTGTAATGAAAACCTCAAATGCTGATTTTATACATTGGAAATGGCTGACAACATATCTGGTGGAGCAGGAACCATTTTGATGACATTATCAGCACTAAGGGGCGGTTCACATTTTGCATCTAATACCACACAGAAAACGCGACTGTGACGCTTTTCTCCTCCTTTTCAACACACGTTCTGTGACATCCTCAAAAGTTAAAGTATTTTCAACTGGTTGTGGCACTGCCGTGCCTGGTTTCCACACCTCAGTAAAGACTTTAGATTCACTTCTCACAGTTTGCATATCCACATCTGCTACTCTCAGCTCAGATGACTCACCTACAATAAAACTCTATGTTCATATGTGGACAAAAAATGTTAATATCCATGGTATCATTTTCAATGTCTTAGTGTGATTGGTACAATGGTCTCAACTCCACAACAGTACAGCAGATAATATCAGAGGTGTGGGAGATTAAGGGCGTGTTCATACACACGGAAAACAAAAATATAAACTCAACAGTCATTATCTGGTGCGACCACCATTTGCCTCATGCAGTGCAACAGTAATAGAATTAATCAGGTTTTTGTTTGGAATGTTGGTCCACTCCTCTTTAATGGCTGTGTGAAGTTGCTGGATTCTGGCAGGAACTGGAACACGCTGTCGTATATGCTGATCCACAACATCCCAAACCTGCTCAATGGGTGACATGTTTGGTAAGTATGCTGGCAATACAAGAACTGTGATATTTTTAGCTTCCAGGAATTGTGTGCAGATCCTTGCAACATGGGGCCATGCATTATCATGCTGCAACATGAGGTGATGGTCGTAGATGAATGGCACAACAATAGGCATCAGGATCTCATCCCGGTATCTATGTGCATTCAAAATGGCATCAATAAAATGCACCTGTGTTTGTTGTCCATAACATACGCCTGCCCATACCATAACGCCACCGCCACCATGGGCCACTTGATCCACAACGTTGACATGATGAGCATGCAGATGAGCTTCCCTGAGACAGTTTCTTACAGTTTTTGCAGAATTCGGTTATGCAAATCAATTGTTGCAGCAGCTGTCTGGGTGACTGGTCCCAGACGATCTTGGAGGTGAAGATGCTGAGGTCCTGGGGCCTCATGTATCAACACTGCATACGCACAAAAACACGGCATTCGCCAGCTTTCACCATCAGATGTATTAACAGTGAAATTAACATAAGAATGTGCATTCCTCCACGTAAACTTCATGCCTGGCATACGTACATTTGTCCTGATTTTTGTCCGTTGGCGACTAATAGAGGCAATAAAGTGAAGTGGCAAACATTACACTACGAATTATTCTATCGCACCACCAGCTGTCAGATATTGCTTATAAATTGTATTTGATAAATTAATTGACATATTATAGTCACACGAGTCTTATTTTAATTATGCAATTAAGTAAGAAGATATATAAAGCATTTGCAAATTGATACAGCTCGTCTAGCAATGGCAGCGTTGGCTCTATTAGAGGACATTTTCAATGGACGAATCCGGAGTGAATGAGTTTTTAGGGACCACAATGATTTTCTGGCCCACGATGATGATCAGATTTCCAAGGGCAATACTCTTGGAGCTCTTTGCTGAGTTAGGTCAGAATTTGGAAAGAGAGACAGCGAGGAGCCACGCATTACCCGTTCCTTTACAGGTGCTTACTACACTTGGTTTCCTGGCAACTGGTTCTTTCCAAAGAGAACTGGCAGACCGCTCAGGAATAAGCCAGTCATGTTTGAGCCGTCGGTGCCAGCTGTATGGGATTATCCGCTTGTCTACCAGGTGTATAACGTTCCCATATGATGCAGGTAACCAGCCAAACATTAAAGCACAATTTGCAGTGATAGCCTGTTTTTCTAATGTAATCAGACCGATCGACTGCACACATATTGCTATAAAGGCGCCATCTGAAGAAGAATTTGCATATGTGAATCGAAAACATTTTTATTCAATAAATGTGCAGATTATATGTGATGCACAAATGCGCCTAACAAATATTGTGGCCTGGGGCAACAGAATTTGGGAAAAAATAAAACGGATTTTATAGGGCCCTAGACTCCTCTCTGTGCTCTCTAGCTACCTGGTGGGTGGAGACCCGCGAGTGGGGTGGTGGGCGGGAAAATTCAAACTGGACGTGACGAAACGGCTAGTTACGTCACTTCGGAGCTGAGTTTGAAACCGTGTAAACTGAGACTCAAGGCAGAGGACATTCTGAAACCATTTTCTCACTCAAAACAGCATGGATGGATTTTTTTCCAAGTTTGTATGCGTGTGGGAGCATCAGAGACACAAATGAACACCCCAAAAACCAGAAAAAGTGAGTTTTTCATAATATGGGCACTTTAAACGTGCGGACTGGGACAATGGAAATATCAAAAAGGCTCATGTTTGTAGTGCTCACTTCATTTCAGGTAAGTCATCATTTATCGGCCCTGTTAGATTAAACTAGAAAGCCTGGATTGTATGAACAGTTTTTATTAGCCGTGTTATTTTTCTGACCCCATGCTGTGCGCGCACCTAACATAGGCATTCGATGTTTACAAACATTGAAGGGGTCTATAGAGTCTTCTTTTTATTAAATTGTTGTCCTGACATAAAGCCAGCCCTGCTGAAAAAAACAGCATACCAGCAAGACCAGCATATGTTGTGTTTTGATGCTGGTTTGCTAGTGACCCCCAGCATCAAACCAGCATAAACCAGCATAATTCCCATGCTGTTTTTTTTCAGCAGGGAGGATGTCTGCTACAGACCGTGCTAACAAATTGTTTATAAATTCTGCCTGCTCAAAAGGTGTTTTAGTAATTAAATAATTTATAAACTAAAGAAAAAGGTTGATTGGTTTATTTATAAAGCACATTTCCTCTGTCACTATAACAGCCCAAAGTGCTGTACAGAAAAAATTGGAATAGACGGTTTCATCGGACGCACACGATACACATCTGGCTCCGAACTTTACTTCTGGTTTCGTTTTTTTAATGGTCTGACTATTTGCTAAACTGATTTCTTGAACAAATGCCTCGCCTTGTTTATGTTGTTACTGCTGAAACTGTCTATACAGAAATATGGGAAAAAACATCAATATGGACATAAGGCTAAAAAATATACTAAACATTATACTAAACAAACTAAAACATTGAATATAAAAAAAAAAAATCAAGCCCACAAAGTAGGCAAATCAGGAGGTGCAGATGCAGGCAACAAGGTCTTTAATAGCCACAGGGGGTAAAACAAGGTAAACAATGACAGGTAAAAAACAGGACAGGACTACGCTAAAGACAAGACTAGAAAGACTGGACATTAAACAATAAACTAGACAATAATTCACTAGACTTTTACAGAGTATTCACAGCTGAATACAAAATGAATCAGCAGAAAACACAAGGGCATTAAATAAGGGAGCAAATCAAGAGGGGAACAGGTGACAATCGTGAAACAACAACAAGGAGATTAACGAGGGGGCGGAGTCAGGAGACGAGACAAGGAAGTGCACAACCCAAACAAAAGGCCATGTGCTACCACACAAAACATGGGTCTGTCATGATCCTGCCTTAAGACTAGAGTAAAACAAGGACAAGAGGGCAGAGTCATGACACACTGGTAGCCATTGTAATTAAATTAATCCTGGCATAATACTGTCTCTCTAAAGCCCGGAATACACTGGATGATTTTTGTCCTCTTATAAGATCATTCATTACCTTATCACACTGTGCGACATGTATCGTTTAAACTCTGGTACGAGAGGCATGTAGACTGTACAATGATGACACGGAAGCTTCGGCGGCTGCGTCACACATGCGCAACGTCACCAGCATGCGCTCGTGGTAAACAAATACCGGCGCACAGGTCGTAGCAGCAAACACACTGTGCGGTGATCATGCCGAATTTCTGACACTGCCAGAAAACTATCGTAGGCTATCTTTGGACGCAAGACCAGGAAAACGGCCATCTTTGAACCTCTCTTACTGTACGACATGGGACCTACGATGGAGAGTCACGATCACAGAAATCGCGACGATAGATCTTTTGAAGTGTATCCCGGCCTTTACATAACTTTGTCAATAATCTTGCTGCTGCATTTTTAACAAGTTGTAGCCTATTCAGCACTGACCGAGACACTCCAAGGTACAGAACATTTCTAGTCTGGTAGTTACAAAAGCATGGATGATTGTCTCTAAGTTACTGGGTGAAAGCATTGGTTTTATCTTGACTATTAGCCTTTAAAAACAGAGAGATAAAAAATATTATTTTATTTCATCATTGCTGTTTGTTAATGGTGTATAATACTGGTGTGCATTTTGAGATAAATTAATAACACTTATATATTGTCGCTGTCTGATAAAAACACGCATGTCCATTTTGCAGATTTTGAGATTTTTCGACGGATTGAATGTCCAGGTTCATTTCCGTATACGGTATGCTTTACATATCTAAATAGCCAATGAAAAGTTGTGAACTCATGTCTTCTGATTTTCAAATATATCCATTTGGTGTCAAAGCTGTCAACCACACCGCGTATCTCCCGCCCTGTGGAAGCATCCTGCCAGTCTCATGAAGTTTCATCGAAGCTCAGCACTGGATAGCCGAATAAACATAGCCTGGTGAGACAATGACTTTTCTTCATTGAGGTAAACGTTTCCCCTCTGACGCCAGACATACGTCTAGGAGTGACAAAATTACAGTATATTTATATATTAATTAAGAGTGCTCTAACATGTAGTTTAGTCTGGGACTAGGATAAATCCAGTCTGGGAAACAAAGGGGCGGTTTCCCGGACCAGGATTAGCTTAATCCAGGACTAGGCCTTAGTTTAATTAGGAAATATAACTAGTTTTAAACAACATTCCTTACTAAAAACATTACCTGTGTGCAATCTTGAAGTAAAACAAAGGGCCCTGATGTATTTTAAGATCTGTAAGTGAAAGTTGTTTTCAGTTTGGAGAGCTCTTAAAAGTGTTTAAGTCTAGGACTAGTCTAATCCCTGTCCGGCAAACTGCCCCAAAATGTTTTTTTCAATTTTTTTAAAATCATACATATCCAATATTTTAGATTAGAAGACTTTAATGTCTTGTGTTCAAACCATTTATGTGTGAAACAGATAAATGCAAAATGGTATGGTGTTGTATTAAAAAAAAATAATAATAATGTGTAAATGGTTTATTGATTATAGTATTTATAGTATAACATTATAACATAATAAAACATGTTTCGTTTAAATCATCCCAACAAACAAAAACTATAAGAAATATTTGCACAAATAAATAACCAATAAGTGCTACTGTAACAAACTCAATAGTACACATTTTCAATAAATATCATGACATCAGTTAAGAAAGATGAATTGTTCCACAAGCTTTCTGTGTCTGACCGAGGTTATTTTTAGGTTGAGACTGAACTGAAGAGTCAGAGTTGAAAGCAGGTTAACTCTGATTCTTAGGCCCTGCTGTTTTTCTTAAAATTAATTTTGGTTATTTAAGTTAAGTTTCTGATTATATGTTGATTGTTTTGCAAAGGACTTATTCTATTAATTTGCTATTGCTTTAATTGATTGTATTTCTTTTTTGTGTTTTGTTGTACCAATGACTGATATTTATAGTACTCTGTGATCCTTGGGATGTGTTTAACCCATTCTTCTGTGTTTTAGGCAGTGGTGGACAGTAACGAAGTAAATGTAATTTGTTACTGTACTTAAAGGAGCTCTACATAGGTTCTGAAATTTCTAACCTTTACTGACACCAGTGGCCATTATAAAAACTGCAGCCATTGTCATGCTCATTCTCGGTGGGCACACTCATACGAGCACGACCACAACAACCAGAGTTGCTGTAGCAACCACAGACAGCATGTTTACAGATGTAAGAAAAGTTACAGTACCGTAAGGTTATTGTTTGACAGACCATATTTTTGTAAAATGTTGCAGTGCTGCTTTATATTTTCAACAGAAGTTTACTTCTAAAAGTTTATTAACACTACACTGTAAAACACACTCCCGACACTCACATTCTTAATGCACTCGTGCTATCGTTAGCATTATGTCACGGAGTGACTTATGCAGGCGGAACGAAAATGGTGCAAATAGTTCCGCCGGGACCGATTTTGATGTAACACCTGGCCGGTTCCGGTCGACTCCAGGCAAAGAAATCATGATAGATAGGGATCAGGTGTGCAAAGCGAATGTGGCATTCGATGATTGGTCCTTAGAGAAGAGAGAAGGCTTATTAAAAGGGGGTTGAATAAACCGGAAGCATGAGGTTAGTTCCGGGGGTTCGCTGGGAGTGAGACCGAAGCAACTGGTGTGGTAGAGGAGACGTTTTGTTTGGACTTACAGGCTGTGGTGAAAGGAAGTCGGAGATTTGGGCTGGGAACGCAGAGAGATAAGTACTGAGTCATTCGTTCATGTGGTGCTTCTCACGATTATGTTATGTGTCTTGAAGGAACACTAGATGTTTGGAGGACATAGAAAACGGATCTAACTGGAGGAATCACCAACGGAGGAGAGTGAAGTCAATCCGGTTGGTCAATACTTTGGATTATTTGGACCTCTGTTCTGAGAAGTGAATTCTGTAAAGTTAAAGGAACAGTGCGACGCTTTTGGAAACCCCTCTGCTTGTGTATTATCACCAGTATTTGTGCTGTTATCGTCACCAAAGCCCATACCTGTGCATCCAACTAAGGTATTTTTGTGTAACTTATGAGCAGAGTGTAGGACGTTATCGTTTAGTGTGTGGATGCTTTCTCTCTGATGCTAATTTACATAACATTGTTTATTCATCACCCAGTCTGTCTGTGCTCATGTTGTTTTGTTGAAAGTAGCCGAAGAGAGGAAGGAGTCCCAGGATTGTGGCCTTGACACTCTTATGTGCTTGTCCCATGCCCAAGCTGCTCGATTAGTCAGGACTCCGAGCCCGGGTTAAAAACGTGCCGCTGACCCTTTATCACTGTGAGTGTGTGGAGTGCGGTGGGTGGTTTCTTTGAAGTGTGTGCACCAGGAAAATTGTAGTGCTGTGCTTTTGTCAGTGTCTGTCAGTGATCGTATTCTAGGCCGAAGAAAGAGCCCTGTCAGAGAAGAGCCGAGTGCTGGTGTTGGACAGCTGTTTCTTATACGTATACGGCTGGGGCCCATTCAACCTTCCTCACCGTCTGGTGGTGGCGCTGTGGCCGTGAAGTATAGGCTGACTTTAAGTACTGTGCCTGAGGTCAAGAAAGGGAGTGTGTGTGTCTACCTGTTGCTGTTGGGAAGTGCGTTAGTTGTCTTTGTGCATAACCATTCTCATGTTGAGTGTTTCCAGATGCCAGCTTATGCTCTAACGTCCCGCTCTGCTGTTTGAAGAGAAGGAGATTGGAAGCGGTTGACCTCCCTCCACCAGTGCGCTGAACAGTAAGAACCTCCATCTCGACCTGCACACCGCTGTGTCCCCTTTCTTTGCTACCCGTCTCTGGCATGTGTGCTTGCTTAACAGCTGAACAATAATAGCCTGTAGGGGTGTGACGAGACACTTAATCCACGAGACAAAACACGAGATTGGGTTCACGAGAACGAGACGAGACAATATTTTTAAGAAACCCTCAATGATAAAATAAATGAATAAGAAACTGAAATCATGTTATTTTTAAATGTTTTAACTAATCAAGGACTGTCCCTAACAATTATTTTACTAACTGATAATGAAGTAATTTGTTATTTTTGGGTAATAAAAACAGACCCAAGTGAGCAGTAGCCTTTAAAATTACATAATAACAAAGATGCAATAATAATTGGTTCAAATAAAGTATTAAAACCAAGTTACATTTAACAACATTACATTAACAAACACATTACATTTGTGGTCTATAAATAAAAAGCATTATATATATATATATATATATATATATATATATATATATATATATATATATATATATTATAACGAATGCCGGTAGGGGGAAATAGTTGACTCGTCTCGCGGACACTATCTTCACTTTCACTTTAGACGGAGAGAAACGCTTATTTTTTAGCCAAACAATGTTTAAAGCCATTTGAATATTTAATATACGTCCATTTCTTTACAATAGAAATGAACATGCAGACATTAAATCATGTAAACTCTGTGATGGTTAAAGGGCGATTTATAGTCGTGCGTAGGTCCTACGGCGTAGCAGCGACGGCGTAGGTTCCGCGTCGGTTTTCATTTATACTTGTGCGTCGCCGTCCGCGTCGACGTGCAAACACACGCGAAACCGCTGGTTGGCAGTAATCACGCGTGTAACCACAGTAGCAGCAGAAGTCGTCACAGAAGAAGAAGCTAAGCAAGTGAACCCACAAACGAAGAAGAAATAGCAACTTGTTGTGTATAATTTGAGAAGACCAGCAATGATGGAAGTAAATAAACAGCGACTTATGTTTCAGTTTGAGTTAAATCACTCCTCAACTGGGCTCATCTTTGTTTTCACCGTCTCAAACGGAAATACCTATGACGCAGTTTTTTTACCTGACGGGAGGGGTTCTGGTGGACCAATCACAGCGCTTACGGTCCGCGTAGAGCCGACGCGCTGTTAGAAATTTTGTGAGGTGCGCGTCAGGCTACGCAGAGCTACGCACAGGCTACGGATAGCCTACGGCGTAGCAGCGCCGTAGGACCTACGCCGTAGGACCTACGCACGACTATAAATCGCCCTTTAATCTGCGGAGACTTCACATGTGACACTGATCATCAGACAAACACAACACGTCTCAGACTTCATACGAGCTCCCAAACGAACGTTATTGGAAACCCAAACAAAAAAGCAAATGCGGTAAAAGACAGAATATAATGCATGCACTGTAAGAGGCTAATTACACCAACCACGCTTTAAACGCTTGGAAACGCAAGGCGACGCGGCTTTTAATATTGCTAGGCAACCACCTAGTCAGCTGTCTTGTCAATCAAATATTGAAGCGTGCGCTCTTAAGCTGTTAAGTGTCATATTAGCAGAAACTTTAAAAAGATGATGCTTGCTCTGACCTTGTTTGAGGGTGAGAGGTGCACAAACACGCTGGAGAGTGAGCGAGTGAGGTCCGGTTCTTCAAAGCAACTGTAAACTTCCCTCACCACAACGTAAGGCCCACATCTCCCCTCATTCGAGTGGACAATGCAAAGACGCGAATGACGTCGGGCGCTCCGCTCTCAGCATTCCTACAAAGGCGCGTGCTGCGGCCGCCGGCAAACCGCAAGGCGCTCAGCGCGCATAAACAGCGCGCAAACGCTCCATGCCCATAGAATATCATTTAAAAAAGGCGCCTGCAACTGCCATAAACGCTTTTGATGTAACTGGCCCCTAAAAGGGTCAAACAGAAAGCTGCATCCTCCGGAGGTCGCATATGCAGGCTGCATACGTCATTAAGGTTTATTTCAGATCATTAACTGAGCATTACATTCGCAAGTCATGAGCATATTACAACAATTTGCGATTAACTAAATTATTAGTAAACTTTATAATCCTCAACTTGGCTCATCTTTGTTTTCACCGTCTCAAACGGAAATACCTATGACGCAGTTTTTTTACCTGACGGGAGGGGTTCTGGTGGACCAATCACAGCGCTTACGGTGCGCGTAGAGCCGACGCGCTGTTAGAAATTTTGACGCGAATGACGTCGGGCGCTCCGCTCTCAGCATTCCTACAAAGGCGCGTGCTGCGGCCGCCGGCAAACCGCAAGGCGCTCAGCGCGCATAAACAGCGCGCAAACGCTCCATGCCCATAGAATATCATTTAAAAAAGGCGCCTGCAACTGCCATAAACGCTTTTGATGTAACTGGCCCCTAAAAGGGTCAAACAGAAAGCTGCATCCTCCGGAGGTCGCATATGCAGGCTGCATACGTCATTAAGGTTTATTTCAGATCATTAACTGAGCATTACATTCGCAAGTCGTGAACATATTACAACAATTTGCGATTAACTAAATTATTAGTAAACTTTATAATTGTTAGTAGTCTCTAATAAGACAGTCTTTATGAAGTAAATGCAGTTTAAAAATGCGACCTCCGAAGGATGCAGTCTTTTATTTGAGAAACGGCCACGAGATCTCGTCACACCCCTAATAGCCTGTGTTCCTATCTGCCCTTTCTGCATGTGTCCAGGTGCCGTATCTCCTACTGTATGTCCATTGGAGCTAATACTAGTGTATGCACTTGTGTGTTCCCTGCCACCAGCCTGCAGGTTGAAGAGCTAAAGCTCTGTATCGCCCCTTGACTATTCTGCTGTACGTTGAGAAAACTAAAGTCCCAGAGTACTCGCTGTAAGCCTACCTGCGAGTGGAAAGCTAGGAGCCTTGTTGTCTCGCCTGTACGTCTCCTCCAGTCACCTGAGCACCGAAGGGCTGAAGTCCTGCAAACTCACCTACTCGTCTGCCTGTAAGTCGAACACACCTGTATACCTCCCCGTACACCCAAAAGCCCAGTGTACTCACCTGTATACCTCTCCTGCATACCCAAAAGCTAAGAGCCCAGTGTACTCGTCTGTATACCGCCTCTACGTTCAAGAGCCCAAGTTCTGTGTGTTCTCCCAGACTGTGTGCCCTTTGTGAGTCCAGGGGATGGAGTCCAGAGTACTTGCCTACCAGCCCACGTTTGAGTCACGGAAACCACATCTACCTGCACGCCCTTTTGTGAGTCCAGGAGACGGAGTCCAGAGTACTCACCCATACGCCCGCCTGTGAGACAAGGAGACTCCAGCTAGAAGCTTCCTTTTAACATTTAGATTCCCCTTCCCTTTTTAATAGTTAATAAAGCTCTTTGTTTTATACTTGTCTGTCTGGTCATTGGGGTGTTTTGGAACCTCCTCGGGGTGGAAGTAGAGAAGAGCACGACCCACGGTATTGGTGGGCCGCTCCAACCTGTGACAATTGCACCACAAAAACAATGCTATCATTAGCATTACACCACAAAAACAATAAAATAATATATTACAAATGCCCTGTAACTGTCTTACCTTTGCAGTAAAAAGAAAGCCAGCTCGGGGCTGTTTTCATACCCAGCGCTGACCGGAGCTCCCTCCAAGAATGAAATGCCAATCCGATGTTTACTCTTGTCTATGCCCCGACGCCGGTCACGCTCTATTTTGGCCGCACTAGATAAGGATTTTTTAAAACTTACGAGGAGTTTCCGAGAGTGTCTGGATTGTGCTGGAGGTTGGTCGCTTCTTTCCGTCTACAGAGTCCATTTGAAACATGCTAGCGATTGCCACTGTTTACTAATGGCTGGCATACGCATCTATATGGAACGCCCAAGTAGACAAGCACGCGCATGACGTCACATTTTGAATTTTCGCGCCAATTCGGACCTGACTCCACACACAAAAGAGCCTACAGGCTGATAGAGACAACCGTGAAGGACACTCAAGGTGTCATTCTTTCTTTTACATTATGGTTGGCTCATAAATATATAAATGAAAACTCCATCTTAAAGGTGCAGTGTGTAATTTTTAGAAGAATCTCTTGGCAGAAATGCCAAATAATATACAAAACTATATTATCAGGGGTGCAGGAGCCTAATATAAATTCCATGTTGAACCAGTAGGGGGCAATCTCTTTTAATCAATAAATGAGTGCACCTGGCATAGAGGGACAGGTGTTTGTGTGTACGGGGGAAGCTCACAGTTTTTTGACCGTGAAACAACGTGAAACAGGACTTGATCTTTATCACAAATATGAGATTTATTGTGTGAGCATATACTTTCACCGTTGTGGATTTAGTTTAGCTACACATGTATACTATGTCCAGGATTGGCATGGACTATAAACTGTGGATGAATGAACAATGGAAATATGGTGACTGTATGAAATGCTTGTTCCAATAAAACACACGCAACATCAGCATATAAAGAACATTTGCCTTTATTGACACGAGTCAATTAAAGCAACACCAAAGAGTTTTTTTACCTTAAAATCACGCTTCCAAAACAGTTTCAGTCGTTCATCCACTCTAAACAGGGTGAACAGCACTTTCACATTCGCTTTGCAGCCCTCTATCGGCCAAAACCGCACTAAAGAAGTTTCCAACCGTCGGGTAGCGGTCCTGTAGTCCGAGTGAATACTACAAAAACTTGCTTTACGGCAGACCTACAATCCAATCAGAGCCAGCTATGCCTCAGTATTTATGACAGTGGGTAATGGACAATTACGCTTCTAACCTGTGGGGGAGCAAAGAGCAAAAACTCTTTGGTGTTGCTTTAATTGCTCACTCCCCGGACACGATTCGCCTCTGACTTTAGTGGTAAGTCATTGCAAGGGGTCTATAAAGACCTTTCATAATGAACTGTTGTTTTTATTACCTTAAAATTTGATGTTTTTATCTACATACACAGAGGGTCCCCTTACGTGGAAGTCGCCATTTTGTGCCGCCATGTTTCTACAGAAGCCCTTAACGGACAAACTTTGTCTCCGTCAATTACATGTTTTTCCAGTGGCGGCTACCATAACTTCTCTATGTGTTTCAAAAGCGAGGGGTGAGCAGTGGACTGAGCCGTTGGTTGCAATTTGCAACCTCACCACTGGATGCCGCTAAAATTTACACACTGCACCTTTAAAGATTTTTTAATTAATAAGCTACATAATGCCTCTTTAAGTAGTTTATTCGAATGTCTGTACTTTACTCAAGGACTTTTATTTTGGGCAGTGATGGAAATAACAGCATTATAAGTAATTAGCTCCTTCAACCTCTTGATAGTAAAAGAAAACTGCTGTGAACATGTGCTTAATTCAAGTTTTTACAACACTGCTAAACAGTAGCGGAGTGGCCATCGGGAGAGCGGGCATCGGGAGAGTCGGGACTTTTCCCGGTGGGCCGGTAGTGTTTTGGGGCCGCGCGATGGCCGGCCCGGTCTGATAATAATTATACGTTACGTCGTAGTAATTACGAGTTAATATTAGCAAAAGTATCTGGGGCCGCGGCAGCCTGATCTGCGGCCGCTTCCCGCTGGTCGAACTGTGCAGCCTCTCTCTCTTTCTCTCCCTCTGCTCAACACAGTAGGCTATAATACAAGCGATCGCTCAACCCGTTCGGCAGGTCAAACCATGTCTAGGATTTTCACAAATATAGGGGGATCAGTGAGCGGCCCCTCACCAAATGGAATAGCCCATCTGCCTCTGATGTAAAAAGCTGCTGAACACACCTCTTTTTCCTCGTCACATTTTAGGAATCTAACTTTGCAGTATCACATTTTATATTTCCTACTATTAGATTATATTAATAGACGAGAGTATTCAACTTGAATATATAAATATCCTCACAACATTATTATTTCTCAAAACTTTGAAAAAAATTATTTTCAAATGAACTGTATTCTTACAGTTATTCAAAGATGCACACATTATTCCAGATATGATTTGAATATTAGACGAGATTATATAATATCCACATATAAATTAACAATGCAGCATAATGAAATTAATAAAAAGACAAGGAAGCAGGATTGGCATGTAAATTGTATTATTATTAGCGGGAAAAAAAGCAATATTACTGAAATAAACTCTGAGGTAATGCGCCAAACACGTTAAAATAAATAAGCAATAAACGTGAAAAAAAAAACATTATTATCTCTCAAAACTTTATATCACAAAAATTATATTTAAAGGAAATATTCTTACAGTTATTCAAAGATGCACAAATTATTCCATATTACTCCGTTGATGAGCACATTCATCTCTGGTCTCGCTCTGTTATGTAATAGCTGATTGAGGCGCGCATCTCCGTCTTTCAACCAGGTATCATTTTGTATAGTTACTCATTTATGAAAATGTTTTTTTGGGGGGGGGCAAATTGATTACGATTTGTATTACCCTAGTTTTACTACAAATTTTTTTTTATCACGGAGGGCCGGTGGTATATGAAATTTCCCGGTAAATTTTTTGGTCCCACTCCGCCCCTGCTGCTAAATTATTTAACAAATAAATCTTGAAATGAGACGTCCTGCTCTCAAATACTGTTATTTCATTTGGTGCTAAAGGAAATCTTTTTGCTTTAAGGTTTTAGATTTATGATAGTTTTAATAGACATCAGTGTCTGATTAATTAATGTCCTAAATAGATTGGTGAGCCAAGAGAGTATTTTCACATAATTTGAGTTTTGTGACAAAAATGATACATAGTTAAATAGTACATATTACACAGTACTTTTGTGCTTAAGTACATTTTGAGGCAAATACTTTTGTATTTTTACTCAAGTAAAAATTTTAAGCAAGTACTACTTTTACTGGAGTAATATTTTACCCTGGGTATCTTTACTTTTACTCAAGTACATGATTTGTGTAGCCTACTTCGTCCACCGCTGGTTTTAGGAGCCAGCCTGTGTGGAGTCTTTTCTCTTTGTGGTCATCTGGGTCTTTCTCACACTGCCTGTGGCATAAGTTGTTCTGCACTGCATGGATACTGAGTTGAGCGTGTAGATTTATTTGCATTATTCACAGCACTCCTTTTTAAAACTTGTGGTTGATGATTTGAATCACGTGTGGTGTGCGTCTGTGCTTGAGGCTATGAGTTCCTGTCCAGTGATGTCCTTCTTCCTTTGCCCAGGCTTGGTAAACCCAGGACTATAAATGGTGGGATATTTGGGCTGAAGTCTGGACATTTTAAAACTGAATTTGCTTATTTTTAGACTATTGTGAATAAAGTAGGATATATTTTGAGCTATTTCAGTGTGGATTATTAATAAAAAGGTTAAACTTAAAGGTCACGTCTCTGTTTCTTGAATTCATTGACTATTGAACTTGTGTTGCTGTACTTAAACATCATGCCTCATTTCAGACAGAGGATAGGATCCCATCAACAGCCGTTGGAAAACTAGCTCCCTCTGAATCGTTGAGTCACGGTTCAGGACGGGGCAGCTTTGACTCAAGTAATCTTAATGAGATAAGCTCCCTCAATGTGCCAAAATTAGTGGGGTCATGCCCATCAGTTAGGTTGCTTATCGGGGGGATACCATGTCTTTTGGATACTGGATCAATGGTGTGCAGGGTAGCGGAGAGTTTTTTTCCCAACATTTTCCAACACTTAACTTGGTTAATTGGTTACATCTAGGGTGGCCATTCATGCCAGTTCCGCTGGACACATCCTGAACATGTTTTCGGGTTCGTTCTCCGGAAGTCGCGTTGGTCGACCGCATACGTCATCAAGGTTTAATATTTCGGGTTTAATTTCAGAAAAGCAACCGTTACATTTCACGGTAAGAATGAAACTACAATGATTGTATGTCTTAAAAGAAGTAAATCTTAATTTTCTAATATATTTTAACTGAAATGTGAGAACCTCGATGACGTATGCGGTCGATCAACGCAATTTCCAGAGAACGAACCCGAAAACATGTTCGGGACGTGTCTGCGGGACTGGCACGAATGGCCACCCTAGTTACATCTCAAAGCTAATATGGGCTGGATATACCTTATCTGGGGTATGCTGAGGTAACTGTAGAAGTGTTGGGGAAAGTTATACTAAATAAGAGGATACTTATAGTAAAAGACACTCCTGGCTTACAGCCAAAAACAAATATTCCAGGTATTCTGGGAATGAATATTATTAGTGAGTGTTATTGTCACGGACGCACACAAACATAAAAAGGGTAAAGATCCAAAAGCAGTTTATTTGGTAATCCAAGTATCATTATCCAGCCAGCAAGGGTCAAAATCCAAATAGACAGTCCAAACATGAAATAAACAGGAACACACAAGCGGGGTGACAAATACAAGGACTCCATGAACACACACTGAACAAACCGGGTATAAATACAAGTGATGACTGATTACAGAATACAAACAGGTGTGAAGAGCTAATCTGTGGCTAGACTCATGTAGCCAGACCTTCAATACTGAAGGTCTGGTGTTTTTCGCTGCTTTTTCTGGACAAAGCCCACCCACAAGCTGTTTGACCGACATGTCAAACAACCAATCACAGTTTGTTTCATCTAGCGTCACGTTTCGGACTCCCCACAATAACAAGCCAGCTGGCAACAAATCAGTTATTGCAGCCGCAACTGAATAGCATCTAAATAAACAACATTACTCACCATAGAACAACGTTGTGCACTTCATCAACAGCCACACCAATGAGACGCTCCCATTAAACATCTGTTTGAAGCATATACCTCCACTTTTTAAAACATACAAGCAATTCAGGAGAACCAAACTTTTTGACTCCACTAACTGCCTCAAGCAAAACTCTTGGACGTCTTTTAAGAGTCTATGCTGCGAACTTTGCATATTTTTGAGAATCCAATGTTTAGCATGATAACTGCTCATTATTATCCACGTGAACAAGATTCTCTTCCTCAATGGAACGTCAGAGCTTTGTTTTCCAGGGACCGAAACTAATCGCGACACTCGCGTCTCCTGAAAATCCGGTTTATTTCAACCAATCAAAGATGACTTTGACATTCTCACAGGGTTTCCAGAAAAGTGTACGAAAAACATCAGACGTTTAGCCAACACTCTGTAGGCGTGACGTCTGAGGCTGAGACTAATCAGTGGCTAATGAGCCCTGCCAGGTGAAAACACTAACATGAAACACACAGACACAGAACACAGTCTAGCACTGTGACAGTTATAGGTGTGTTCGACATCGGCTGCGGCTGGATGTAACCGATCGGCGAGATTAGCTGCGTGCAGGTGGGGAGAAGCTGAAAACGGAAACGAATCCGACCAATTGTGAAACAGCTGTGTCGTCATTACAGCCCGTGCAGCTCCTCTTCGGAAAAATGCGTTGGCTGACTCAGGCGGCTGATCTCGAATCGCTCTCACGGTTTTTTAAAACCATATGACACAACAATCACGTGTGTTTCGTGTTTATTTTCATGCCCTCAGTTCCACAAATGCTCACAAATCTGTATTTTATAACAGTTAAAGCTGTTACAATCTGTAGTCGCAATGTTATATTGTGTCATGTTAATCAAAATAAAATGGATAAAAAAACGTTGACCCCACTACATTGGTATTTAACCTCTCGACGCGCACTAGTTCGGGCGCGGAAAGACGTCAGTTTTTTTAATGCTGCTAACAATATCTACAAACAATAATAATATTAAAATTACTATACATCGTTTAAAAGGTCTATGGGTTAAGCATCAATGTATGGTCTCTGTTTTGAGATACAGATGCTCTAGCATCATAATTATAGTATTTTGTTACAGAAGTCCAGATGACAACATGCAAAATATAAACGGGACTCCTTACCTTTGTGTTGGTATAACGATTGTGAATCGAATCCAGTCTGTTTCAGATGTGTGAATAACCCATAAAAACTCTCCAATAAAATACATCAAATGACCATTTTTGTCCACAAATGCGTATAATCCATGAAATATAGATATATTGTCCATTGTTTACATCAGATTTCACATGCACGTCTTGTAATTGAAGAAATATACGATCTGAGGACTATTTACATCGTAACACTTGTATATGAGATTACACACGCGCTCAAAACCAGCGGACATACTTTGTTTCTAAAAGTAGGTGGGAGTATAATACATAATATCCAAACAGCGCTGTCAAATATTGTGACTAGAGTTGAGCCGGATACTCGGCTGAAACGAGTATCCGGTACGGATAAAGCACTTCTGCCGAGTACGAGTATTATACAAGTAATATGAGTCAATATCTGTGCTCGGATTAAATGAAAATCATCATTGGGTAGCTGATTGTGTCAGCGTTCTGTGATAGGCTAGTAGTAACAGCGCCCCTCCCCTACACACATACAGATGTATTGTGTTGCTGTGTCCCGCTCTGCTCGCTCACTCACACACAGAACAGCTCTCTGTCTCTCGCCCTCAGGCTATGCTTACATTAATGCGTTTATCCTTTAAAACGCTTTACTTTTGCTATGTTTACGCCTTTCATTTACACTACACCACAGTTTTCGACCCTCATAAACGGATTCTTTCGCAAACACTTCAGACCCTGTTTTAGTTTGAGAACTCAGACGTTGCACTGCAGTGTAAATAAACAATGACGGAGTCTTATGTAAACGAACAGCTAATGTTAATATGACAGCGCATAATTTTAAAAGTACAAATTATTTTTAATCAGGTAAATGAAGATTTGCAACTGAGGTTTTGGCAAAAATAGTAATCTGATATAGCGTTTATAATAGCTGGTTGGTAGATGTTTGTTTTAACATGTATCCTTATAGATAATGTCTGTTTTATATTTATGTATTTATATTTAAGTATTGTTAGGTTTGAATATTGTTGTAATGTTGTTGTTGTTGTTGTTGTTGTTTTGTTTAAATTTAGTTAGCTTATTGCGAAAGATAGACTGTAATTTTAAACGCCATATAGGCCGTTGTAAAGGCCAATATGAAGGGAGAATTGTCATGGGTCAGACATTATTTTTGAGTTTAATTTAAGTTTTGTTTGCTACTTTAAAATTTATTTTGTTTCATATAATTTGTCTCTTAATTTTAATCGATGTTTTGTTGATAAGTTTTGTGAATATAAATTAAAAACAATAAAATCAACGTCATATTAATATTTTATGCTCGTTTAGCCGATTGCGCTTTTTGCTATTTCTGTGTTGCTAGCGGAGGACGTGCACGGACCTTGCATACTTTTAAAAATTAACGTCATATTAATCTTTATTCATTAGTTGCACAGTGAACAGCGGCGGGTAAGGGAAGATAAGTATCTGCTGAATTTGCTGCATTTGCTGAAATTTATTTTTGCTTCAAGTTCGCTACTGTGTAGTACAGTTTACATGAATGCTTCTTTTTTAAATCATAAACACCTTTCTGTTTGGTTCACATCAACATTAACCTATTAATCATATTAATATGTTGTTGTAGGAGGAGCTGAAGACTTTTTTATAGGTTCAAAAATAGTGTCCGATAAAGGATCCAGGTATGAATTTTTGTCAATATCGCACATCCCTAGGCTGCATAAATGCTCAAAGGTAAGCTATTATTAGAGTAATGAGTTATTTTACACTTTTATGCACATACCTAGTTACGTGATTGGTCATGTTTCATGTGTTTATGGTCGTGTATAGTGTGGATGAAGATTCTTTTTAAAATGCCAGTATAAACGGGGATTGTTTTCATTTTAAAATGCCGTTTTAAAATGCAAATGCTTTAATGTAAACTAGGCCTGAGTGTCTGACACGTTTTTGCTGTATTTCATAAAAAAATAAAGGTATTAAGCTAGTGTTATAAATATTACAAATTAATTATTAAGCTACACACACACACACTCACCTGGTGTGGAAATAAAAAAGAATAAAAAAATAAATAAAAATAAAATAACACTTATCATAAAAAATTTAAAGTTAGAAAAGAAAGTTATGTTGTTCATTACATTTTACTTCATAATTGCATACTGCAGCACTGCATTGTTTTGATTTAATTGTTGCAAAACTTGTTCTGTAATATAGTTCGTTTGCTATTGTGATCAAAACCATTGATCTGAAGCTCAATCCTGATGCTGTCCTGTAAATATTTTTCTATATTTTTCGCAATGAATATAACAATTTCTGATCAACCCATATATTAATTGCATGCTTAAAATAACATACCAGTTAAAGTCCGCCCATTTCAAGACAAACCCCGCCTACTTCCCGGTTAGGCCACACCCACTCCGAGTACAGATACAGATAATTCAAATGGTTAACAGATACAGATAATGCTGTACTCGCTCATCCCTAGTCATCTGACTCGCTCGTTCCTCCAATGACTTCATGGAAAATATTGATAGACAGAATGTGTAGCCAATTAGATAACGAATCCAACGATCTTTGTGTGACGTTTTATTTTTTGGTGTGGAAACGGCATTTTATACGCTTTTTATTTAAGTAGTAAACACAGAAACCACGGACCACCACTGCTAAATATGTACTTAATGTATTCCCTGTAGATGAGCCTGATGTTATGAAGGTTTCTGGGGAGCCAGATTCCACCTCACAGACCTTCCATTATGCCCAAACACAGTGGTCAGACCCAGCAACGGAGGACCACACCTACTCCAAAGGACCTACCATCACATGTGGTATGAGGGATTCCACTACTCGAATTCAAAACCCTTGTGTCTTGTTTGCAACATTTTGCCCCCACAACATCAGCATTGTCAGCAGAGGACCAAATCCTGTTGACATTGATGAAGCTTACACAGATCTTTGTTACAGCTGATTTAGCAAGACGCTTCAAAATGTCAACTGGTCAGGTCAGTGAAACACTGAAATTCTGGATAGATGTTATTGCTGAGCACACCCACGAAACAATAAAGGCCACTTTGCCAGAGATTTTTATGGACAATTCTCCCAACACAACTTGTTTAATTGACTGCATAGAAAGTGTCTTGCAGAAGGCTAAAAATCTGAACTCAAGAACTGAATCTTATAGTCACTATTATGCAAATAATACTGTCAAGTATATGGTAGCAACTGCACCACCTGGAATAGTTATGTACATTTCAGAGGCGTATGATGGCAAATGTATTAATAGATTCATCACACAGAACTCTGGGTTTCTCGACCATTTGCGTGCTGGAGATGAGGTGATGAGGACCGTGGCTTCACCATCAGGGATTTGCTAGAGGAAAGGAATGTTTGTTTGATCACGCCAGCTTTTACGTGCAAGAAATGCCAGCTGACAATGAGCAGGTCACTTACACAAGACGCATTGCTAATGTCCACATCCACATTGAGCAGTCTGTGGTTGCTACGGCAACTCTGGTTGTTGTGGTCGTGCTCGTGTGATGTGCCCTTGGGTTCTTCCTACTTTAGCCGGCAGTGGGATGGGTCTTCATTGTTATTGTACTTTGTAACACCTGTTGATATTAAAATCTGTGTGATGTTGTAATGCGGTGCTCATTGTTGTGTTACCCCTTTTGGCCTTTGGTTAATTTTGCGTTCTACGTTTGTTTATTTTGGTATTTATTAACCCTCTGGGGTCCGACCATTTTGGGACACTCTCAGAGGTTCTGACATGCTCTTACATTTGGTCTTTTTTCAGTTGCTTTAAAACATAATAATGGCAAGTGTCTCATACCACTGCATTCAGCACAAACTGGGCTAAAATATTATATGAGCTACATGTATGTACATATTTGTATTTTTGAGAGAAAAATGTTTATGCGTGGTTCTTAAAAAAGCAACATTTTTAAGTCACTGATATAAGTCCACAAAACCCATACTAAACATGTTTTAACAAGACTTTCCTAAACAGAATCTAGTAGTCTAGAGTTTTTTTCTTTAAAATGATGTGAAAATCACCCTGCCTACTTATTCACATAAAACAATGTATTGATTTAGAAATTGTAAGACACTTTTTGTTCAGAGGGGCCGTATGCGAGAAGGATTGATTGACAGCTAGCAAACAAAGACTCGCATAATAAGCTGCATAATGAGCCTTTAGGCAGGAATCTGAGAGTGAACTACAGTAAAGAATGTGAGGACAAAATGTATACATGTTTGTTTGAGGTTTATTAAGTTAAAAATATAATCAAAATATAAATGATGGTCAGTAGGACATTTTAAGTTTATTTGGAAACAAACCCTATTCAAAAACGTTGTATACACTAAGAAACTGATACACAACAGAGCTGTAAACTTCATGTGGCTCATGTTACCATATAACTTTATGTCCAAAAAGTGTTTTTCCACTTCATAGTTTTGTACTGATGAGAGAGATGCAGACCTCTAAGAGAGTTATAAACAGCTGTTAGCATAAATTGTCCACAGAAATACACTTACATATATAACTGATGGGTAAATATCACTGATACTACATTCATAAACTATCTTGTACATAAACTTAATCTCAGATAAACATCTGCAGCAATTAGTTATATAAAAAGCTGTTTCAGATGACTGTTTTCAGATGCCCATCCCCTTATCGTCTAGCTTCTGTTTTAAATGTGTTTCTGTAAGCGCGTATGAACTTTAAAAACACATCGCATGTGCGCGAGCTTGTGTCACCGTGTAACGCAGCACTCATAAAAACGGTGTCGCGTGTAAAGCGCAATGTATGGAATTACCTTGCATGTAAACAATATGGAATCATTTTACAGCAAATCCCGCAGTGCAGCATTCCTCAAAGTTGCCATGAAGGATACAAAAGTGAATAACTGTGTCTAACACTGTACAGCATGTAACAGATATCCGCCATTACGGGAGGTCACGCGGATTTGTTTGTAAATAAGCATGTAAACATGGAATCATATTACAGCACACACTTAAAAGATACAGCAGTTCAGGCTTACTGAAAGTTGCCATGAAGGATATAAGTAAATAACTGTGTTTAACACTGTTACAGCATGCAACAGTGAAATCCGCCATTATGTGAGATTGCGTCCGTTTGTAAACGATGCGAAAGTTTTTAAATCCGAAGCGTGCAGTCTGGTGATGTTGCTTACTGTATGTAGGCTGAACTGCACAAGCCATGAGCATATTAAGTTACATGATAGCAAATATAAATGGTATAAATTAACTGTTAACGTTACTTACTTCTAATCCAGCTCCAGTGCGTCCTCCATTGTTCTTCTAAGGTAACGTTGAAGATAAATGCTTCTCTTCCTCAATGTCCAGACATAAATGAAGATATTCCTCACGTGTGTGTAAAGTTTATCTCCCAAATATGCGGTATAGTCTTTATATCTGATCAAACTTTACGCTTTGCATGTTATGGTTTGAACAGCTTGTGTCTTCATTACCTGGGGCACGTTCAATCTCACACCGGTGCGCAACGTTTTGCTACGGTTTCCGGGTTGAACGACATGTTTCCTGGAAACGGTGTGCAACGGAATGCAACAAGTTTTAGAAGCGTTTTCTCTTGTTTGGTGGGTGTGTCAGAAATGTCGGCCCAATCAGCGGCAAGATGTATAAAACGACGCGGTAGTAAAGAGACAGCTCGCTCAATGGGTTCAAGTTGGGATGTTGTCTTTCATTCTGGACAGCAAGGTCAGTGACTAAAAAAAAAAAAAAAAAAAAAAAAAGGTCAGTGACTGTAACATCGAGGGTACTTTACAGTATTAAACACACATTTATAACGATTTCATCAGGCTTTAGAAACATTTTAAAAAGAACACAAAGAATGGCCTCTCAGCTACCGTAGTTGCAACTCTTGCGTCATCTCAACAGGGTGTTCAATGCATCACCGTTTCTGTTTAATAAACGTTGTGCAACGTTTCGTCGGGGCTGAACGCAGCCCTTGTCAACAGCTGTGGGCGTGACCGAATTAAAGATAATTAAGTCAGTCATGAAAAACGGTACTCTCTTTACTTCAATGCAGATTACATAAACATGCATTATTTGTTTTCGATTATATTTAGCTTGTTTAAAAGTAGACATTTCAGGCTTTCTTTGCATATGTGTATCATGCTTGTGTGACGAGTATTCGCGGAGTTTCAAATGATTTTTTAACGTGTTTTGAGAGACAGCTGGCAGAGACAGAAATGTCTGGATGCACACCCTGTTTATTTTCTTTATTTGACAAAAACACAAAGATCTATTGTTATTGTGAATGAACACATATTAAAGAAGACCCTTTACCGTTTCAAATGATGTCAAACATGTAAGTGTATGATTATTAATGATGGAGTATTTTAAGTTGATTCTGCCATGATAAAGAAAAACACGTCAAAACGCGGCGCCGCGTTTTTGGACCCCAGGGGGTTAATTTAGTTATTTTGGATGTTTGTGCTTGCGTTAATTATGTAGTTTTATTTTAAAAGATTATATTTTCTTGAGGGATTTATCCTTGTTTAAAATGTTTTATTTTATTTTATTTTGTTAATAAATATCCTTTGCAAAGAAATTGTTTTCGTTGCCTCCCTCATTTGTCACGGCGTGAGCCGGTCGTGACACTCGTACGAGCGTGCCCACCGAGAACGAACATGAGACTGCCTGCAGTTTCTCTAATGGCCACTGGTGTCAGTAACGGTTATAAATTTCAGAACCTACGCAATGCTCCTTTAAATGTCATTACTTTACTGACCTTCCACAAAAGACCTGCTGCATAACTACAAGAGGGTCCTGGCCCTGCAATACATGAACAACCCACTGTCTGTACTTCACCTGTTACTGATGCTAGCACCCAAGCCTTATAATGTGATACATGTAGGCTCTGGCTTGGCCCAATGTCAGCTTTTACATACATAAGGTCGTTTCCAAGGTCCATAAATAACCCCCGACCGACTTTATCACTCTGTATATCAGGGATGGGCAACTTCGGTCCTGGAGGGCCGGTGTCCTCCAGAGTTTAGCTCCAACTTGCCTCAGCACACCTGCCTAAAAGTTTCTAGTATGCCTAGTAAGACCTTGCTGCTTGGCTGCTTCAGGTGTGTTTAATTAGGGTTGGAGCTAAACTCTGCAGGACACTTGCCCTCCAGGACCGAAGTTGCCCATCCCTGGTATAGATACTGATTTGCCTCTGAGCTTTTCAAATTGTTCATCGCCTTACCATCAAAGGCTACTGAATATACAAAATAGCTAAAAATGCTTCCATACATAATTGGAGGCCACTTCTTCACATTATCTTCCCAATCATCTACTGCGGAGGGTAAGGTACTGTTATTTCACCCTTTTTTATTTCTTTGAGGTTGTGTTCCCACATTGTCAGTAAGTTAGACTGTAAAGTAATGAATGAATGTGTGTTACGTCCTGCTATGTGGAAGTCGCGCCAACTTTTGATGCAAGGCCTCATGGGACGCAGGAAACTTGTTGATAATTCCTAGCCATATCTGCCTAGAAAATCGCAACTTTTAATTTTCAGTCGGTCTTAGTACACAATGTAACTACAGAAGAGTCAAGTTTTAAATAGGAAAAATATTGAAACTCTTTGGTTATTTTTGAGCGCAATCTTAATGGTCTAATCAGATTCAATGGATTGTGCTAAGCTATGCTAAAAGTGGTACAGCCCAGAGATCGGCTGAATGGATTCCAAAATGGTAAAAATCAAATGTTTAACTCTAGGGAAGCTGTAAAATTAAAGGGGCCATGGCACAAGACTTTTTTAAGATGTCAAATAAATCTTTGGTGTCCCCAGACCACATATGTGAAGTTTTAGCTCAAAACACCATATAAATAATTTATAATAGCATGTTAAAATTGCCACTTAATAGGTGTGTGCAAAAATGTTCCATTTTGGGTGTGTCCTTTAAAATGCAAATGAGCTGATGAAATTCAAACACTGATCACAATGATGGTGGTTTGTTGCAATTTAAACTCAATTGTGCTTTTCTCTGCACTAAATAGGAGTGCTGTGGTTGGATAGTGCAGATTAAGGGGTGGTATTATTATAATAAGATCTCCGTATGACATCATAAGGAGAGCAAAATTTCAATGACCTATTTTTTCATGTGCTTGTAGAGAATGGTTTACCAAAACTAAGTTACTGGGTTGATCTTTATCACATTTTCTAGGTTGATAGAAGCACTGGGGACCGAATTATAGCACTTAAACATGGAAAAAGTCAGATTTTCATGCCATGGCCCCTTTAACATATTTTCAAAAAGAGTAATAATAAACAAAGTAAAAGTGACCATCTATACAAAGCACGGAAGTAAGCTATTTGAATCTCAATTTTCATTACATTATCATTCATTTATGATATAATGTGCTAGCACATGATTTTTTATCTGTCCTTCTGCAAGCAAATATGATAAGAAAGTTAAATATAAGCTTTTAGGAATTTAATGCTACTACAAATATAAATTACTAATTTAATGTTACAATATTGACTTTTGCTTTAGAGAATATGTGTTATGATGCAGACCAAAGCTGAACTCTTTAGTATGAAAATTATTCCTAATTTAAATGTTAGGAAAAGCATGATATGCTTTGTTTTGACGTGCTGTGTAGGGGTGTGGTCAAATTAAGGATTAGAGAGTGCTGTATTAGTGAATAAACACCAGTAACTGTAAGGGTGGATTCACTGTAATAGTTGACCATCTGAGGTGACACCAGAAGTGTTGAGTTGTGTATAAATATAATGAGTTTAGAAGATGGGATCCTACACTGAGGTAAGGAAGTATAATTTTGCACAAGAAAATAATTTCATAATTTCTGATCTTGACCAGCGTGCAGTGTTTGTGAAACATCAGCGAGGAGCTGTGACAGCAGTTATGAACATGAGTTTGTTTGTGCTGCTTCTGCTGTCAGGTTGGTGTCATCATTTAAATCTGTTTTCACAAGTATATGTGTGCACATCCATATATTAAAACATGTTAATTTTAACAGGACTTCTGTGCAGTGCTTCTGGTCTTTGGCGAGAGTATCAGTACATAAACATAAGTATGACATGGACACAAGCTCAGAGTTACTGTAGACATAGATTCACTGATCTGGCTACTGTAGAGACAATGGATGATGTGAACAGGATGGTATATTTAGTGAATGAAACCGATGGGTACAGAGGATTAGTATGGATTGGACTGCAAACAAGTATACAGAGCAATTGGGTTTGGTCAAATGGAGAAGAAAACATTTCATACATTCCATGGTACCCAGGACAACCTACTATATACCGTTGTGCTTCATTTCTCAATTATTATTGGTACAGTTTTCATTGTGGAACCACATTTCCTTTTGCCTGCTACAATGGTAAGTAGTCAGTTTATTGAGTGTGTTAACATTCAGTTTATCTAAGAAGAGCTGAGACCTGATTTTTATTTTGCATCTCTCAATAGAAAGCACTAGATACATTAGAATATATATATGGAAAAACTGGACAGATGCTCAGAGTTACTGCAGACGGTATTACACTGATCTGGCCACTATACACAACTCTCAAGAGCAGCAACAGATACGTGCAGTTGTTGGAGATGGTTTTTACTGGATGGGTCTGTACATAGAATTTTGGCAGTGGTCTGATCAGTGGAACCTCACCTTTAGAAACTGGGAAGCAGGACATCCATTCATAAGTTCTGGTGACTGTGTTGCCATGTCAACAATTGATTCTGGTAAATGGGTTCAAGACATCTGTTACCAAATGTACAATTTTATCTGCTATGGAGGTGAGTTTAACAAATGAATTACTTAGCATGACTTAAATGCAATGTTTTTAATAAAAGTTTTCCTAAGTGCATAAATGTAAATGACTTTAATAAGCAAACAATCACTTGTATAAACTCATATTACAAACCATTGTGATGTTACTATATTTTTTAATTTTATAAATACATTGTAATTGTTTTCTGTAGAGGACAGGTTATTTCAAAGACAGATTGTCAGACTGAACTTCTCCAATGTTGAAAATCTGAACTTGAATGATCCTTCTTTACAGACTACCATTCTGAATAAGGTTAGTCTCTGTGTTTATATACTATCTGATTAGATTTATTCATGTTAACGTGTTTGAATGCCTATCCAAATCATCATTTTAAGTTACTCTTTGTGGTTGCTGCCATTCAATAAACTGTGCATAAAACATTCAGTTGTTTAAATCTATACACCATTAAAATAAAGGTGCTACACCGTGCCATAGCAGAACTAATTTTGGCTGTTTGGTTCCATAAATAACCAACAACGATCTTTGTAGATGGAAAAGGTTATTAAAATGTAAGAATAAATGAAGAGTTTGGTTCCAACTAGTAAAATACAGTTAAGTAGCACAATAAAACAATAAAAACAAAATTTTAAATACGGAGTTGTCTCATTTTGAAACCAAACTCTTTAAATGTTTTTTAGGTAACAAATAAATACTATAAATACATGAAGAAGTAAATAAACACACAGGATAACTCTGTTTTGTTACAATACGACTTTACATTTTTCACCAGATGAGGAAAAGATTGCATGTAATACATTAAAGAAGACCCCTTGTAGAGACTTATTGACTTCTTTGATTTGGTCCAATAAAGCAATAAACCCCATGAAGCAGTGGGTTACCACTGCTTCGCGTTGTGCCTAAAACCCCCTTAGCTGTTATAAAATGCACTGTAACCCCACTGCTTCAAGGGGTTTATTGCGTTTATAAAACGGCTACTTCATATGCATAACATTAGCGGGATTTTATCAAATAAAACACAAATAAGTTGTAATTATATATTACTCTTTCGCCAAACAAAGTAGTTCCTCAGAATCAAGTGTGACTGAAACAGAGCGCAGTCCCCAACCAACACAGATGCAGCAAGACACAAGGAAAATATCATTTAAGACTGTGGTGTTTATTTTATAAATCAACATTCATCTAATTTATACATTAACATTTATATCGTATAACTGTTGAAGTAATGATCAAATATGCTTGGAAGCAGGCGCGGAGCTATGGGCGGGCCTGGGTGGGTCTGGGCCCGCCCAGATTGACAGCTGGCCCGCCCAATCAGAAATGTAAAAAATACTACTCTGTATAGTTAGACATGTATACTTCTTTATGTGGAGTAATTTATCTATTGCATGTTATGTTAAAAACAGTAAAATTATAAGTAAGCCTGATAACTATTTAAAAACTATTAAAGCAGTTGAATGTTGCGTTATAATGAAATATTCCCAAGCAGCTTTCAGCCATGATCACTTTGAGAACTTTTTTTGCAAGCAAGTAGAAAACGTATTTTGAATAACAACACGTTATAAATATGTGCTGCGCGTGCGCGCTTTCCTCTCAATAACATAAACACACAACAAATATGACAGCGGGGTAAAAAATAGAAAGAAAACATCTGATCATAGTGATGTTGTTTGATATAGCGATATAGCAGCACTATAAGTCACGCCACGTTTATTGCTACACTTTATACAATATAGCCTATTGCTTTTAAGCAACAAATAGCCTATCATAACAACCTATAAGCCTACTGTGTAATTGAGACATTAATTTAAGAAATGCATTAAAGCAGAAAGACGTAGGCTGCGGAAATATAGTGGGTTCACTTCAATCCACACCACAGACGTTCTTGGTTTGCTTCTTATTTATTAAATCGAGGCAATTGTTTGATCAAACATTGATTAATATTAAGATACAATTTATACAAAACGAAATTCACTTTAAAGAAAGTCTTTCTACAAAACAAACCTCGCAAAATCTCTTGCCCGACGTCCATTACGGCTATGGCGAATTCCTGTCGGGCTAAAAAAAATGATGCGCCTTGGCCGTCGGGCGGAGGAAAAATATTGTAATGTGTTTGCATTCTCTCAGATTTAGTTAGGTAATTATGTTGTATGTAATTCGGCGTAATCTTGTTAGCCATTACTATCCTCACTAACAAGTGAAACTGTCAGGAAATAAAGTGAAAGCATTAAATCCATTATTCCTTTCGTTCACGTCTGATATGCGCGCTCCTCGGCTCCGCTCTTCACGAGTAGGCTTGCTCTTGTGCTCATCAAAAAGTATATTAAATGTTTATTTATTTGTCATTTCGTTTAACCCCAGAGTCTAACATTATTCTAGCAATTCCCTTTTTCTTTCTTTATTTAGTAAGTTAACTTAAATATGTGAGAACGAAAATATATTTTTAGTGAATTGCATGAAGAGAATATGATGTTAGAAGCTTCATTTTAAGCATTTAGTAGCCGTATTTATTTAAACACTTTAATAGGTTATTTAAAAAAGTATAAGGTTTTTTTGGGTTCATTTATATTTCCTGTCACTGTGTGCAGGTTCTATTTTGTAGGCTATGAGAGCCCAATATTTTTTTTACCAAAAAGGCTTAATAAATGTCACGTTGCATTACAATTTAAAGTATCAATAATGTCAAAAATGTGACGTGCAGTTCGGGTGTGTGTGTATGCTGTTTAAATTAGTGTTCTGAAGTTTTGACGAATTTTATAGACTTGTTATAGTTTCTTATTCAAAAGTGACACCCATAGATTCAGGCCCACCCGGACTTAATCCATGCCCACCCATATGTCACGTTCTGCATCCGCCACTGCTTGGAAGCATGCTGAACTCTTTCCCCGTCAGCGTTTTTTTTTTTTTAAAGTTGCCACACAGTTTTAGTTTAATGCCTTACAGAAAAATTATCTTCTTTAAATAAACATAAAATATCAAATGAAAGAACAGACCATCCGCTTTTAAACAAAAACAAACATTTCATCCTACCTTCATTTGTTCTCTTATCACCTCTCAAATTTTTTAGCAAAAAGATAATTTCCTTTTTGTGAAAAACGTTTGTAAGATATCAGATTCAGAGCCATGAACAGTACTACACTGTGTTTTCATTGTTGAGTGAATGCGTCAGTGTTTAATGAACTTGAATTATAAACTCCTCAGACAACGTTTTCTCTTTAACGACGAGATGACTCAACAATATTTATTGACATTTATCTGGATATCGCCATTAATTGTATCATAAAAATATGATTAAAGACTGTGGTGTCTATTTTCATAAATCAGTACGCAGCAACAGTGGCGCAGTGATAGGCCTACTTATGTAATGTGGTCTGAACCGTGGGGCTACCGGTGTATTTTATCACAGCTTAGAACGTGTTTCAAAATTAACATTTTATTACAGCGGTTAATAGTCAGGTCCGAATCTTCAAGATTGTGTAACCCTGTAGGCATTTTTGAGGAAAAGTTGTTATACCACATTTTTAGAAAGTTCAATGTCTCCTGAATAAGGATCCAGCGTATAACATTGAAATAAGGGTCCCATTTGCTTGTAATTGTTATCGAAACAATAGGTGCATTATTCACAGTCAAAACACTACAGGTGGATAGGGAATTTTTTTTAAGTTATAGATATCATCATAAAACTTTTCCAGTTTTTTACTATCATAGAGGCAAACATTTTTTGTATTACAAGTTTTCTGAAATTTCATGTTTACATATGCAAATGAGGCATTATCTACTTAAATATGTGCTAATTAGCATCTAAACTTTTATATCGGAATTTAAATCCACAGACTCGAATAGTCAGTGTAGAAAAATTAACAGTTGTGCTTTGTATTTTCTTTGCACTGATCTACAGTGTTGGGGAGTAATTAGTGACGCTACTGACACAACTACATTTTTCTGTAGTTCAGTTACTTTTAAAACATTGTAGCTTTAACAGTAGTTAAATACTTTTCCCAGCATTAAGCGTTGTAGCGCAACCACACTACATTGCGTTGTGCCTCCTCCGTAATGCCTTTAGCTGTGCACAGCTAAACGGAATCTGGGACCTGCACCTTTGTGCATTCCAGCAAATGTTGCCCTATTTCATGTGCTATAACCACATCAACTATGCTTGGTGGGGGACAATCTACTGAACGAGATGAACCAACTTCCACAGCCTGTGAAGAAGGAGTTTGAGGCTGGAAACTTGTAGTCAAGTGCTCTTTACGTCGCTTCAACCAAGTGGATCCCGATCATAGTCACGAGTGGCTAGGCTGTATTGGAAAAAAGGGAGGAATTGTTGGTATCACAAAGATATCTTCAGCTCTTGGCAGATGGGCTCTGTCTTTCAACTTCCAATCCCATCTTGCCCATGACACAAAAGTTGCCATTGGTCTGGATACAGATGATGCCTACATCCACAATGAAACCACAAAGGGCAGAATGAAACAGGACTCAATAGATGAAGATACTTTGCTTGCAGTATTGCAAAGATTTGGTCTCTTTTCGCTAACCTGCCCCAGACACTGCAAAACATTGCAAACAAAGACTTTGCCACCCAGGATATTGAAGATGAGCTGTTGACAGCTACACAGAAAGGGCAAAGTCAACTGGATACATTTGTAGAGGAGAGGCTGTTGCCATCTGAGGGAAGAAGAGTCACTTTTGCTTCCCTGTTTGAAGTTCAACAGTCAGACCCAATCACTGGGAAGGCAAAAACTGTCTAGGCAGACAGAAACATTCTACAGTGCCTCATTGCTGCATATGATGCAGGACGCCCAGTCAACCTCAAAAGTATTATTATGCATGAACTATTCGTTGTACCTCTGTCCTTGGCAGAAGTTAATGGACAGCTTTGTTCAGGTTCAAAGGCGATACTTGCTAAAGTCTTGAATGCTGACATTCCATGTCCCAACCACCTTGGTGCCACAGACCTACAAGATGAATCAATGCTTATCAGTGATGGTCAAGCTTTGGTCATTGCTATTGTGAAGCCACAAGAAGCAAAGACTTTTGGAGATCTGGCAGACATCCTAAGTGGAGCACAGTTTCAGCAAATTGATGTTCTGTTTGATCGCTACCATACACAATCAACAGTGGAACACGTAAAAGGCATAAGAAGAAGAAGAAGAAAGTATCTCTATTTGTAATGAATTTATTAATGCATTAAACATGTTTACGTGTTTATTTTTTGTTTTTACACCACCCAGTGACTGGTGCCACCAAATTGAGATCCAGCACCACCAGCTGTACAACTTGGTGGCGCCAGTGCCACCTCTCTCAAATGTTAGTCTGTAACCCAGCAGCTATTTCTGCCAACCCCTGAAACCATAGGATGGAAGACAAGAGGGGAATTTCCTTACTCCTCAACTCATGTCACTACCCCTAGTTCCAGATGCCTGTGAGAAGTTAATCACCTGTGCCTGCACCACTGGGTGCAAGGTAGCCCGATGCAGCTGCAAGCCTAATCCATTCACTGCATCTTGCAAATTCAGATAAGGGCGATTTATAGTCGTGCGTAGGTTCTACGCCGTACCTACGGCGTAGGATATCCGTAGCCTGTGCGTAGCTCTGCGTAGCCTGACGCGCACCTCACAAAAAATGTAACAGCGCGTCAGATCTACGCGGACCGCAAGCGCTGTGATTGGTCCACCAGTACCCCTCCCGTCAGGTAAAAAAAAACTGCGTCATAGGTATTTCCGTTTGTGACGGTGAAAACAAAGATGAGCCAAGTTGATGAGTGATTTAACTCAAACTGCATCAAAAGTCGCTGTTTATTTACTTTCATCATTGCTGGTCTTCTCAAATTATACACAACAAGTTGCTGTATCTTCTTCGTTTGTGGGATAACTGCTAAGCTTCATCTTCTTTCACGTTTGTGCTGCTACAGTGGTTACACGCGTGGATACTGCCTACCAGCGGTCGCGCGTGTGTTTGCACGTCGACGCGGACGACGACGCAAAAGTATAAATGAAAACCGACGCGGAACCTACGCCGTCGCTGCTACGCCGTAGGACCTACGCACAACTATAACGAGCCCTATAGTCCAATGATACTTGTATGTACAAATAACTTTTAGAAAATCTAATCACAGTATTGTTGCTTGATTTTGTTGAAATTTCAGAGTTACAGCCGCAATTTAAACATTAAAAACTGTCCTTTTCATGTTAATGTTGTTTTTTTTATTTTTTACATGTTTAAATATTCTGAGAATGCACAGGTTAGTTCTAATGTTTAATGTTTAAACGGCAATAAATGCATTAAAATTATTTTTTGGCAGCCATTTTGTTTTTATTGTTTATGCCAAAACAGTTATGTTTACAACTTGTTATATGGCAGAAATGGATTCAGCACCTAAAAATCATATAGAAACAACACTTGAAGTACTTTTCCTTAAAAATGCCTACTGGATCTTATCCAGGGCTATTTATCTATTTTGGGACTTGACTATAAGGTCAAACAGCGTTACCCTGCAAGATTGGATATCTATTTAAATGTATATGTGTATATTGTGCTTGAATATGTATTAGTATTAATACTAATATTAATTGTCTGAGATTTATGGAAGACTTTATATTTTGTTTACTAATGAATCATTGGAGTATTGGATGTAATTACCTTTATCTGTGTAGAATTAGCACTCTATTTACATTGCTCTACACTTGGAGAAAATAATACCTTGATTAGGCCTGCACGATTAATCATTTTTAAAACGAAATCGCGATTTGATTGGACGCGATTTTCGAATCGCAACAGCTGCGATTATTTCGATTCAGAACTATCAAATATAACAGTCATCTAGTACGCAGTTTATGACAGTTCGCTTCATGCGCATTTTACGTTTGATGCAGTTTAAACCAATAGAGTGCATTAACACTGAGGTGCTGACTGAACGTCAGATAACGCCATTTGGAAAACATGAGCGCGAGCAGCAGTTCAACTCCTCAACAAAGTGTACGGCCATATGATTTCCGTGATGCGAAAAACACGGACGGAGTCGCGAAATCCAAGCATACAAATGGAATTAACTGCACAACGCGGAATGATATGGAAGTTGGCAGGTTTTGGAATCAGTCATTTTTAAAACCCATTATTACTCATTACCCGGCAAATGAGAGGACAGAAATGAGCAGAAACATTTCGCTTTTGTGTAATGTTGGACTTAAAGAAAGGTACGTCCATTTCTCGTCATGCATCGCAAAAACAATGACAAGCGCCTCATCAGACTATAAGCAGCTTTCATTAAAGCCCGGAACACAGCAGACGAAAGAGGTACAGTATACTTTCTTGCACGCGCACATCCGCACCGCTTTGAAAGTATATTTACAGGCACGAGGGTTCATGAAGCGCACACACAGCAAGTGTTCAGCACACGCGTGATCACTAAACTTAAGTTTTCCTTCTTGTCTAATTGAACATAAACAGCTGGATGTTTATCAGTACATTAAAGCAGAGCAGTTTTAAAGCTGTCTTGTGTCTTAAAGTGACAGACAGTTACCTGGTGCTTTCTGTGTCAGAAATGTTTATTACACACCAAAAATTAAAATCAGTCCTTACTCTTAACTGAACAAGCTTCTGCAGCTCCACATTTAAAATCGTACAGTGAGGACTGTGCAGTGTTTTATTTGTATTTTTTGCTTATGTTAAATCATAGATTCTAATAACTAATATATTTACATTTATTACAGATGCCTGAAAAGTAAAACAAGATGAGTATAGTCTTTTGATTAAAAGAAAAAACTAAACATTTGCTTGTCAGAAGCATTGTTGTAGTGACAGCCAAAATACATTAGCCTATAGCCCTATATGTTATTAAAAAAAAAAACTTTCAATACATTTTTGTTAAACTGTATTTTGTTTAATGTTCTTAGATTAAAAAAAAAGTGTCTGCAGAAGAGCAAAGTCTTGCAGACACCTTGGTACAATGTTTAAGAGGTCTTAAATAAACAGTAGCACAGCATCTTTCTTTGGTGCTATTAAAACCACCACAACAAACCTGGATTTAGCTCTTTTATTATATACTAGTAAATAAATCGCGAATCGCAATTTGGATCAGAAAAATCACAATTAGATTTTTCCTCCAAATCGTGCAGCCCTAACCTTGATAAAGGCGATTTACCTACCTGAAACATTGGTGGTATTTAATAAACTCTGCTTCAGTGAGTGTCGGGCGCCACCTGGTGATTTAAGCAGTTGTACACGCATGCAACTGATCGCATAGATCAGGGGTCTCCAACACGTCGCTCGCGAGCTACTGGTAGCTCGTGTCTTAACCCCCTGGGGTCCAAAAACGCGGGGCCGCGTTTTGACGTGTTTTTTCCTTATCATGGCAGAATCAACTTAAAATACTCCATCATTAATAATCATACACTTACGTGTTTGACATCATTTGAAACGGTAAAGGGTCTTCTTTAATATGTGTTCATTCACAATAACAACAGATCTTTGTGTTTTTGTCAAATAAAGAAAATAAACAGGGTGTGCATCCAGACATTTCTGTCTCCACCAGCTGTCTCTCAAAACACGTTACAAAAATCAATTTAAACTCCGCGAATACTCGTCACACAAGCATGATACACATATCCAAAGAAAGCCTGAAATGTCTACTTTTAAACAAGCTAAATATAATCGAAAACAAATATTGCCTGTTTATGTAATCTGCATTGAAGTAAAGAGAGTACCGTTTTTCCTGGCTGACTTCATTAATTTGGTCACGCCCACAGCTGTTGACATGGTAATGAAGACACGAGCTGTTCAACCATAACAAGCAAAGCGTAAAGTTTGATCAGATTTAAAGACTTTTTACCGCATGTTTGGGAGATAAACTTTACACACACGTGAGGAATATCTTCATTTATATCTGGACATTGAGGAAGAGAAGCATTTATCTTTAACGTTACCTAAGAATAACAATGGAGAACGCACTGGAGCTGGATTAGAAGTAAGTAACGTTAACAGTTAATTTATACCATTTATATTTGCTATCATGTAACTTAATATGCTCATGGCTTGTGCAGTTCAGCCTACATACAGTAACGTTAAGCAACCTTAGCAGACTGCACGCTTCGGATTGAGAAACTTTCGCATTGTTTACAAACGGACGCGATCTCACGTAATGGCGGATTTCACTGTTGTATGCTGTAACAGTGTTAAACACAGTTATTCACTTATATCCTTCATGGAAACTTTCAGTAAGCCTGAACTGCTGTATCTTTTAAGTGTGTGCTGTAATATGATTCCATGTTTACATGCTTATTTACAAACAAATCCGTGTGACCTCCCGTAATGGCAGATATCTGTTACATGCTGTACAGTGTTAGACACAGTTATTATTCACTGTCGTATCCTTCAAGGCAACTTTGAGTAATGCTGCGCTAAGGGATTTGCTGTAAAATGATTCCATATTGTTTACATGCAAGGCAATTCCATACATTGCGCTTTACACGCAACACGGTTTTTATGAGCGCCGCGTGACACGGAGACGCGAGCTCGCGCACATGGACGCGCCATATGCGATGTGTTTTTAAAGTTCATACGCGCTTACAGAAACACGTTTAAAACAGAAGCTAGACGATAAGGGGATGGGCATCTGAAAACAGTCATCTGAAAACAGCTTTTTATATTAATTGCTGCAGATGCTTATCTGAGATTAAGTTTATGTACAAGATAGTATATGAATGTAACTTAGTATCAGTGACATTTACCCATCAGTTATATAAGTAAGGGTATTTCTGTGGACAATTTATGCTAACAGCTGTTTATAACTCTCTTAGAGGTATGCATCTCTCTCATCAGTACAAAACTATGAAGTGGAAAAACACTTTTTAGACATAAAGTTATATGGTAACATGAGCCACATGAAGTTTACAGCTCTGTTGTGTATCAGTTTCTTAGTTTATACAAAGTTTTTTAATAAGTTTTGTTTCCAAATAAACTTAAAATGTCCTACTAACCATCATTTCTATTTTGATTATATTGTTAACTTCTTAATAAACCTCAAACAAACATGTATACATTTGTCCTCACATTCTTCATTGTAGTTCATTCTCACATTCCTGCCTCATTATGCAGCTCATTATGCGAGTCTTTGTTTGCTAGCTGTCAATCAATCCTTCTTGCATACGGCCCCTCTAAACAAAAAGTGTCTTACAATTTCTAAATCAATACATTGTTTTATGTGAATAAGTAGGCATGGTGATTGTCACATCATTTTAAAGAATAAACTCTAGACTACTAGATTCTGTTTAGGAAAGTCTTGTTAAAACATGTTTAGTATGGGTTTTGTGGACTTATATCAGTGACTTAAAAATGTTGCTTTTTTAAAAAACACGCATAAACATTTTTCTCTCAAAAATACAAACATGTACATACATGTAGCTCATATAATATTTTAGCCCAGTTTGTGCTGAACGCAGTGGTATGAGACATTTCCCATTATTATGTTTTAAGCAACTGAAAAAAGACCAAATGTAAGAGCATGTCAGAACCTCTGAGAGTGTCCCAAAATGGTCGGACCCCAGAGGGTTAATTGCAGGTAGCTCGCTCGTGGGTTTATTTATTTATTTTCTGTGGTTATGGCGCATTTGGATGTCTGGTTAGTGTTACAAGCGCCTGTGGTACTAAAAACTGGGTGCGTGTTTGGCGTCGCGTTGTAGACCGGCGTATCATATGACATCAGTAAGTTAACATGTATGATCCAAAAACAAACAGATAAGTCCGCGCATCCGCATCGCGAACCGCCGATCCGCGCAACGCTGTGAAGCCCGCCCACGGCAACCAGCCGATCCACGCGACGCTTTGAAGCCGAACACACCTCGAGTCGAGGCACTATGTTTAAAAAGGAGAACAGGAGCGAGGACGACATGACACAGCTAACGTTAATCGCTAAAATGATAGCAAAAGACTTAAGGCTGTTTATTATTATGAAGCTTGTGCTTTGACTGCATGATGATGCGCATCCACAACAGGAGTTAAATGTTCTCTCCAGTACATAACTTAGTTGAAGTTTTGCATTTTGTGCAGATGCACGTTGTATAATACATTTATGTTGTATCAAGGCTTAATATTATGTAGAGTCAGTGCGTCATACAGTATATAAAGCTTACCAGCTTACAAAAAAAAAAACATCCATTTCATTAATAATCTAGTATGTGTTAATTTTTCTGTCATAGTTTCTTTAAAATAAAATTTTATTTGAGCGTTTTTAATAAAAATATGTTAATTTCCACAATGACGCCCTTTTCATTGCCCCGCCCTCAGTCAATCCAGTACTCGTTTTTCAGACCTATGGATTAATCGAAATGAAAAAAATAACACATCCACATCCCTATAATGAATTCAAAAGCAGTAAATACTCCATGTATGTTTGGATCATCTTTCTAAATCTGATCTTTAATAAAAAAAAATTTATTCAAAATGTGTTTTTTTTTGGAAGAATCCTACCCATATTTAAGGTGATAAAAAGTATAAATAAAGACAACATGAACGTTTTTGTTGTTGTTGTTGTTTAAAAGGATCTGTTCTTTCATTTGATGTGTCGCATGTTTATGTTTAAAGAAAAGCATTTTCTGAAAGGTATTAAAATTTTGTGAAAATATCAAAAAAAATGCTGGCACTGGCTGGCAACTTTTAAAAAAAATGCTGTAGGGGAAAGAGTTCAAATCACATGTTTAATTTTCATAAGGGTTGTAAAGGTGTAATTGTTGTGTTGTGTTTAAGGAAGAGAAATAAAATCTTCAACTTTGCAACTCTTAACCTGTGACTTCAAATTTATTGATACTCCTACGGGAATAATCTCTACAACTACAAATTACACTGTCACGGGTGTGCAGGTGTTTTGCACCAAAAATACCTTCATACCCTGGGCTTAAGCCCAGGAAAGCCCATGCATTAATGTGGCTGTGTGTCATGATTATTGAAGATTTGTTTGAATTTTTTTTTTTTTGCTGGTCTTTAGATGAATGAAAAGCTAAAGAGTGCTGGGCTGAAATTCACATACATAAGCTGGAAAATGGATCTAGGTGGAGAGGTGTTTCATCTCAACAGCAAACGTGCAGTGAATTCAAGTACTACATGTGATGCGAACGTTCCACTTGAAAATTAAAACAGCCTCAAGAAAATATAAACAATACATATTTCATGTGTGTGTGTATATATATATATATATACACACACACACACATTTGCAAATAACATTAATAATTTTTATAAAGTTGTGAACTCTTCCGATTTTGAGGTAATGTTTAGACATGTGGAGCAGTTCAATATACAGCGGTCTTTAAATGTCAATTGTTAGAATGAAGTCATTTTTTTCAGTGTAAAATCAGCATTAAAGTACATTGTATATTTATATAGAGAGTAGCAATTTGATGAAAAACACTTTATGGAAAAAAATTACTTTAAATCTCTCTCTTAAATATTAATGAAAATAAATGTATTTGCCAAAAAAAGCTGCACGTGTAGTTTTATTTTTTATGATTTATCACACCATGTTTATTATTTTGTCCAGTTATTTGTTTAAGTAAATTATACAACAATAATGCATGCTTTCTAAATGCATGCACTGTAATAATACAGAATGCGCGGAAGCAAATGCAGGTGAAAAAACCCAAAGTTTATTAAATGTAAACAAAGAGACAGATGACCGATTAAATGACCAGGGGCCTATACCATGAAGGTAGCTGAACAAACTCGGGGTTACAGGATTGGTTTTGAGTTGACAAAACCAAACCGATTAAATGACCAGGGGCCTATACCATGAAGGTAGCTGAACAAACTCGGGGTTACAGGATTGGTTTTGAGTTGACAAAACCAAACCAATGCAATCAGGCTTTAGTGGTCCCATGAAGCGGCTTATCAACTTTCTCTGTCAACTCAGGCTTTGATCTTTAGGCTATGATTACTCCACCCGCGTGTGCACATAAAAGAGTGACGTCGGCACCGAACAACCAATCGGAATAGAAAATAGAGAGAGCGAGTATGAGCAGTGTATTTTTTTAGCGGAGGAGCATGAGCTAATCATACAAAATTATGAAGATTATAAAAATTTATTTCAAGAGTGAAATAATACTGCCTCTGCTCTTTTTAATATAACATGTACTTCATTGTATAATTTATTTAGATAAAAAAGCATGTTTCACTTTAGGTAAGTTAATTTACATTGTTACATTTGTTAATAATCTTACAGGGAATTTTATAAAAGCCCTCTTTTAAAGACATGGTCAGGAAATGTCCGTGAAACCCTATGAAGCTCCTAATGTAGGCTTTCTTACAGTGCGAGGACCACATTGCGCATGGTTCGACAAGCCGTGTTTTTCCCACCGACTACATACAAGTATGTACCAAAAGCGAAACGCAATACACATCATTTACGGTACAGTAAGGGCACGGATTTAACGTGATACATTTCTTATGTGAGGCAAGAAGTTTGCAAAGATAAGAGATTCCTTCCGTGGAAAATCTAGATATTCCATACAAATGACTGGGCAAGGGAAAACTAAAAACTCTCTCTACGAAGTGCTCTTCTAACAATTTGCGCAGAGACCCCAGAGACTTCTTTCTGCTTTGGATGTTTAAGATTAAGACCCTCACCCTCCTTTTCTTTTTTTAAATGTGGTATCAACACGGAAATAGTGATTGTTGAATATGCCTTAATGTTTGTATTTTAATATGCTCAATAAAAATGAATCCAGAACATAACCTGCCCCGGGGCAGGTTAGCCGTGCAGCGTAAGATACCATGGCGACGAACACAGATTAAAGCCGCGCTACTTTCATGGTACCTAAAACCCAGGGTTGGCGCAAACTAATCTTAAACTTACCTGGCTATTAGGCTTGCCGCGATGGTCGGTGAAACGGTGATAACCGGTGCTTCAGCCTCAGCCTCGTTTTGATATTTTCGTGTAATTAAATCATTTAGTTTCGTTAGAGAGAGCAAACACTTATAACTGAATGTGTCTGCAGACTGAATTTAGCGGAGCTGAACGCGCGTCACGTCACAGAGCAGCAGGTGTCAGATTTCATTTATTCCTGTCAGAGTGTGCGAGGCAAGCTGACTGACCAGACGAAGGCAGAAGCCGCGTGCTTACTCGTTTTTGTTATAATATACATATATGATGTTTAATATAACAGAGACCGTTTTGTTCTTGTGTTTTTCATCAAGCAAAAATAATAAACCCATCATTCAAGCAGCGCTTTATGGAGAAGTAGCCGGTTGCTCTGCTTGGGACTGGCGGGTTTTGTGCGAATTACCTGGGCACATTGACTTAAGCACTTAATTAAACCAGCTGTTGCATTCGCATTGCACGCAAATTCATACACGATTTAACGCAGCGTACGCAAGCACTGCATTTAAACAGTTGCGTAATTCAAAAGTGAAAGTAAAATGTGCACGTCTGCATGCGCATTTATAAGCCCCTCCCACCCGGTGAAACCGGGATCACCGAGTTTGTGACGCGCCGATTAACCGGTGAGAAAATTCTGTCACCGCGGCAACCCTACTGGCTATCCACTTAAACCGGCTTCATGATATAAGCCCCAGGGAGGAAATGTCCAGTGTTGTTGGTAATGGTGACGAAGGACTACGGTGGTAAGCTGGTGACATTGGTTATTGAGTGCGGCGTTGGTGGAATGATGAGCAGTGGTGAAGAGCCGAACTGAACACGAGAACATCCACACGAAGAAGATGATGACGATGACAATAAACAATCCAACTTTGAAGACACAGTATCCACACAGAACGACATGGAGAACCAACACGAGTACCATACAAAGAGTGAGAATCTGTCAGGGAACAGAGAGTCATGTGAGTATTTATGGAGAGGATGTAATGATGATCAGCTGGAGTGAGACAATCAACACACAGGTGAGCGGAATCACTCTGACGACCACATGGCAGAGAGGTGAGCAAACAAACACACACACACACACACACATACGACACGGAGGAAACATGGATTTCCTACCATGACATGCACTCTAAAAAAAGATGGGTTATTTACAAACCCGTTTTATTGTTATTTAAAGGGACCATTTAAAATGTCCGCCAAAAAAAAAAAAATCAATTCATACTCCACACTCCAAACAGATGGGGGCAGTATACCTCCAGAAAGTGAGTTGGTCTATTTTAATTTAGCAGCTGCTAATTTAGCAGCATATATCAAGTTTGATTAAATTAGCAACTAAGTAAGTTATCATTAGTCACAAAAAAACATTCAGTCTCATTAAAATTGCAATGTTTTCCGCTACGTTTGGTGTTCATTATCATCGAAGACATTTCAAGCTTCTTAGCTAATGTTACATTTTAGCATCAGCTTGGTAGATAAAGGGTGAAAACCGGATCGGATCCGTGGGTAGAGCTAACTATTAAACGCTAACAGCTAAGGATGCCCGATAATTTGCATGCGATAGTCATTGCGCTTCTCGTCAGTGAAGCCGGTTTCTTGATTAAAAGTGAATTGCCATCAGCTGCTTTCAGATGGAGCCACATTTACTGCACAAAGCCGTAGTTCATGTACAAGCTGAGCATAGGTTATCCCAATGCCTATTATAAGTAAACTTCTAGCGAAATACTAACAGCATCTTACTTACCAATCGAAAAGAAATGTTGTCATTTCGGAATCGAACCTCATTTCTTTCATGTCCATTAGTTGTCTCCAGCGATGAAAAGCAGTGCCAGTATTTACTCTAGTTCGGTTCCTTTATTTATCAGATTTTATTTTTGATTCCGAGCGCGTTGTTCCTTGCAGCGAATGGTTGTAGTAGTGGTAAATGTCTCTTGCTTCAGCCTTTCTTCCGCTCTGTTCCCTGAACTGAAATGCGTCCGAAAACCCTATTGCAAGGCAGGAAGGCATCAAGGCATGTCTGAATCCATGGCTGTCCGAATTGCATGTACTCCCACACATGGCTGTACTCCCACTAGGGCTGCAGCTATCGATTCTTTTTGTAATCGATTAATCTAGCACTGAATCGATCGATTAATCGAGTAATCGGATAAAATTTTGTGTGTGTTTTTAAACAACCAAAACAAATAATGCATCACGAAAATGACTTGGCTGTAAAATGTTCAAGCATTTGGCTTTTATTTCTTAAAAAAAACAGAGGTATTTGGCTCCAAACAATAAGCCTATGTATTTCAATTTTACCCATTTATTGTTTATAAGTGCCAGTGCCAACAATTAAACACTTTAATTTATTAATATGCACAACAGGTTTCATGCTGTAATCTAGCCCTGACATCAAAGTAAATATCTGGTTTATGTACATTTCTACACCTGCAGCATTTACCATTAGGCTACTAACATATAATATATCATTTCTGGGGTGACCCTTTTTGCTATGGTAACAACCTGTGTGTGTCCGCGCACGTGACACCTGTGTTTGTATGTGTGCACGCGTTCTTCTGTGCATGAGGAAGAAGAGTGATACCCCAGTCAAACCAGTTGCTTCATTGCAATAGAACGCTGCATTTGGTTTGCATCACTTGCATTGCGGTGCATTTTAGGTTAAGAATCCGTTTGAAAAATCACAACATCACGTCCCGGTGAATACAGTGAATGCATGCTGAAATTATTGTTGCGTGGCTACATAAAAGTTTAAGCATATGTGATGCATTGCGCGATCGGTCTGACTCGCGTGAGAGAGAGTAACTTATGCTAAACTCCAATAAGACAAAGATTATCATTATTGAACAAAATATGTCAGATTACAAGTTGCCCATATATCTGATTGCACTGTGGTGCCGTTTTTTGGTACACACACCTGTAAAGTGCATGCGTGTGTGAAGGGGTTCTTTTTTAAGCTATATACTCTCCTGCAATTGAACGTGAATACGTTTACTACTTAAAAACATCAAAGCTAAACATCATATCTAGTCAAACCGCATAACGACATCGCTACAAATACAGTATGGGATTAAAATCAGCGGAAGCTACGTTACCTTGTTTCAGAGACGCTTGGTGTAACAGCAGTGGATGTTTTCGGTTCCGATGCTGAATGTAATGAAAATGTAATGATCCCAAACTTTAGACATTCTCTCTCTGCCGTTTATGGACATATTTACTCTCCGCCATCACGCCAACTAAATTCAAAATGTACCACGCGCTATGATGTGCTTCCTGAACATTGAACAATGGTCCGTGTGAATCAGATCTCGGCGCGTGTAGTGCGCGTCATAGGAATTTAACGAGGCTTCGACGCAGAATTTTTGCCTCGAGGGATTTTTTGAATCGAGTAAATCGAGTAACTCGATGAATCGTTTCAGCCCTAACTCCCACACATGAGACTTATTCGTGTATTGCAGTTTGGCTGGCGGTTATGTACGTGGCCCGCATACCGCCTCCCATGGTCGAAACTGGTATTACGACACCTGTCGGGCTGTAGCTAGTAATTTAGCATGCTAATTCAGATTGATATCTCTGCAGCACTATACCTTGTCATTTTTTAATGACATCTTTGCCCTTATTTCTTCTCATTCTTTTGATGCGTGTAGCTAATTTTTTAAAATATTTTACCTCAATTATTACAAATGGCACCTTTAATGTGGGGTTGTTTCAAAATATAACTCAGGAAGGGAAGTATTTCAAGGAAAGATATTAGTTGAGATAAGAATGAAGTTTAAACAGGATATTAGAGATGGGTGAAAAAATGTGGGAATGTAGAAAAGAACTCCTTATTTTTCAAAACAATTCAGGGATATAACATAGAATAGAGGTTTATATTAGGGATGCACTGAATCCAGGATTCGGATTCGGCCGAATACTGGGCTTTTTGACGGGGTTCGGGTTCGGCCGAATCCTAGATTTTTTTTCCACCGAACCGAACCCTAGGCTTGCGCTATGCTGATCGACGTCACGCGGCCGTTGATTACACACATCGGGTGCTGACGTGGAGATGAGCTTTTTCTTTCGGTGAGCCTTAGGGGCTAGACACACCAAAACTTTTAAACACGGCTGAAAACGCCTTGAGGACGCCAAATGCCAGCTGTTTTTCAGCCGAGCGCTTGGTAGCTGTGATGCCTGTGATACCTTTGGTTGCTGCGGTAATGTCCCGCCCCTCCTCCATTGTAATTGGACTGCCGTGTGAAAACTGACATTGACGAGCGGAGCTTCTCACTCAAAGTTAAATATAGTTTTCAGCGCGGAGATGCTTGCTTATTGGAAAAACAAGCGTGTCGCAACGCATCGCTTTCATTATGCATAGGCTTATGGTAATTGTCAAAATAGTTTTCCAACTTGTCATCCTGGCATAATGTACAGTTAAATTTAAATAAAATGAAAAATACACTGCTGTGGACGTTGTATAATTCATTAATGTGTTTTACTGTGTTAATGGAATAAGGATGCAAGTAGGATTCGGTATCGGACGAATCTTAAACGGTGGATTTGGGATTCGGCCGAACCTAAAAAATCTGGATTCGGTGCATCCCTAGTTTATATATTTATAAATAACTAACCATCATGTTGTTTTTAGAACAGAAAATATGTTGGTGGTCTCATACAACTATCACCTAGGAGGTCTAAGGTTGCACCCTATGAATAGACTGGCACTTCAGATTCTCCTCTGGGCCCATAGGAAACATTTGTGCTGTCTAGGGCAGTGCGTATTCCAGGAGCCCAGAATGTGAGAGCAGACATTCTGTTGAGGCAGGGGCTAAGGCCCGGGGAATGAAAAATACACCCTGAGAGTAGATTTGGGGTCGTGGCTGAGACGATTTTTGTGGCCTGAGTTTGGTTTTTTAAAACTCATGAGGCCTCCTTCTCGGTGAGAGTTACGATTTGGGACCTTACTGTATTTCAAAAAGAGATTGTGGCACCCCTTCAACCTATTAAGTTTTGTACAAACAATAGACTACTTGCAGACTAAAGACGCCAGGCTTCGTGCACGGTGTCTGCACAAAATATGGAAGGCAGATTTTTTGATAACTCTGCACACCAAGGTATGCAGCCGACATTTTCAAGAGAGCGTAATCGTCACTACTGCTAAGGGTAGACAGGTTTTAGCTGCAGGTTCTGTTCCCTCATTATTCGAGTGGAATAAATACACTAACCATTAATAATTTTCTCCATGTCTAAATTTAAATTTTAATACTGTATTTTAGATTTCCCTCATACGAGCATCTGATGGCATTTTGGAAGCTGATCGAGGCAGCAACAACTAAAATAAATAGGGTCACCAGGGCAAAGAAAGCCTTCAACACTAGCACAACAATTGAAAGCCCGTTAACAAGACCTACTGTAAGTAACTACACCTACCTACATGCACACACCCACACATAAGCATGAAAAGGATGGTTCTAAATTAACACTCATTAAACTGGTCTCTCCTCAGAAACTGCTGCCAATAGATGAGATCTTCCTCTTCTTGATGTGCCTGTCCACTGGCTGTACCCAGAGAGAGTTGGGTCATAGAGTTAACATCCACCGAGCAACAGTTAGCCGAATCATCACAACCTGAGGCAACTTCCTCTACAGCTTACTGGGCTCTGTCTGTATATGGATGACCTTCTTCACGTGTTTGACACCGTAGCTTTGTACAGTCAAGGATTACATATGGGTCACTGTGCATACCATCAAAGTCCTGTGGAAGATTGGCCTTCACGGCTGCAGGAGACATCCATATACAGATGGATGCATATACCTACGGCTATCCATATACCTACGGCCTCGTGCCTCTGGCCTAATCAAAGCTGTGATGATATAGAGCTATATCACACTCCTACTCGAGCACTATTGCTTAAATATTGCGTGTCAGGCAGTCATTCAATGGTATGCAATCCAAAATATTAAACAAATATTCAACAGCTACTACAACTACAATACGCAGCAATCAATAATTTATTTATCAAATCATTAGACACCTATTAGCAATTGAAAACAAACATTTTATAATTTCAACTATTATTAAATGATCAATATGTTTAGAATTTAAATGTAGCCAGAAATTATAATCTGAAGGTCCAACAGAACTTGTCAACAACTATTGACCACCACCTCCCATATGGATCAATTTTCTGGTTTGGTGCTGGGCAAACTTCTCAGTAGGCACCAATCAAAGGCCACATTTCTATGATATCATCATGTAGACTTCTTACACAGTATTTTACAGTATTTTAAAATTACAAAACACTTAAGTATTTTGATACAATATGCAGGCATTTTCATCAACCCTATCAAATACAAATTACAAAATACTATTTTGTATTTGAAATATGTATTTGAAATTCATATATCAAAAATACTGCCCATCCCTGACAGGGGCGTGGGACTGGGGGGGGGCTTAGAAGTCAGTTTTAAATACATACATATACATGCACTAACATTTGTATAGCATGTTTATGTACAAATAAAAAGTTCCTGTGCAAAACTAAAAACTTGTAGCTAGGCACTGGTTTGGTGTAAAAAAGTAATTTGGATGCTGTACAGGGCCCCACCACCCCTCTCGAATCTATGTAAATGGTACGACACGCAGGTCAGGTGCTTCTGTTGCGGACCTGTGAATCAGTTGATGAGACAGGAGCTGGAGTGAGCCATGATAGGAACTAGGAAGACGGGAAGAGTCATGTCTTTCCTTAAGAAAGGAAAATCAGGGGCTCAAAAACGAAAAGAAAAGAAGATTAAAGAGAGAAAGGCAAATGAGGGCAAGCAGTTGCTCACTCAGTATTTTTAAAAGAAAGGTGAGCTCCAAATGCATCATCAAGCATTGACATTGTTTTAACATAAATATCTTCTCCAGGTAAAATAGCATACATTTATGTTCGTACTCTATTTCAATAATATACCAATACTTTATAGTATCACACCCTACATAGCGAGCAAACAATGTTTCTGGGTAAATAACAGGGAGTGAGAAGCAGACGGAAGCGGAGCTGGGAGCTCAACACACTGCCACTCCAGCCAGCTGCGCAGCTTGTCTCCTCTTCTGCTGCAGTTCTCCCCAGACTCAAAGTTTACATGAAAACACAGTATATTTCCATTCATTTTCAAAATCTAACACCCGCGAAAAAACAGATCGTTAGTGCCTGTTTTACCACATAATTATGCAGATTAGCTTGCGCACACACTTACATTAAGTACAGGATTGTTCTCAGTTTAATGCACATCTTAATGATTGAAGGAAGGAACATTATTGGACACCGTGCCATCATCAATGTCCCAGGACAACGTTGTGGTAACATAACCATGTGTGTAGCTATAAGCCAAAATGGTGTTGTTCACCATCATGCAACCATAGGCCCATACAACACTGCACACATTATTGCATTCCTGGACACACTACATGACATGCTCACTGTTCAGAGACCAGAGCATACCCGATATGTTATCATATGGGACAATGTCAGTTTCCATAGGGCTGCTCTGGTCCGCAACTGGTTTACAGACCACCCATTTTTCATGGCACTCAACCTCCCTCCATACTCTCCATTCTTAAATCCCATCGAGGAGTTCTTCTCTGCCTGGCGCTGGAAAGTGTACGACCGTCATCCTCATCAACAGGTAGCCCTTTTACAAGCAATGGAGGAGGCATGTGGAGATATTGACCAGGCATCATGTCAGGCCTGGATACGGCATTCAAGGAGATATTATCCCCGGTGCCTTGGACTGGAGGATATCGCATGCGATGTGGACGAAATTTTGTGGCCGGACCCAGAAAGACGACATGATGTAGGCTGATTGTCTTTTTTTGTCAAGTTACTATTTTGTGTTCTGACTTTATCTTGCTTTTGATGAGTGTGAATAAACACCAATACTTGAAGTTTGGATCCTTGTATGTTTACATGACACTATGACAAAAGTATGACCTCAAATTGACATCTGTACACAGAGAAAGCAAAAGCCAGATGTGTTTTGAATTCATACCATCAGTGTGTAGTTGGCACATTGTGTGCTTAGTAGATGATGGCTTGTGTTTACTGTTTGATACGAAAACACCATTTTTACGAAGGTGTGCAGAGTTAATCTAGCTGTGTTCGCTTTTGCAAGAGAACTACAATGTTTTGATAATTGGGTGAAAGGTTTTCTTATTTTTGTGTAGAGTTTTGCAAAAATAGCCAATAGTTACAATAAATGTGCTTAAGCAATCAGAAAAAACTGTAAGAGGAAATAAGCAAAATGGGTACATTGTTATTGTACACATTTAAACTGTAATTACTAATTTCAGTTTAAATGTGTACAATAACAATGTACCCATTTTGCTTACTTCCTCTTGTAGCAGAGGCAGAAATAGAAGATGAGGTTGATATCCATATAAGTGATGTGAGGGAAAGTGAAGAATGTGATGAAGGTAGTAAGGAGCAGGAGGACAAAGCTGAAGAGGAAAGAGAAGAGAATGAGAGACTTAGGGATACTGGTGAGGGATTGTCAGAGGAGCAAGGATTATGACCAACAACTCTTACTGATTAGCACAGGAAAACTATTGTTCAAATGCTAGCCAGTGAATGTGGAGCAAAACCTGGTATTGGAAATATCACACCTAAAGATATGGAGGGCAAACCATTCCCAACTTATATTCAGTATGCAAAGTCCGCTAATGGCCATGAGAAAATCAGAAGAGATCACGTTCCAAAACGTGAGACACATGCCCCCCATAAGCAGTGCTATTTGAAATGAAAAAGTCTTCAGCACTCCATATTGGGAGCAGGAGGTGTGGATAGTCAGGTTGAATGACAAATACTGACAGAAATTGAGAACAACACATTATTATTGGAGAGGATTTTGGATGTGACCATTCATTTGGCTTCAAGAAATCTTGCATTCAGAAGCAAAACCCTGGAACTTCTTGGCACTCTTGAGTCGTTAGCACATTATGACCCCATATTACATGAGCATCTAGAAAAAGTAAGAGAAAAGAAGAAGGCATCACGGCTAACTCATTACCTTAGTCCTGAAACACAGAATGAGTTTGTTGAACTATGTGGCAAAAAAGTTCTGAACAGCATTTTTGCAGAAAGAGAAGAGGCAATTTATTACTCAGTGATCTGTGACTCTACACCTGACATAAGTAACACAGAGCAAAATGTGCTACTACCAAGATATGTGCATCAGGACAAAAACAGTGGTGTTTGGGAGATAACAGAAAGATTTCTCCAGTTCAAAGACTTTAATAAAAAGTCAGGCAAGGAAATTTCACAAATGATCCTAGACTTGTTGAAAGACAGTGGCGTACCATTGGAAGACTGTCGAGGGCAAGGGTATGACAATGGTGCGAATATGTAAGGCAAAGTGAAAGGTGTTTAGGCTCAGATTTTACAACAAAACCAAGTTGCAACATACAGTACTTGTGCATTCCACACTCTCAATCTGGTGGGAGTACATACTGCACAGTCCTGTCCTGAGGTTTCGACTTTTTTTGGATGTATTAATTGTCTGTACACATTTTTCACCACCAGTCCAGAACGATGGGCAATTTTGAAAGACCGATCGTTGCATAAATTCTTTATTTTGCAAGTGGATAGTGTGCAGGACTTCTCTCTTATCTTTTGTTGATATTTGGACTTTCTTGTCCTGCTCTCCTACACACTTGTCATACACAGGTGTGCAATGTTTATGTGATCAATTTTGAAAGACAAAACTGGTTGCTCCCTTCATCGTCTGTCAGAGACTTGTTGGAGAGTGCGTATTGCGGCTGTTCGAGTTGTGGGACTCATTTGCCTTCAATTATTGAAGCATTAGACAGCGTAACTGCCAACTGCAATCTGACCAATGAGGCACAATATGAGGCATATGGTCTTAAAGATTATTTTTCAAAGTTTTATGCAGTTCTTCTCCTTTCTGTGTGGGTAATGATTCTGCAGTGCATTGAGAATCGAAATATTATTCTTCAAGCAGGAAATATTTCACTGGATGTGGAGGCTGCAAACATCGCAAGTTTAAAAGAGGAAATGCAAGCACTACATTTTTGGAGAAGTTTTCATTGGCTTGAGGATCTTTCGTACACTCCCAGTGACTGTTGCTGGAGGGGAACGTGCTTTCAGTAAACTTAAACTTGTAAATAACTATTTAAGATCAACAATGTCTCAGGATAGACTTAACAGCCTTGCCATCCTCTCTGTAGAAAGTAAGTTGGCCAAAAAACTGGACTTTAAAGATCAGCAAATTTGCACATGCAAAGATCCGTCAATGGGCATTTAGTAAAAACTGACATTATTTAGTTTGTGTTTATTAATGTTCAGACTAAAGTTTTTCTCATTTGGTATGGTCATTGTTCAGAACTGCTTTACAGTATATTTGATTTAGTCCATATTTGGACCTGCTAGACCTTTTGTCATCTTAGTAAGTAGTAGCTACTTTTGACAGTAAAACAAAAATATATTAATCAGAGTGTGGCTTATTTTGTTTACAATACCCCACCCATTGGTATCACTATGGTATTTGGTATGGGGGCCCAGCAAGATGGTTTGTACCCAGAGCTAAAAATGTGGTGCTACGCCCCTGATCCCTGATGGTAAATACAGTGAATGATGGGTACAGTGGATCAGTGTGGACATTGAGTTGGTCTATGGGACACGATACTCACATAGTACAGTGTTTGGGTGCCAGAAGTGCCCATTAATGATGCGTGTGCTTATTTTGCCTATGGTTTTTCTACTATGGAAGTCAATGGTAAAAAACAGATGTGTACTTACCATCATTTATCAACATATCTTCTTTTGTGTTCATAAGAAAAAAAAGATATTCATACAGGTTAATGACAACATGATGACAGAATTATAATTGTTGGGTGAACTATCTCTTTAAAAGCAATAGCAGTATAATATCTGTTTAGGACTGCAGGTGGCACTGTTAACAACAGAGAGTCATTGAACATCATCTTTCATCAGGTAAAAATAAACCAACTGTTCTGCCAAATTAACAACTCATTTTAATTGTCAAAAGCTTAATAATTTAACACAACTGACAATGTCAATGTGTATGTATGAAAAAACCTTAAACCCTCAGTGGTTTTGGTTTCCCTGGGGAAGTGTTGACCTGCACTGACATTTGGGCTTTTTTCAGTTGCTTAAAAACATAAAATGGCAAAGGTCTCATAACACTGTGTTCAGTACAAACGGGGCTACAATAATATGTGAGCAACATTTATGTGTAGAAAGGATGGATGCTCTGTTGTTAACCACTGTCCTCTTCATCATCACCTGTCTCTCATTCCAGTTCCTGCAGTGTATTTGCTTAAATCCTCCTTAATTTATCCTCACAAAGAATTTTAGGCAGCAGAAAGAATAAGGAAAAAGGAAAGCACATTTAATACATAATGCTAAACAATAATTTTTAAGTAAATACTGTTTTGAAATGATAGACAAAGTAGATGTACTTGAATCACCGCACCACGGGTCTGTGTGTTATTAACTGTTTCCCCGCCATTGACGAGATATCTCGTCAATCAAGAGAAACGCTTTCCCGCCAATGACGAGTATTTCCGTCTTTCCGCAATACCTTGCCCTTTCGCAACTTTTTAAACCCTGAAGTATTGCCCTATGGCAAGCAGCTGCATGTCCGTGTCTGTTTTAAAGATCGTTCTGAATGGGATCTCTATGAAAAGTCCGTCACAAAAATGGAATTATCTCTGCTTTTTGCTCAAAATGTGGTGTTTTTGCAGAAACCTACCAATATTCAAAAGCTGATTACAAAAGAACTACTCAAGGTAGGATGAAACGTTTTTTTTGTTTTGTTTGAAAGCAGAGGGTCTGTTCTTTCATTTGGTATATTGTATGTTTATATATTTGAAGAAGAACATTTTCTGGAAGGCATTAAACTTTTGTGAAAATCATGAAAAACGCTGGCGCTGGCTGGCAACTTTTTAAAAAAACGCTGGCGGTGAAAGATATATATATTATTGCTGTTATTATTATTATTATTATAAGACTAGACTGTATTAGGGATAGCCTAGAAGGACTGAGGATCCATTGGGATATTGGAACAAACAGAAGCTCCAATTTATATAAGCTGGCACTGACCTTCTTATGTTGTCCAGTCTCATTGGTGCCCTGTGAAAGGGTGTTTTCTAAAAACAGACACCGCTTCAATCCAAATACTGTTAAAAAACTTTTGTTTCTAAATAAAAACCAGTAAAACACTTTTCCGTGTTGCAGTTTGCTGTTCCACATTTCCAGTCCCATAAGCACTACATTATTGCACTCCCAGTCCCATAAGCACTCTACATTCCCAGTCAGCACTGCAGTGCACTCACAATAATTTCTTTACACTCATTTGGTGCATTCACTGTTATCACTTACCCAAAGAACTACTGAATAGTTGAACACAAAGTTGTGTATGTGTAGATTGTGTGTACATAGATTAACACAAGCAGAGTAAAATAATTTATTTAATATACTTTATTCAAAAGCCTACACCATGACAATTTGGTTGCTCAAAATGAATAGATTTGTGTGCGATTCATTGCTTTGCACAGCAGGTGTCACTTGAGAGCACATTGTTTAATGAGGCTTCGGGTAAATGAACCTTTTGGCGAACCAATGGGCTGGAAAGCCTCAGTGGTTCAGAAGGCCTCGTTTGGCAATCACTAACTCTCTCCCTTCTCACTCCTTCCCCTCTGGTTTACAAAAATCTCTCCTGGAAGAGATGCAATCAAAACTGGAAAGCACCACCTCTGAAAACTATGTACCTTGTAAAGCTTGAAGTTTCCCTGGGTTGAGAGCATGCCAACGATCAGTCTCCTTCTCGAGTTTTACTGGTGGTTAGCAAACAACTTTTAGGTGCATTACCGCCACCTGCTGATTAGGAGTGTGGGTTAGGACCATAGTTCTTACGTGTCCTGTCCTCTCCTCACGCCTGAATCTCAGCTTCCTACTCAAGCATTATGCTCCATCGCCTTTGGCACGCATTCTGGTTGAAGCAGTCGGTGCTGACAAACGTAGAAAATGAAAGGAAGGTCTCTGCTGTTTCAATAAAACTGTTATTTGTGTAATGCAGATTTTTGTCTTTAATATTTTCTTTAGGGTATATGCCATAGGCTACATATATTTATGAATATGCTGTAGTTGTTTATTTGGAAAGTAAACATTGTTAAATCATACATACATACATACATAGCACATGCATATATTCATGGGCATTGCTAGATATAAAGCTCTACTGGGGCACAGGCCCCCCATTTTTTGCTGACTTTTTTTGAAAGCCTGCTGTGTGCAACAATTCTATACAATGTCCTTTGCTTAACCCACTATTCTAAAGTTCAACAGTTACTGCAAAAGATACATATATACAAGTATAATCTTCATTATACCTAACATTATTACACATTTCTTGAAACTATGCCTCATATTCTCAAAACAGTAAAGACAATTCCATAAAGTCTCACACAATACTCCAAACATCATATTTTCAGGTCAAAATGAAGCTCTACACTCAAAACCATTCACTCTAACTGAAATATCAAACTTTTCCCTCAGACAACACACACAAGCTTTCAAAAACACACACAGTACAACATAGTATTACACACTGGTGCAATCGATTCAAAACAATATATCCAAAACTGGTAAGTTGATTGTGGTTCTCCCCCAGAAAAACCTTTTCATATGACCAAAAAGACACAATCAATGTATGCATTAGCACATTTTTACTCATTCATGTGCTATACACAGCACAACTGTAATTTTTTTATTATTTCGCCTCAACATCCCGTCTTTTAGTTTTTTCCAATTGCTAACACACTAAAATGACATGAACAGCACAACTATTTAAACTGACACACAGAGAGCAACACCTCTTCTCAAGTATCCAAAAGTCTAAACACATTTCCTGCTTTACACACATTTTTGCAATTCACAATGGCACTTTTTAAATGCACTGAACACGGTTCTCTGCATAAGACACAACAATCTGACATAAAGTCACATGTTTGCCTTTTCAAAACACTACCATTCAAAATGACACTACACGAGCTAAATGGCCAATATATGTGCCACCTGCCCAAACACCTGAATGGTTAATTGTTAACACTTCAATCAGGATGTAAGCACTAGAAAAGACCACAGGTACGTCATTGGCCACAGAGCCATTATAGATGTTCCTGGCTAACGTGGTGGGAACATCACAATGTGTGCCGCCATCTCCAATATGGATGGTATCCTCCACCGTCATGCCAACCTTGATAAAACACAGCCCATATTCTCACATTTCTAGAAAGACTCCACAACATTCTCATACCATCAGAGAGTATAAATGATGTAGACCAAAGAAACCGGTGTGTTGTAGTATGGCACAACGTGAGCTTTCATGGTGTAGCTCCAGTCCAAAACTGGTTTGCTGACTACCAAACATTTATCGTGTAATACCTCCCACCCACTTGCCATTTTTGAACCCCATAGAAGTGTTATATGGAAGGTATATAACCAGCAGCCCTTTGTGCGCATGAATCTTTTGCAGGCTATGGAAGAGGCATGTGATGGGATTGATGTTGGTGCAATTTAGGGATGGATAAGGCGCTCAAGGTGCTTCTTCCCTCGATGTCTGGCAAGGGAATATATTGCCTGTGATGTGGACGAGGCGTTGTGACTTGTTTGGTGAAAAATAAAAAAAATTCAACAGCATGTGTGTGTATCTGCAAATATTGTTGTGCATGTGAACATTCTAATACATACAGTATTTTAGTATTATGGCAAAGCATACTAAAGAAAATTGCACCTTTCATTATGCCCAACTGTGTGTAGTTGGTTAGACAAAAATCTGGCAATATGAATGAAGTGCGTTCCAATTTGTGTCAAAGTTTGATTTTGATAATGTTATATGTAGTTTGAGTGCTTCATTTTGCAGGATATATGTGGTATTTTGCTATTTGGGTGTGTAGTTTTGTAAATTGTGTTAAGTTTTTTGATAAAACCAGACTAGTTTGCAAAATTGTGTGTTAGCAATTGGAAAAAACTGTAGTTCTGGGTCAGGCCAGAGAATCTCATCCACATCACAGGCTATATTGATCCTTGCCAAACAGTGAGGGTAAAATCCTCTTGCCTGATCCACCCCTTGCATTCATCTACTGATATGTCTATCTGTATGGAAGGCAATTTGATGCATTTCTTTATTCCAGTAGCGTAGTCCAACAGTGTATGCACACTAAAGATACTGTATAGAGCAGTCTTACTGTAAGTACACCTATCTGTTTTCCTCCCAGAAGGCTCTGAAGATGGAGGCATAAGTGAAGCGACTCAAATTAGGCTTTACTCGTTGCTCAGCCTCCCTCATAGTCATACCATGGACCAGGACATAGTCAACTAGAGTGGCTTGAATTTCACCTTGAAATTGCTTGTCAGCTTGCCCTTCATCTCCTTCCTCCTCTTTCACCACGTCCTCCTCCTCTTCCTCGTCCTTCACCATGTCCTCTTCCTCCTCCTTCACCATGTCCTCTTCCTCCTCCTTCACCACGTCCTCCTCCTTTCCCTCCTCCTCTCCCTCCTCCTATTCCTCTCCCTCCTCCTCCTCGACCTATTTCTTCATCATGTCCTCTCCCTCCTCCTTCACCACGTCCTCCTTCTTTCCCTTCTCTTCTGCCCCCTCCTCTCCCTCCTCCTCTTCCTACACCTCCTCCTCAACCTATTTCTTCATCATGTCCTCTCCCTCCTCCTTCACCATGTCCTCTTTCTCCTCCTTCACCACGTCCTCCTTCTTTCCCTCCTCCTCTTCCTCCTCCTCTTCCTCTCCCTCCTCCTTCTCCTCGACCTATTCCTTCATTTCTCTGTGGGTCCATTGTTTCAAAGCTCAATGAACAGATTCAGGCCCTTTTATGTATCTATTGAAGGATCTGATTGCTGTGTGTTCAATTTTGACTTTTAGTGTTTCCAGCTTGGTAATTGTTTGCTAAGCTGTACTGACTTGAGTGAACAGTATTGAATGCTAGTGCTTTCCATATGACCAGAAGGTGTAAGCACTGAGAAATGTAAGGATTTGTGTGTAGAGTTTTGAAGTAACAGTTCACCAAAACTGACTCATATGTTAACCCAGGTGAAAAAGTAGTACACTTCCATAGTGTATTTAAAGTGCTTTATTTTCGCACACTAATTTTGTACTTAATATACTAAAAATTCATCTTTAGTACTTCTTAAGATGTTCTTAAGATCATCTTAGTGTACTTCACTGTGCTATTTTGAGACACCATAAATATGAACTAAAATGTGCTAAAAATGTATTTAAAAAATGTATTTAGGTACCACTTGTAGTAAACTTGAACCCATCTTTGTATAAAAGTTGTGTTCAAGTTTAATACAAGTGTTAACTAAATACATTTTTTTATACAGAGATAGTATGTTAAAGGTGCATGTTAGTTCATATTCATGGTGCCTCAAAATAGCACAGTGAAGTACACTTAGATAATCTTAAGAACATCTTACATCTGTCTCAGCAACAATTCAATTCTACAGACTTGATGAGGTTTTCCTGAGCTTTTTCCTCTAATGTTTCAGACCTGACCGGGTGAGGATGTAGTTTGTCTTACCTCCTTAAAACTCATCATCTCTCTTGTCTGCTTCGCTTTCCCTGCTTTGCACAAAACATGTTCATCTAAAGAAGCCAATAATGATCGAGTCAAAATAAGATTATCATTATTATTTAGAAACTTACTTTAGTCTAGTCATGTTTTCATAAGCTAACTCGCGTGGCGTCACCTTTTGAATGTGGTTGTGTGCAGATGAACGCAAAGACGTGCATGGACATGGATACGTGTGTGCACGAGTCAATGCGACTGTTTTATTGCTTTTACACGCGTAAATTGGGTAACTACATTGCATATAGATCCGTTTTTTGCCGCGATAATCTTTGTATAGGAATACACTAGTTAACTGCTAAAATTTAAACTTGAGATTTACACCGGGACACAAAAGATTTACACTGGGGCATGTGCCCCAGTAAAAGGGATCTAGCATATATTGCAGTATATTAAATCATATAAAGACAAACTATTACATGGAAAAACATAGTGCCCTGTTTGGTCTTGGTTCAATATATTTTGTATCAATATATACATGTATGGTCTATTCATATACTGCAATATAATGGAAAATATACATATTAAAGCCTATATATGGGAATATACTGCCTAATATATTACATGCTATTTTCTATGCATATATTACAATATATTGGGAAATATAAATATTAAATCCGATATATGGGAATATATTGCCTAATATATTACATAATATTTTTCAATATACTGCAGTATATTTTTGTTGCATAAGGGTAGTCCTAGACTAAAATAAATGTAAGAGCTGTCCAAACTGAAAACAACTTGCACTGCTGACAAATCTTAAAATACGTGAGTGCCCTTTGTTTTCCCTCAAAATGCACACAAGTCATGTTTTTAGTAAGGCATGTTTGTTAAAGCTAGTTATATTTCATAATTAAACTATAGCCTAGTCCTGGCTTAAGATAATCCCTGTCCCCTGTTTTGGGATAGAGAGCAAAAAGGGAGTAAGTTAGTCAAATTCAAAGAAGAGTTAAAGGAAATTTGATTGGAAGTGGGAAAGGGAGAGAAGAAATAGAGATTACAAGGTTAAAGAGGACATAATGAAAATCCGACTTTTTCCATGTTTAAGTGCTATAATTTGGTCCCCAGTGCTTCTATCAACCTAGAACATGTAAAAAAAGATCAACCCAGTAACTTAGTTTTGAAAATCTGGTTTACCTTGTGATGTCAGAAGGGGATAATACCACCCCTTAATCTGCCTTAATCAACCAGGGCATTTGTCATTTAGTGCAGAGATCAACTCATTTGCACTTAAAAGGACACACCTAAAACAGCTAATTTTTGCTCACACCTACAAAGTGCCAATTTTAACATGTTATAATAAATTATCTGTATGGTATTTTGAGCTAGAACTTCACATACTTACTCTGGGAACATTGAAGATTTTTTACCTTTGCATTGCAGATGTGATGCTTTACCAACCGGGCTGCAAAATAAAATATGAATGCATGTCACTATTGTTTTTTGGTCGTGAAGTGTATATATTTACAGTGCAGCTATGTCTGACTTACAGTATAGTACCATCTAGGTGAAATTTGCACCACCCCGGAGGAAAATAAAATAGGTCACCTGAACACACAAATGTGTTGTATAAAAGACATTTAAAAGACAAATAAAGCAGCATCAAAAGAAACGACAATCATTTCCAGGTGCACAGACATTTTGCACATTGAATCACACCACTTGTCACTGTAGGGCTCTTGTTTGTGTATTTAAATAGTTTGAAGTCAAAAGAGCTCTACTGATGTCATCTCATGTATAAGGTATACATTATGAGATGCAAATGAGAACAAAATATCTCGTACTATACTGCTCATTTTTTATATATTTTGTCTAAAACATGCTGAATCAAAGTTTTTTCAAAATGTAACTTGGAATAATTATTAAAAATCTAAACCTTTAAACACAACTAAACTTCAATTTAAGTTTATTTTGGTTTTCTGTGATGCATCATTAGTATTTGTTTTAGCTGTATAAGCAAATACACATTTCTAATAATTACACATTACACCGTTTAGGCATTTTGAGCAAATAATGTACCCATTCGTTTATAATATTATATTAAACACATATAGAGCAGGGGTGAAAGTACCGTTTTTCAGAAAAACTTAATTTTAAAAAAAGATGTTTTAGACAGATATATATTTTTGCTGTGGTCAATAACTCACAAGTGTGGTCTATCAATACCAGGTGGAATTTTTATCAAAGGTAAAACACTTCAGTATAGACGGTTTCATCGGATGCACGTGATACACGTCTGTATCCGAACCTTACTTCCGGTTTCATATTTAATGGTCTGACTAGTTGCTAAACTGATCTCTTGAACAAATGCCTCATTGAAAATAACAAATGTTTTGGTTTCCTAGGTAATCTATGTGTTGTTGTTTTTTGCTTGTTATATAAATAAACTGTGTTTAAAGAACTTTGTTGTTATTTATTCGTAGCGGAGTTTACCGGAAGTAACGTGCGGGATGCGACAGCCGCTTGTTTATGTTGTTACTGCTGAAACGGTCTATAATTTCACTTTGAACCTGTCTGCTGAGACAAAAGTAACACACAGGTGGGTCAAAAGTAACACAACAGAACAAGATAGATTGTGTTACATTTGTTTCAAGTAAATATACATGACGTTGACCTTGTAAATATGTAACTGCAAACATATTTTTTTGTTTATCTTCGCAAAAAAATAATGGAAAAAAAATACATATTCATTTTAAATTTCAGTTTCATCAAATGTTTCAACAGCAACCCCATAGTATAAACTTGAATTGTTGAGAATAAAAAAAAAACAGTATTAACACAAATGGAAATTAATAAAAATCAAGTTAACTTATTAGCAGCGGAACAAAAGTAAAAAGTGTGACGGTGCGTTCACACCAGCCGCGGAATAGGCGGCAAATACGCGTCTACCGCATCTAGTTTGCCGCTTGAACATTTTGAGTTTCCTCGCTTCATCCGCGCGTGAAATTCTAGTCATTCGCAACATCATATGGAAACCGCGTCATGGGAGGGGCTTCTGCAACTGCCAGCCGGGTGACTCCAGTCGCATTGCAAAATGGCGGACATGGATGTTGTTGAGCGTGGGGCTGTTTATTTGATTTGGAAAGTTATAAAACGGCGTAGACTCGTTCAGCGCCGTGTCTGGGTCCATCAGATTCTTCAGAGGCACAACCAGCTTGGTGAGTTTCACCAGCTCCTCCAGGAGCTCTGCCTGGATGACGGCCGCTTCCAGCGGTACTTTCGTCTGAGCCGGGCCCAATTTGACGACCTGTTGTCCCGTGTCGGTGAGAGGATTTCCCTTCAGGACACCAACTACAGGCGCTGTATTCCACCAGCAGAGCGCTTGTCTATCTGTCTCCGGTCAGTAAATCATTTAATTTTCTGTATGATTACAAGTAGTTAATGATAACCTCCACAGACTTGTGATTGATAACTAGGTGTTCAGAATTGGGGTGTTTCCCTACGAAAACAAACTGTGTTTGTGTGGTAAAACTGTACTGCCACTGGAGACTCCCACAGGACCATTGCCAGCACCTTTCGTGTTGATGTCTCCACTGTCTACAAGATTGTCCCAGATGTGGTGACTGCAATTTGGGACTGTTAATGGATGAGTTCATGGCTGTGCCCTCCACATATGAATGGAGGTCCATTGCAGAGGGGTTTGAGGAGAGGTGGAACTTCCCACTGTGTTGTGGAGCGCTGGACGGCAAGCATGTCCAGATTAAGCACCCCCCAACACCGGATCGCAATAATTTAACTACAAGGGGACTTTTTCTTTAGTTCTCCTTGCTGTTGTTGATTCAAGGTATTGCTTTCGGTTAATTGATGTCGGGGGTTATGGTTGGACGAGTGAGGGTGGGACTTTGGCTAACTCAGCCTTTGGCCAGGCACTCCATCGTGGTACTCTCCATCTTCCTCTTCCAGGAGCTGACCACAGAGGACCCCAGCCCCATGTCTTTGTGGCAGATGAGGCCTTTCCCCTCAGGAAAAACCTCATGAGGTCATTCCCTGGGCGCACCCTTCCCAGAGAGAGACGGATCTTTAATTATCGTCTTTCTAGGGCCCGGCTGGTGGTGGAGAACGCCTTTGGGATTTTGTCCTCTCAGTGGAGATTGTTTCATCGTGTCATAGAGGTTCAGCCCGAGGTTGTGGAAAAGTGTGTGAAGGCCACGTGTGTCCTTCACAATTTCATGAGGAGATCATCAGAGGCACCTGCTGTGAGAGGGGTGGTGCAAGGTACAGAGGACTCGATGCAGACTCTCGGTCGGGTTGCAGCCAACAATTCTGCTAGAGAGGCCATCCGGGTCAGGGACAACTTCATGGCTCACTTTTCAGCAGAGGGAGCAGTACCGTGGCAACCTGTAGAATAGTTAGTTATCATGTCCTGATGAAATAGAACGGTTTTGACTGAATTTTCGACATATGCGGCTGCCCTGAGAATTTTCGCTGTTTGCGTTTCACCTCCCACCTCTACAATGGGTTTAATGGTGCACTGGAACAATCCTTCCTAAAATGTATTAAACTTTAGTTTACAAAGACGTGAAACTCACCGAGTGGTCAGGGGTGTTCACTGATATGCTCACACAAAAATCGCTGCAAAAGATGCTTTCCAACAGCTGTTTTAGCATTCGTTGGTAACTTGTGGACGTATTTTTCCAAACGCCTCACACCTGTATATTCTTCCGCTTAGAGCTTGAATAATAGACACTCCAGCCCAGGTGGTGGCGCTAGGGGTGTTACGGTTATTATATAACCGTGAGACTGACGGTTATAGTTGAACACCGTCATTAGAACTCTATAACCGGCAAAACCGTGTTATTAAAATATTAAAAAATATATATCATAAAGAATGTTTAAATACTAATTAAAAACAATTGTCAACAGTCTGTGTTACACGCCCCACCATGTTATCACGTCACGCAATGAAAAATACAGATCGGAGCAGACACTGACAACGCGCTGACATACAGGAGAGACCAGGGCACTTTTTGGTTACTTTTGAGATTAAACATATTAAACAAAGTCTCACCTTTCAACTCATCTCTTCCTTCTATTTAATTTATAGAATCAAATAAACATGAATGACCATAATAAGTTTTAATCGCGGAAAGGCTCCGCCCCGCTTTTCAAGTTCAAATCCTCCCATGTTAATCTACTAACTCTCCTGAAAGCGCATTCACTGCTAGTTGTCTTGCTGTTAATTGTTAATAAACGTAACGCAAGTAGCTAATCAGTGTCTAGTTTATTCAAATGCTGGTTTCACATCGCAAGCATGAGCACTGAGCAGCGCGTATGCAGAGAACGTTTGCCGCGCGTGGCCATTGTGCTTTTACAACGGCTGTGTTTGCAGCGCATATGGCGCAGTTTAATAACAGTATAACAATCTTAAGTTCACATTACTTTATTTTACATGCATTTATGAGCAAAACCTCTTCAAGACGCTTTTTAATCCACATTGTTTTCGTGCTGTTCTGGTCTGTGTAATGACAGAAATACACAATTATAGACATTAAAAGCCCATGGCACAAATCTGTTTCTCTGAAGATTATTAAGATAACGATAGATAGAGGATTTCATTTATGCTGGGCAGAGAGTGACAGTGTGTTTTTTTTAATATTTAATTGCTGTCTGTTAAATTTTTCAAAGTCATTACTGTTTAAAACACACTTGGCATCACATTCATGATTTTATGGTAAAATGACACTTTCGCGTCAATCCACGAGGATTTAAACAAGCAACCCCCCCCTCCTCCTCAGACGGTTATGTGACGAACCGTCACATTTGACTCACGTCATAACCGTCATCACCAATTCTGAAACCGGCACAGCCCTAGGTGGCGCTAATCCGCTATTGCCAATTGCAATAATAGAAACAAAGTTCCCGGCACGGAGTAATACCGTACCTCACAGCACATCTAATACAAGTCAATGGAGTTGGCAAAAACTACTATAAAACCTGTTGGAATGCGTATTTTGCAGCGATTTTTGTGTGAGCATATCAGTGAACACCCCTGACCACTCGGTGAGTTTTACGTCTTTGTAAACGAAAGTTTAATGCATTTTAGGAAGGATTGTTGCAGTGCACCATTAAACCCATTGTAAAGGTGGGAGGTAAAACACAAACACGCGAAAATTCTCGGGGCAGCCGCGTGTGTCGAGGTTTCAGTCAAAACCATTCTGTTTCATCATGAACAATCTGGAAACAGGCTTTAAGTGTAAAATACAGAACTTGTCCTTTAAAGTTCACCTATTTCATTGCTAAAAACGTTATTTTATGTCTTTGGTATAATACTATTAGTTCACGTTGTGTATGGTTCAAGAAAACATATTATTTTCCACATTATAGTCTTCCTGAAGCACAGGGATTTGAAAAGTTCTGTGTCCCTGATTGGCCAGCTAACCTGTACGTTGTGATTGCTCTGAATACCTGTGACATCAGCCGTCCATGTTTGAACAACTTGGAATTATGATAAAGTCAGTCTTATCTACATCACCAATACCAGGAAGTAAACTTCTGCCTACAATCCATGTGTTTGTTGTACTCCAAGAAAAGAGATTTACGTTGGACATGATAACTCGTGGCATTGTTTACTTAGTGGTACCTTTTGTATGTTATTTACGTTTTATAATACACACAGCAAAGGAAATGTAAAAACATGAGTTGGACAATAGGTGCTCTTGGAATATTGTCATCCTTTTCATTTACACCTTTATTTATTGTAAATAATCACTTGTAAATCCTTATTTTTTGCCATCGTTGCAGTTTAAGTTTACATTGTTGTACTTCTTGGTTTTCAAAAATACACTGAGCCAGTATCCCAAAGGATTTCCTGTGTGATTGCTGCTTTTTCATGCACTACACGACAACATATTAGAAACCACATCTAAACTATATTTTTCTATACTTTTCTGAGTATATTTACAATAGGATATAATTAACATTTATGTCCAAATTTTTGCCATAACTTGTTCTTCTCTTTTATATATAAAATCTAAGTTGTCATTTACTATGTAGTGCACAAAGTAACAAACCAAAACATGTGATCTTGTCATATAACTTTTTATTAATGAAAATACAATTAATTAGCCAAGAGAAAATAACAAAATATAAAAACTATATACAAACAACATGTACAACTATATTACATGCAGGAATAAAAAGGATCTGGCTTGGAAAAGGGACAAACTAAAGGAGAGGAGAAAAGAGAGCCAGTCTGGTTCCATCCCTGCAACATGTGCTAACAAACTGTTTATTAGTGATGTTACGTTCGTGAACGAATCATTCTTTTTGAACAAATCTTTTAGGTGAACGAATCGTTCTCGTTCACGCCATCCATTGACTCGTATTTCTCGTTCACTGAATTTTCCCTCCCTTTTTGAGGAGCACGGACAAATGAAGCGCGGCTTTCTTTAAGCCTTCAAAGAGTGACAAAAGTACAAGCCAATGGCAATCGAATATGAGCTGTGGCCGAGCATATGATTGGCTAAACGTACTAAATGAATACGCCCTTCACTGACCGAGCCGCTGTTTTGAGTCTGAACGAACGAGAGAGAGATCGCGTTCTTAAACAAACTGAATGACTGGTACAAGTTACAACCTAATGAATGAGAGGGTTCTTACAAAAAAGTGAGTGCAATGTAAACAATCCTGTGAAAGAATTATGTGGTTTTGTTTTAGTAAAGTTATAGTAACCATATTTAGGCGGGCTATTTACCTTAATACAAATGATTATCAAGGTAATTACTGTAGAAACATTTGGTATTTCTGTTTAATATAGTTTTACTACAACTATCTAGGTCACTCTGGTTACTGTAGTAAAAATAAATTAAATGTGTGGCAGCTGTTGTTCTGTTACCCTGAGCCAATCGTCTATATAAGTTTGAGCTGCTGAACGAATCCACCCTTTCACTGAACTTTAACGTTAGTCAGTCATCTGCGTCTGAACGAAGTCTTGAACTACATGACCGAAACTATATGATTCGTGAACGAGGATCTGATGACTGACTGAACCAGAGGAGGCATGCCAATCACTCACAGCACGGGAGTCTTTATTTACAACAAATCCAGATTAGATGTACTATAAATGTAGCCTACGTGCGTCTTAATAATTCTGTAGCTTGATAAAATTATGCTTAGTATTTCACAATTTGAGCTTTATTAAAAACTAATGAGTTTTTGCAAAAAGTCTTTCATTGTCTTACATAATGACACACATCTTCGCCACCTATTGGCGTATTTATGTAAAATTAAGAAATGGTCACTGAACGAATCTGAACGAATAATTTTGGTGAACGAACTGAAAATGAACGAGTCACCTAAATGAACGAACATTTCCATCACTACTGTTTATAAATTCAGTCCCCTCAAAAGCTTTCTTTTTGTAGTAATAAAATAATTTATAAACTATACATTAATAAAAAGGTTCTTTGGTTTGGTTTATTATTTATAAAGCACATTTCTGCTGTCGCTAGGACAGCCCAAAATGCTGTACAGAGAAACATTGGAATACAGAAATATTGAAAAACATAAGACTAAAAAGACCATAAAAATGTAAAATAAAATCAAATCAATAAAACTAAAACATTGAATATAAAAAAATCGAGACCACAAAGTGACAGGTGAAAGGTGATGCCCTTTTCAATCCAATTCAACCTTTAAGTCATAGAAGTGCTTCTTAAAGAGGATCTGAAAATTGATAAAGAGTGGAAAGCATGGATGGATAACGAATGATGGTTCCATAATCTCTGCTCGGCAATGGAAAAGGCCAGATCACCCTTAAGCTTGTATCAAAATGTCATGCAGCAGACATTTATCAGCAGAACAGAGATTTTGTGTGGGCTTGTACGAGTTAATTAAATTAGATAAATACACTGGTGCGAGGCTATTTAAAGCTTTAAAAATCATTAACAAGTCCTTGAACTCAGTCCCGTGGGATACTGGCAGACCTGCCAACCTTTACGCATTTTGCGTAACAGATACGCATTTAGACATCAAACTACGCTGCTACGATTTGTCACTTCAAAATACGCGAAAAGCCTTTGGTGGCACTAGGCAACTCGTCTATCTGTGTAACCGCATTGGGCAGCAACCTGTTGGTAAAAGACGACGTCGACCAATCATAGCGCTAGTTTTAAACTCTTCAAAGCGGAGAGCGGGGAGCCATCGAAGCGAATAACGAAAATAACGAAATTGTTTTTCATCCCGGTCCATCTTCATACTGTGACTTGTTTTACAAGGGAGGATGGTTCTAAACACCGTTTTTAAAGGTAAATGGGCAGGGTATGGGAATTGTGAATTGGATCCATTGTAATAAGCCTGCCAACCAGGGGCGTCTAGACGCCTTTTACTGTTGTACGTGCCCCAGTGTAAATCTGTTGTACCCAGTGTCCTATGTTGTGCCTCAAGTTTAAGTTTTTACTTTATTTGCCAGTATATTCATTTACATTGTTAATCGCGCCAAAAAAACTGAGCTATATGAACCGTAATTCACGCTTGTAAACACGTTGCAGTCCCACAAGACAAACTGGCGCGAGCACGCAGAAATCGATGCCCGCGAGCGGAGCCTCTGTGTTTACTTTTTGTAGCACTCTGCCGCCGCTCACTCAGAAGAGCATGTGATGTGAGGCACGCGAGAAAACATGACAAAACAAAAGTACGCTTCTGAATTTAAATCAATCTTATTCTTACTCGATTGTTACTGGCTCCTGTCGATGTAACTGTTACATCAGATTTTTTGTGCAGAGCAGGGAAATAGAAGCAGAAAGTATAGATGATGAAGGAGGTAAAACGAACTATATGCTCAGCCAGTCAAAACCAAGTATAGAGGTTTGCATTATTGCTGAGAAAATCAATGTTTGTGTACTGTTCTGTATTGTCAGATATGACATTACTGTTTAGTTCACTAGATCTACTTTAGGACACTTCATAAACAGTTGGCATCACTGCTGAAAAAAAAGCAGTATACCAGCAAGACCAGCATATGTTGTGTTTTTTTGCTGGTTTGCTGGTGACCAGCATAGACCAGCTTAATTCTCATGATGGTTTGGTGCTGGTTTAGCTGGTGGTCATCATCAGCATACCAGCACCACCAAGACCACGTTTTGGTGCTGTATGCTGGTGTCCACCAGCTAAACCAGCATGGGAATCATGCTGGTTTATGCTGTTTTTTCAGCAGGTTTAAACACTATGCTGATAAAATACACAAAAGGATCATCCACATATGTTTTTTATTGTAGTAGCAGCTAAGTAATGTTATTGTAAATTTGTGTAAAAGACTCATTATCATCAGTACTGTAGAATGCACATTTGCTAACATGGCATTTATGCATTAAAACATTTTAATACTGTTCATGTTAGGTATGTTAAAGAAAAAGTAGTGGTAGGCCTGCTGTGCCCCATTAGAGGTTCATGTCAACGTGCCTGCTGGAATATAAAGCAAGGACATAGCATGCTATTTGTTGATTCTTTGTTATTTATAATGTCCCATGTATTTAAGACATATGCCATAAGCATATTGTTTAATAGGCATATTTTTGGAGGTTGCCTTTTCATTAAATGAGTTCTTCATAGCCTACTTGTATGTTGAAAGACTAGATATGGTGGTGAGTGGGAACAATTTGCTTAGTAATAAGTTGTAGTAATAAGTCATAAGTAAGCATGTGAACTCAATCACTACTGATCAGCAAATGTGCCTGACCTCGCGTCGCGCCGCTGCGGTAAGTTGCTACTCAAAAAAAATTTCCAAGGTTGGCAGGTCTGTACTGGTGTAATGAATGTAGAGGAACAAACCCAGATGCAGTTAACAAGTGTACACAGGCAAGGTCTTTAACAAAAACACAAAGCAAAAACCCCCTGAAGGAAAACAGGATAAACAATGACAGGTAAAAAAAACAGGAAAGAGCTGCACTAAACTAAGACAAGACAGGACTAAACTACTTAACATTAAACTTGACCAATAAACCAGACAATAATTCAGTAGAATTTTAAAAGTATGGACAGGTTAATACAAAATAAATCAGCAGAAAACACAAGGGCATTAAATAATGGAACAATTCAAGAGGAGAACAGGTGACAATCTTGAAACAATAACAAGGTGATTAAAGAGGAGATGAGGGGGTGGGGTCAGGAGACTAGACAAGGGCCCTGTCCCAAATGGCGCACTTCATGTGGACTTTCGGTCTCATGGCCTTAAATTGCGCGTGCTCGTTTAGTCCACGAGTCTGTAGGGTGTCCCATTTGTCATTTTTACGCTTTGAAGTGTGCTCATCAGCGCCTCCTTTGCCCCCTTGATGCGGTCTTCAGCGAAGCCCGCACTGCAGCAGGCTTCGTGAACTTTACCAACCCAGAAGTCCTTGCGAAAGAGCAATCAGACCAATCAGACGACGGAAGGGAGGAGCTCACACTGAAGGGCAACTTCTCTACCTATTTCCGGTGTGACGCTCGAGTCTGTCCCAAAATACGACTCCGTTGCGCCCACGTGGACTCGCATTAAGGGTCCCTAAAGTCTGGACTACGTGATGTCATCAAAGTGTGGACTCTGAGGAGGACCACAAGTCCGGAGTGTGCCATTTGGGACAGGACCAAGGAAGCACACAGCTCAAACAAAAGGCCATGTGCTACCACACAAAACATGGGCCTGTCAGGATCATGCCTGCCTCAAGACTAGAGTAAAACAAGGACAAGAGGGCAGACTCATGACACACTGGTAGCTATTGTAATAAAATTAATGTTAAAGTAATACTGTGCCTCTTAGATTGCCCTGTCAATGCTGCTGCAATATGAACAAGTTGTAGCATATTCAACACTGACCGAGACACACTCCAAGGTACACTACATTTCTAGTCTGGTAGTAACTGGGTAAAATCATTGGTTTTATCTTGACTATTAGCCCATTATATGTTAAGATATGTCAGTAAAGCAGTAAAATATTTTTTTAAAATAGCCAGCTATAACATGCAGTTTAGTCTGGGACTAGGATAAGCCCCTTCTGGGAAACTTTTTTAAAATCATACATATCCAAGACTTTAGATTAGAAGACTTTAAATGTCTTATGTCCAAACCAGTTATGTGAGAGACAGAGAAACAGATAAATGCAAAATTGTATGGTGTTGTAAAAAAATGAGTAAAATGCTTTATTGATTCATTTAGTATAATATTAACATAGTATTTAATGGCAGGTTGCGAAACAACTTAATAGGTGCATATTGATAACCATCAACATTACAAGAATAAGACAGTGATGTGTATGCGCATATTGCTTTGGGGGTAGTGTTGTACTAGAGCTACAAAATTATATGAATACTGTTCGGTTTCTCGCACAAACCGATCGTTTCTGTCTTAGGACATCAATGTGTCATTACGAGCCGCAGGGTTTAATTTGGATTTGTCTGTGCATGGACTAAGAGAGGGAGACTGAAACAGGATCCAATTGCAGTAAACCAATGTTTATTTCTAAAAGTCAATGTTCATGAGCTTTGGGTCAAAAGAGATAGAGAGAGAGATCCGCAGTGCTTGACTGGGTGAGAGTAGCCGCTGTGCGTAGACAGGGAGAGAGTTGCCGCTGTGCGTAGACAGGGAGAGAGTTGCCGCTGTGCGTAGACAGGGAGAGAGTTGTCGCTGTGCGTAGACAGGGAGAGAGTGCCGCTGTGCGTAGACAGGGAGAGAGTTCCAATGGACGGAGGCCAACTGAGAAATCCACTGCTGGGTGAATGATGGAACAGCCACGGAGAAATTACCCGGACGAGCCGGACCGCAACTACAGACCCTGCGATGGTACGCTGGACAGCGCCTCTGGCAGCCAAGCAGACGACGCTGCAGCGGAGAGTGAGACGACAACCACTCAGAGATAGCAGTACTGAGGCAACCTGGCAGATGGTGACAGCAGAGACCACAGGTAAAAAGCGGAAAAACTAAGTAATAAAAATAGACTCAACTATGAAAAAATGATAGACTGTGAAAAAATAACAAAATAACCAGATAATCAGAATTTCACAATACTAGGAACAAGACCGACTAGACAAGACTAGAGATATGGCAAGGCACATACAATGACGAACTCGCAGAGAACAAAGGGCTGAGGGCACTAATATAACAACCAAACGAGGGGTAAATAATTAACAGGTGTGGTGACGCAGGTGTAGGAAATCACGCTGATGAAGAACCCAAATGACACACGCGCATGAGCAGAGCTGTAAAACATAAACACAATGAAAACACAGAAACAAAGCAGCCAACTAAACCAACATCCTGACAGTACCCCCCCTCCCAGAACTGCCACCGGGCGGTCCCAGAAGGGGCTCGCCTTGTCGCCGACGGAGATCGTTGATCAACTCAGGGTCCAAAATGTCCCGGGCCGGTACCAAACACCTCTCCCCGGACCGTAGCCCTCCCAGTCCACGAGATATTGAAAACCTCTGCCATGCCGACGTGAATCTAATTACCGCTTGACTGAATAAGCGGGAGATCCGTCCACTGGTTGAGGGGTGGGAGCAGAGGGAAAAGGATTAATATGGGAAAAAAAAACAGGTTTGATCTTGGAAACATGAAAAACCGGGTGAATCCGACCGAATGCTAAAGGCAATCTGAGCTTGACCGCAACCGGACTAATGACCTTAACTATACTGTATGGACCAAGGAAGCGAGGAGCCAGTTTACGTGAAGGCTCTCGGAGAGGCAGATCCTTGGAAGAGAGCCATACTTTCTGCCCACAAATATAGCGAGGGGCGGGTCGCCGGTGCCGGTCGGCCGCGACTTGGGTTCGTCTGGAAGTCTGAATTAAAGCGTTTCTGGCCCTATTCCAGATGCGTTTGCAGTGTTGGACGAAGGCCAGAGCAGACGGAACCGCCGCATCGGATTCCTGCGTGGGAAACAAAGAAGGCTGAAAACCCATCGAGGCTTCGAAAGGGGACATATTAGTGGATGATACAGGCAGGGAATTATGTGCATATTCTACCTACGGAAGCTGTTGGCACCAAGAGTTCGGACATTGAGACGTCAGACAGCGGAGCGTACGACCAAGATCCTGATTAGCCCGTTCACATTGCCCATTGGTCTGAGGGTGATAACCTGAAGACAGGCTGGCAGTGGCACCGATCTGCTTACAGAATTCTTGCCAAAATCGAGAGATAAATTGGGGACCCCTGTCGGATACCACGTCTGTGGGTAAACCATGGAGACGGAAGACGTGCTCCACTAATATCTGAGACATCGCTTTGGCAGAGGGAAGCTTAGGTAGGGGAATAGAATGAACCGGCCATTCTTGAACCCAGCAGACAGCTCTGTTTTGGTTTTGGTTACCTTGTTCAGTTCGTCTTCGTCGAGTGTTCCTGTCCGTCCAGTCCTGCCTCGTCCTGATGTCTGTCCAGTCCTGCCCCATCCTGCTGTTGTCTGTGGAGTTGTGTTCCTGTGGCCGTGCAGTGAGCCCCGCGGGTGTGTTCCTGATCGGTGGCGTCTTCGGTAGGGCTACTGGTCGACGAGCTTCGCGGGAGTGTTCCTATTCGGGGAGGTCCGCGGGACAGATCCGGATCGACGAGCCCCACGGGAGTGTGCTGGTCGGTGAGCCCCGCGGATAAGTGCCGGGAAGGTGAGAAATGTCTGAATGCGCACCCTGTTTATTTTCTTTATTTGATAAAAACACAAAAATTTGTTGTTATTGTGAATGTACACAAATTAAAGAAGACCCTTCACAGTTTCAAATGATGTCAAACACGTAAGTGTATGATTATTAATGATGGAGTATTTAAGTTGATTCTGCTATGATAAGGAGAAAACACGGACCCCAGGGGGTTAAACACCAGGTGTAAACGTGATGTGTCTCTCTCTTCAACTTGGATCCAATTGATGAAAACATATCTTATTACCAAGTGTAAACAGCCCCTAAGTGGCAAGCAACAAGCTGTATCACGTAGCATTCTGATTGAACTCTAATAAGATGCATTTTTGTCTATGCAGAGCTTTCATCCCACTCTCGGATTACAACAGAGGTATGCTTATGTTAGAGGGTTAGGTTGAGCATAGTAATATTTATGTATAATTATTAGATGGTTTAAAGGGTTATTTTGAATGCATGCGTATGATGCTGTGTTGGATTTATATCATGATTGTGTTTTTATTTAATGTTACTGTAATTGATTAAATATGGTGTTTGTTATTTTTATGTCTTTGTTTAACATATCTTCTGTTGTGGAACTCTGTACATACGAACCTCTGATTCTTAGGCCCTGCTGTTTTCCTTCAAATTAATTTTGGTTATTTAAGTTAAGTTTCTGATTATAAATTGATTGTTATGGAAATTATTTATTCTATTAATTGCTATTGCTTTTTTATTTTTTTATTTTAATTTTATATTATTTCTTTTTTGTGTGTGTGTGTTTTTTTGTACCAATGGCTGATATTTTTAGTACTCTGTGATCTTTGGGGTGTGTTTAACCCATTCCTCTGTGTTTTAGGAGACAACCTGTGTGGAGTCCTTTCTGTTTGGGGTCATCTGGTTCTTTCTCCCACTGCCTGTGGCATGAGGTGTACTGCACTGCATGTATATTGAGTTGAGTGTGTAGATTTATTTGCATTATTCACAGCACTTCTATTTAAACTTGTTGTTGATGATTTGAATCACATGTTGTGTGTGTGTGTGTGTGTGTGTGTGTGTGTGTGTGCTTGAGGCTGTGGGTTTCTGTCCAGTGATGTCCTTCTTCCTTCACACAGGCTTGGTAAATCTAGGGCTATGAATGGTGGGTTATGTTTTAATATCTGGGCTGAAGTCTGGACATTTTAAAACTGAATTTGCTTATTTTTAGACTATTGTGAATAATGTAGTATATATTCTGAGCTATTTAAGTGTGGATTAAAAAAAGGTTTAAATCATTAAAAAACAAATTCCTTGTCTTCAAATAGTTTCTATATTTTTAAACAAATAGTTTTGTTCCTCTGTAACCTCTCCTGTTTTTCGCCTCTTGCATCTCTTGTGTCGTTTCCTATGCTTTGAACATCGTTGTGTCATTCATGCACCTGCCCATTCACATTAGCCTCTTCGTTAAACTAGCATTTGCATTTATTTATCATTTTTCTGCGATCCAGGCACTTGACACATTGCAGTCCCTTGCAAAATGTCCTCTCTCCTCACACTTATAGCACTAAAACTCAGGGCAATCTTTCATCATGTGGTTGGGGCTCATGCACAGCCTACTGGTTTTAACCTGATGGGTGTGCATCACCCTAAAAAATTGCAACCCTTTATGTAAAGTTTAGTGCTGTACGGGAGAGATATAGTCTTTTTAATTTATGTTGGTGTAACTCCCCATCCTTTCAATGTTTAATTTTACCTCTTGGTAATTTTCAATAGGAGGGGACGATTTTCGGGCACTGTGTAATATCATTGTGCCTGATTATTACGGCAGAATAAGAGTATAGTTCCTAGCTATATTGGCCTAAGAAAATCACAACTTTTAATTTTCTGTCAGTCTTGGAACACAATGTAGCTACAGAAGAGTCTAATCAGATGGATTCACAATCAATGGATTGTGCTAAGCTATGCTAAAAGTGGTACTGCCAGACCCAGTGATCGGCTGAATGGATTCCAAAATGACAAAAATGTAATATTTAACTCTAGGGGAGCTAAAAAATTAATATATTTAAGTGTCCCTTTTAGTAATGCGCGGGTCAATGTATAAACAACTTGTATAAATGTATAAATATATCATGTATAAATGTATCATGTGTATAAACAACCTGCACGCAACCATTTATATATATATATATATATATATATATATATATATATATATATATATATATATATATATCAAAGTTGTCCTAAGGCAAGAATGGGTATTAGGAATTGGTTTTATGTAAACTTTTTCTATTAAAGGTTTTGATCCACTTCGAATGTTGACTAGTGTATTTACTAGGGATGCACCGAATCCAGGATTCGGATTTAGACGAATACTGGATTCGGCTGAATCTTTTTTTCCACCCAACCGAAGGTTGCGCTACGCTGGTCGACATCACGCGGCAGTTGTTTACACACATCAGGCGCTCACGTGGAGATAAGTTTTTTTTTTTTTTGGTGCAGTCAAGCTATCAAAATGCATGTCGGGCTATCTTGACTTATAGGGAGGAAAAATATATTTAAATGTTTATGTATTCTCTCACAGATTTGGCTGGGTAATTGTGGTGCATGAAATTCAGGCATTGGGTATTTAAATTGCGCTTGAGCGCACGCTCAAGTTTTACTATCACTTTCGCGATCGGGCGAAGCCGGAGTACAGGAAGCAATCCGTACTGATTTGTCATGGTTTTTTTGGGCAAACTTCGTCCTGTCAGTCATTACCATCCTCACGTAAGAAAATTAAATCTCTCCTAGCAAGCTTTAAAGTGAGATAGATTGTACGGGCAGTGAAGAGAGTGACTCTGTGCAGAATCGCTCTTAAAGCGACAGTAGCCCCTGTTTTTCTGATCGAAAAAATGATCCAATCTCTAACTGGATGATCTAAACTGTGAGTTTTGTGACCCACTGAACCACTTTTAAATTATGAGTATATCTGGTGTGGGGATGAGCAGGAACAGTTGGTTTACATGGAAATCCATTTTTTTGTTTGTTAAAAAAACAACAGCATCAAAACAACAACAAGAATAGCAGATTAAACATTGTGGTTACAGGGCCCTATTGGCTTTGTATTGGCAAAATTTCGGGCTACCAAAAACTGAAGAGTGCCTGCCCGAAGGACTACCAGGGATGTTGAAATTTTGCTAGCCCTGAAATTTATTTTATTTTACCTTTATTTAACCAGGTGAATCGGTTGAGAACAGGTTCTCCTTTGCAACTGCGACCTGGCCAAGACAGGCACAAAGTACAAGGCGACATAAAACTACACATGACATACCGACATTCAAGAACAAAATCATATAAAACATACAGATACAGCTTTTAGTCTTCCTGCTTTGCTACTGTTCGGACGCTTTTACTTGCGCTCTGTGCTTTGCGCTTTTGCTTTTTCGCTTTTATCTTTTGATTCAACTACCAGCAGTTCAGCACAGTGCTCAAACTAAACAATTGGGTTCTCAAACTAAAACTACAAATTCCTGGATCTATATTGATATTTGGAATATTCAACAACTTGGGGTTTCTATCATAGCAGTCTACCAGTCTGCTATTGCCGGCAGCTGACAATCCTAAAACAGGACAACACAGCTGCCCACACTCAAACAGAAGAAAAGAAGAAAAAATGCCTTCTTTTGGATCTCAATCCACCTGCTGCTCAAACTGCCACAGACTTTTACAAAAGATTGCGGTTCTCGAAACAAAGTTACTTGTGGCGCTGCCGACCCTGCCAGAACATACAGCGGAGCTTCATCGTGGTCCTTCTCAACATAAAGCTGGTGAGTCCTGTGAACCTAATGCTTATAAACAGGTCATAGTGAGCTCAGAGAAACCTAAAGTAATTGAGGACACAAACCGATGGCATAAACAGGGTGCGAGACCCAAAAGTGCTCAAGACATTAGACTGTCACGAGTGTCACAAATTGCTGCATTAGCATCATCTACCCCAGATATGGGTACAACTCGAGTAGCCAATATTGGTATTCTACCACCCCCTGTACGGCTTGAAAATAGATTTGAAGCACTAATGAGTTTGGGTGAAGAATCCCCAAATGTTAATGGACACAGATCACATCAGCCAGTAGCTTACAGAGCTAACAGACGCTCAATATCATACAGGCAGCGGCGCTCCGCTCAGACAGCAGCCGAGCCAAGCACGCTGATAGTGGGTGACAATATTATCAGAAACTTTGAAAGCAAGGCTACCCGTACATACTGTTTTCCTCGGGCAACGGTTTCTGATGTTAACAAGGAACTTTGCAACATTCTGATGAAACATAAGTCTGTCAGTCATGTGGGAAAGAATGATATTCGGAAAGAGCAGTCTGAGCTCCTTAAGGTGGATTTCAACGAACTTCTTGAAACACTTGCAAGACAGAAAGTTCAATCTTTCATCAGTGGACCTCTCCCAGCCCGTGGGACAAATATGTTTTCTCGGCTACTAAGTTTAAATTCATGGCTGCAAAAAACCTGCACCATGAGAGGACTGAATTACATTGACAATTTCAATATCTTCTGGAGCCAAAGGCAACTTTTTAACACAGATGGGATCCACCCAAACAAACTAGGTGCTAGGTTGCTTAAAGACAATATCTTTTTCTCCATGCATCATCCATCAGCTGAGTGTGCCAGTCCACTACTGAACAGCGGAAATGACCACAGGATTTTACACCAGCACCTGGATGGACATTCAGATGACAAGGATAAAACTCTGCAGTCACAACTACTGTTCACAGACACAGCTCAGGCTGAGCCCTGCCCACAGACCTCGCTACAGCTGGATTGTGAATCAACACCCAAGGACGTTTCTGTTGATAATGACCAGAGGAATGATAACACTCCCTCCCAGCCTTCAGGAACACCAGAATCACAGCTGATGTCGTCACACTCTCTCTCCCTCTCTCCAACATCACCACTTCTGGGCTTTTCAGATAAAATGGAGAAACTGGTATTTGCTGGAACAAAGCTCTCCCACTCTATTGCTGCGAGTCCCCAAATATCAACCAAGAAACGGCGGGCTCCTCAACCACCAAAGCCTTCGGGCTCAGCCCGCCCTCCCCCTCCATCTGAGAAAGCACTCCCGACCACTGCCTCAACGTCAGGGATCACACCAGCCCTCATCTGCAAACAGCACTGGTAACTGATGTGTGTTGGGTCCCCGCTACGTCAGCAGTAACAATCATAAATATTTTAAGAACAAGTGGGTGCCCGATGTCCCTTTAGCTTTCCCTATCTCTGTCCTGACATGTGATAGAAAGATGAAGGCCGTCTCCAGCCGCACAGCAATTCTATCTAATCTACGGCCTATTATACGTCAGTCTGAGATTGATACAGTGACAAAACCAGTTCCTGTTAAGTTAGCACTTAAGAACAAGAACAAATCCTTTTTTAGTTAATGATCTTATCACCACTAACAACCTGGACTTTATGTTTCTAAATGAAACTTGGTTAGATGACAGTTGCAGTGCTACAGTCCTCAATGAATCAGCCCCACCCAACTTTACCTTTATAAATGTTTGTAGAGCTGTCAGAAGAGGTGGAGGAATAGCTGCTTTATTCAAAGATGCCTTTCAATGCAAGCAAGTGTTACTTGGTGATTACCAGTCTTTTGAATATTTGTGTATTGCTTTAAAAGGTACACCACGCATTCTGTTTACAATTATTTATAGACCTCCCAAATACACCTCAGCATTTGTTGATGAATTCACAGAACTTTTATCAACAATTTCCTCTGAATTTGATTATTTTGTTATTGCTGGAGATTTTAATATTCATATAGACAATGCAGAAAACAATGCTGCAATTGAACTGTTAAATGTTTTAAACACTTTTGATCTGACCCAGCACGTGCAAGGTCCTACACACAATCGGGGACACACTCTTGATCTGCTCATTAGCAAGGGTCTAAACATTTCATCCACTGTAATCAAGGATGAAGCGCTATCTGACCATTTCTGTGTTTACTTTGATTTATTGATCTGTCCTGCCACTGATGCTAGATCTGTCTATGTTAAAAAAAGGTTCATAAATGAGAACACCAGTGAGGTATTTATGAATGCTATATCAATGTTGCCAAACATATCTGCAGACTCTGTTGATGTTCTCCTTGAAAACTTTAACATAAAAGTTAAAGATGCTATTGATGGTATAGCTCCAGTAAAGGTCAGGGTGATCACTGGCAGACGTAAAGCACCCTGGAGAAACACAACAGCAGTACAGCACATGAAAAGAACATGCAGAAAAGCTGAACGTATGTGGCGGAAAACAAAACTTGAAGTACATTATAGCATCTATAAGGACAGTCTTCGTGCTTTCAATGTAGAACTAGGTACAGCTAGACAGACCTTCTTTTCAAACATTATAAACAAAAACATAAACAACACTCGCACTCTTTTTGCTACTGTAGAGAGACTAACAAACCCCCCAAATCAAGTTCCTAGTGAAATGCTCTCTGACAACAAATGCAATGAGTTTGCAACCTTTTTCTCTGAGAAGATCAGTAATATCAGAATGACGATCAATACGGCCTCATATTGTACTGTGATCAGTCAGATATCATTGCAACAACCTCAGAAATTAGCCATTCTCTCAGAATTTGACATAATTGATATAAAAACCTTGGAAGAAACAGTACAACATCTTAAAGCATCAACTAGCAGCATTGACACGCTCCCCACATCTTTTCTCAAATAGGTACTTAACTGCTTGGAAACTGACCTCTTAAAAATAGTAAATACCTCTCTGATCACAGGCACCTTTCCAGAGTCATTAAAAACAGCAGTTGTTAAGCCTCTCCTAAAAAAGAGTAACCTAGACAAAACCATACTTAGCAACTACAGACCAATCTCAAATCTTCCGTTTATAGGCAAGATCATTGAAAAGGTTGTTTTTAATCAGCTGAACAAATTCTTAAACTCAAATGGCCATCTGGACAATTTTCAATCTGGTTTCCGTCAGCATCACAGCACAGAGACAGTGCTCATAAAGATAATAAATGATATTCGCTTAAACTCCGATTCAGGTAAAATATCAGTGCTGGTGCTACTAGATCTTAGTGCTGCCTTTGACACAGTAGATCACACCATACTCTTACATAGACTGGAAAACTGGGTAGGGCTCTCTGGGATGGTCCTCAAATGGTTTAAAACATACCTACAAGGAAGAGGTTACTATGTGAACATAGGTAACCATAAATCTCGTCTCGGTTACGTATGTAACCCTCGTTCCCTGAAGGAGGGAACGGAGACGTCACGTCGTGACCGACGAATTGGGAACTCGCTTAGAGAGACCAATCTGCTTCGAATACTACTAAAACGCCAATGAACTTGGCATTGAGATATTTGCATAATGCTGGCGCCGCCCCGCCAGGTGCGTATATAAGCCCCAGGTGCAAATATAGAAATCAGCTTCTTTTTCGCTGAGAAAGCCGGAAAGTGTGACCGGCCGATAAACAGCAGGGAGCAGCCCTGTGGCGACGGGACGTGACGTCTCCGTTCCCTCCTTCAGGGAACGAGGGTTACATACGTAACCGAGACGTTCCCTTTCAGTCGGTCACTACGACGTCACGTCGTGACCGACGAATTGGGAATCCCTACCAAAACGCCACTGAGGGCTGACCTCTTCCAGTGTCTGCGTAAAGCCCTCCGGTTCCACTTAAGGATAAGGAGAATTCGGTTTTAAGGCGGAAGGCCGGGCACTATATGTTCCTTTAACCCCACAGTAGTGCCAGCGGCTGGGAAGCGCCCTATCTGAGCGGTATAGGAACGCTGCGGAAGCCACCGCCCCGTTAAGGGCTATTGGTGGGCGAAAGTCAACCGTAGTTGAGGTATAATGACAGCCGTGGCTGTGTAAGCAAAGCAGTGCTCTGCTGAGGGAAACGTAGGCTAGTAGGATTAACCCCACGGAAAAATACTCACAAAGGAACCCGGTGGGACGCAATGTGGATGCCCGAGCCAAACACAGGTTCGCGAGGATGCAGCTAGTGAGAGGCTGGCAGCAGATGCTCCGCAACATCAGGCTGCCAAGGCAGCGGAGGAAGGCAAAACAAATTATTACGCGTTTTTGCCTCGATGGCCTTCCATACTGAGCTCAGTTTGGAGCAGCAGTCGGAGGCTGCAAGCCGACCTGCGAGCCTGTTCTCTGTGCTTCCCCTAACGAGGAAAGAACACGAGAGGAGACAGGCTCGACACGAACACTGTAAAATCTAGTGAACGTATTAGGTGTCGCCCAACCAGCAGCTCTGCAGATGTCTGTTAGCGAGGAACCACGAGCGAGTGCCCAAGATGAGGCAACACTTCTAGTAGAGTGAGCTCTCAAATTAAATGGACAAGGAATGCCCTGCAGATTATAAGCAAGGGCGATAGTATCAACTATCCAATGAGACATCCTCTGCTTAGTGACAGCTTTCCCTCTCTGCTGACCACCATAACAAACAAAGAGCTGATCTGAGGTCCTAAGGCTTTGTGTGCGATCCACGTAGATGCGTAACGCTCGTACGGGGCATAATAAAGCCATGGTCGGGTCTGCCGTCTCCGCGGGCAGAGCTTGTAGGCTCACCACTTGATCTCTGAAGGGAGTGGTGGGCACTTTGGGCACGTAGCCTGGTCTGGGTCTCAATGTAACACTCGAGACAGCAGGGCCAAACTGAAGGCACGAATCGTCGATAGAGAATGCATGAAGGTCACCTACCCTCTTAACAGAGGCCAATGCGAGTAGGGTCAGAGTTTTCATTGATAAAAACTTCAGACTCACAGACTGCAAAGGCTCAAATGGGTTTCCCTGCAGGGCCTTCAGCACCATGGACAGGTCCCAAGGAGGAATAGAGGGAGGGCGCGAGGGGTTTAGCCTACGAGCGCCTCTTAAAAACCTAATGACTAAGTCGTGCTGGCCGACTGATCTGCCGTTAATAAGTGAGTGATGAGCAGAAATAGCAGCGATATCAACTTTAACGGTGGAGGGTGACAGCCTACCATCTAACCGGTGTTGAAGGTATGAAAGCACAACATTAATGGGGCATTCTCGAGGGTCCTCGCGTTGCGAAGAGCACCAATCGACGAAAAGGTTCCATTTAAGCGCGTAAGCCCGTCTTGTGGACGGAGCTCGAGCCGCGGCGATGGTGTTAGATATCGCTTGCGATAAATCACCTAAACCTTGTGCGCGCTCAACGACCATACGTGGAGATCCCACAGGTCGGGGCGCGGGTGCCATAATGTGCCCCCTTCTTGAGAAAGAAGGTCCTTCCTCAGGGGAATCCGCCAGGGAGGGGCTGTCGCGAGGAGCATTAGTTCTGGAAACCAATTCCTGGTCGTCCAGTAAGGAGCGACCAGTAGAAGGCTCTCCTCGTCCTGCCTGACTTTGCCCAGCGTCTGTGCGATTAAACTCACTGGTGGAAACGCGTATTTGCGCATCCCCCGCGGCCAGCTGTGTGTCAGCGCATCCACGCCGAGGCTGCCCTCGGTTAGTGAATAAAACAGGCGACAGTGGGAATCGTCTGGTGACGCAAACAGATCTATCTGCGCACGACCGAACTTCTTCCAAATTAGCTGTACCGTCTGGGGGTGGAGTCGCCATTCTCCGGGGCGCGCAGCTCGGGAAAGCGCGTCTGCCGCTGTATTGAGCGAACCCGGAATGTGAATGGCACGAAGGGACCTCAGATGCTTCTGACTCCAAAGGAGGAGATGACGGGCAAAATGCGACATGTGACGAGAGCGCAAACCGCCTTGAAGGTTTATATACGCAACGGTCGCAGTGTTGTCGGTGCGTACTAGTACATCCTTCCCTCGCAGCTCCATAGCAAAGCGTACGAGTCCCAGATATACAGCCCACAACTCGCGGCAATTGATATGCCAGTGCAGCTGGGGTGCTGTCCACACCCCCGAAGCTGCAAGCCCGTTGTACGTGGCTCCCCACCCCGTGTTGGATGCATCTGTATGTACAACAGCATGCCAATAAATCTGTCTCATGGACACCCCTGCTCTCAGAAACGCAGGGTCTAACCACGGGGTGAACGTTAGACGACACGCAGGTGTAATGGTTACACGGTGAATGCCGGCGCGCCACGCTCTCCTCGGGACTCGATCGTGCAGCCAACGCTGCAGCGGTCTCATATGGAGCAGCCCGAGCGGTGTCACGGCCGCGGCTGCTGCCATATGTCCCAGGAGCTTCTGAAATTGTTTCAGAGGGACCGCGTTCTTCCCTCGGAAAGAACCGAGGCAAGTCAGAATTGATTGGACTCGCGCTTCTGTTAAACGTGCCGATAAATCGATCGAGTCCAGTTCCATCCCGAGAAAAGAGATCCTCTGCGTGGGGCAAAGTTTGCTCTTTTCCCAGTTGACCCGAAGACCCAGACGGGCGAGATGCCGAAGCGTTAAGTCTCTGTGCTCGCAAAGCGTCCGTCGAGAATGCGCTATTATAAGCCAATCGTCGAGGTAAGCCAAAATGCGAACACCGCTCTCTCTCAGGGGCTTTAACGCCGCCTCCACTACTTTCGTAAATACACGGGGAGAGAGAGACAGCCCGAACGGTAGTACTTTGTATTGGTATGCCCGCCCCTCGAACGCAAAGCGCAGAAACGGTCTGTGGCGAGGGAGAATGGACACATGAAAGTACGCGTCTTTCAGATCTATTGCTGCAAACCAATCTTGGGGGCGTATTGACTGAAATATCAGCTTCGGCGTTATCATTCTGAAGGATCGTTTTTGGAGAGATCGGTTCAGAACGCGCAAATCCAAGATCGGTCGTAACCCACCGCCCTTCTTTGGAACTATGAAATACGGGCTGTAAAACCCCGAGCTCATCTCGGTTGGAGGGACCGGTTCGATCGCGTCCTTTGCCAGGAGGACATCGAGTTCTGCACGCAGTACATGTGCATCGGACGCTTTCACTGTAGTGAAACGAATGCCCGAGAATTTGGGTGTGTGCCGGTTGAATTGAATTTCGTAACCGAGGCGGATTGTGCGTAATACCCATCGAGACGGACTGGTCAGCTGAAGCCAAGCTTCCAGAGACCGTGCGAGGGGAATTAACGGCACAACCGGAGAGCTCGCGGTGGGGCAGACGAGCGGAACAGGTGAGACTGCCAGAGCGCACGCAACTACAGTGTGTGTGTGTGTTGTGACACTGACCTGAGACCGCTGAGGGTGCTGGTGGTCCGGTCTCCGCAGTGGAGAGCTCGGACTCCTCAGAACCCCCGCTGGCAATGGAGGAGAGGGAGGATGAGCAGATGAATGCCCGCTCACGGCTCTCTCGATCCTCTGAAGACCTGGAGAAGGAATAGGAATGCACTCTTTTTGTGGTTTTGTGGGTGCCGGCTGAGAAGCCGGCGGAACAGAAACAAAACGAAACCAAAGATTTTCCACCCGGCCCTCCTCCGGGGGAAGGAGCGGTGCGTTCACCACCTCCCGAAGAGTGATCCCATCCGAATCCAGGTCGCCCGTCTCAGGGCCGCTTAGATCCCCGTTTGCGACCACGGGAAGCGGGTGGAGCGGGCGGGGCGGGCTGTCGACGGCTGTTCCCCCTCCGTTGTCTGGATGACTTCCTGGGGGGGGGGCGGAGGCAGCCGCCGCAGGGCGCCCTCGGCGAGGAGCAGACTGGGCAGCCGGTGCTGGTGGACGAGAGGCAGGCCTCTTGCGCCGGGGCATGATCTTGGAGATCGCTTCAGTCTGCTTCTGAGCGGCGGTGAATTGCTGCGCAAAAGACTCCACCGACTCGCCGAATAGGCCAGTCTGTGACACTGGAGCGTCCAGAAACTTGTTCTTATCCGCTTCCGTCATGTCCGCCAGACACAGCCATAGGTGGCGTTCTTGGACCACGAGTGTAGACATCGCACGACCAATCGCCTGCGCCGTCACCTTCGTAGCGCGGAGAGCCAAATCAGTGGCAGCCCGGAGCTCCGAGAAGACGGGTGAGTCGTGTCCTCCCTCATGCAGATCTCGTAAGGCCTTCGCTTGATGGACCTGCAGCAAAGCCATTGCATGCAGAGCCGAAGCCGCCTCTCCACAAGCCTGATGGGCAGCGCCCGTTAAACCGGACGACTGTCTACAAGCCCGAGAGGGAAGGGTTGGGCGGTCCTTCCAGGAGGCAGCGGTGGTCGGACACAGCTGCATCGCGACACCGCGCTCTACAGGGGGGATCCCCGTATAACCCTTAGCGGCTCCGTTGGTGAGGGAGGTGAGGGGGGAGGGCTGAATCGGCCGTAACCGGGTAGAGTACGGCGACTTCCAAGTCCGCGACAGCTCCTCGTGCACCTCGGGGAAGAAAGGTACTGGTGGAGAGGGCTGTGAAGCCCGGGCAGCTCCGAAGAACCAATCATCCAGGCGGGACGGTTCGGGCTGTGGGGGGTTAACCCACTCCAACCCTACGGTCTCCGCCGCTCGAGAGAGCACAGCCACCATCTCCGGGTCAAACTCCGGCGTCACAACCCGACCAGATGGAGGAAGAACGTCGGAGTCAGCTTCAGAAAGAGGGGCTCCACCCTCGGGTGTTGCGGTCGAAGCGGGTCCAGAGGGAGGCGCAACGGATTCTACAGCGCTCGTAGAACACGAGGCTGCAGTCTCCATAGGCACCTCTACCGGCTGAGGACGGGAAGGCTGAGAGCCGGAGGACGAATCCCCCGACCGGCTCAGCACAGTTAAACGCAGATCGTCCTTAGAGAGCTTCGCAGCCGCTCCGTGGCGGCGGTCAGAACTCACCGGACGCGGACGCCGTTCCCGTAGAAACGACAACCGCCTGCGTAAATCCAGAAGGGACATCTCCTCGCAATGAGAACATGCACCCCCAGCGAACGCCGCCTCCGCATGCTCGATGCCCAAGCATGAAAGACAGCGCTCGTGACCGTCCTTTGGACCCATGTACTTGCCGCATTCAAGAACACACGGACGAAAAGCCATCCTGAAAAGGACGCTGATCTCCGGATATACGAGAGAGTGGCTGCCTTTAACAAGGCACAAAGCTCTCCGTATCACTCTTTTAGGGAAATTCACTCTTAGATGCTCAGTTGATGATGCGCACAGGGATCAGCAACGCACTCACTAATAACTCAAAACAAAAAAGATGCAGAGTAGTGGCAAACTGCGGCGTCCGCTGTGGTACTGCTTGTCCAACCAACTTCAGCAATCGTTTCCCACCAGAGCAGAGAGTAGCTTCTCAGTAGCAGATACTGCCGGCTTTCGAAGCGATAAAAAGCTGATTTCTATATTTGCACCTGGGGCTTATATACGCACCTGGCGGGGCGGCGCCAGCATTATGCAAATATCTCAATGCCAAGTTCATTGGCGTTTTAGTAGTATTCGAAGCAGATTGGTCTCTCTAAGCGAGTTCCCAATTCGTCGGTCACGACGTGACGTCGTAGTGACCGACTGAAAGTGGTGTAATTTTAGAGTCTGACCTTAATTTCAGTAGTCACGTGAAAGCAATAAGCAAATCAGCTTACTACCATCTCAGAAATATTGCCAGAATTAGATGTTTTGTATCAAGACGGGACTTAGAGAAACTTGTTCATGCTTTCATCACCAGCAGGGTGGATTACTGCAATGGACTTTTTACGGGGATCCCCACAAAGACCATTAGACAGCTGCAGCTCATACAAAACACTGCTGCCAGAATTCTGACCAGAACCAAAAAATCTGAGCACATTACTCCAGTCCTCAGGTCCTTACACTGGCTTCCTGTTACATTTAGAATAGATTTTAAAGTATTGTTACTCGTTTATAAATCACTTCATGGCTTAGGACCCAAATACATGACAGATATGCTAACTGAATATAAACCTAAAAGATTACTCAGATCATTAGGATCAGGTCAGTTAGAAATACCAAGGGTTCACACAAAACAAGGTGCGTCAGCATTTAGCTTTTATGCCACCTCTTGCTGGAATCAGCTTCCAGAAGAGATCAGATGTGCTTCAACAGTAAACACTTTTAAATCTAGATTAAAAACACATCTGTTTAACTCTGCATTTACTGAATGAGCACTGTGCTGCTTCACACTGACTGCACTTTTAACTCAAGTCACTTTTACTTCTGTTTTATTCTTTTTAACATTTTAAAGTGTTTTTATTAAAATCACATTTATTTTCTTTAATTGTTATTCTAAATTTTCCTGTATCTTTGTTTTTATTGTGATTTTATTGTGTATCTATTATTTTTACATTTTCTTTTTTCTCTTTTATATATTGTTTTCTCATTTCTATGTAAAGCACTTTGAATGACCTCTGTGTATGAAATGTGCTATACAAATAAACTTGCCTTGCCTTGCCTTACAATTGAATGATAATGCAATAAAGTAAAGAATAATATCAACATGTACATCGGTCCGTCAGTAAATTTGAAAGCAAAACTTTAAAAGTGCAGATCGAAACCAAGGAGTCTAATTTAAGAGACTTTTGTAAATTGTTCCAATCATTGACAGTAATGGAATAAGGATGCGAGTAGGATTCGGTATTTGGTTTCAAAAAATCTGGATTCGGTGCATCCTTAATATGTACCTGACCCGCTTCCTGACTTTCATTTTTTTAAAGTATTAAATGCTCATCGTAGCCATTGGGCCATAGATGCCTTTAGACCCCTTCAAGGTTTGTAAACATTGAATGATTATCAGAGGTGTCAAGTAACGAAGTACAAATACTTCGTTACCTTACTTAAGTAGATATTTTGGGTATCTATACTTTACTTGAGTAATTATTTTTCAGACGACTTTTTACTTCTACTCCTTACATTTTCACGCAATTATCTGTACTTTCTACTCCTTACATTTTAAAAATCGCCTTGTTACTTCTTTTAATTTCGGCTTGTTTTCTTTTTTCTACATTCCGGCTTCAGCGTAAAAAACCTATCTTGATAAATTGCATCATCCGGATGAATGGGATTCTTCTTCTTCTTCTTACGTTTTATGGCGGGTGGCATCCAACGTTAAGGTGCAATACCGCCACCTACTATGCTGGAGTGTGAACTAAAGTATCTACCCAAACTTAAAAAATAAATAAATAAATAAATAAAAATAAAATAAATAAATTAAATTCTGTTTATTAATCCAGTTTCCTTCAAAAACATAAATAAAGAATGATAACCTCCTGATTGTCCAAATATTTGATGAATGGGATTGTGGTTGGATGAGAAGTACAAACATACACCATTCTGACACCCTATTGGTTTGTATGCAATCCCCGCCCCCCAGCTGACTGCAGATGATCAAAAGTTTGTTCGATAGCGCTGCAAAGATAAACATAAAAGAACCGCGAGAGCGATTAGAAAGCATGCGAAGCAGTTGGAGCAGTTTGCTCTCGCGATGCTTTGATATCATCCGCCATCTGTTTGTACAGTAACAGAACGCGGCATTCTGCCTTCAAATGGAAAAGGACGAAATAAAACTCGCGGATCACTTTCAGGTCAGTTCACATTCACAAGCCTGTGTAAATATATAGCTGGCTGCTGACACCAACCCATCTGTGTGATTTAAATAGTATAACAATGTACCAATTTGGTATTTAAATCATGTAACTTCAGTTGTTCAACCTAAATGACATTGTGCTGCATTGCGTTTGGAAGCATGGCAAATATATCTATGCTAAAGACATCTGTTGTTTTGTAATAACTGTCCTAAATTGTATTTGCATTAACAAAACCTACTTAGCTAAATGCTTGAGTGTTAAATCAATCAAACACATAACCATACATACCAACTTTTGTTTTTGTTAATAGACATCAGCTTTTCCTTAAACCTGACTTTTAATTTACTTACAAGAAAGACAGTCTTCAAAATTACTTGGATTTATACTGACATGTAAGATCAGCTTTGTCACATTAGATTAAGCTGAAGTCCATTAGCTACACTGGGACAGATGCAGAAATATAGGCTTTAATATATAATTGCATATGTGTGTAATTGTAGATTGTGTTGCTGTCAAAATACAATTATAAAGGATAACAATAGCATATTTCTATCCTCACACACATACTATAGTTTGTTGTTTTTTAACTAAAGAGGGCACCACTGTAAAAGTTTGGCCAGCAGCGGCCCTGCTCTGAATTTTGACTTTTTGCACCATTATAATATTTGAATATTTATATATAATGCTCAGTAGTACAAATATAAGGTTCTTTAATGCAGTGGTTATGAAACCATTTTTTTTGCGGCCTCCCTTGTGTACAGTGGATTCCTTCACAGCCCCCCCCCAAAAAAATGTATGACATAAATCATTCTTAAACATAAAATTTGAATTAAACAAAACATATTAAATTATACAAATGTATTGATTTTGTTTAGTAGCCTTATTGTTCTGAGGTTTAATTACACAGAATTTATAATAAAGTAATGTATTTCATGAAATATTATAAAACTGGGGCCCCTGGCACCATCTCGCGGCCCCCAGTTTGAGAACCACTGCTTTAATGTACTTGTTTGCATTGTACTAAAATGCGTTCATTTTTAATGGGCATATACCGTATGCAGTTGAAACAGATAGCCTAGTGCAGGGCTATGCAACATGGAGTTCCGATGTCCTGCAGAGTTTAGTTCCAGGTCTAATCAAAAGCCCCTGAAAAAGTCACCTGAAATTACAGGTAGCCAAGGTTTTGTAAGGGTTGGAGCTAAAATTTGCAGGAAATCGGCACTCCAGGACTGACATTGCATACCCCTGGCCCTAGTGCATCCCACATTTTTAACATTTTAATATAACACTATAGTTATTATGGCCTTTAGAAACATGTTTTAGAGGAGATAGGGTAGTGCACAATAGGCCCCTGTGGCGCGGCCTAGGCTTTTTTCCGTAATGACATTTTTTTTCCTTAAATTACTTTTACTTTTATACTTCAAGTAGTTTTGAAACCAGTACTTTTTCACTTTTACTTGAGTAAAAAGCTTGAGTTGATACTTCAACTTCTACAAAAGTCTTTTTAAACCCTAGTATCTATACTTCTACTTGAGTAATGAATATGAATACTTTTGACACCACTGATGATTATCGGGTACGCGCGCAGCATGGAGTCAAACTGTTCATACCATCCAGGCTTTTTAATTTAAAGGTGCAGTGTGTAATTTTTAGAAGGATCTCTTGACAGAAATGCAAAATAATATACAAACCTATATTATCAGGGGTGTATAAAGACCATTTTATAATGAAACGTTATGTTTTTATTTCCTTAGAATGAGACATTTTTATCTACATATAAGAGGGTCCCCTCACGTGGAAGTTGCCATTTTGTGACGCCATGTTTCTACAGAAGCCCTTAACGGACAAACTTTTTTACTAAGTAGTTTCCGACGATGAGATGTTTTTCTGGTGCCGGCTACTGTAGCTTCTCTATGCGTTTCAAAAGCGAGGGGTGAGCAGTGGACTGAGCCGTTGGTTGCAATTCACAACCTCACAACTAGATGCTTCTAAAATTTACACACTGCACCTTTAATCTAACAGGGCTGAAAATTATAAATTACCTCAAATGAAGTGAGCACTACAAACACAACCCTCTTTGATATTTGCACTGTTCCAGTTGGCATGTTAATTGCTTGCAGCCGCAGATGTTGTATTTGTTTGTTTTTGAGATTCTGCATGAATCGCGAAAACTTAACGGAAGACCTGGTGCGATTTTCACAGCCCACGACGGAATAATACGCAACTCAATCTGCTGTAATGACTTTTCTGACCCCGACATGCGCAGTGGGAACCGCCTGTGACGTGAACCGTGATGGGGTCTATTGTTGATGAATGTGATGTTTGTTTCGACCCTGCTTGACCCACTTTTGGAAAAGTGTGAAAGCCCTTAGGAGCGCAAACTGTTCTTTTTCTGAGTGCCTTATGGTATATCCTGGTGTTATGTAATAAAGGCTTGATTTATTAATTTATTTTGTTTCAATTTCGTAACAATTAAGATGCTACATGTGTTTATCCAGTCAAATAGAAGTATGCGTCTCTTCCACGACTTTCCCATCAAAAATCCCACCCCCTCTCAGAAAATACATAAAACTGACGTTACTGAGCTATATGCGTTTAAAAGTAGCCTTTTAAAATGGTACAATGGCATTGGTCAGTTCAATGTGTTGGGAAATCGTGCACTTTGTCCCTTGTCAGCATTTATTTAAAGGTTAACATTCAAAAGGTAAACAAGGATTTCCCACTTGTATAGTAGGCTTAGGCTATTTCGGCACGTGGATGCCCAATTGAGGCTCTCACAAGCACAAAATGCAGGCATAGAATATGTTAATAAAGTCTTTATTAACGCATTTTAGACTAACAAAAACAGGTAGGGTAGGCTAAGCTAAAGACTGAGGCTACAATATCCATAAATAAATGTTCACAAATACCCATGAAAGTAAAACTGAAAACTGAAACACAGTAAACTTTACCTGGGTTTAAAAAGAAGGCTAAAGAATGCCAGTTGTTGGTAGAAAGTAGCCTAATACAAGATAAACGCAAAATATGCATTTGTATAAGCAAAATAAAATAGGCTGCATTGTTTAGCCTATACAGTTCAATAATATCCATAAAACTAACACAGGAGCCTAAATCAGATACAGTAAGCTTAACTTGGGCTTAAAAGGGCTATAAGGTGCCGTTGGTGGCCTAAAACAGAAGATTGGCCTACTTACTTTTAGCTTTCCTGGTTTGAGATGGTTTCTTCTGCCTCTATGACACGAGCTATGGAGCTGAATGTGCACTCACTGGCTGCACTTGATGCTGGAATGCAAAGATCCTCCTTGCCGATGCACAACGCCTTGGGAAGTTTGGTGCCTGTCTCTCCCAAAATTCAAGCAATCAGTCCTCATCACAGTCATCCAGCGTAAAGTGTGCAGCATGGTACCTTTCCAATTAATTCGTTAGGCCCACATCAGCGCCATCATTGGCCAATTCAGCAAAGTCCACTCTAGGTCTCTACTCTCTCTGACTTTCATTAGTGACGTCTGTGGAAGGTAAAATAGCCAACGCTTATCAAAGAACCAGAAAAAGTAGCCTACTGATTATGAACATTGAAAATATTGCAATGAGACTTTTTTTTAGGCCTGTAAGGCGAGTAACTTATAGACTAAGTTATGGTTCATGATGATATAAGCTCCAGTTCAGGGCGATGGAGCTTTTGTTGTTTATTATTTATTGTCTGCCTAATTTACATTTTATTTAATAAATCCAGGAAATTTTTTAATGAAAAATTGATAATAGTTAAGATACAATTGATACAAAACAAAATTTGCTTTAAAGAGATGCTTGTGCTTTCCGTTTTGGTCTCTGTAAAAGATTGAAAGTCTTTTATTGCTGCTTTCAGAGTGGTCACCTTCATAATGGAGAACTGTCATGTTGTTTTTTCATCATAAATGCAAACACAAAAAATAAAAGACAAGCTACTTTTAATAAAGACAAACCATTAATTTTTTTTTTAAAAAGGATGGATTTATAGCGTTTTTACTTTTAATTTATCATCAACAATATTGTTGTTTGATTTAATAATCATTGATAAACATGCAAAAAAAAAATTCACAAATGTGTGGGGCAAAAACAGTCATTTCCTGAAAATTATTGAAAATGGATTTATCACGTTTTGGGAAAGAGCTCCTCATTTGTCAATAATGTCATTTACCAACATTAAAGGCGCTCTAAGAGAATTGAAGCGTTTAAGACCATAAAACATTTTTTGTTACATACTGGAAACATCTCCTCACTATCTGCTTGCTGCCTGTCAGCTGATCAAACTGCAAAAAAACGCGATCTCCGTAGACAGCCCAGGCTTCACAAACGGCAATATCAACAAGTGGCCTAACCTAGCATCACAAAACAAAACAAAGTATTCCAGCCAATAAATGACAAAAAAGGATTTGGGGGTGGGGGTTGGGCAGACTCGCTTAGAGAGCCTTTAAATTGAAATATCCCATTCATCATTAATGCCTGTAGATCAGGGGTCGGCAAGTAACTTTGGCCGCGGGCCAATATTTTTTTAGCCAGTAGATGGCGGGCCAACTGCTGTTGGCACACTTACGTGTCTTATTTTGAATTAGCCTAGTATAGGCTTTCTGATCTTTTTTCAAGAAACATTGTCGTTATTTCCTATTTAAAAGACGAAAGACCGCATTAAAAATTGCTAAAAACATGGTTATTAATTATTTAAAGGTGCAGTTTGTAAATTTTAGCGACATCTAGTGGTGAGGTTGCGAATTGCAACCAACGGCTCAGTCCACTGCTCACCCCTCGCTTTTGAAACACATAGAGAAGCTACGGTAGCCGCAACCGGACAAACATGTCATCGTTGGAGACAAAAAGTTTGTCCGTTAAGGGCTTCCGTAGAAACATGGGTGCACAAAATGGCGGCTTCCATGTAAGGGGACCCTCTGTGTATGTAGATAAAACGTCTCATTCTAAGGCAATAAACACATAAGGGTTCATTATGAAAGGTCTTTATACACCCCTGATAATTTAGTTTTGTATATTATTTTGCATTTCTGTCAAGAGATCCTTCTAAAAATTACACACTGCACCTTTAAAAAATTAATTACTGGATTAGACAAATTTTTTATGTAACACCTTTGGGGATAATATATCAATGAAATAATTTTAAACAGATCAAGTACTATAGTGGTAACATATTACAGGCATTTATGCTCTCATGAAAGACTCTTACAGTCCGACTTTTGAACTGTATTCCTTTTTTATTAATATTTATCCGGGACACACACATAAACACCTAGGGGCAGTTTCCCGGACCAGGATTAGCTTAATCCAGGACTAGGTCTTAGTTTAATTAGGAAATATAAGTAGTTTTAACAAACATGCCTTACTAAAAACATTACCTGTGTGCATTTTGAGGTAAAACAAAGGGCCCTGATGTATTTGAAGATATGTAAGTGCAAGTTGTTTTCACTTTGGAGAGCTCTTAAAAGTGTTTAAATCTAGGACTAGTCTAATCCCTGTCCGCGAAACCGCCCACTAAGGTTTAAGGAGGTCTCCGCTGGACTGTTTTTTTTTGTCCAGCTCCGACAAGGTTCTATTCAGTAAACCGCTTAAAATACACTCTGTGTTCACCCGCTTTATTTCCCGACCTGACGGGTCCGCAAAACTTAACGTTAGTTCTCGTTTCCAGAATCTCATATTCAAATGTCTCTAACGAAAAGAGAGAGATGAAGTAGCCTATAACAATTATAAATGCTATACAAAAATTGTGTTCGTGCCAATATAAATATTATTTTAACATTGTTTTGTCAGCACAGAAAAAATGTCCCAGAAAAAATAATGAAATATAAATAGTAAATTAAATAGGACAAAGCCTCTCACTCACATTTCTAACCAACATAAACCGAAACCATAATTGGTTGCGGAGTTGCTGTTCAAACAAATTGCAATTGCCAAATTTATAACGTTTTAAACGGAGGCAAAGATCAAAGAACTATAGGAAAATTAATAATGGCTTTATTTCAATAGACATATAAAACCATATTTTGGCGGATTACTTTCATTTTTTAACGAATTTGCCTGGCCATTTAGTCTTAATAATTACAGTAAACGAACTTGACTTGCTGTTCTCGAAGGCAGGTCGAACAATTAGGTCGGCCTCGAGCCCCAAGTTCAAGTAACAGAACAGAATGAAAAAATGAGTAGTGAAGGAGAAGATGAGAAGGAGGAGGTGCCTCCCGTTTACCATATTTTTAATAATGATTGACACAGGACTGTTTCATATCAAATCTATGTTAAAAGTGTATTAGTTAAAATATTACTGCAGTAAAAGTTTATTTTTATCATATTTTATAGTGGTTTCTAAAAGCCTGCAATTACTTTTCAGTAATTTGCGATGTCAAAGAGTTTAACGTCTTCACGCATGACGCATTGCCATGATTTACGAGGTAAATTTGCAAATGGATCATGAAGTCATACCTCTGCAATTATTCGATCGATTGTGTTTTAGAAGTATGCTCAAACTCTAATGACAGTTATGATCGCTGATGTGCTGGTAGAGAAAGAGAACGAGAAAGAGCGACCCATTAAGATTAAACTAGCTATTATACGCTTTTTTTCAGGACATTCTTGCGAGCCGGTGGCAACTTGTTCACGACCCGCTGGTTTGGGACCTCTGGGCTAGAGGAAGAGTTTTGTGCATTCTAAAAGTCAAGATGGCCGCCGAGGTGTGAGTGTGTGTTGCAAACTCAGTCTGCTGGCCCAAAGTTTTTGCTTATCGAGGTCAATGTGACTTTTTTCTTTCTCTCTAATCTCTCTGCGTGTGCAATGGTTAAGTGATCTTTCAAGAATATCAAACTAAACCAACCGCCTGCTTCAAACGAATTACTTATTGGACCATATCTTTCTCTTTGTGTAAACGGGAAGTGAGCGGCCTCTCAATGGGTGAGGAAACAATCAATCTTCAAAGTATCTTGGACATGATACAGCAAATTAAGCTAGAGATGATAACACACTTGGACGGCAAAATTGATTCACTTGGAGCTAAGCTTACTAAAATAGATGGATCGCTTCAAATGCTTGGAGAGCAAGTTACTGAAATGGAGCAGAGAGTCAGTTCAAATGAGGATGATATTACAGACCTCGTCAAACGTGTAAAAATGCTTGAAAAGGAAAACACTGACTTGAAATCATGGGCGGAGGACACTGAGAACCGAAGTAGATGCTCCAATTTACGATTCATTGGCATTCCAGAGAGAGCAGAGGCCAGAGATATCCTTGGCTTCATGAGGCAGATGTTCCCTCAGCTTCTAGGTGAAGCGAATTTCCCTACTTTTCCAGTGATCGAGCGTTGTCATCATATTGGAATGCAGGACAACAGCAGAGCCAAGGGTCCCAGGCCGATCCTGGTAAAGTTTCACTATTTTCAGGATAAGCTAAAAGTAATGAAGCTAGCTAGGGAGAAAAATGTGTCCCTAAAATACAAAGGAGCTCGTGTTTTCATCTATCCGGATTTCTCAGCTGGGCTGGTCCAGAGACGTAGAGGGTTTGATGCGGTTAAGAAAAAGCTTCGTGATCGGGACATTAAATATGCATTGATCTATCCTTGTACACTAAGGGTTGCCTTTGCTGGTAAGGCACAATTCTTTCGTACTCCTGAGGAAGCTGAGGTTTACCTTGGTGAACTTTCTCCTTTGAACTCTAGCACTGACTCTGATATGATAGCTTAAAGTTATTGAATGAAGGCTAGTGCTAATAGTAGCATGCTATTAAGCTTGATGATGAACTTCTTTAACTCTCTTTCCTTTCTATGGTTGTAATATTTCCCTTGCCGGATTAGGATTGAGCCTACTATTTACTATTTGTTTTGTTATTATTGGTTTAAGTGCTATTTGAGCACTCAATGTCCTTTTTTATTTTTATTATTATTATTTTTTTTTTTTTGCAAATTGTTGGAAGCAGTAAGGGTTGGGGCTGCTTTACTACTGTTTGCGGAACAATATGAATTAAATGATGGAAATTTGCCTAATATTAAAAGTTAGCTTAGTTTAGGTTACTTAAATGGGAAAGGATAGATACTAATAAGTCTGATATTAGCAATTCATTTTTTTATTTTTTATGATTGATTGATTAAATAAATGTGTGTGTGTGTTTGCTCTCCTACTGCCTTTTTCATCACCTGCCCCCATTGCTACATATATTATCGTGCGATGATGCTTTATGCGAATTCTCGCTTCCATATTATGTGTATATTAATTTTATTATTTAGGAGTAATGAACTTCCCTAAAGGTTTATTTGTTATTCACCTGAACATTAGGAGTTTGCTCCCTAAAATTGATAATAATCCGCAGATCATTACTCTTTCTGAAACTTGGTTAAATAGTGATATTACTGATGATGAAGTCAAACTTGACAATTATGCTCTATTTAGAAAAGATAGGGGCTCAAGAGGTGGGGGCCTCTTAACATATGTATCTTCAAAATTGACTGAAGAACTTGTAATGCCAAGTGAAACTCCCTTGCATTTTGAAGGCCTTTTTGTTAAAATTATCTTTCATGAAAATAAACAACTTATAATAGGAAATATTTATAAACCTCCTAATGCTCCTGTTGAAACTACTGGATGTATTTTGTCTACTATTAATTCCTTAAATTGTACTTGTGAGAAAATCATATTAGGTGACTTTAATTCTAATTTGCTAGCTTCTTCTTCTTGTAAAGATCGCAATCTTTTTAACAGCATAAATTTAACTCAACTTATAACTGAACCCACCAGAGTTGGTCCGACCTCCTCTTCCTTGCTTGACTGGATCTTGGTTTCTCATCCTGGTAGAATTGTTAACTCTGGGGTTTTACCTGATTCTCTTAGTGACCACTCCTTTGTTTTTTGTATTTGGAAAATTAAAATGCCCTATCTACCCCCTAAATTAATTAGAGTAAGGAATTGGAATACTGTCAATCTTGAACATTTTATTCAAGATATATTAGACATACATTGGGAGAGATTTCAGTTAATTCCATCTGCTGAAGATGCATGGAATTATTTTTATACTGAACTTGTTGAGATAATAGATAAACATGTGTAACGATAGCAGGTTTAACAATTAAACTTTAATTGTCAGATAAAAATAGTTTAAATGTTGATCTATAATTTGTATTTTATTACTTGCTATTGACCCTTGAGGTACCCAAACAACAGACAGAACTCATTATTAAAATTCAGCTTTATTAACAATAAAAAAACTAAGCAGCACACAATGCAAAACATTAGCATCTATACACAGCTAGACAGGGAAGTTAAAAATTGGCCATATAAATGGTTGCAATCACAGCATTACAACAATGGGCTTTCTAATGCCCCCTAAAGGGTGTAAGTGGTCTGAAGTCACAGTTACTATAACAGGTGAATTTGTTGCTAACAATTTCGAACTGTAAAATCACATCACACCATCACACTAGTATGAAAAAGAGGAGCTAATATCCATAAAATAGGTGGTAAAATAGGTCAGCCACATCACACCATAAACCAAACCAAAGTGACACACACAAACACAATCTACCACATTAAGTCACTGATCATCATGTATCACACCAAATAGTAGTAAACTGTGGCGAGCAGCCGGGCACTATAATCAAACCTGTCCAATAAGCATACAGTTGCTGGGCAGACAATAATGAATTTATAGTTCAGTCACCACTCACGGCCCGGCCCGCAGTTTGTTATTGATTATGCAGCACCAGGAAGTCCCTGCAGTCTCTCCCTCTCAGCAGGATCGTACGCCAACAGCTCTCGCTCACGGCAATCCGAAGCGAAGACTTCACTCGGAACTGTAAGGAGGGGAAAGCGAATCAGTAACGAATCGCGGTAGAAACCCGTTCACTCACCAGGCGATAGCAAAGTTACTTTCCTCTATTACAAAGAGTAGAGTGCGTTGAATAACCCTTTGTTGTCTCCGCCACGTCTAGACAGATGGCCGCCGGCCCTCCGTCACTGAGTTCCCACGGACAGCGTAACCCAAAGGCTTCCGGTCTCGTCAGTCTCGATAGGGTCGCTCGCGTCTCCCGTCGACGGTGCTCACTCACGGCAGTCCGACGGCGAAAACTTCACCCGAACTGCGAGAAGGGGAAAGTGGATCAATATGAATCACAGATTGAAATTTCCCACTCACCAGGCAATAGCAAAGCTGCTTTCCTTTAGTTCAAATGGTAGAGTGCGTTGAATTATCTTTTACTGTCTCCGCCGCGTCTGGACAGATGGCAGCTGGCTCGTCTTTACCACGGTACCGGGGGGCAGCGTAATCCAGCGGTTCGTGGCTCGTTAGTTGCGGTGCATCAAACTTTCATCGGGCGCCGGTCCAAGGAAAACAAAAGGCCCCGTGTAAAGGAACCCATCGGCGTTTTATCCTCTCCGGCCACCAGAGCCACTGATTGTTCATCCGTCACACCTGCGAAAACAAGTCTCACCCGCAAGCACACAAACATGTATACAGTCCCGCCCACCCCACAGTTCATTCAAATGTCCCAGTCCACAAAGGATCGTTCAACATTTCACAACATGTGTACAACCCTGACTATTCATATATAATTTCACTGCATGTTGCCCCGCTACACATGCTCCTTGGAGATCAATCAAGGTTAAGGGTCGACATTTACCATGGATCAATGGAGATCTTATACACTTATTTAAACAAAGAGATAAGGCATGGAAAACTTATCGTACATCAAATGATTCCGCTGACTGGGATACTTATAAAGAATTAAGGAATAAATGTAAAACTACTACTAGAAATGCTAAAGCAAATTATTATACTGATTGTTTATCAACTGATTTTAAGAATCCAAAGCATTTCTGGAAGAGAATCAATTCTATAACTAATAAACCTATAAAAAGCTTTATTTCCCATATTAGAGTAAACAATAAAACTATTAGCGAACATTTATTAATTGCAGAGGCCTTTTGTCAGCACTTCTATACAGTTGGCAGTTCTTTTTCCTTTCCTCTTCACTCCGATGCTTGTATGACCCAAAATAGGTGCAGTGGATTCTTTTGCTTTAAAACTATCACTCCAGCTGAGGTTCAACAGGTTATTGATGGTATAAACTCTAAATGCAGTGCTGGTCCAGATGGTTTGGAGATCAGGTTTTTTAAACTCGCCTCTCATGTTTTATCATTTCCATTGGCTGATATATTTAATTTATCATTGGCATCTTGTGAAATACCTCGATCATGGAACTGTGCCAAGGTAATTCCTTTTCATAAAGGAGGTGATATCACAGATATGAATAATTATAGACCTATTTCAATAATCAATAGTGTATCGAACATATTTGAAAAATTAATCTTTAATCAACTCTCTAAATATCTTAATGAGCAAAACATCTTATCTCCTCATCAATCTGGTTTTCAATCAAATTTTTCGACCACTTCAGCTCTTCTAAAATTCACAAATGACATACTGTCAGCAGCTGACAGTAATATGCCTACAGGTGCTATATTTATTGATCTTACTAAAGCATTTGATATGGTTGATCATTATCTTCTCTTGGATAAATTATGTGCTATTGGTCTATTTGATTTACCGCTAATATGTCATGACAGTTCAATTCATTTATATGCAGATGACACTGTAATATTGTTGTGGAAATGAAGGACACAAATGCAGGAAATAGCAGAAAAATGTTCACAGTTTTAATGAAGCTGACCACAGGTAAATAACGGCATCACCTCAAACTCAGATGAACAGAAAAATATCCAGATGGCTGGCAAAAGGTCTACTTAATAGTCCTCTGTGGCAGAGATAAACAAAAAGTGGCAGCAAGGCTTCACAGGGCAGCCGGTCTAGGTGAAGGCGAGGCAGGAGGCAGATGAACACCCCTCACAGGTACCTCTTAAGCACCACACTCGCCAGAGTTCTGTAATAGCACACGATAAAGGATGCAGGGTAATTCCAATGAATTAGCAGACAGCACAGATGACAATATACTTCAGAAAGGACACGACACGACACGACAGGACAGAGAACAATATTTGGCGTAACAGCTCAGCTTGTAATACAAGTTCACACTGAATTAACAATCTGACAATGAGACAAAGGCAGAGCACGATAGATAAAGCCAAAGTTAATGAGAGAAGATGAGAGACAGGTGGAGAGAGGAGAGAGTGGGAACAGCTGCGGCTGTGGGTAATGAGAGCGGCTAATGAGTGAGTGAATGTGTGTGTATGTGTAAAAGAATGTAGAGAAAGAGAGAGAAAGAAACTAGGTCATAACAGTGCCCCCCCACTAAGGAGCGCCCCCTGGCGCTCCCAAGGGGGAAGCCTGACGAGACCGGAGGAAATCATCAATGAGCGAAGGATCCAAGATGTCCCGGGGGGAAACCCAACTCCTCTCCTCAGGACCATATCCCTCCCAATCGACCAAGTACTGATGCCCACGCCCCCGACGACGCATGTCCAAAATCTTGTGGACCTTGTAAACGGGTGACCCCTCGATACGAATAGCGGAAAGCGCGGAGCGAGGGGACGAGCGGGTGGCAGGCTAAATGCACGAGACATGAAAAACGGGATGTACCCGGCGAAGATTAGACAGGAGACAGAGCTTGAGCGGGAGAAGACGACGGAACAATGGTACCCGCACTAAGTGAATCAGAAAGATAATTCTCTAGCGCCTCCCGTTCAGGAGCCGACAGAGAATAGAGTCTACCCCTAGGAGGCGTGGTCCCCAGTAAGAGATCGATAGCGCAGTCATATGGACGATGAGGAGGAAGAGAGGTGGCCCGTGAACGACTGAAAACCTCCCGCAGATCGTGATACTCCTCCGGGACTCCAGACAAATCACTAGGCTCTTCCTGAAACACAGAAACAGAAGAGACAGGAGGGACAGCAGACACTAAACACTCAACATGACAAGACAATCCCCAAGACACAACAGAACCCTTAGACCAATCAATATGAGGACTATGGCGTTTAAGCCAAGGATGACCCAGGACCATGGGGGTAAAAGGAGAACGAAAAATCAAAAAAGAAATTGTCTCTCTATGGTTACCAGATACGGTAAGAGTCAATGGAACAGTCTCTTTCTGTACCTTGGGTAGTGAACTGCCATCTAAGGCAAATAAAGGAGTACTGTCACTTAAATGCCTGAGGGGAATACCTTGTTGTAGAGCCCAATCCTGATCAATAAAATTTCCCTCTGCCCAGAGTCGATTAAGGCAGAACTGGCAACCGATGAAGCGGACCTATGAAGCAAGACTGGAAGTGATGTGCAAGACCTGGAAGGGGTTTTCCGTGTGATGGCGCTCGCCAGTAACCCTCCGCCTACCGACGAGCGCTGGCTTTTACTGGGCAGGTAGAAACATAATGATTATCAGCTGCACAGTACATACACAAACGGTTAGCGATCCTTCTCTCTCGCTCCTTCGGAGAGATGCGTAGACCTCCCAACTGCATGGGCTCGGGCTCAGCTCCAGCAGTAACGGGGAGAGTCCTGACAGAAGAAGTAGAGGGGAAAGCTGTTTCCATGCGACGGGCTCTGCGTCGTAGATCGAAACGTTTCTCGACCCGAATAGCCAGGGCAATGAGATCATCGAGCGTAGCGGGAACCTCCCGAATGAAAATCTCCTCCCTGATCTCAGGATTAAGACCCTCCAGGAATCGGGCGATGAGAGCCAGCTCATTCCAGCGACTGGTAGTAGATAGAGTGCGGAACTCTATGGAGAAATCCGAAACAGAGCTCCTGCCCTGACGAAGAACGGACAGCTGACGTGATGCCTCGGCGCCATGAGCAGAACGGTCAAAAACCCGGATCATCTCCTCCTTGAACTGAGCAAAGCTGAGGACGCAATCCGAATCCGCCTGCCAGTTAGCCGTACCCCATTCACGAGCGCGGCCAGCGAGGAGAGAGATGACATAAGCGACCCTCGCTTGTTCTCTGGCATAGGTCACTGGCTGAAGGGAGAAAACCACCTCACACTGAGTCAGGAAGGCACGACACTGAGTGGGCTTACCCGAATAGACAGGAGGATTGTTTATCCGCGGCTCTGGCGGAACATGAGCGTCCGGTGAAGAGACCCGTGGCTGGCGGATATGATGGACCTGCTGCGAGAGGTCAGACATCTGGGCAGCAAGTATCTCAACCGCATGTCTGGCAGCGTTGATGTCCTCCTCGTGCCGTCCTAGAAGGGCACCCTGTTGCTCGACGGCTACCTGAAAGGGACCGGCTGCTTGGAAGGGGCTGCTACCCGCTGAGTCCATGTTTGGTCAGATTGTTCTGTTGTGGAAATGAAGGACTCAAATGCAGGAAATAGCAGATAAATGTTCTCAGTTTAATGAAGCTGACCACAGGCAAAATAACGGCATCAACACAAACTCAGATGAACAGAAAAATATCCAGATGACTGGCAAAGGGTCTACTAAATAGTCCTCTGTGGCAGAGATAAACAAAAAGTGGCAGCAAGGCTTCACAGGGCAGCCGGTCTAGGTGAAGGCGAGGCAGGAGGCAGACAAACACCCCTCACAGGTACCTCTTAAGCACCACACTCGCCAGAGTTCTGTAATAGCACACGATAAAGGATGCAGGGTAATTCCAATGAATAAGCAGACAGCACAGATGACAATATACTTTAGACAGGACACGACGCGACAGGACAGAGAACAATATATAGCGTAACAGCTCAGCTTGTAATACAAGCTCACACTGAATTAACAATCTGACAATGAGACTGTGGCTCTGTTTACACGTACATGGTTATTTTTAAAAACTGAGAGATTTACCTTTGTTTGTGCCCCTCGTTTACACGCAAACGGAGAACTTGCCTCTGAAACCGATTGTTTCTAAAAACTCCGGCCATAGTGGAGATCTTGAAAATCTTCAGCTTCACGGTTGCATGTACACTGAGATAAACGGATGTTTAAGCAGGCAACGTCAGAGTATGCGCCAGAGCTCGCACTCACGTCAAATGTGCGACCCATGTTTACATGTGACTGCTACTCTGAATGCTTCCAAGATCACATTTATGTTCGTGCAAACTCGTTTCGTGTGTTTGTATTTGCAAATACAGCTGCTCCATTATGTCGAGGAGCAGAGACGAGTGCTTGGAGATCAGCAATTTTACGCGTGTTTGACTTCATGCGGCGCTGCATGAACCAACAGACGGATGATGTCAAAGTACCGCGAGAGCGATTCGAAATTAGACCTCTACGTGTGATTCCTCAACTCGCTCTCGCGGTACTTTGACGTCATCGATCACCTACTGCAACAACACCTCCCTCCAACATGAAGAACCAGTTCGCGTCACGACCAGTGCTGCCGGTGATTGGCTTACGTGGGTTCGAGCTTCTCTTGACGGCATATATGCACGGGTACGTGTACATAAACACTTTTCTGAAAACTGACATGTGTGCACGATATTATTTTTGAAACCGGAGAGCTTGAAATGTCCGTTTATGAGAATAGCCGCCACCGTGTAAACATAGCCAAAGACAGAGCACGATAGATAAAGCCAAAGTTAATGAGAGAAGATAAGAGACAGGTGGAGAGAGGAGAGAGTGGGAACAGCTGCGGCTGTGGGTAATGAGAGCGGCTAATGAGTGAGTGAATGTGTGTGTATGTGTAAAAGAATGTAGAGAAAGAGAGAGAAAGAAACTAGGTCATAACAAATATATTCATCCAATTCTGACATTTCACACATTCAATATTCTCTTCAATCAGACTTTAATGTAGTTCAAAAATGGTTTTCCTCTAATAAACTCCTCCTGAATAAAAGCAAATCGTATACCATGCTGTTTTGTACTCGTTTTAATAATTTGCTTAAATCTAAAAATTGGTCGATTAATTTTCTTGATGGAACAGCTTTAACAAAAGTTGAAGAATTTAAATATCTTGGTCTTTGGCTAGATACACAGCTCTCCTTTAAACCTCATATTAATTCCATCTGTAAGAAAATATATGGTCAATTGAAGTCATTATATCGCTCTGTTGATTGCTTTTCACAACAGGTTCGGAAAAGAATTATTACTCATCTGATATTTCCATTAATGGATTATGCTGATGTTATATATGGGAACACTACAGAATCAACTCTTCGCCCTATTTATGTATTATATAATAGTCTCTGTAGATTTGTGCTTAGATGTCCTTATAGAACTAACCACTGCCAAATGTATGATTTTTTGAACTGGTTGGCTCCTAATTTAAGACGGCAATTTCACTGGTTATTATTTATTTTTAAGTGTATTCATTTTCATTTTCCTCCATATTTGAAAAATTATCTAGTTCCTTTTAATACACAGTATAACTTAAGGCATGTGGATCAGCTTTTTTATCATGTTCCCAGAATCAATAAAGAATTAGGACGTCGTGCATTTAAATTCAAAGCTCCATCAGATTGGAACAATCTTCCCTGTTCACTTAGAGCTATTAACTCCTTTTATGTTTTCAAATCATCTCTTCTTAATTATTTTCAAACATCTTGTTCTTGTTTCTGATCCCTTTCTATTTTAATTTTATTACTTTTAATTTTATTGTGCATGTTTGTAGTTATGTATTTGTATGCAGGTAGGGAAGTGTGTAAGTACATTAATACCTTGATTTTGTGTTTGCATTTTCGCTGATGGCTTGTTGATTTTTATTGATTATGATTGGGCTGGAGGGGAAGGGTTAGGTTTGTGGGAGCATTGTTAGTGTGTGAGTGTATATGAATGTTATTGTATTTAAATGTTTGTTGTTGTTCTGTGTGGTAGTTACCTTAATTATGATTTTCTATGTATGGTGTTGGTTTATTTGTATTGTAAAGGAGCCCCTCGAAAATGAGATGGTTCATCTCAAGGGGTTATCCTTGAAATAAAGAAATGTCTGTGCAAAAAAAGTCCACACAATAATCCACAAATTTACTCTTTACTTGAAGATGAATTATCGTGTGGTCAAGGCGCATAAAGGCATCCATAGTTTGTGGCCTGGGTTGGCCTGAAGCTGCTCTATTCGGCTGTGATGGCTTCCCGGGGCCGCACTTGTGACGCGCCATGTAGGTCGTGCCAGTTTTGTGGCTATCAAATGTGTAAATAGCATGGTAAGAAGTACACATAATGACCAAAGTGCTGGCTTTGTCATCTTTCATTGTTACTGCAAATGTCTCCCACACTTTGCTCTTTTTATTTGTGTATTTGCGGAGCTTCCACTCCCCAGTCTTCATCGTTTCTCCTGCCACCTCCATCTCTACCTGCAGACTGAGCTTGTGTGTCATCTTCGCACCAGTTATTCAGCCAATAAAGTTTAGGCCTATGTATTTCACAGAAAATTGTGTCTAGTACTATATAAATTAAAAAAAGGTATAATTGGCATCTTTATTTCAAACGACCCAAGTGAATGTGACGCAAATATCTTTAAAAATATTTTTGGATGACTTGTTACCACGGATGACCGCAGGTACCCTCTCATTTTGGTCCCTTTAATACACAAAGTGAGAGTGACCATCCATTAAAAGCATGGAACTAAGCTATTAGATGTCAATTTTTCATTACATCATCATTAATTTAAATACGTTTTTATCATATGTTTCTCCTCCTAGGAGTTTTCCCACAGGGGTTTTCTCCTATGGTTTTTTCATCCCTGGGAGAGTCAGCCAACATTGGCTTATCTTAGCACTTTACTGTATACGTTACATTAATACTACGCTCGCTTGTACGGTTTATTCTTAGCCGCTGTATTCTTCTATTGATTATTCTGTGAATATCTATTCATGCAAAGCTGCTTTGAAACAATTAACAATTGAGAAATTGTGGTTTATAAATAAAATTGAATTGAATGATTTGCTTTCCATTAAATACCCCTGCTGCAACCAAATATAATAAGAAAGTTTAAATATAGATGTAAGCTTTTACGAATTTAATGCTACGACAAATATAAATTAATAATTTATGTTATATAATATTGACTTTTGTTTAGAGATTGTGTTATGATGCAGACTAAAGCTGAACTCTTTTACTATGAAAATTATGCTTAATTCAAATGTTAGTAAAAACATGATATGCTTTGTGTTGACGTGCTGTGTAGGGGTGGGGTCAAACTATAGGATTAGAGAGTGCTGTAATAGTGAGTAAACACCAGTTTAAGTTACTGTAAGGGCGGATTCACTGTAAGAGTTGACCATCTAAAGTGACACCAGAAGTTTAGAGCTGTGTAGAAATATAAGTAGTTTAGAAGACGGGATCTTACATTGAGGTAAAAAAGTATAATTTTCATTTACAACAAACCTTTCTTTAAACACTGTGCTACAGTAAATCATTTCGTAACTGCATTTTTGATCTTGATCAGGGTGCAGTGATGGCAAAACATCAGAGAGCAGCTGTGACAGCAGTTATGAACATGAGTTTGTTTGTGCTGCTTCTGCTGTCAGGTTGGTGTCATAATTTAAATGACACAGGTCTTTGGCGAGAGTATCAGTACATAAACATAAGTATGACATGGACACAAGCTCAGAGTTACTGTAGACATAGATTCACTGATCTGGCTACTGTAGACACAACGGATGATGTGAACAGGATGGTAGATTTAGTGAATGAAACCGATGGGTACAGAGGATTAGTGTGGATTGGACTGCAAACAAGTATACAGAGCAATTGGGTTTGGTCAAATGGAGAAGATAACATTTCATACATTCCATGGTACCCAGGACAACCTGATGCTGGAGAACGTTGTGCTGCATTTCTCAATTATTATTGGTACAGTTTTGATTGTGGAGCCACATTTCGTTTTACCTGCTACAATGGTAAGTAGTCAGTTTATTGAGTGTGTTAACATTCAGTTTATCTAAGAAGAGCTGAGACCTGATTTTTGTTTTGCATCTCCCTTAATAGAAAGCACTAGATACATTAGAATATATATAGAGAAAAACTGGACAGATGCTCAGAGTTACTGCAGACGGTATTACACCGATCTGGCCACTATACACAACTCTCAAGAGCAGCAACAGATACGTGCAGTTGTTGGAGATGGTTTTTACTGGATGGGTCTGTACATAGAATTTTGGCAGTGGTCTGATCAGTGGAACCTCACCTTTAGAAACTGGGAAGCAGGACAACCATTCATAAGATCTGGTGACTGTGTTGCCATGTCAACAATTAATTCTGGTAAATGGGTTCGATACAGCTGTTACCAAAAGTACCCTTTTGTCTGCTATGGAGGTGAGTTAAACAAATGAATTACTCAGTAGCAGAAACGTCATGGGTTTTAATCCCAATGAAGACACGTATCTATAAAAAGCATGACTTAAATGCAATGTTTTTAATACAAGTTTTCCCAAATGCATAAATGTAAATTAATTTAATAAGCAAATATAAACTCATATCACAAACCATTGTGATTTGTGTCACTATATTTTATACATTTAAATTTTTTATCTGTAGAGGACAGGCTATTTTCAAGACAGATTGTCAGACTGAACTTCTCCAATGTTGGATATCAGAACATGAATGATCCTTCTTTACAGACTGCCATTCTGAATAAGGTTAGTCTTCGTCTTTTATACTATCTGATCAGATTTATTCATGTTAATGTGTTTGAATGCCTATCCAAATCATCATTTTGAAGGACGAGTTCGATATTTTACACTTTCAGATTGTTTATGATGAAATAGAACGGTTTTGACTGAAATTTGGACATATGATGCTGGCCTGACAATTTTCGGGTGTTTATTGTATCACATCACACCTCTACAATGGGTGTATAGGTGCACTGGAACAATCCTTCCTAAAATGCATTTAACTTTCGTTTACAAAGACGTGAAACTCACCGAGTGGTCAGGGGGGGTTCACTGATATGCTCACACAAAAATGGCTGCAGAAGATGCTTTCCAACAGCTGTTTTGGCATTCGTTGTTAACTTGTGGACCTATTTTTCCAAACGCCTCACACCCGTACATTCTTCCGTTGAGAGCTTGAATAATAGAAACTCCAGCCCAGTTGGTGGCAATAATCCACCTTTGCCAATTGCAAGAATACAAACAAAGTTCCCGGTGCGGAGTAATACCGTACCTCACAGCACATCTAATACAAGTCAATGGAGTTGGCAAAAACTACGATAAAACCTGTTGGAAAGTATCTTTTGCAGCGATTTCTGTGTGAGCATATCAGTGAATACCCCTGACCACTCGGTGAGTTTCACGTCTTTGTAAACATTGTAAACAAAAGTTTAATGCATTTTAAGAAGGACTGCTCCAGTGCACCCATACACCCATTGTAGAGGTGGGAGGTGATACAATAAACACCCGAAAATTCTTGGGCCAGCATCATATGCCAAATTTCACATAAAACCATTCTATTTCATCATAAACAATCTGAAAACAGGGCTTTAAGTGTAAAATACCAAACTTGTCCTTTAAGATACTTTTTGTGGCTGCTGCAATTCAATAAACTGTGCATATAACACCCAGTAGTTTAAATCTATACACCATTAAAATAAAGGTGCTACACCGGGCCATAGCAGAACTATTTTTGGCTGTTTGGTTCCATAAATAACCAACAATCCAAATAATCTGTCACAAAAAAGATCTTTGTAGATGGAAAAGATTCTTTAGACTATTAAAATGTAAGAATAAATAAAGAGTTTGGTTCCAAAATGAGAATTTTAAAGTTCCTGTTTGTAAATTGTTCATTCCAATTAATATCAATCCAACTGCAGTTGCTTTGTTTAAGCCTTCATAACTAACAACAAACACTTACATAGCACAATAAAAACATGATAATAAACATCTTTTGACAAAACTTTTTAAAACGGAGTTATCTCATTTTGAAACATTCATTTTGAACTCTTTAAATATTTTTTTAATAAATAAATACTATAAATACATGAAGAAGTAAATAATCACACACACACATGCACGCGCGCACACACACACACACACACACACACACACACACACACACACACACACACAGGATAAATCTGTTTTGTTACAATACGACTTTACATTTTTCACCAGATGAAGAAAAAATTGCATGTAATACATTAAAGAAGACACCTTGTAGAGACTTATTGACTTCTTTGATTTGGTCCAATTAAAATTGTATTACAGTGGCGTAGGTCAAACAGCGTTACCCTGCAAGATTGGATATCTATTTAAATGCATATGTGTATATTCTGCTTGTATATGTATTAGTATTAATACTAATATTAATTGTTTGAGATTTATGGAAGACTTTATATTTTGTTTACTAATGAATCATTGGAGTATTGGAGATAATTACCTTAATTTGTGTATAATTAGCACTCTATTTACATTGCTCTACACTTGGAGAAAATAATACCTTGATAAAGGCAATTTACCACGCTGAAACATTGGTGGTATTTAAGAAACTCTGCTTCAGTGAGTGTGGGGCGCCACCTGGTGGGCAGTGCTGAACTGTACAAATCACTATCATACCTCTTATCTCAGATATTTGGTGCAAACAAGAGAGCATGCAAAACTTGTCAGGTGCAAGCAATAAAGAGTGTTTGAAAAACTCGTAGCAGTAGATTCAAGCAGTTGCACACGCATGCAACTCATTGCATAGATCCACAACTGATTTGTGAATGTGAAACATTTGTGTGTGACTTTACATTTTTTGCTCCAGGCATTCAAATAGATTTTTCACCACATTTACTGTAGCAATTGTACAACCCCAAAACAGAAAAAGTTGGGACACAGTAGAAATTGTGAGTAAAAAAGGAATGGAATAATTTACAAATCTCATAAGCTTATATTTTATTCACAGTAGAATATAGATAACATATCAAATGTTGAAAGTAAGATATTTTGAAATGTCATGCCAAATATTGGCACATGTTGTATCTCATGAGAGCTACACATTCCAAAAAAAGTTGGGACAGGTAGCAATAAGAGGCCAGAAACTTTTAATGTACATATAAGGAACAGTTGAAAGACCAATTTGCAACTTATTAGGTCAATTGGCAACATGATTGGGTATAAAAAGAGCCTCTCAGAGTGGCAGTGTCTCTCAGAGGTCAAGATGGGCAGAGAATCACCAATTCCCCCAATGCTGTGGCGAAAAATAGTTTTCTGAGCTTCTCAGAGAAAAATTGCAAAGAGTTTGAAGTTATCATCATCTACAGTGCATAATATCATTCAAAGATTCAGAGAATCTGGAACAATCTCTGTGCGTAAGGGTCAAGACCAGAAAACCATACCGGATGCCCGTGATCTTCGGGCCCTAGGACAGCATTGCATCACATACAGGAATGCTACTGTAATGGAAATCATAACATGGGCTCAGGAATACTTCCAGAAAACATTGTCAGTGAACACAATCCACCGTGTCATTCGCTGTTGCCAGCTAAAACTCTATAGGTCAAAAAAGAAGCCATGTTTAAACATGATCCAGAAGCGCAGGCGTTTTCCCTGGGCAAGGCTCATTTAAAATGGACTTTGGTAAAGTGGAAAACTGTTCTGTGGTCCAACGAATCAAAATTTGAAGTTCTTTTTAGAAAACTGGGACGCCATTTCATCCGGACTAAAGAGGACAATGACAACCCAAGTTGTTATTAGCGCTCATTTCAGAAACTTGCATCTCTGATGGTATGGGGTTGCATGAGTGCGTGTGGCATGGGCAGCTTACACATCTGGAAAGGCACCATCAATGCTGAAAGGTTTATCCAAGTTCGAGATACATATGATCAGGGTTCTAAATTAACTTTTTTGACCACCAGCCAAAGTGGCTGGTAACTTTCTAAAGTTACCAGCCAATCAGCATTTCCACTAGCCAATTTTTTTCCGGTGAAAATAAAAGAAATTATGAGTGCCACCAAAACATGACAACATTTTTGTGATGAAACATAAGCTTTCTTCATTTCTCTGTGAATAGACATTAAGCTTTACTGGGGCCCCCATTTATTGCTGACTTTTTTTGAAAGCCTGCTGTGTGCAAGAAGTGTGCAACAATTCTATACAATGTCCTTTACTTAACCCACTATTCTACAGTGCAACAGTTACTGCGGAAGATAAATATGTATTTAAAAATATTTAAGTATAATCTTCATCATACCTAACATTATTAACATGTTTGGAGGCATACATGGCAGAAAATGTTTGGTAATAATGACAGCAGGATATATTTTCTACATTATACAATGATTAATTACTTATTTTTACAAGAATATTTTAAGAAACTAGTCATTTTATGACTGCTATACTAAATAATCTCAGTCACAGTTACTGCTATCTGTTATGTAAATTAGTGTCATAGAGTTAAATATTAGTAAAATAAATATTAATTTCATATCTGCAAATACAGAACAGTATAACACATACATCTGTTGATTTTCTCAGCATCAATGCAATTCTATAGACTTGACAAAAGGTTTTCCTGAGATTTTCCTCTAATGTCTGATACCTGACAGGGTGAGGATGTAGTTTGTCTTACCTCCCTTAACTCATCATCTCTCCGTTCTGCTTCCTTTTCCCTGCTTTGCACAAATCATTTCTGATGCCCATCTACAGAAGCCAATAACGATCGAGTCAAAATAAGATTATCATTATTATTTAGAAACTTACTTCTCGTCATGTTTTCATAATTACACATTCGCGTGTAACGCAAAGACGCGCGTGGACGTGGATACATGCGTGCACGAGTCAGTGCAACTGCTTCGTCGCTTTACAAGCGTAAATTGAGTAACTGCATTGCATATAGATCTGTTTTGCTGCTATTATCTTTATTGAGGAATACACTAGTTAACTGCTAAAATTTTAACTTGAGATTTACACCTGGGCACAAAATATTTACACTGGATCACATGCCCCAGTAAAGGGGTGTGGCGACACCGCTGTCTTTTAGTCTATTCTCCCTGCTCTGCCTGTTCGTTCTCCTTCTTCCTTTAGTTTTCTGGTGGACACGCTCCACTCGTTTCCATGGTTTCTCGCGCTGGTTTTGCTGCAAACTGCGCGCAGCCAATTGGCGTATTAAACATCATCACTTAGCATTACGGCACAGTGTTCATGGGAAATGTAGGAAGTACTGCTAGAGGGATAAATGACCGAGAACGAAGCTTTATGTATCTTGCATGCAATGCCTCATGGATCACCGGCCAAACTGGCTAGTAAGTTTTTATTAACACCCGCCAAAATTAATTTTAACCCGCATTTGGCGGGTTGGCGGGTGTTAATTTAGAACCCTGCATATGATCCCATTCAGACGTCGTCACTTTCAGGAAAGACCTTGCATTTTCCAACATGACAATGCCAGACCACATACTGCATCAATTACAACATCAAGACTGCCTAGAAGAAGGATTCAGGTACTGAAATGGCCAGCCTGCAGTCCAGATCTGTCACCCACAGAAAACATTTGGTGCATCACAAAGAGGAAGATGCGACAAAGAAGACCTAAGACCGTTGAGCAACTAGAAGCCTGTTTTAGACAAGATTGGGACAACATTCCTATTTCTAAACATTGGGCCTCCTCCAGCTGTTCCTTGTGTGTACGTTTGACTTTTCTGGCCTCTTGTTGCTGCCTGTCCCGGCTTTTTTTGGAATGTGTGGCTCTCATGGAGTCCGGGATGGGCCGGTGTTTGACATGACATTTCAAGGTGTATCACTTTCAACGTTTGATGTGTTGTCTATATTCTGCTGTGAGTGGAATGTAGGTTTATGAGATTTGTGGGTGGTTCCGTTCCTTTTTTGCTCGCAGTTTCTGCTGAGTCCCAGCTTTTTCTGTTTTGGGGTTGTAGCAAAAACCTTGAGCATATTTGGTGTATTGATTACTATCAGCAAAACCATGGTTTTACTACAGTAACAATTTTTTTAACTGTAGTAAAACCATGGTTAATTTTCATAAGGGTTGTGAAGGTGTAACTGTTGTGTTGTGTTTGAGGAAAAGAAATAAAATCTACAAGTTTGCAACTCTTCACCTGTGACTTCAAATGTATTGATACACCTGTGTGGACAAGCTCTACAACTACAAATTACACTGTCACGGGTGTGCAGGTGTGTTTTGCACCAAAAATACCTTCATACCCTGGGCTTAAGCCCAGGTAAGCGCGTGTATTAATGCGGCCATAAGTGTCAATATTATTAAAGTTGTTTTTTTGGTGATCTTTAGATAAATGAAAAGCTAAAGAGCGCTGGGCTGAAATTCTCACACATAAGCTGGAAAACGGATCAAGGTGGAGAGGTGTTTCATCTCAACAGCAAACGTGCAGTGAATTCAAGTACTACATGTGATGCGAACGTTCCACTTGAAAATTAAACAAGCCTCAAGAAAATATAAACAATACATATTTCATGTTGCTATACATATATTTGCAAATTACATTAATAATTAAACAATTACAAAAGATGTAATTGTAACAAATATGTAACAAAGTAGTAAAACTTAAAGTATTTTTTACTTTCTTTATCTAAAATCCTGTGTCTACAGAGCTAGTGTGCACATCACATCATATTTTGAAATCCCAGCCCTGTTTAAATTTGCTTATGTAAAGTAATTTGCACTGAGATTACAATGCAACCTATACAAGTTGTACGTATTTTATGAAGTGCCTAATTTATCTTAATTTGTACAACCACATTAATGTTTGTTCCCCTGCTACATTGAGGTTCGGTGCAAGGTTAGGGGTTGGATTTCATTATTGTTTAAATCCATACGAATGATCCAACTCGTACATTTTTTACAAATTCTTTTGAGATCAGGCTGGGATTATCATTATTCCTGCATGTTATTCTTACAATAAAAAAAGTTGTGAACTCTTCCCATTTTCATGTAATACTTAGACATGTGGAGCAGTGCAATACACTGCTCTTTAAATATCAATTGTTAGAATGAAATCATTTTTTTTATGTAAAATCAGCATAATAATATTTTTTTTGGAATTAATAATAATCTTGGGAAATAGTATGAAAGTACATTGTATATTTATATTTAGAGTAGCAATTTAACTAAAAATGTTTTCATTTAAAAATGTATCATTTAAAGGGGACATATCATAAAAATCTGACTTTTTCCATGTTTAAATGCTATAATTGGGTCTCCAGTACTTCTGTCAACTTAGAAAATGACTGACTGCCGTAGGCTGAAAGTAAATGTTGCTGTGTTATATAAAAATTAAAGTTGCCCTGATTCTCCTAATTTATAATTTTCTAATATTTAAAAAATAAATAAGCACTGTGAATGTTTAATCTGTGTTTTCAAAAAAGACACAAGAAACTAGAATGATTTGTGTGTTGTCAGTTTATGCACATTGTTTTTGTCTATTGTTGGGACCTAGATGAGGATCAGATCACAATTTATGGCAAATCACTGTAAAAAAACCTAGTTCATTCCTAAGGGTTGACATACTTTTTTCTTGCCACTGTATGTGACTTAGTGTTCTGGATATTAATTGTGGCTTTATTGTGTTATAAATAAATATTTTTGCATATTGAGTACCTGAAGTGTTTTTCCTTGGTCTAAGAATTGTAATTGTAGCATTGACTCCAAACAAAGCAGCACTTATATCCACTGCTCTCTCTAAATCCTTTATGTTTTGAGTTTGACAACATCACAGGGGCGTGTTTTGTTGCCTACTGTGAAGCCCGAAAGCCTCACAATCGAGAGCTTCACAAATGAAAGCCTGGTGGTGCTTTGATTTTAAGACTGTTCCATCGTACAGAAGCATCGAACCTCAAACCACAGTGAAATTTTTAAGTGACATAAACTATGCCTTTTGACCCTGGCAACAAACCACGCCCACTTTATGTTTTCAGAATGGAAACATTAAAGGATTTAGTGAGACCCATTTACCCACATGCATCCACGAAAAGCCCCCAACTCAAGTCTCAGAATAATCAACACATTTTACCCCCTATAGGTAGGTGCAAATAGTAATCAGTTGGTAATTAATCAGATAAAGGAAATCGGTTCCAAATTTAGCCCAACATACATTATGTTTACAAATACACACATGTATAATTCAGTGCAAGTTACAGTAAAGTACAGTTTTATGAAATTTTTGGGTAACAACATTCCAAGTCAATTTCTAATAGCTGCTATTCTTCCGAACCATTTTTGTGTCTGTTTCACAGCTGCCCACCCTACTTAAATCTATTGACACAGCAGTCACAACTAGACAGAGGAGGATTTAAAATATAGTTTACACATATAGGATATGTTGCACTGTAGGCTGTAATAACAGTCATCAGAGAAACCCCGAACTACAGTTTTATTCGATTCCAAAGGAGTTATATTGGCGGAATAAGATTGGCTTTAATCAGAAGGGATCACTGGTAGTCTACATCTCACTCCAAATTGTGCAGTCAGCACTTTGTTTCCAGTAAGACCTCAATTAAACATATGCTAAATAACTATTAGTCCCCACCTCTGGCTACCACCTTAGTGGGGCAATTAGACTTGAGAAATCATTTAGTTTGTGATACAGATTCATTTGACAAGAAACCACCCACAGCAACATAAAATTTCGAGGGCTGGGATCCTCTTGGCCTCTTGACATAAGTTTACAGCTTGAATGATATTTTGACCTGTTTCTTGTCAATGCGTTTTCTATGCCATCACCTTCATCTAGTCGGGTTGGACTAAGTAAGATCATTGATCTTATGAAATAATGGAACATTTCTTGAAATGGTATCATAACCAGTACGATCATGCTCTCTGTTGAATAAACTCAAATGAAACACCTTTCCCAGTTAGTTTTCCCAACTGTTATGATGGCTTCTTCCATGTCTGCAGCAAATATATAGGCAGAGGCCGAGGGTTTATCCTTTTACCATCTTTTACCAGGCACTTTGTTTTATGGGATACAACTAAGTTCATGCCTTAACCCTACACACAGTCCGATCATTCATCCAATGCCATTTATATGCCGTGCGATCTGTACACCATCCAGTTAAATAAGACCCCATTAACTTGGCTTGGCTCTCCCATGCTGGCACAACCTGTCAATTCAGGTGCGGCTACCAAACTGTTTTGGGGTAGATTAGACAGCATTTGGGATACAAACTTTACAATTAGCTGACACTGAACCCCACTCTGAGTTTAACAGCAGTAATATATCACCATTGTTCCCTGGTAGTGCAGATATTCACTCTTGTCTAATCTATCTATAATCAACAAATCAACACAATTGTATTTTGATGCGTTAACAGTTCTTTAGAATAATCTAAAACATTTAAAATAAAATGACACCAAATCATCTTTAATGAAAAAAAAAACAATACATTTGTATCAGAAAGTTAACCTTTTGAGGATCCAGAGGTCGGCCATCTTAATAATAGAAATTTCAAGTGGCTGAGAGTGTTTTCTTGTCAAGCAATCCTTAGAGACTGCTCATACCAATTTGCATGCTTAGGTCACAAAACATACAAATATATCGCTTAACTGCTCCATTTAGGTGGTAGTAATCTTGAAAAATGGCCACCATCTTGAAATTTAAAGTAGCTGTAGGTGGCTTATTGTCAAGTGACCCACATAGACTGCTCATGCCAATTTTCATGCTTGTATCACCAAATAAACCACTATATCACTTAACTGCTCCACTAAGGTGTTGGCCATCTTGAAATTTCAAGTGGCTTGGACAATTTTCTTGTGACCGATGGAGACTGCTCATGCCAATTTTCACGCTTGTCTCATAAACTGAACGATTCTGCCAAACATAAGCACTTAAATGTTCCACAATTACTCAGGTGTTCTTAAACCAGAAATGTACTTGGAGATGCTGAGGATTGAACCCAAGACCTCACACTCGCGACACATGCATGCTACCACTGAGCTACATCATCCCCGGATTTCATGTCAATTGTTCTTTGGCATTTAGGGATTTAACTTGATCATATTACAACTGATTACAGGGAATTGGAGACAGGTACAAGAAGCTCAAACGTGGGACTTCCACTAAGCCACGCTTCCATTTGGTTGAAAGTTTGTCCTCAGAAATTTAGGGCTTTTATTTTTACTATACGACAAGAAAATATGATAAAACATCGGCAATCCCATCTTGTAGTGTGCCTGTTTTGCTAAATGATGGTGTAACATCATACATGCAAAGCATGCGATCTACCACTGAGCTACATCCCCAGCTTGCTAAGCAACACTGTGGCTAAGATGTTTATGGTTTTTCGTCTTCGGAGGCAAGAAGCATAGAAAAGGAACTACTGTGTGACTTGTAAATCAGATACAACGTCAACACTTATTCAGGGATTCTTAAAATCATGAAGGCATTTGGAGAAGCTGGGGATTGAACCCAGGACCTCATACATGCGAAGCATGCGCTCTACCACTGAGCTACATCCCCATCGGCTGTCTCCTATGTTGTTTGTTGATATTAAGGGATTTAACTTGATCATGTTACAACTGATTACCAGAAATTATTTTATGACTTGTACAATAAGCTCAAACGTAGAGCTTCCAAGAAGCTTGATTTCCAGTAGGTTTTACTCAGAGATTTAGGGCTTTCATTTTTACTATACAACATGAGAAATATGATGAAACATCAGCAATAACTCAGGTTTTTCATAAAGGGAGAACAGCACCTGAAAACTACTTGGAAATGCTGGGGATTGAACACAGGACCTCATACATGCAAAGCATGCGCTCTACCACTGAGCTACATCCCCAGCTTGTTAAGCAACACTTTGGCTAAGATGTTTATGGTTTTTCGTCTTCGGAGGCAAGAAGCATAGAAAAGGAACTACTGTGTGACTTGTAAATCAGAAGCAACGCCAACACTTATTCAAGCGTTCTTAAAACCATGAGAGCATTTGGAGATGATGGGGATTGAACCCAGGACCTCATAGATGCGCTCTACCACTGAGCTTCATCCCCAGCTAAGTAAGCTGCACTGTGGCTAAGATGTTAAGGGTTTTTCCTCTTCGGAGGCAAGAGGCAGAGAAAAGGAACTACTGAATGACTTATAAAGCAGATGCAACGCCAACACTTATTCAAGCGTTCTTAAAACCATGAGAGCATTTGGAGATGCTGGGGATTGAACCCAGGACCTCATACATGCAAAGCATGCGCTCTACCACTGAGCTACATCCCCAGCTGAATAAGCTTCAATGTGGCTAATATGTTTAGGGATTTTCGTCTTACTGGAAGCAGATAAGAGGAACAACTGTGTGACTTGTAAATAAGATGCGACGTCAACACTTATTCAGGCATACTTAAAATCATGAAGGCATTTGGAGAAGCTGGGGATTGAACCCAGATACCCATACATGCGAAACATGAGCTCTACTACTGAGCTACATCCCCATCAGATTTCTCCTTTGTTGTTTGTTGATATTTAGGGATTAAACTTGATCGTGTTACAACTGACTACTGGAAATTATTTTGTGACTTGTACAATAAGCTCAAACGTAGAGCTTCCAAGAACCTTGATTTCCAGTAGGTTTTACTCAGAGATTTAGGGCTTTCATTTTTACTATACAACATGAGAATTATCATGAAACATCAGCAATTACTCTGGTTTTTCATAAAGGGAGAACAGCACCTGAAAACTACTTGGAGATGCTGGAGATTGAACCCAGGACCTCATACACGCAAGATGTGCTCTACCACTGAGCTACATCCCCATCAGGTTTCTCCTTTGTTGTTCGTATGATATTTAGGGATTTAACTTGATCATGTTACAACTGATTACCAGAAATTATTTTGTGACTTGTACAATGAGCTCAAATGTAGAGCTTCCAAGAA